>NC_140124.1:105943763-106627096 GCF_964035555.1 Netta rufina
CAGAGATGGACCGCCTCAGCAGCTCTGCTTCCTCTTCCACAAACTGCAGGTGCCGGCGCAGCTCTGTGGCCGACTCCACAGAGTCACCGTAGGGCGAGGTAGGAATGCTTGAAATGTGGTCCCGGCTGAGACACTCTTTCTCGTACTGGCACCTCATATCCTCCATCTCAGCTTTAATCCCCCTGTTCTCCACCTCCAGTTCCACTATTTTCCTGCCCAGTATGTTGGCCTCCTCCTCCACCAACTTCAGCCGAAGCTTCAGCTCGGCCTCCCTGGTGCTGGGAGGTCCCCCGGCCTCCCCTGTAGGCAGGGGACTGTCCACATCTCCGTAGATGGACTTGTATTTCTGGAGCTCCTGCTCCAGCTCATCCTTTTCCTTCCCCAGCTTGGCCATCTTCTTCCGCATCAGCGCTGCCTCCTCTTTGGCGAACTGAAGCTGGCACTTCAAATCAGCGCTGTCCTCCTGCCAAGAACAAGCCCCCCACACACACACAATGTTAGAAAAGCCCAAGAAGTTGCTTGCTTCCCCAAATCTTCACCTCCCCACTCCCCTGAGCCATGTCTGTTAGGTAGGCAAACAACACAGACAGAGCTGCACAAACCACACGGTTGGCGCATTTCATGGCTCGGTCCAGGTTAAGTTGGCAAAGCAGCTTGACCCAAGTTACAGAGAAAAAAAATCGTTGTGCTGGTCTAAGTGTTCAGTGATGCAGGAGTGCCAGGGCAAGGGTGCTCAATGTTTATTTTTTCTCAGATATTGAATAAATTTTGTGGAAAATGAGAATGACTATATTGAAAAGGGGCCATGATTTGTTGGCGCTTTCTGTTCCATTTATCTTTCATGATACATTTGCTCATTATTAGCATCATGAAACAAAGACTGCTCAAACAAATTTCCTTGTCATAATCCCGCATCTTGGGCTTCTTCAGCTACAGAGCACAAAAGAGTGCACTAAGCTTCACAGCTGCCCTGCACAGTGAAGAAATGTATGCTCTGTACTTTAACTACTGGATCTCACAACACTGTGAAATAGCTGGAGTACCTAATTCCCTTTCAGAATAGACAGCACTACTGTTGTCATTGGTGTTGTTATTATTAGGATGGAACAGAACGTGATCACTCTTTCTGGTATGGACAACTGTTCACAAGGGAGATTGGTGATAACATGAGAAAAAAGAATGAAAAAATCATTAAACCATGGTTACATCCAAATCCATCCCATGTGAAAACCTGCATTTTTTTTTTTTTCCTGGAAGCACCAGGGTATTAAATGGGAGTTTAATTATTATTCTTTTTTTCTGGACTTGGGCATTTTAAAGTCCTGCATCTCACTCAGATGAAAACTCCAGTGTGCATTGTGCTGAAATAAGAGATGAGGTTAAGTAAATTCTAAGCTGGTGAACAATTTCTTTGCATGAATCACTTTCATGAATTGTCATGGAGATACAGGCACTTGGCCTCACAAGAGACACATTTGTCAGCATTAGCAGCATAATGGAAGGCAGGCTTTGAAAGATGATCTCTTGAGACAGCAGATTTCATCGTTGTTGTTAGGCCATGTGGACATATGTGCAATTGTCTATGGAAACTTCATTTCAGTCTCCATAGCACTATTGTCTTTCACAAGCACCATTTTGTTACAATTCCTATTAATGGCAACCGAATCCAGAAGAAAACATGACTGATGTTAATTGTTCACCCAGATCAGCCTATTAAAAAAATAATAAATTACAAAACTAATTATGGCTCAGCAAGCTGAGGAAATGATTTAATTTCTAAAGTACACATCCTTGCACATTGGTAATGGTGCCTTTTATGTTACTTGGATTAATTTCTCCTCATCCTATTTAAATATATACTAATTACAAATTATGTCTTCATTTCGACTGTTAATACAAAAACAGAGAAGTAATTGATTGCATGTTTCTGAATTCAGTCAGCTTTCCTACTGATTCTGATTGGTGCAGGATGCGACTTTTAAATCTTAAATAGCAAAAAAAGTTTTCCTACATTGTATTAACAAGACATGGCTAAAAGACAGCCAAAGTTTCCATTAATAGTCTGTTTTCAGTGATAACCAGGAGTCTAAAGAAAACTGCAACCAGCTGACTGACTGAAACTCTGGTCACTGTGTTTCTGGCACCTGTAACGTGAGTCTTCTACAAATGCAGACAAGGTGCATATAACTGACTACAAGCAGAGCCTCCAGGAGACGGGCTTTTTTTTCTTTCCGTCTTCTCACATACACACCTCCTTTCCACGCTGTTACAAAATCCATGTGCAAATTGCTTTTCTCTTTATAGATCTACATTGCAAATTAAGTATCACATTAAAACCTTGCAAAACTCAATGCAGCTTGTTCTGGAGTCACTCTGAATGTTGGTTGCTCTGATGTTAGATTAAAACATCATCTTTGGTCAGGGCTGAACAATACATTACCTTTGTGTTTCCTGTCATCACAAATCAGCTCCTGCTGTAGGCCTCGCCTTTAGGGAAATACAGAGACTACAAGGAAAGTAACATCCAGACCAGCGCTGCAAATCAGCACTCACAGGTGGGGTGCTCACTTCAGTGTCTTTATTTATCTGTTAAAAGCTTGGAAATAATCACACCTGACATTTTCCTTATTATGTCTTTCTGATCCAGTGTCCTTCTCCATGCTTGCTGTCTAACATTGGCTGCAAGAGCCCGACAATCAGTGCCACCACCTGCAGGCAGCTGCACTGATGCCCTTGATGATGACCAGCCTGCCTGCACACCTTGCCCATGGCTGTGAGCAGTAGGGGCAGCTTCTCCCAGGAGCTTCTCCTGGCTGTATTTCAATCAATACAAATAGCAGTCACTGCCTCATACTTTGTCTCACAGAGACAATGCACTGTGCATTTTGAAGCTTTTGAGGAAAAGGGAAGGGTTTCAGTGGGTTTGGGGTCAGGCCCCCAATGTTTTTTCTCTGCATCACTGCACAACTCAAACTTATATTATTAGATTATATGGAGTTAGCATGTTATTACAGCAGGACAAAAACAGTTAACTATTCTTATAATAGCAGTTCCTTATTGCTAGGTTTTGTCTATGTTAAAAAAAAAAAAAAGTATCGCATTTGTAAGTTTTGTCTTTTGCAAGAGCTGAAACAAAGAAGATTTTTTTTTTCATTAAACAAACACAAGCCTTATACAAAACAACAGAGCAGATGAATGTTTATCTCGCCTACTAAATATGGATCCCATCTGGAAAGGTGAGAAAGCTCTAGATCTTCCCTGCTTCTCTGCCAGGAAACATGACTACTGAAAATCCCATTCCCCAGACAGGTTTTTTCCAAAGGAAAAGAATGGTCAGGAGAGATTTATCAGCAAGATCTAAGCATGCCAGAAGGGTAGGACCCCAACCTTCATGCATCTGTCCCTCTGAAACTTTGTGTACAGAAATATCAATCATTTCTTGATCAGTTGAAACCAAGTGGAAACAGCAAAAGGGCAAGACCCACTTAAGCAAGTAGAGTTTTGAATATAAGGCAAACTAAGGTGAGGCCAAATCACAGAATTAGGAATAGTTTGTTACAAGTTGTCACAAATGAAATGAAAGCCAAAAAAAAAAAAAAAAAAAAAAAAAAAAAGGAGAACACAGTCTTTACATCATTCTGTAGAAACAAGAGGCTCAAATCCCAAGGGCTGAAAGCTGGGCTATGGCACAGCCTGACTGTATTTCTGTATTTCACATCCAGCATGTGGACACTTTCCTAAAAGGTGTATGTAGGGCAGACTGTCTTGAAAGAAAAGAAGGAAAAGTGCAAAAATGTTCAGTTGTTAATGGTGTTAGTCACTGACTTAAAGGATCATTAAGGATAAATGGGAAATTAATGGTTACTGGTAGTGCATATTTGGATGCTATAGCACCACAACTGTGTATAGCACTACAGAGGGATGTTAATGGGAAAAAAAAATACAGAAAAAAAAAAAACAGATTCCTCCCTAAAGAGTCTGCAGTCTAATTTAGGCAAATGTAGAGTGTTGAGATAAACAAATGAAACTTAAATGAAAGAAATGAACTTAAATTCATTATGCAATGTAAATGATGCGATGAGAATGAGGAGCTGATCAAAAACTCCCAAATGTGATATTTCTGTTTTGGCAAGAAGACACAAAGATAGGTAGAGACCACCACCATCTCCTCTACCACCACCGTCTCACGGGACTGCCAGGCAGAAGATGGGTAAGCGTGCTGGGGTTGTGAGTCTGACGACAGGGCAGTACGACCAGCACCCAAGCACCAGGTGAGCACCGGCACTCACTCCTACCTTGCGCTGGAGAACCACTTTTCTCTGTGTTTTGCCTGGTGCCTGGTACTTCCCAAGAAGCTCCACTTTGCAATTCTGCTGAATAAAAACTTTTTTCTTCAGTACTGCTAGAGGCGGGTAAGCATGACTAACAACTCTGCTTTTACATGACTTCAAGACAATCAGTTTCACAGGAATTTACGCTGTGCCCTGCAGTGGATGTGACATTCCCACTAATTTTCATGATGAGCTCCCAGTACATAAAAACACCGGTCTTGCTGTATGTTATACATATCTGTAAGTATGCAGATACACAGATTTAGAGGATCTAAGTCTGTGGCTGCTTTTCAGTTGAAAAACTTGTAATGGGGATTAAAAAGAAAGACAAAAAGGTTCCTCCTGTTGGCTTGAGTAAGTCAAGCCTTCATTTCAAAAGCTGTTTAGTGTTTGGCCTAAGATGTCTCAGTTTAGGTATTTGAACCTCTTTTAGGTGTTTAGGGTGGCTGCTCCTGAAAAGCAGCACTTCAAACCTCCCTGGCTGTGTCTGTACTTACCCCTCTGAGCCCTGCCCCAGGACCCAGAGCTGTTGAACCAGGGTCAGGCACTTGGTATGGTGCGCTCTGGTCTCAACCAAAATGTGACTCTGAGTGGATACCTGGGTTTGGAGACTGCTCTGTCTAATGCCCCATAGCTGGGAGGTGGCTAGGACATGTCAGTATACCAGATTGTTTCTCCATCCTTCCTACCCTAAAGAATTGCTGAATAAAACTGAACAGCCACTTTTGAACATAAATCCTTTGCTTTCATGATGTATAAACACATGTGGGTATGGTGTAAAGGTTTTTATTTTTCCTGGGTGGTTTCCGGGATCACTTCCTCATGTTGTGAGTGGTACAGAGGTGATCCAGGGTTACCCCATTAATTTTATGAAGTCCTTTGTAAGGCTTTTCAAGGCAAAGTAGAGCTGCTCCTGTGCTCTGGAGTTCCAGTGTCTGGATTTGGGTGGAAAAATACAAGCACACGAATCCATTCTCTCTGCACTTCTCTGTATTTCCAGGAATGAGGAAGGGAAGGACAGTGCCTCCTACAAAGCCCAATGGACCCGACCATGCATTCATGTATCTTGACTTGTAATTTCCATGTGTATATATTTCATATGTATATCTTACATACTTATAGGAAAACAAACTTTCTGACCTCAGTGGTGACTTAAATAATTACTTATAACAGGCGATGCAGGAAGAAAGCCTCATGCCCCATTTTAAGGTCTGATTCAGTACTTGTCCTCGCTCAACAGGGATGCTCGCTCTGTTGTGCCCCAGGAATGGAGGCAGCAGCCCCCAGTCTGGCCACCCCCAGCCCTTCAGCCGCCCATGGAGCCCGTTTCAAGTGCAGCATGTTCTAATTTATTACAGCTATTATTACGAATCAATGGGATTTTAAGACTCCATCGACTCTGAGAAAAGCCATACGTCTCGGTTGCATGCACCGAGCCTGCCAAAGGGGCAGCAGGGGAAGCTCAACCTTTCTGTAGCGAAGATAATGATGCCACTCTTGGCTCCTTTCACAGGGAGATGAAACACTATCCCCATCTCCCTGTCTATAAACAGTAACCGTGTGGGTACTGGGAAAGGCTTCAACTCCTACCGTCAGCACAGGGAGCAGAGGAAGCGGTGCAGAGCACTTTCCTGAGGGGGACCAGCCCAGGAGACTTCAATAAAACCAGTGTCCAAAGGCAGACAAAGGGTCTGGCTCGGGCTCTGCCCTTTATCTGAGCAGGGAGAAGCACAGTGTCACAAGTGGCTCCCCTGATGTGACACCATGCTGGCTGCTTCACCGCTTGTTAGTGCAACAACTTGGGCACCACGTATAAATTTAGCCAGTCCCTAAGCTGTGATCCAATTACTTTGTGAGGCAAGGTGATTTTCTCTTCTTGTACGAAACCATCAGCCTTGCTCTGCTGATAACGTGCACAACGAACCCGAGACGCTGCGTGGTTTGGAGACTGTGCTTGTGTCCTAAATTGCTTCTACATTATCTCTGGGAGGTCTCAGTAGATTAAGGCCTAATTGCACTCTAGTTAATGTGCCCGATGGCCCCGTCAACACCCGCAGAATGAAATTTTGAGTTCCGTCATGCGATTTTGCTACAAATTGCACGTTCTTGAAAAACGTACCTGGGTGAGTGTTTTTTTTTCTTTGTGCATTTCTCTGCTGCCTCTTCTCTTCAGGGAACTCTGAAACAGAAGTGTTGCTGGGTTATTGATAAGCTAAGCAAAAAGCCTGCAAGTTTGGCAGAGCTCACAGCGATAAAACTAATTGAGGAGAAAGTGGGGATATACTCCGGAGCAACGAGGGATTTAATTTTTGTTATTAATCGCTGAGAAAACAAGATGATCAGGGCCTTGTCAGTGTGCACACTATTTCCCACACACAAAACAGAAAGGAATAAAATCAGTCAAAAGTTCACAGAGGCAAACATAAACAAAACCCACAACTTTTCTTCTCCTCTGGACCACCACAATTTTTGGCAAAACTTTCTTTCAGTATGGGGCAATGATTTATGTTTGATTAGTCCAGGGCAGAAGTCCAAGAATGTTACTTACAGTGGATGTGAAACACATTGTGGAAACCTTGGAGGAAAGCAGCACAAAAAAATGGAAGGTCACGCACATTAAAGCTGTGTGGCATAACATCATTGGTTAGGCCTTGCTAGCAAACACACAAAGAGCCCAGATAAACACCAATAAAATAAAATAAATAATAATAAAAAAAAAATTCTCTCTGTGTGTTTTGGAATTTACTACATACATTTGATTTGATTGGCATTGCAAATCTTCACAGCACTTTATAAGCAGTTTTTTTAAGACACAATTTTACATTTAAGATGTGGAAATGATGTCATCACCCCTGCTCGGTTTTCTGAAACCTCCCACCACCAAATGGAAACGCACAGCTTTCCTCAGGAGGGGCAGTGGAGCACAGCCACCTTACTGGTATTTGCACTCATTCTCTCAAGCTTGTGTTGCAGGACCAAGCTCAAGCCAGTGTGACCTGGATTTATTTAGAAACGGCAAAAAATTGACTTGCGTAGGCTGAAGTATCTAAGTATCACAGGAGAACAGCAGATGTTAGGCAAAAAAGCAAGAAGCTGGAAACTATGGAGTCATCTGAATTCAAAGCTGGCTGCACTGCTTTGTTGGCATCCAGAGCTTCAGCTTCCCTTGAACCTGCACCATATACACAGGAGAAGCAAATATTGGGTACTTCAACTAGCAGTGCCTCCCCTTTTGTCAGCTCCAGGTCCCTCTTGCAGTGGTTTAGGCCACTGCTTCTAATGTGGCCCTCAGTGGCTTGTAACACTTTTGGGCACAGAAATTATTCGGTGTATTATTACCCCTCCAACAGAAATTATTCGGTATTATTACCCCTCCAACAAGCAGCACAGCAGGCTTCAGCACAACCCAAGAGAAAACAGGAATTTTCTCCATCAAGAAAGGCAAAGGAAGTCTGAAGGATGATAATCCCTAATGATCGACCTGACACTGTGGCATCTTTCATCGATTACTTCTATTTATATTTGTTCCATGAGGGACGGTTGCCAGCTGAGGTGAACCCTAAGCTGTTGCAGGTTCATGGTGTGAGCTCAGGGACACGGACACACACCATGTAAATCTAAGCAAAAGCTTTCCGTGCCTCTGTGGTTCCTGACTGTTAAGCTATGCAGCTACTACGAATTATAATTATGCCATGCTAAGACAAATCTCCTCTTCTGGTCTTTGTTATACACCGTTAAGTAGTTAAAACCCATTCATGTGCAGCACCATATGCCCAAAACATACTACAGTTTGTTTTTGCTAATCTGCTCTCTACTCTAATCTCATGAATTCCTATAACTAATGAAGCTGAGTAAGAGATTTTTTTTTTTTTTTTTTTTTTTTTCTGGATACTGAAACAGTTTAATGAAAAAAAAAAAAGATTTTAAACACTGCAAACATCATATGAAAACCTGTTACACAATCTTAGCCAGGATAAACAGTTACTGTTTCCCCTTTTTCTATTTTCAGTGTGGCATTATTCTGGAAACAGAGATGCAACTGCAAGCAGCCACCAGCCATGGTACCTGCCCTGGTACACAAGACAAGTCAATACAGCTGAAAAGCTGCAGGTACAGCTCTACCCTCACATCCATTGCTCTTCTGTGTGACTTCAAGCAAGAGTAGCACAAATAAGAGGATGTCTTCCAGTTGTTGCGTTCACTTAGCAAGCCCTTGGTGTCACAGATGAGCCTACCAGTTTCTGCAGAGGCCTCCACACACTGCTGCAGCATAGGAGTAGCAATTATGTTAGAGATGCAAAACCTTCTGTCAAATCCTAAAAACTTCTTGCTTTTACTAAGACAAAAAGCTACAGTTGGAAACATCCAGCCTGAGAAGCCAGGAGGATGGTGGGTTGTGGTGTGGGATGGACAGTAATGCAACCTTTGCTCAGTTACAAGGAATAATACTTGGAAAGTAAGAGAAATAGAAATAAAATATAAGTAGGAAAGATGCATCACATGATGAGAAACAGGCAGGTAGTGATCTGGCTTTGGGAGCTATAAACTCTGCTTCTTGCTGAAAAAATGGATTTCACAGATCCAGAGTACCAAGTGTTTAACATAATGCCACAGTCAGGGCCATACTTTGCACGTTTTCACACCAACCTGCTTGGATTTGCATAACAGCCTTCTGATCAGTGCTGGGCTGGGAGATGGCTCTGTATTTCCATAATGCAAGGACTCAACTTTAGGCTAGGTGCGAGAGAAAGAATGCAATATCTACCTCTGGGAGCTATCAGAAGATGATAGGGAGAAACATCCGCTGGCCAGTGCAGGACTGGAAGCAGGGGGATGAGCAGAAGGGGCTACCCAACCACAAACCCTTAGCCCCTATACAAGAGCAATGAAAGATCTCCAATGTACCTCTGCGGCACTAGGCTGCACATGCATGGGAAACGCTAACCAATATAGATCATATTTCTGTAGGACTAAGGGCAGAGGGTGCCACTGCAAAAAGAAATAGGTGGAACACACCACAGGCCTAAGTGATTTAAAAATAAAAGTGGTACAATAGAGGAGCATTTCTCTTTGATGTGCAGGAAATTGGTATCAGAAGCTGATATGAATTAATGCTGCAAGGAACATTTCTGTGCTACCTTTTATAATCAAGAGACCAACCAGAGTTGGCCATCTATTAAAAAGTCTCTCCATGATGGTTAAACAAGGTTTCGTTAGTCTTTTGGTTAATATTAGTGTCTCAGGAAAGAGGTTACTCAATGAATACTAACAAATTGCCTGGTATTTTAAAAGTTAAACTTCCCCAAAAGATCACTGGATGTAGTGAGTACAGTATTATCAGCAGGAAGAGACACAATTATTTCCACTTTCCCAGAAGCCTGGCAAGGACAGGAAGAGACTATTTTCATCTTTCAGTGAACTCTAGTTTTAGCAAATCCGAGAGGAGTGCAGCAAACTCAGCAACGAGAACAAGGAGAGAGTGAGACAACACGTGGGGAACAGCAAGGGGTAGGCAGTGCACTGGAATTAGAGGCTGAGTAAGACATTGAAGTAAAGTTTGAGTTGAGAGGAATCACAAATGTAAACACAAGATATGCCCCAAGTCTCAACACTGAGGTAAGCGCTAGGAAGGTTGGGAATAGAGCTGTGGACAGGAGGCAGGAGACAAATACTTGGGAAAAAAAAAAAAAAAAAGGGAATTCAGAGCCTGTTGGAGCAACCACCCTGTCATTTTATTCACTGCTACCAAGAGGAGCGAGTCATTTTGGGTGTAATTTGGCATCTGCAGGCAGGTGTGGGCTTGCTATCGTATGTGCATCAAACTGAGCCTGCAAAATCAAGTAGTCAGCCATTGAAGTGAGGATGTCTGCAATGTAAAAACACAGAGGCTGGCTTGGAAAGTCTGGCCCGAAGGCCACTTCTGTCACTGTGATGTGTGAAGAATTATGCATGAGCATTACTGTGGCTTATGAATTGTATAAATAATGTTCTCTCCCTGCACAATGATGGCTTGCTACCGATCGCTTTGAAATGGATTATCACAAATTTCATTTGCATTCATTAGAAAATACTGCCTGTGAGAGATCTGACAGCACTTCTAAAAAAATATGTACGAGTGACCAAACCCACTGGGGCTAAATATACCAGTAGCTTACCTGGGCTGCTTTCAGATTACTGGTTTATCTGTAAGGTAAAAGCTTAAGAGTTGCACGTTGGCACTCCCCAGTGAGAGCTAACTTCTTGCTAGGTGTTGAGCCCCCGCAGGTCCAGCATTCAGCAAAACATCCAGCAAGATGTAATCTCTGCCCCATAGCATGTGGATGACTGTAAAGCCTGGCAATCTACCGACCCCTTCACAACAGTTACATCCTGCTAAGCAGCAGTGATTTAGATGAAGGCATCTCTGCTTGGCATGAATGTGAATCAGAAGGAAGGGCCCACTCACAACATACCATCAGAGGGGGGACTTGTCCCCGTGTAATGTAAAGCAGCACTCGTTAACTGCAGCACTAATTGCTGCTCAGGAGTGACTCATGCTGATGTTTTCTGGGCACCGTGCTGGACCACAGCGGGAGGTTATGGCAGAGGGTGACAAAGCCAAGGGATACTGCTCTCAAACCACTAATGAGTGAACTCTTTAAAAATGCTCCACTGTGCATCTTCTTTCCAGTCCTGTTACTCATCTATTTGAAAAGGAAGCATTTCCCACTTCTGCAGCAACACACTTCTTTGTAATGGTAGGGTAGGGTGGCTTCCACTTCATCTTAAAGCCTGAACTACCTCAAAATACCAGGTATACAACTGAAATTTTGTTTAGCTGCCATCCCACACCTCCATACTACACAGGGCACTCAGTGACAGCATAGCAGGTTTTCCATGTGGGCTGTCATATGTACCTATGGGATGGAACTGGAAAATACAATGAAACCCTAATCACTTTTCAATTGCTGTAGGTCCTTGAAAAGAATATCTCACCGAGCCCTGATAACACTGGGTTTGACGCAAGCGATCTGTATCTGCATTCATCCCCATGTGTGTTTCTGGAAACCTCCAAATGCGGTGATACTCATCATTCACATGACCTAGCGAAGCAAGCCATGTCTGAAATATCATAAGCATTACGGTTCAGAATAAAAGCCATCCCTTGAGTAAAAACGCAGCAAAGCAGAGCAGCTTTCAGCACCAGCTTAAATTTCCCTAACCATTCTTTACCCTATTGTGCTAAGTTTATGAATGGGGGCTTTGGAGGAGTCTCTTTCTTTTGCCTCTTATGACCAGCGCATGGCATCGGTTGTCTCTCACAGCTTCCCAGTGCCTCTTGCATGTGGACTGATCCCCTGGTGATACCAGCTGGAGGGGTGTTTGCAAATAATTTGGTGTGGCAGATCTGGGAGGTGCTGTGCAAGGGAAGCCTGGAGGCCAGGCTGCCGAGAGGGCAGCGTGTGGGATGGGAAAGACAGCCAGGCTGCCTCAAAACAGGCTGCTTCCCTTAGTATTTGCTCCGCTGAGGCTGACAAAGGGTCCTGAGTTTAATGTAATCATCTATAATAATATGATAATTGTTATAGTAATAACAGGTAAGCAGTTATAGCACAGTGATGTAATAGATGTTATTAATACAATAACTGAAATCCTAAAACAGACAGCTGAGATCCCAAACACTGACTGGTGTCATTGTCTTGTGCACTACTGCTATTTTTAATAACTTCTTAAATTCATTAAAATGTATTTTAAAAGTCCCCGTGTGCGAGTCCTACTTTGTTGAGACATAAAATACCCAAATTACATCACACCTATCACAATACGTAAGGGGGATTTTAACATGCTGAGACCAGACCAGCGTCAGCTGAGCCGCAGTCGCTGAGCATCACCCTGCCCCTGGCCCTGCACACAGGACAGGAGCCACGTCAGCTTGCACCCTTTTGGAAAGAGCTCATTCAGGAGCAGGGGCATAATCCCAGAGGTATGTGCTGTGCTGACACTGAGCTTGCTGGTATCACAATGCAGCAGGCAGCCTGTGAAAACGTGCCGGGTGCCGTATACACACAGAAACAAAGCTGCCCTCTCCTCCTGTGTTCCCTGAAAAACACTTTAAAACCAAAATCCTTTCTGAGGGGCTGTAGCAAGCATCCTGCTGTTCTGTTGCAGGCCTTCCACTGGGAGCTGCTGAGCAGCAGTCAGCCTGGGCTGGATTTACAACATCACAGGGGTAGTGCTCAGAAAGGGGATTAGGAGTTGATGCTTCCGAAGGAAGACAACATAAGAGCATTTACTGCTGATCAATGCATATGTAGCATCACATTTCCTGTAACTGTTGATCTATTATTGGCATAATTTTTTTTTCTTTTTTTTTTTTTTTTTTTTCAGAAGACTAAAGCAGTGGTATGCCCACAGAGACAGCAACCTGCTCTCCCAATTACTTGCAGAGATAGACTTCATCCTTTCCCTGCCACCAAGAGCATTTAAAAGCAATGCTACATGACTGATGGTCCCGGGTTTTCGGGTTTTGAGCAGGTTTCAGTGCACTGGAGAAGCAAAAAGTTGAGTTTCAGGGTGATGAGGTGAAGCAGAGAGCTGTGGTTTGGATGGTGCTGTTAAAGGAGAGGAGGGGAGCTGGGTGAAGCTCCAAGCTCTTAGGGGGTCACGAGGCTACTGCAGCAATTTACAGCACTAGGAGAGGAAGTAAACACACAGCTCCACACAGCTCTGAAATCTCTGTAGTGCCCAGGGTATAGGTGTAAAGAGCAAATTGCACAGAATTAAAAAAAATATATATATTTTTAGAACTTTTAGCAGAGAAACATATAAAAGCTGTGCAGCATCTGTACTTTCTGTACTAATGGATCAACAGCTATAGGATTGTCTTTGTCATTGGGGGTGGAAAGATATTTTTTCCATGAGCAGACAACTATACCTACAAGTACATTCAATCGCCCCTGGATTAGAGCAACTTGCTGTTTCTATAAAGTATTAAATAAAATTCTAAAGAAGCAGAGAGATTAAAGGCCAATTGAGATGATCTCCAGTGAACATGGCCCAGATAGGCTTTGTAATCCTCGGTTGCCCATCTATTATTTCACAATTTCAAGGACACTGCGCTCAGAAAACAGGTTTCCATTTTTCATCTAGATACAACAAAAAGATGGTAAATGTATACAGTTGTAACTGATGACAATTTTGACCCTCAGATAAGCGTTACCTGTAACTCCCATTCCTATATATAATCCGAAGCACGTAACAGTTTACTGACAGGTGATGCGTCACCCCAAAGACACACGTATTCAGCTTGCCATGGGAGTAGTCACAGTTTGAGCACAAACAATATTAGTTCTCAAATAAAGAACAAGGCCATCAATTGTACAAATAAAATTCAAGTTAGAGTTGCCATCATGGGAGAAAAGTGTTAGGCCACCTAGGATCCCAATTTCAGCTGGAAATGGCCAGTAGAAAAATAAATAAATAATTAGGAAAGATGGTATAATTGCAAAATCCCCATTTCAAGCTCTCTGACCTCTCAGAGCAGCTCCTAGGAAGGTGGGTGAAAGTGTGGGGTGGGATAATGCTCCTCGGTCTGCTCTGTAGACCCTGCCCAAGACACTCAGCTTTCCCAGCCCTCCCCAGCGCATGGGGAGGGATCTTTGGGGGAATCAGCTCCTGCCCATGGGAGGAATTTGCTGCTTCATCTTTATTGGTATTCAGCCCTCCCTAGCCACATCCTACGTGGGGCCTAGCTGCTGTACTTCCTTGGGATACAGACTTCCTTACCAAGAATAACATTTTATCTGCAGGCAAAACAGAAGAGAAGACGGAAAGAGGATAACCCGCTCATACTCCCTTGAAACCACAAGATTAGTTTTACCGGTCCAGACCAGTCCAATAGCAACAACCCCAGGCAACAACCTTTATTCAAGCAAAATATTGATTTTAGGATACAGGAATAAGTGACTTGGATCATCACCTCTTACATTAAGTTCCTGTATGAATCAGACATCAGAAAAATCGACTAGGACATCTTTGTGCTTTGTCTCCTTGCTATGTATTACTCCTCTTTTTTGTTTAGTCTAATTCAAAACATCCATTCGCTGTGTGGGGTGAGCTGCTGGCACACAACTGTGGCTGGTTTTCAGGAGATTCTTCTGCTTAAGAAACCTCATGCCCTACAGAAACTGCAGGCCCTGCTAGAAAAAAGAGGAAAGTCACCATAGGCAGGACCAGCCCTGGTCTGAGGCAGCAAGCAGCAAGGGACAGTGTCTGCACTGTGCTAGGCTGCTTGGGAAACAATTCTTCTCCCATTCCCTAACCTTTCAATTGACTGAATTTGTAACCCTAGTCACGTTTTACACAGTATTTTTATTATGATAATTATTATGATAACAAGTGAAGACTGACAGCACTTGGTTTTGATGACTTTCTCTCAGAGGCTATAAAATTATGCCCTTTTCTTTGCACTTCTATGTACCTGTTGTAAAAGGCACACTTTGCTGAGAATATGTATGTTTCTTCAATGAAGTGGAAAAAAACCACTACAGCTATCTGGCTGGTGATGCTGCACACCCAGGCTCAAATACAGAATGAAATAAAAAAGCTGAGCAGTGCTGTTGCCTTAACACGACCCTGACAGTTGATGCCAGCTGCTGTGTCCTAAGGTTGAACCATGCACCAAAATACATAAATTACAGGGAGGAGCTCACTGATCCCATCTGCACATCGTATTGATGCTGCTGCCTGGTGAAAGAGGTATCTGAAGACAACTTGAGATGCAGCTTCTGAAAAATAATTGTTAGACAGTAACTCCAAAGTCCTTCTGATCTCTGGGTACTTGGCATGCTGAGGTACATCAGAGAAGGAACGTCCTCGTGTATTTCGTATTTGATTTGCCTACTACAAAGAACCTCTTCATACGTGGAAAACCTTGCAAAACACTCAGGAAGAGTGAAGCTGCAATGGCAAGCTCCTGCTGGGGAGTGCAGGCTGAGAAAATATTCTGGGAAAATACCTTTTTATTATACTTCTTGGCCCAAAAAAGCCAAAGAAGCAAGTTTTTTTACTATAAATCAGCATATGAAGTACAGGGATTTAACCACATACAAATAGCTAAGTAACAGATACTACTGAGGAATATACTTCTGTGCCAAAATCACTCCAAACTCCATTTTTTGATGTTTTTTCATTAACTCCAGCAAGTCTTGGACTAGGGCCTCAGGCAGTGCAAGCTGAGCTTCTGAAACTGAAGCTTTTAGGAGACCAGACAGCGTGCCACAGATGCTGCAGACAGGCGTCTAATGGTCACTGGTCCATGCCTACTGTCACGCCTGGTAAGAGGACATCACCAAGTCACGTCACAAAGCCCTGCTAAGCCTGTCAGGCAATAATACAAACCGAAGTTTGTTTTGTCAAGCCCGATGAAACAGCAAGTGCAGATTCTCTGGGGGACATGATAACCCTTCCCCTCTTATCTCTGACCAGCCATTGGCCATCACGTGCTAGGCACGGGGCTGCCGCAGGGATGCTGTGCTGGCTGCTGCCCCAGCACCCCTCTTCCTACAGGGTCTCCCTCAAAATTATGCCCTGCTGTGAAGCAGAGGCAGCTGAGCCCCATCGATGGACCAGCTCCTGACCTGAAACATGGCAACTCGCAGCAAAATAGAATATATCCTAACCCGGGGGCAGAAGATTAACGATGATGAATAACACGTATGCGTTAGAGTGAATAATGGCAGCCTGCTGGAGAGACTGCCAGAGACCTGCAATTTTTTTTCAGATCATTATTTCTCAGATGACAGAGACTGCTGAAACGGGAAATTCATGCACTTTTCATTTTTCTAATTAAAATGCAAAAACGGTGTCTCTCCACCACTGAAGTCATTGGTCACTCTTTTCTTTCTGCATCTTCATCCATCTGGAAAAAGCAGCTCCTTACAGGTAACCTGCTGAGAGCCCACCCTATCCCAAAGGGTGCCACAGTGTCAGCGCTTAAAGTAAGCACAAACAATTCCCTTAACGATGCCCACAGAAGATAAGCAGCCAGGCACTGCTCCTGTCCCAAGTACACCGCGTGCTGTGGGGCTTGACCAGGGGAAATGCCAGAAAAGTTCCTACTGACCACTCCAAATGCCCCGGACAACACGCGATTTCCCCATTTGGCTTTGTTATTTTCTCTTTATTTTGCATGTAACAACCAAGAATTTTGAATGCATTTTCATTTACATGGGAAAATCTGAGAAAGCTGTTTGTGCCCCAGAAGGAGACCAAAGAACTTTAAGCAAAAGTAGATCTAGAGTTTGACAAAATAAAATTCTAATTGAGATAATTATTTTAATGACTTGGAACTAAAAATCATTTGGATGAGTCCTCTTCAGGCTTTGCTTATTCATTTCCTTGTCACCATAAAGCTGGCATGCTTTGACCAAATTCTCCCCCTATAACAAAAACTAAAAGGAAAGCTGGTGGCAACCCTAGATTCCAAGAGGTATAAAGTATAGATTTTAATAGAAGGCACATACTTACTTGAAATCCCCTCCCACCTTAAAGTAATAAAATTACTCATGCTGTAGGAATAATAACCTTTGATTCTGACTGGTGCTTAAAGAAGATAATTTGTTTTTGCCTTGTTGTCTGTTCAGCATCACGCATCTGTATCATTGTATCACTTGTTGCTAATGATTCCAACAGTGGCTTGCAGACACTGCAAGATGAAATCAGTAGGCTTTACACTCCTTTCAAATGATTTGGCAGGGATTCTCTTTGAAAATAAACTTTTCGGAACACCACTCACCAGTACTGAGGCATAAAATAAAATAAAAATAAAATAAAAAAATAAATAAAATAAAATAAAATACAACCACTACCCCCCCCCCCCCCCAAATAATAACAATAACAACAATAATAATTCCCCAATTCAATAATCATTTTTATTTCTATAGAGCAATGTGATGCTATAGTATTCACAGCTCTTTAGGCTTAAAAGCTGTGCCGCACGTACTAATGCGAGTGGTTCATTGTTAGTCATGCAAGGCATCCCACTGGCCTCTCTTCAGTGAGGGCTGCAGAATCACAGCCCTATTATGGTCAGGACCAATATTTATGCACACTTGTCAGATTTCACATGGCCTGTCTGAATGACATGCTCTCCTTTGGCCCTGCTTTTCTCCTCTTTAGGCGCTTCTTTCTTTCCTTTGCCCTCTAATGTCTACGTTGCTTTTCATAATAAGTGTGAATTTAACCAGGGAGCCTCTCAGCAACCTCACATATACTATTTTTCAGTGTTCACAGGGAATCCTAGACATATTCATTAAGACCCCAGGCAAAATATTCAGTCACACAATGAACCTGCAGTGGAAGGACACTTGCTGGCAAGAGCTAAAGAGCTGAGCCCAGGGTAAGGGCTGAGGCAATGGAAGAGACTTTTCAAACTTTGCAATTACAGACTGGAAACAGTAGCCTGAAAATACTCCAGGCTACCAGCTGATTGCACTTCTACGAAACGCTTTAAAAAGCAGCTTTGAAAAGCTTTCCTCTGATTCAACTGCTATTCCTCCAAAATTTTCCTTTTCAAACACTGCTCCCCCTAGAAGCCAGGGATTTTCCTAAGAATAATAAGGCTTTGCTACCCAAAGCGCTGGACACCGGCCACAATGCCAGGTGTCCCCCCGGGCTGCACAGAGGTACGGATGCCTCCACCAGTGCAGCTGCACTAACACATTTCCAAAGCAGTTCAGTATTTCTGGATATATTTCACAGCAAGAAGCTGCACGGGGTCTAATGCGGGAGTAATCCGCAGAAGCAGTGTTTTCCTTTCGGCTGGATTTTAACAATGAATGCAAATGCATATAGGCTTTTGTAGGCTGAACGTTTCTATTCAAATCCTTGGATTCAAAAGCCTTTTTTTTTCTCAGCCACTGATCATGAAAACAGAACCTACAAAACAACCCGTCCCTTTCCGAATCAACATCCCAGCTACAGTCTTGCGATAATGTCACCTAAGGGGTTAGTCTTTAAAATCATCTCTTTTACTTGGATATTTCACTTGCCTTTAAGTGAAAACAGAGTAATCTCAGTGTAGAAAATCCTGTGGTTTTGAGGAATTTCTTAGGATACTAGCTTGAAAGTATCCTGTCAGATGGCTGCTCCAGGTTAGAGAGGCTGGCATTTCCAGCTCTTCTGGCATTTTTTAAGTTTGCGCTTATATTTCCTTACAATCCCACCCTTGCTCTCCTATTTGGCAATGTGTCATGAACAGAGAGATCAGCTGAAATTTCAGAATCAACTCAAGTCTCTTCGTCCTTTCCCACATGCTACTACCAGTGCATTACAGCACCTCAAACAAGAAGGGATAACTGGCAACAAAGTGCTCCAGAGCTCAGAGTGCTGATGTAAATTTGTCCAAACCACAGAAGTTTTACACCCTACTACGCTTGGATGTTTGTGCATACGTGTCTGGATCTTTGTGTAGAGTTGTAAAAAGTTGCTAAATGAAGAAAAAAAAGAAAGATGCATTTTTCTCTTCTTCATTACAATTGGATATTTATGATGCAAACACTCCCTAAAATATGTAGGCTTTCTTGCAAAGCCTTGAAGAGGCTGCACAGTCAGCACAGTCCAAAAGTTCAGCTGTAAAGGTCAGCAGACACATAGAAAAAGGAAGAAAAATGTCCTGGGACTATCCCCACTTTGGAGCAGAACAAGTGGATTAATTTGTGAGAGAAATCACAATTTAGATTCCTTTAAAGTTCCACTTCCACCCCATACAGACAGATCACTGAAGCAGCAGATGCAAGCACACATCTGTGCTTGCAAGAACACCGAGTTCTAGTTTGACACCAATTTTCGCACTGCCTAATTTCTGGACTGCAGTTTGCCCACATGCGCATCTCACAGGATTGTTGCACGGATTAAATTTTTGCCAGGATTACATTTTTAATCTGGGTTTGAAATGTTCTGCATATTTTACTTAGAATAACAAATATCATTAAGGTCACTTTTTCCAGGCAATAAAAACTAAAAGATCAGCTGGTAGCTATCATATAATAACTTACACTGCATTTGGAAAAACTATTATATTTGGATAAAATTTGTGCATAATTTGGCATCATTTAAAAAGTAGACAGGTATCACAAATAAGTGTACCTCAGCTGATTTCACAGTTCCACAAATAGCAGTCATAATTTATTCTTCATTTCCCTTTGCTGTTACCACACACTGCAAACACATATGTCATTTCACGTTATGGCAGCTCTCCTGGAACAGAGCCAAATTCAGCATTGGTGTAATAGGTGCAGCCTGGCACAAGCCAGCCATGACACAGATGCTTCCAACAGAGATGAAGTTGGTTCAGAGCTCTGTCGAGCCAGGAATGTGCTAGTTCTACACCCGTACGATGAATTTGTGCAATTCTGCTCCCCTATTTGATGCTGTACTGCAGATTTCTTGAATACAAAGCACTAAATCAAAAGCAGTTGCATAGAGAAAAGGCAAAAAATGCAGTATGGGTGAGATTTCCCACAAAAGCCAACAGCCAGGTTTATAGCTCTGAGGACCTTCTTCTGAGCTGCGGTCCCGCATGTGGGGCCACTCAGGTCTCCCTCTGTTAAGCTCTGACAGAAGACAAAACTGTTCAAAATGAGAAGTGGGACAAGTTCAGTGAAAGAGGCTGCCACTGGTATGAAGACTCACGCAGGGGAACAGGTATGCTATCTGGGGGGGAAAAAGGATGCCACTGAGACAGGCGTCAGAGGAGCTGCAAGGGTAGCTGGCTGTGAAGGGAATTTGGTGCTGCAGACCCTGTGCCTGTGCAGTACATCCAGGATGACCTCTACCCCTGGGCATAAAGGCTACTTTGGGAGGAGGAATTTAATTCAAGTCCCTTTTATTCATTGCTACCAGTGCTTTCCCAAGAGCTTGAGAGGTCCAAATCCCAATGGGACATGCATACAAAAAGTTCTTTTCCTTCGTCTGGAAATGGGTATGTGGGGAAAAGTCCAGCTTGGGAAAGGCCTATGGTCTGGAAACCCACATTAGGGAAGACTCCAAGAGGAGATCAGTTGTAAGGTCAACCTAATGACAAAGGCAAGAGAAACCAGGAACTTGTGTAAGTGGAGAGCGTGGCATGACAGCAGCAAGAACTATCTGGCAGTAGGAGACATTAAACACTTAAAACAGCCTTATATGTTGGAAACAACACTCTCACCAACAATTAACTAGGCTACTTGGAGCCCTCCACTGCTGCTGCTGAGCTAGTCCATAAGCAGACGAGCTGCCCCGTGTCCTACCAGTTCTTCCAAGCCACTTCTGGAGAAGCAAGGGAGCACATTATTCAAACACATCGTTTGGTAGGGAAATGTGCCATCTCTGCTCTCTACGAATGCCTGTAACACACCGTGTAATCTCCACATCACAGGAATAGCAAAATGCTCTTCCTTCTTATCCGTGGACCAAAGTCTGACATCAGTCCCACGCTGGGCTGGGCTGTCAGAGCTCTGGGTGGATTCCCAGGGGTTTTCTGCCTGGGAGTTGATTGATTAATCTCCTCCCACCTGACAGAAGGAGGTGGATGGACGCCAGTGGCTGTGAGCTCTCCTGAATGCTGCACAATCACAGGATTCAATGTAAAGTTCCTACAGACCAGCAGTCAGCCCCCCAGATGCTGATCTACCAAACAGTAGGGTGCTCAGCTACAGAATAAAGGAGAAGAGGGAGAAGGCATTTCAGGAGACTCTTGCTAATGAGTGAACCATCTGTCTGTCTTCTTTGTGAAAACTGGCTATTTATTCTGACATTTCCTTTTCCCCAAACACATTCTCTGCTGATGACCTTATTATTTTAAAGTAATGTAATTTAATTTTAATGCTTGCAATTGTCAGGGTAGAAAAAAAATAGCACTGAAGATATCTGTAGCTATCTTAGCAACTGGAAAAATAAAAATGTGCAAGGCCAGTAAGATAAAGCAGATGCAAACTATCCAAGCCATGAAGTCCTACCACAAACAAACCTAGCTGGTAATAATTGCACTCATTTAAAGAGAACCGTGGCCACAGCTGTGAAATGAGTGACCAGCCCTGAATTCTTTATATGGGATAATTCTTCTATCACAAATTAAAAAACGCTGAATATAAATTTAAAAAAATGAAGGAAAATGTCGCTGTTGGCAAAAGCTTATCATAAATACATAAACTGGGACGGAGCCTCCCTGGTCTGTCTTACCCAATTTAGGTCTCTCAAAGGAATGGGTCCATTTCAGGACAGCAGACTGTCCTTGAATGCCTGTAAATGTGAACACCATTTTAGCAGAAATGTAAGAAGAGGATATGGAGACTAATCAGGTTGTCCATCCATCTTCTGGTATCATGTCTCTGATACAGCCAACACCAGCTGTTTCAGACAAATGGGTAAGAAGCCTTGTAGAAAGTTAATAGGGATAGCCTACCCAGCAAGGAAGTCTCCTCACTTGCTATTTCTTACCAGCTATTGACTAGTTTCAGATCTCAAACATGAAGTTTTATGGCCCTTTTAGGAATTTCACCTAAAATTAATTGTCTGTTTTCAAGCAGTGCCATTACAATCCCAAATACTAGCAGAGAGGCAACATCTATGCACTTCTGGCAGATATGAATACTCATATGTGAATACTAAAATGCGAATACTAAAATGTGGAAAAAAAAGAGTAAAATGAATGGCAAAATGTGGGCTGAGTACACATGAGTGGCTATTTTGGATCCACACACCTTTTGACCTGTTGTCCCAAATCGGTAACTCAGACCTCAAAAGTGAAGTCAGGGAGGGCTCTTTTTGTTCCGTCCCCAAATATGGGATATAACTTGATAGCATCTCCCTGACCTCCTTCTGTTGTTCATTTGCATCTCAGCTGAACCCAGATGATCTTTGTACATGGTTTTATTTCAGGTAATAATGAAGAACACTATTTTTTTCATATTTGGGCATCAGTGAGACACGCATTTACCCCAAACAAACAGACTTTGCAGAGGAGCTTTGTCAGCAACAACATTTTGTGCTATTTAAGCTGAAGTTCAGTTTGCAAGACTTACGGAGTCAAAGAGATGTGTGGAAAAAGAACCAACACATCCAGAGGCCATGAATGGGGGGCTCACAAGAACACATAGCTCATAGCTACATGCAGCCCGTATTCCTTCAGCCTGACACCTTCCCACCAGCTTTGGAGATGTCTGTGACACACAACGAAAGGAGGCATAATAAGCCCTGATGTCTCTGAGATGCAAACTAGCTGCTAGGGATCAACAGCAGCACGTGACATCCAAATGCAGAAATCACCATGGCGCAGTGGCTACAGCTCTTTTAATAACTTTATGCCTAACAAAAGCAGTCCCACAGAGCAGGAAGCTGGATCAGATCACTGTATTAGCAGAAAGAAGCTGCTCACCCCTGTTTTATACAGTGTGCTAAACTGTGTGCTAAAGCACTACATAATGTTAACATTAACCAATCTTTTTCTTTGATCAAGCAGCCTAAGACACCTCAACAGAAACTGCTAAAAGCATCCAAACTGGCACAAACTTTTCTTATCCTGATGAGTAATGCTTAAGCAACTCTTGTTTGTCTTGCTGTTTATCCAAAGCATCTTGAATATGTCCACTTGCATCTAAAGGCACTATAGACAACTGCTCCAACTGAAAAAGGGACTTCAGAAAACATTTTCTTAACATTCATCTGTTCCTCATTACTGCAACTGAATGCTAAGTCTGAACAGATCTGGGAAAATGTACTTCCTACACAGACATTTTTCCCTTATTATTGTCTCTCTAAGTACTGAAAATGCAGCTGAAGGCGTGAACAGCTGCAATAATGGAAACTACAAATATGCTACTTAGGCAGTAGCAACACTGGAATTTTGAGAGAGAACCGATAGAGCAAATTTTCCTGCTCCTCTAAGTAAAGACAATACTTCAGGGGCATGCGTTCTTCAAACGACTAAACACATATTTCTGGTTTTACAGTCTACTAGAAGAGGATAAAGGCCTAACTAAACCTTGACAATAGCCCAGAGTATGTCTTAGCAGCTCTATTCTAAGTTTTTCCTTTGGGGAACATGAAACTACATGCCAATTTAATTTTTTTCATTAAGCGATGGTCCCAAACAGTACCAATGGCAGTGTGACCTGGAAGGGAAAAGGATTAAAGGTAGACTAATTACTCACTGAAACCCACCACCAGATTGGTAATTTTATTTGGTCTGAGAGTGGCTGACCCAGGAATGCCAAGGCTATTATTGTTGTAAAAAAGCTACACCTCACAAAATGGAAATATTATAAAACAAAAAAAATGAGGGTGTAATGTTATCTGACTAAAGGCTGTATTACCGTAAACATAAAGACCTGGAGAGGATAAGAGGAACAATGATAGGTGGAGGAACCCCATTAATCTTGTCAGGGAAAACTGAGCACAAGGAGCACTCCATCAAAGAGGAGAATTAAACAGCTGTCCCTGGAGGGGAACCCACAAAGAGCTAGGGAGAAGGAACTTTCTTCCTGGACTGCCATGCAAACTGTGGGGGTTACAGCCTAAAGGAGCATTGGGCTTGTTATGGTATGCAGAGGGAAGCAAATCTGGGGATTGTGTAAAACAGATCCAGTTGGCAGTTTGCCAGTTTGAGAAGATGAAATACCAAATTTTGCAGACTCACCAGCTTAAAATGGGAAGAAAAATAAGTCTAGTGAGAGAGATGGTTCCACTAGACAACCCTTTTTTTTTTTTTTTTTTTTTTTTTTAACTAGGCATTGCTTATACATCTCCTTGGATGTGTCCATAAAGGCATAAAGTGCACTATGGCTCTTTATCCTACATGCCCGACATCTGTGTATTTTATTTACAGGGCTGAATAAGACAGCACAGATACTTTTACTTACCCATTACAGTCTTTACTAGCTACACTCAACTTCACTTGAGCATCTGATTTTGATACTAATGGGCTGCAGTTAGGTTCACCTATTCTGTGCTCAAGCTGAGCAAACGACTTTATCATACAAGTTTCCAGGAATGAAAATTAATTGGAAGAAACAAAATTGAGGCTATTATTTGCATACAATGAATGGAGAGCATATGTCTGTTTCCAAAATGTTGGGCTGGAAATCCTGTTTTGAAGTTTCTGTTCTTCCAGACAGGAATGAAACACAATCCCCTACCTCGGGTTATAACCAGGTTACCTCAGGTTATGAATGCCAACTTACAAAGGGACTGTGAATCAAGAATTGTTACAGTAGGTTAAGAGGATATGCAACTTGAAAGGACTGATTTAACTTGAAAAGACTAATTGAACCTCTCTCCACTTAATTCATTATTATGGTCAGAATAAGAGAAATAACAAGGACTTTACCTCTTCTGGCCTGAAAATGGAGATGCAATCTAAGGAGATTTCTCTGCATCTATGTACAGTGACCCCATAAGACATTCACAGAATAGTTCATAGTCATTCATAGCATCACAGAGTCACAGAATGGTTTGGGTTGGAAGGAACCTTAGAGACCACCTTGTCCCAGACCCCCTCCCACCAGACCAGGTTGCCCAAAGCCCCATCCAACTTGGCCTTGAACACCTCCAGGGATGGGGCATCCACAGCTTCTCTGGGCAACCTGTGCCAAGGCCTTACCACCCTCATAGCAAAGAATTTCTTCCAAATATCTAATCTAAATCTACCCAGTTTTAGTTTAAAACCACTATCCCTTGTCCTGTCTCTAAATTCCTTGATAACAAGTCTCTCCCCACCTTTCCAGTAGGCCTCCTATAAATACTGGAAGGCTGCTATAAGGTCTCCCTGGAGCCTTCTTTTCACACCTTGGTAAACTGCTATCTCAAACACTTGAAAGTGTCCTGGAGGCAAGCAAGTGCCCCTGCTACAGTCCACATGGTGTTACTCTAGTGTCCACAGAGAAAAGCACCTTCTGCTTTCCAGCTGTGCTTTATCACGAGCACTGTCCCTGCTTCTGACCTGGATTCATTTGTTTCTGCTCTTCCTGGACAAGAGTCTCCCAGAGTTAACCATGGAAACAGCACAAACTATCTAAACCACAGCCATGTGGCTGCAAATCTCGACACATTCGGTATATGCACAGCTTTCTGGAAAACAGCTATAATGATCTCTACCAGAATGTGAAAAAGCAAATAAATCCAAGAAACTACATTTTTAAAGCTATCATTGTCATTGTGCTGGAGGTCAGCATGAAAATTCTTATTTTACGGAAGTACTTTATGACTGCTAAATTAAGAAAGATAGTCTTCTAGGGAGAACAATGCAGCAGATGTGCTACAGGAGAATCACTGGAAGATGGAGATTTGCAAATGTTGCTCTCCTTTTCACAGCTGGCAGTAAATTCCCCTGAAACATATGTATGGAGGAGACCTGCCCACAGTATGAGTATATGTAGCAGCTCTGAGCAAGAGTTTATTAATGTTCCTTTCAGCATATACCCATAAACGAGTTTGTCTTCTCTGCATACATCCTCTTTTACATTATACTTATGTTCCACTGTATGTCTCAAGAAAACATTAGAAGGTTTATCATTACTAAAATTTAATTTATACTGCTACTGATGGTTTAGAAAACTATGGATTAGCAGTTAAAACAGTTAATGTAAGCCTCACTTCTAAACTGTCTTTGTGATGGAGAACCTGGCTTCTGTCTTTTCTATGTAGTATTTGGGATATTTGAAGGCCACATAAACTGATCTAAAAATTCTGAAATTAAGGTAATGAAACCTAGCATCTTATAATGGTCTCTCTGATAGAAAAACTGTTCCAGAAGAATTTGGGTATAAATATATTTAACTGGAATTTTTATTTATAATCAAAACCATTTCTACCTTGAGAGCTCTTGATTTCATCCCTTTCAGCTTTTAAACAGGTTTTCACTTCTCCTTTAAATGATACTTTCACAGGAACAATTGGCTTCAAATTGAAATCCCTATTCTTTGCTTTCATCCTTTCCTTATGAAAAAAATACCAAGGAAATAATGCAAATACTGGCCTTCTTGCCATAGGTCAGCACCAGAAAAATCTGAAAGCATTCACTTTTTATATAATACTCCTTTTGTCTGCCACATACATTAACATTTGGAATGGAAAATGTTGAAGACCTTCCACCTCCAGTTTTTCAAGAATTTCTTGTTTAGCATCCACTGCATACTGTAACAGATTTGCTTGAATATAGACTAATTTCATCTCTGTGTCCTCAGATGAATACTCTCAGTGTTTGCAAAGGTCTAAGGAATGGGAATGTCAGAATGAGAAGTTTGTTAACAGCTCTGGATGGTTCTCGCGCGAGTTCCTCTGCGCCTCTAGTATGCATCTCAGTATTCACCTGGAGAAGGCCACACAGCATTTCTCTGCATAGAAATAGTGTTTCCTCATTTTCTTGTTTTTCACTTTCCCCAAGCAGAGCGCATCGCAGCTGATGTCCAGGTGATACACACACAGCTCAGTGGGGATTTGCCTGCGTTCAAGGAAGTCACATCCCTCAAGAACATACAGGTACAAATACAGGCATCTTTCTAAGCACTTTCAAACCTTACAAACTTTTCAAACATATTTTAGTGAGTAGAAGGTCAAAAGAGCCTCGGTGTTGATATCAGTAACTCTGTGCTAATCCCTGTCCTTGAATGCTGGCTCAAAGGAATAGCTTGCAAGGAAGTTCAAACATTCCATTTTTTCTGCTTTTTTTCAGCTTCTTGGTAAAGCTTTACCTTCCCATCTACTACTTGAATTCCCACTGAACACAAAGAACATGAGCCAGAAGTAGACATATGAAGCATACCAAAATTCCTGAAAAACAATTTCACTACTAACCTAAAGATGTAAGTGATTAATCCCTCATCATCTGACTCGATTCAAAAGCAGGGGTGTGATAGGAAGTGAATACTTCTTTCTTAGGTAGCCTTCAATTCACAGATCCTCCATGCCATCACCTACTCTTTGACATGTGCAAGCGAGGACTTCTAAATAAACCCTACCCACTTTTGGGGGCCAGAAGTCTCATTTCAAGATTGTCTATTTCCAAGCTCCCTGCTACTGCAGGGAACAGTGATACCAGCCTGGGCTTGGAGCCATTTTGGCTGCAAACGTTAGCACTGCTCCATCTTCCTGTGCAACTGATGTGGGTGAGGGAAGAAGTCTCAGGAAGTGCTGCCTCTCCTGACAGAGCAATGCTTCAACAAGGGCGGCATTAGGAGGACACATTGGATGCCACCTTTGTGGGGATGGGTGCGGTTCCTGGAGATACAGTGTCCTGCAGACCTGGTCCCACCAGCACCAACCCACCAGGTGTGCGGCCTCCTGCAGGAGTCATCCCAGTAAGCCCAGGCCAGCCACTCCAGCACCTCGTAGAGTGACAGGCCAACCAAGGGACCAACTGATGACATTACTTGCTTTGTTGGGATGGAGAGGAATAGGGCAGTCAAGGAGTTGTTGTGAAGCTCTGCCTGGAGACTTGCAGCTTGTGGGAAGCAGCTAAGCACTGCTCTATTTACTGAACTTAGATATACCTCCTTCAGTCCTACCTGCTCATCTAGCCTGAGGAGGATATGGAGTAACGCCACCAGTCCTTTCTCCCGGTGACTCAGGACACAGTATGAAATCAGAATAACAATTATTAAAGATAAAATAGAATTCCCAAATCCTCCTGATTCAATTTTCCAAGCAGTACTGAGGTGGCATGTCATTAGTTCTTGTCCTCATTTCCCCAGCAGTGCCACCAACCGATACATCTACCACCTGCTTTGTCTAACTCTTTCCTTCCACTTTCTACCTGTGTGAGAATGACTCCTATGCTTTGGTCACATTTAATATTCCTGTTTTTCCTACATTAGATCTAGTAAGTGTAACGAGGGGATCAATAGACTTTATATAAACCTTATCCAGTGGAGATAAAAACATGGACACTTTCTAACTCATGTCAATGATCAAGGAAAAGGACTACACTGCACAAGTGTGGAGTTTGCCCCCAGCTAGGTTCCATTTCCTCCACTCCCAGCACAAAAAGCAGTGTCCAGCAGGCTGTGCCAAGCTCTGCTGCACCATGTTGATCCCTTCATGTCCCAGAGAAGATGCCTGGCACCGAGCGTGGGGCGCTGAGCAGCAGCTCTGCCGCTACGTGAAGCCAGAGCTCAACTCCCCCCCGTGATGCCGCAGCCCACAAGTGACTGCAGATCTGTTTTGCAGCTGTTCCCTTCAGATACCTACCCACACAAATCCTGTTTACTCCAACTCTGCTGGGAAGGTACAGAGCAGCACTAAATCCTATTTTACTATAGTCAGGATTAAGATTATACATCCATGACGATAATCTAAATCTTGCTAAAAGGCCTTGTTAAAGTCATGCATCAGCTAAAAACTGGACTCTAAGACTTCCTAGAAGTTCAATAATATTATCTTTGATTCATTCACCACTGGGAGAAAATATTAAAACTAAAGACCACGGTTTGGTTGAATTACAAATTATATGTTCATCTAGCGGTTTCCATTAAAAAAAAATACAACAGTAAGCAGCAAGATGATACAGCCTACTTAAATTTAATTTCTTTTGCCAGAGAAAAATTATACGAGCAACTGAATTACTAGGATGTACTAATTTTAATTAAAGTTCCCAAGGAGAACATAAGCGTCAACCAAGAAAACCAGATATGTCTGGAAGCTGCATTGAGGATAATAAAAAACAAAAAAACAACAACAAATAAAAAAACAGATGCCAGAACACATTACAGGGATGGACTTTTGACATTTGAATAAGGATTTCTAGTAACTCAGTTGAAGGAAAACTAGAAACCTGGGCTTTCAATCTAGGGTTGATTCAGATGCACCATACCTTCTACTGAGACTTTGGGTCTGGGAAGCTACTCAGCTTCATTTATCTTGTTTAGTAAGCTTATGTATACCAAACAGAGAGAAATCCACATGACACTATGATTCTATGTTCCCTTTGGGAAATAAGCTTGGGATGATCTCTGGTGGTGCCCCAAAGAAAAAGCATCAGAAAATCCAGTAGGAAATCCCTTTGGCACCCCAAGTAAATCTCAAAATTTGACATTCACTGAAATCTGAAATCCAGCGCTGCCTTCATTCGTAAAATTTGTGGTAATATTTTTACTTGTTTTACAGGTCCGGTTGCTCACTTCATACAGATGCATGCCTAGCCTCTCATGAGTCTCCCTAAATCCTTACCCTGGGGTAATAATCATGTAGCAGTGACTTTCAAAGGCTGGTGACTTGTTTATACTGTCTACCAAACAAGTTTTTTTGGAATCGTTTCTGCCTCTGGCAACCCTCTGCGCCTGTAGAAAAATCCCTTGGTCTTGGAAAGGGACAGCAAAGTAAGGAACAGCAGAAACACTTTTTCTGCAGTAAACACTGAATAGAACTAATGGGGATTTAAAGCTGTGATTTGAAACACTGTCAATGCAAGGAGAACAAAACAAGGCACAAACTCTTTAGCCACACACACGTAATATTACAACTGCAAACTGAAAACCAATACAAAACATAAAGCTGCTTTCAAACATACACCTGGACAAACTTAGTAGTTGAGTGGTTGCACTAACAGCAAAAGAATTCATTGCATATTAGCTGGGCCTCAAAGCCCAATGCCTCTCCCTACTCAAGAGATCAGGAACAACAACAGCAACAACAACAACAACAAAAATAGCATATGTTTAAAATAATTATGTGCCTCACTTCTACTCGTCAGTAAGCCTGGAGTAAATCACACCAAGAACTGTATGCTGTAATTTATTAACTTCTGTGAACTGTAGCAAAGGTATTCAATTAAAAACATGTACAATACTAAATGTCAGGAAACACTCTGAAATATCTTTATATTTTTTTCATTTTTATGACTGTGAGAGAGCTAGTCATACTCTAAGTAGTTATATTGTTAAAAATCTGTTTAAAATTGTTAGAAATTCTTAAATACAAGACAGCCCTGTGCACTCCTGATTTTTTTTCTCAATGACTCTTTTCTTTGTAGTAGCTGTAATAGTAATAAATAGTAGTTTAAATTTATTTTCAAGATGTTCTTTCTTTATTCAGGTATCTTTTCCTACTACTGTTTAAATCCCCCTGAAATTCAGTGCAGACTGTCCTCAACTGTGATGGCATTAGCAGAGGATCTACCTTGTGTCTGAAATGAGCCTCACTCTGCCATTAGATAAGACTCCCTGGATGTGCCTGAGCAGTAATTTGGATGTGGCCATTCCCTAACACACCCAAATATGAAAGCAAGGCATCAGTCTCTGTTTATGCCATCACAAGGAATGCTGTCAACATAATGAGATCATCACAGGAAATTCACGTAGCAAAAAAGTAGGGAATGAATAGCACTAACAGATGAGTGCTTCCATGCAAATAATCTTCATACTGAAAAAAGGGGAGGCCTCTTCCAGCCCATGCTGCACCAAAGAAGACATACCAGTTGCAAATGAAAAACAGAGTGCTTGTATTTCATTAAAGTTAGGAAGGAAATTCTGTCTGCCCTCTGATAGTTTTTTGTGCCAGCTGAAAGTGAATTTATGGCATAATTGAAATTACATTCCTTTTCTGCTACTCACTTGCTTCTGCTGAGCATCATTATGCTGATGTAATTTATCAAGTCTTACATCTGAAGAGCTGTTCTGATTCTACAATGCCACTCTTTGTACCATCAGCCTCTGAAAATCTGGGCATTATAATCTTCTTCCTCCACCTGATTCCCTTTCATGAAAGCTCTGCAAAAAATTGTGATAGAAAAATGCAGAGGATCCCGGATAGCTATTAAATCCGAGAATTAAGACATACTTTCACTGTTACTGGTGAATTTTCATTATGAACTTGGCTCCAGCATCCCTCACTCCAGCCGTAAATGCTCCCAAAATACCAAAAGGCAGAAGCAGACAGATGAAGAGAGGCAGCAACCTGAAACTGGGATAAAAGTAAATAGGAAAGTGTCCCACAAATGCCCCTGGCACCAGCTGCATGGCTGCCAGGATGGCCGTTCTGCAGGGGAGCACTGGGACATTTGGTTCCCCCAGATCTCCAGCAAGCAGAGGCAAGGACACGTCTTCTCTTCCATGCCTCACAGCAGACAAATGACTTATGCAGCTGCCACCAAAGGCAGAAGCTGGTGGGTTGGCCGGTGCCCTCAGACGTGTGATTGCAAGAACAGGCTACCTCTGCTGATTACAGTGGAGAGCAGCAGGTCTGTGCCAAGGAATACAGTCTGCTTGGCAGAGCGTTATTTTTACTGTGGTTTGTGAACAAACCCGATCCCATGCTGAGGATCTGGGACTGGCAATCAGAAAGTAAACTAAACACATTTACTTTGAAGGCCTGCTGGATCAAACAGTGAGCCCCAGAGGCTGCTTTACATACAAGTCTCAAGAACAGAAATACTCTTTTAAACCAGCATGCTTAACCTCACCTAGTCTGCATTTTAGTTCATTACCTCTTGCCACAGATCTGAACTGACAGTCCGGAGCAGACAAAACTGTACCATGGACCAGGGAAAGGGACTGGTCCCCACACCATGGGGGTAGGATTAGGCACTCCACCAGAAGATGCTAATGGGAGGCTTTTAAATCAGAAATGTTCATGTAAATCCAATACTTGAGAGTACTCACAGCTACAAGATACTGAAACCTTGACATTTTATTTGGCTGTATTCAAATTACCCTATCAAGCCTCACACACTTTTTTGCTGGTGAATGCCAAACTAAAATAATTGGTGCTTGGATACCTATGTATTAGTAGGAACGTTTCCTTAGGCCACGTAAGAATAATGAATTGTTTGAGACAGAAAAAAAAAAACACTTTTTATTGCACAATCTGCCTCCAGAGATTGCGGCCGTACTTGGGAAGGTTTGACAAGCCCTTGCTGCAGAGCCAGCTTCTCTTACAAACTGCAAAGAGGCAGTGATCTGACCTTTGACAGCTCCAGGGATCCAATTCCCCTATCTCCAATCCTTTGTAAGCATTAAGTACTGTCATCAGTTTCTCCCATATTTTAACACTCACATGAATTGAATACTAAAGCCTATAAAGCTTAACATGGAGTGAACTTCCTCGCTTAGGCAGCAACGTGGTATTTCACTTTGCATGTCTTCATCACATCACCACCCAAGGCTGACTTTTTAACACACACTCAACCATGAAAAAAACACCACAAAACAATCTAGGTTTTCAGTTAAAGAAACAAAACAAAGTGAAAATCCAAGGAGATATTACACCAAGAGCTTTGAAAGACCTGCAGGTAGTGATGACCATTTGGACATCTGCTCGCTTCTGGTGAAAATAAAAATGGAAAGGTAAACTTTCCCTGGTACGCACACTGTAGATGCAGAGTGTGACTATTCTGCTATAATAGCTGGGACTGCTGTCAATTACCCCTAAATGCACCATCACTATGATGATTTCATTGTGGTAAATCTTTCATTTGAAAATAATAGTCACTGCTTTCATGGAGAAAACAGAAACTCAATAAATCCTTAATGATGCCTACTCTCATTTATGCTGGCAGAGTTAGACAGTAAAAACAATTTTTCTTGCAAGCGTCAAACTGACGAGCTGGTTTCAGGTTTTAACCCTCTATGAAGAGTTTCAGAGGGAGAGTAGAAATACAACTATTAATGGCTTTGTATGAAATATCTTGATTATAGATGTCAGCTATGAGTAACTGCAACACAAGATGCCCCTGAAAAGAAAATTAAGACTAAACCAGAAGTATTCCAAGAATTTCTATTTCTCTTCCTCCCCTGCAAGCCCTGTAGTGGTTATTACCGCATCCTCCTCTCCCTGCAGCCCCTGCTTGTGAGACGAGAGTAAAATGAGACTTTGGTGGTGGGCGATGTATCTGAGCTATTTCCTCTCACAATTGCTCCAGCGTTTCCGGAAATCTCATATTCTTCCCATTCTCCTCTCTGAGCAGCCAAGTCCAACCCAACTGCAGGGCCTCAGAGCAAGGGGCAGGATGACCAAGTGAAGCACCAAAAAAAGTGAAAGGGATGAAAAAGCCAGCTTCAGTTTTGAAGACCAGACTGTAATATGACAAGAATGACAACCTTTGCATTCCAATTAGTGCTCCCATCCCCTTCAATTACGTCAGTTGATGACCTGGAATAAAAGTGTCAGGATCCAATCAACACCCACATTTAAAGCTAGTTAACAGGCTGTCAGGTTCAGTTGCGAAAATGCCTTTATTAGCAAGCAGTCGCAGTGAAATGTGAAAAGCATTGTCAGTCTTCATACACTGAGAATTACATGCTGATTGCTTTAGGAAAGTGAACGTATAATGAATGGAGTGACCTTTTTTTTTTCTTCTTCATTTGTTGTTTGCTGTGAAAAATCATATCATTGTGCTTCTGAAATATTCCTATTAGCACCAGATTCTTTGAAGAATCATTGTTCATCACATGGAGCATTACATTGTGGATACTTGTGGAGTATCACTTGTGGATTGTCACATCCACAGCCTTTCTGTTGCTTTTACTTCTACAGGCAACATCAGCGAAGCCAAGAAGCACATGTGAAAGGAGCAAAACATGCAAGAGTCCCACCAAGGAGGCAATTTCAGAAGAGGAGGATGGAGGGATGATATGGCTGGCCACCTGAGCAGGTGAAGGACACAAGGACCTGAGCAGCGGTGGCCACTGGTGCACTGGGCATTTCAAAGATGCATTCCAATTTTTTGTTTGTTTTACAATACTCACCTTAATTTCTTGACCCTTTTCCTTGTGAAAACAGCTCAGAAACTATAGTTACAACCCCTGACAGCTGACCACAGCATGACACAGTGAAGAGCTTAGGAGCTGTCTTCCCATAATCCTGATTCACAATGGTCAAGGCACCACTAGTTTTCTACCTTCCCTACCCATGGCACAGCAAAAGGGAGACTCTTTGTGTGGGGGCCTGAGGACTAAAATTTTTCCCTGTAGTAAAAGATCTGTTTGTGCTATCTGTGGCAATGTGCACTACATCTTCCAGTTTGGGAACAATCAACAAATGAATAAAGTCATCATAAAAGACACATGGCCAAGGCACTTCTGCCTTGCAAGCATTCATCACGCCATTTAAAAGCTATACTCCCTCCTTTGTCACTTCAAAATCTGCTGCTTTGGCACAACTGAACTCAGGGACGGGAATTTATTCTGAATGCTGAGCAAAGTGTTGGCAAGAAGAGCCGCGTTCGCCCATCTCCACCCAAGCCCCACTTTCTTCCAGCACAGAGGACTGCAGCAAGAGCCTGCTGAAGAGATTGAGCTGCAACTATTTTGGAGTGATCCCTGAGAAAGAGGCCTTAAATAGACCAATATGTACGTCTGGCAGTCTCAGATGGATCGTTGTGCTCCCTCTGCCCACGTAGACATTATGCTGACGTCCCTAAATACCAACGCAATTTACCCTCTGCAGCTATTAGCACTGGAGCAAAATCTAAAATCTTCATATTCAGGTACGAATATCTTAAAACGTTCACATTCACTAGGGCTTTAGCTGCCGCATTGCTACACATACTCAGTAAAAAGAAAAGGAAACGATGAACCCCAGGGTAGGATACCCATGGTTATATACCCAGATGGTGCCATTTTTCTAGACTGAATGAACCACTGCCTTCTCCCTTACAGGTACTAAAAGAAACGGCAGGTTTTCTCACATCAAGGCACAAAACCCAAGCCAAATGAGGCACAGCCTTCATTCTGCATCCTCCCTGCACCAGGATCCGCCTCCATCCCATGCTTTTCTCCCCAGTCCGTGTGTGGGGATGGGCTAAAAACACAGACCGCCCTGTGATCCAGCTGCAGGGATGTGTGGGGTGTGTGCAGGTTCCTAAGCACTCCCGTGGGGATGGGGAAGGGGCTGAAGCACCACACGTCACCACTTTGGCACGTGCTTGGGCTGTGTAAAGTGGGATGGGTGTATCTTCAGCTTTGGCACAAAAGGAACGGGTTATTTGCAGACAGCAGTAAAATGTGCTGTTTCTTGGTTACTCTAAGACTGCCAGCTGCTCAGTCCCACCTCTTTGCCACTTAAACCCTTTTCCTGCCCCTCTTGCACTGATTGATTCTGCTTTTCCACTCTGCTTACTGCAGGCATCAGGGTGGGGAAGGGCAAAGGAATAAACAGCCTTAGCACTGTGGTTCAGCCCCAGTATTTCTGAGTTGACTGGCAACTTACTTGGCTCCTTTCAGTGGCTTCACCCCATCCTGTTTGAATTTAAAGCAAGTGGGCATCCAAGAAATGCAAGGGTTTGGTGGTGGAGCCATGCTTAGCAGTGCAGTGCCTGGCACAGGAAAGTGGTAAAGCCCAACGCCGTAGCATGTGGCAATGTGAAATTCGGCAAGGCGGTCAGATCTTACTCCCTCATGCATGCTCAGACAGCTCGAGTAGTGTGATGTTAATAATAGATAAGTTCTCTGTGCAATAAGTTACATCCTCCTTTCAAAAATGGAGCTGGAGAAGCAAGTGTAAATAATTCATCTGGGAAGAGAAATAATCAATTAACCCTTCCAAGCAAGGACAAAAATCAATGGCGCTGACTTTCCCCTGCACAGACATTTCCAGGCAGCACTGCCCGATGGCTGCCAACACCCCGAGCTGACACCTAGCCTTACTTGCAGCATCACCACAACACCCGCCAGCACCAGGAGCATCGGTACGAAGACATGCATCTCCAAGAGCTCCTGTTCTCACTCTGACAGACTGCCTCTTCCTCCTTTCCATCCCTCTCCCCGGAGCTCCGGATGCGAGGATGAAATTCCTGGGGACGTGATATGAAAACAGTTGGCGTCCGCTCGCTGCCAGGCAGCCAAAGTGCAGCACGGCATCCATGTGTCGCAGGAGCAGCGTCACCAAATTCACCCAGCAAACCAACAGTGCTTTTTTTTACAGCTTTCAACTCCCATTTTCATTCAACTGGAGCTCCTTGATGTGCTCGAGGCCAGATTCACTCATGATCTGTGCTGGTTCCTCTGAACAGAGTGTGAGACGGGTGTGAGAGCATCCCCGAAACGCATATCCCCCAGCTGCCCATCTCCGCCACAAACACCGCATGATGCATCCCATGCCAGCAGCTGCCAGACAGTCGCTGATCTGAATATCACCAGAGAGTGTCAAGGTGAGGGATATTCCTCATTAGTGTCAGTGTATGCTCAGCTGTGGATATTCCATCTTTAAATCCTAGCTTGTGCTCATCCAAAAACTGAAAATGTGCTTGCCCTGGGACCAAGTCTTGCCCACACCTTGGCAAGGAAAGCAAATAGTGCTGCCTTCAGCCACTGAAATGTGATTCAGAATTTGGAGACCATGCCTTATTTTCCCTCCCCCAAAAACCAGCACTTGTGGATTTGCTACTTAATTTTTACAACGGCTTGCTAAAGAAAACTGTTAATTATGCTGTTGATAGAATAAGGGTCAGAATGAAAAATAAGCCTGTACTTTTCCCCTGAACGTTTTATATAGATGTCACACAGGCTACAGTTTGTTTGCACTGTCACTGCTGAGGCACATGTGACACACAGCAGGATTATTTTTGGTAGCCGGGTGGAGGATGGGGGAAGGATGCACAGTCTGAGCTCCGCAGAGGTTATCTCCATGCCAGCTTCTGCTATTGCAAGAGTAGCAGTCGTTCAGCGAATGATAGCCTTCTGCTATATTCTAAGAAAAAATTGTGACTAACAGGGCATAGAGATATTTAGTTACTATACAAAGACTGTTTCCTTATAACTCTCTAGCAACTATCTGTTCAGTCCCGCAGCTGTGGTAGGTTCCAGCAGCATTTCAAGGATATTTCTCCACACACAAAGGCCAAGTGAGGTCCCCCACAGTGCTCGGTAGCAGGGCGATGGTGGGGGTGATGTGGAAGGTAGGTTTTCTGCGTGATGTAAAACTCTGCATCTGATCAGCAGCATTACTATTACTTGCTCTCAAAACCCCTCACCTCAAACATCATACTAGGATTTGGAAGCAGTGCCAGATGACTGTTGGCAAGTGTGGTCAAATAACAGATAGTTAGAAGATAGAGACTAGATAGAGCTTGGTGGTAGTTCATTTGGCAAGCCATAAATTCAGGTGCAGACACAGTTCTACAGTGTCTGTGTGTGTAATGTTCATGGGGCTGGCACTAAGCATTTTGGCATGAGATTCTGGCACAAAACCTTTTGAAATGTTTGTTGTTGTTGTTGTTTAAATATATTTTTTCAATTTCCAAAAAAGAAATACAGAGAGTTCATTAGAAGATGTAAAGTATAGTTCCTCTCAAAAAAAAAAAAAAAAAAAAAAAAAGTTTCTGTTCACAGAGACTATTTCCCTGTCTGCTACACATTTTGAGTTGAGCCAGATCCATTCCTTCACCTTCCCTCCACCCTCTTTGTGAGTATCAACACCAAGCAGAGAATTTTACTAGTAGCATAGCTCCTGAATTGCCATAATGATTATAAATCATCCACTGTTGTTTAGGTAACAATTCATTATTTAAAAAAAGAGACTGGAGACAAAGTGGTGCTTCAGTAAAACTTTCAGCCAGTTAATGGTTTTAGCTCTACTTATTGCAGAATAACTCATTACTGAGGACTGTCAGAAGCAGTAACTTCCAAGCAGGGTTACTGAGTCAACACACTGATTTTGCTCAGCCCTTTTTACGCTACTTTAATCTGTAGCTTGCAAAATCTTCTCTTTTCCCCATTTCTCAGCAAATCCCCATCATTTAAAATCACTGACAACTAAGAAGAGCCATACACTAGAAAAATCAGATACTTCACAGCATAGCCCTATTTCACCCTGATGAGTAAGAAAGTTTAATTTGAGGAATGACTGAAGAACATTATGCGCCACCTTAGTAAACACAAATGAACTCCTAGCTAATGAAAATATGGGCAATATTTTCTACAAACAAGTATGTTTTTGCTAAGAATAATTTCTTTACCTTCTGTGTATACTTCACACTCTATCTATGTGTTTACATCAGCGAGAGAAGAGGAAAAAAGTGATTTCAGATTGGAATAACTATGCTTTAAACATATGCTGTATGTATTGCGTCCTACTTAACAGGTTCAAGGCAATGCAAATCAGCTGTCATGCTCAGCTTCAGAAAATAGCCTTCAGATTTTATTTTGCTATATTATAGAGGGAGAGAGCAATAGCCTTCTATCAGAAAAAATGCTTTCTTCCTCTAGTGATGTTAAATGGAGTAGCGCACATGTATTTTGGAGCAAAATTGTCTCTAAATACTATGCCTGAAAGATATTTCATCTCATATATACCTACCATTTTTGCAAGCATCTGAATGCAGCTTTTTACTCTGTTAAAAGGAACAGATATTTAAACAAAAAATGAGTTTGAAACAACAGTTCTCAAACTGTGCCTCCAAAACCAAGTGTTGCAGGGGAGGAGGAGAGTGTAAGCTCAGGCATGACAGCATCCCCATTAGCAAGTGATCCTTGGATCACAGAGCCTCAGGAGAAGCCATTGTCCTGAAAAGTCCACGGGTAACCTGGGAAATCCCATTTACTGCTTGTGCTGGTTCTCATCTCTGTCTGTGTCCTAGAGAGATGTTAGAGACAGTACTAAAGGCCAGTGGGTTTTCACTTCTCTCCTCTCATGCAGAAATTAATGGGAATGTTTTTTCTTGCCTTCCCATTTGGCCTCTGCCTTTCTTTGTAAAACCACCAGCGGACACGAGCTGCAGCAATGCCTCTCCACCAACTGGAAGTGATTTCCTGAACGACTGTGCCTGGAGAAGAGCACTGGTGCCTGCAGCAGTCCTGACAGCCTGGAAGCACAAATGACTTCAGCGAGTTGCTGGCCAGGAAAGCCTCAGCATCACAGGGGAGATGGCAGCAAGGCGAGATGTCCTTGTGGGAGAGAAAGCAGCACCTCCACGCTGCTCCCCTCTGGTCCTGCTGCTTGCCATGGCAATAAAGAGGTTGTCACCTGCTTGGTGTGGCTGTCCCCCAAGCAATAAATGCCCCTTTCTTCCCAGTTACACAGTTCTCATTCATTTCTTGTTAAACCGTTTCATAGCACTCGCGTCAAATCTTTCTGCAGCTGCTGCCCTCGTCCCTAATCCTCCCCTCTCTTTGTCTGCCCAGCAGGGCTGCCCATCCCAACCCACAGCAGTGCCTCCCTTTCTCTTCCCCTGCTCGCGACGCCAAGCCCAGACAAAGGGCACATGAAAATACACATTTGGCAGCTGCGGGTAGGAGACCAACTCACCCTCCTCCCTAAAAGAAAGACATTCCCCCTAAGGATGCCCTCCTGGCTCCAAGGAAGGGGCATTTAGGACGGGTTAGCTGCTGAGTGAAGGATGCTCACATCTCAAAGAAAATCCATGTGCCCTTGTCAAAGTTGAGCCTTTGAGAAGGCTCAGCATCTTTGCAGCTGCTCAGGAGAGAACCAGTGTGGGCTTCACATTGGAGTTTTATAGCCCCTGACTACAGGACATGCACCTTCTCCTCATAGCTCCTGTATGTCAAGTTTCACTTGCACCACAGAGCAATTAAGAAGGATCCATTTGGGGGCTGCAGGGAGGGAACAGGAGTTTCCTCACAATTGTTAGTGGGGACATTGTGGCGATGGGCACAGGCCTTTGAGAAAGGAAATGATTCCTCCTGCGATTTAGGTAAAACTAAGTTTAAATATACAAAAAAAAATATTGTCTTATTCAAATTAATAGAATATTAAGCAATGTATGTATTTGTTCACATAACTTAAAAGGAATTCAGCTTACTGAACTGGTAGAAATCACTGCGGCTTTTAAAGCAATGGTGGCTTCTTCTGGTGCATAGAGAATATATTCCTCGTGTAATTTTTTCAAATAGCTTGTCCAGAGTTGGACAACCATTGGTAGACAAGAAAGCTTATCTTCCATTTAATATATGAGTAGAAACCATCCAGTGACCATCAGCCATGTGAGACAGGGACACCGTAGTAAATATATTTGATGATACAATTAAAAATCACATGCTAATAAATAGACAGGAAGATTTACAATTATAGCTGCACAAGCAACCTTGATTTGGTTTTGTCATAACTTCTGAAACATTGATTTTGCATACCTCTATATTTTATTTCTGAAATGTTCATCATTTTCACAAAGAAAAGAAACTTTACAAAGTGTTTTCTGAATGCTTGATGGTTGATCAAGTTAGATTGTTAACCTACACCAGTATTTCTCATGAGCTGAATTAGGAAACTAGGAAGGAAAAAACAACAACTGAAGAGCTGCTTCCGAGGTAATGTGTCAGTGATAGGGTAACTTTTTTTTTTTATCTCTTTTGGCTGCCTATTATCTCAAATGTCCATGTTAATAACCTAGACAACAAGAGGAAAAAGCATGCAAACCTTGGCAATGACATGCATGCTTATCTGAGTTGTGAGGGTGCACTGCCTTTGCTTTTAAAGCTCTAAGGAAGAAGCAGCTTTGGTGAGACACAGAAGATCCTAGCAGATTTCCTAGAAGACACGGCTCTTAGGGACATGCCAATTTTGCAAAGGATGTACTACAAAGAGGTGCTCACAGCAGTAGGAAAACTCTGAAGCTCTGATGAAGAAAGCAATAAGCAGCTGCCACAAAAAAAGGCATCAGAGGGAGGCCTAAAACCAGCTGAAAAGGCTATGGTAATAAAAAAAGGAAGAGTTGAAGAAGGGAAACTGAAAAAGCAGGTGAATGTAATTGTGGAAAAAAAAATCAATGAACCATAGTGCTGGAGCACTGGGAACAGACAGAATTAGAACAACTTGGCACAGTCAGTAAAGTTAAAAAATATTCAGAGAAATATTATTACCAAGTGGAAGAAATAGCTTCAAAAGAACCAGTAGAAGTATTTCGGGCAAGAGTGCTGAGCTATGTAGTAGCCAAAAAAAAGGGAGAGGGGGAGAAAATAATTATGGGAAAGGAAAGCACCCTATCACCTTATGGCTCTTTGGCTAAGAGGACTGAAAATAATGAAGTAGAGTGGCAAGATTAAACAAAGTGAACGTCAGGGTGCTGATGAAAACATTTAGAGAAGAATAAGAATGGTATCTAGTTGGCAAACCTCAGAACTGTATAAAATACACAACTACTGGTCAAAAGCCCTAACAAAAGCCATATTTTGCCTCAAAACACATCTACAGGAAATGTTGCAAAAGACTGGAGGGATGGAGCACGCTTATGAAAAAAGGAAAAAGAAAGAGAGGTGGCGTTTACTTAAAAACCCATAACTCACCTGTGATCTGGAAGCTCTTTATTGGAACAATCAGTGAAAACCAGAATATTTTGATGACAGGAGGTACCTGGCAGGTGCCAGAACAAAACAAAACAATCTAGATGTGTTTTTGATAGATTATGCAAAAGCTTCCAAAAGCATGTCATGAAACACGAATTCAGAAGTGTCCGTGACTGGGAAGAGGATTGCATTAACTACAACACAGCAGCAGAGCAGGAGATAAGAACAGTGTGATGGACATGGCAGGTGACTTCTTGTCACCCTTTCTCTTTGTAGTAATTTTGCTTCTATTAATTGCAAAGCTGAGACACACTGAGAAATGTTATTTAGTGACTAAAGAGGAAAGCTTGTCTCATATCTACTTAATATGACAATTTGAAAATATACGCTCTGGATGGGACTAAAATTAATTTCCCAGTTAACACAGGAAGGCTTTTTTGAGAGAGATTAAAAATCTTGTTGAAAGTATCACAGAAGGTAGAAATAGGTACAGGGATGAAAGAATATGTAACTCCATTGAACATCATAAATGTTTAGGAATTCCTCAAACGATTACAATACAAATGAAGATAGCTTTAAAGAGTGTTTTCAGAGATGTGTACAATTCTTAAAAATATTTCAGCATGAAAAATACATTAAAGATAACCAACATATGTGCCTTTCACAGCAGTAAGAAATTGGACCTAAGGGAATTGTATAACAGGACAAAGGAGAAGTTTTTCACTGAATTAAACAGTGAACATGAACGCAGATGTGAGAAAACCTTTCTGTTGATCAGAAGATAGAGGAGGGCTGTGAATAGTCAAGGATATTACAGAAAACGGGCATATGGAGAGAGCAAGCACTGCTTAACTGGGTCTTGGGCAATGCTCCAGGACAGAGCAGGAAAGATATCCCTTCAAAGTGGCAGCCTTTGGATAGACAAGATGCACAGGCAGAGTGGAATGGGAAGAAGCTATATGGCCTTTGGGTCACTTTTCTCCTGACATTTAAAGAACTAGTTTTTGTACTGGCACATCTGTTACATATTCTTTTAGGGCTGTGTACACATTAAATGCTTCTAAAGAGGAATCACTTCTGGTAGTTATTTGAATACGTTTTGAGGGAAGAAATCTGCTTTCTTTCTTTATTTATTTAGGGTATTTTTCAGCAATGTCAACAGCTTTGCAACTACACACTCATCTGGCACAACTGTCATCATGCTCCTCAAACTTTTGGCTCATCTGTCCTTGTGTGACCTGCCAAGGATCTAAATTTCCATCTTCTAACCCACAGTGACCTTGTGATTTTTTTTTTTTCTGCCTCCCAGAAAAAACACCACTTGTGGTATGAAAAAGCAGAATACATCTTTAAGGACTACTACATCTTATGCCTCACTGTGTGTCCAGGTCGACATGAGTGCATATCATCATTACACCTGCCTGCTTCTCCTTTCCTAGCTCTCCACCAGCAAAGATGCAAAGACATCTTAGGTGGGGAAATCTGCTTCCTAAATCAGAATACATCATTTCTACTTGCAGAGCAGCAGAGGGACAGGTAGGCGAGTTAGCTGTGCCTCCCTGCTCTGCTTGGCTGCAGTAACCTAGGAAGCAGGGTAAATTTAGCCTGGCCAGAGCTACTTTGAGAATGCACACCCGCAAAAGAGCTTCTTGAATGGTTTAATCCCAAAGACCATCACGCAGTATCTATCAGGCTGTGAGTCTGATCACAACATCAAACAATACATCAGGTACCGGCATTTTTGTGTGGAATATATATTGCATACCCTGTAACGTGGCACTACGTCCATTAAGCACAGCATTCACAAATAACATTGAGAAAGAAGAATAGATAAAACATCATCCACTCTCCTAGATTACTCCTAAGTAATCTAAACTATCATAACAACACCTTCTGATAATCTTTCGCATTATATACAAAATGCTCCAAAACTCCTGCTCTGGGCTCCTTCATCCTCATAACTCAAATTTACAAAGAAATAAAATAGGGGTTGTCCTTATAAAACTGAATCAGGCTTTGTGCCAGTTGACTTGCAAACATTGTTTGAAAGATTAAAATAAGACATAATTGCACTGGCTCTCTAAATCTGACCAGGGCTCAGAGGATAAATGCCTTACCTCATTAAGTTTAAATGTTCTACCTCAATCTCGTTTAAAACAGAGCAGAGACTGTGAGCTGCCAATCTGCTGTATGGGTAAGAGAACAGAAATACTGCTACAGACTGGGATACTGGCTCCAGCAAGGAGCCACATTTATTATTTGGCTCTCCTTTATTGTCTCCTGCACCTCAGCTCGCTTGCTTCCAAGGATCTTCACTTCACCCAGTACGACTACTTGTCAGCTCCCATCGGTGATCCCTTTTCTCAACAGACAGCGTTTCTGTGCCTGAAGTGCAAATGTTATTTATACATTACAGACCACATTCCTGCCGCCTAACTCATGCTGGTGGCTCCCACTGTCACCACTGAAGAGCACCAGCCAAAACGGCGGCTCGCCTATCTGAACTAACCTCTGAGGGATGAGTCACGCACACTTCATTTGACTCTAAAATAGGTGGAAGTCCCAGTTTGGGTAAAGGAGAGTCAGAGATTGCTGGCCTTGAATCAAAGTTAGCTTTGCTCCATTAGGAAGAGGCCATGAGGAACTAGGTTAAAATGGGACAGAAGCCCTGTGAGAAGCCCTGGAGAAAACCCCCAACACCTACCTCTCTATTGCTTCTAAAGTACCAACACACTTGGGATGTATAACAAAGGCAAGGAGAGCTTCAAGACAACTGTACAAGCAATATCTGCAGGCATTTCATGCAAGAATTAGTCTAAGACACTTGAGTGCCAAATTTCTCATCTAACCCATCAACACCATTCTGCATGATTTTCCAGATTATTGCTTACCTCTTTTAACTTGTCCAGCTCATTTTGCAGTGTCTGTTTTGATACTTCCACCTCAATGATTTGCTGTCGAAGGACTTCATTCTCATCTTCTGCTTTAACACGTTTCTCTTCCACACTCTCCAGCTCATGGTGCAGTCTGACAGAAACATCTTTGGCTACCTGGTCAGAGAAGCACAAACACATGAAGCAGATCCATGAGGAGCAACACCTACAGCATGTTTGCTACAGCAGAAAACATCCAAGAGACAGCCAAGAGATTTTCAATTCAATTATGAGACTGCTGATGAAAGGTTTCAAGCCTTCCAAATACCAAAATGAATATTCATTTCTAAAAAATAAATCCAAGATGAAAATATATTTGATTACACATCTCCAGCTCTCCCTCCACATTATGCCAAGGCAGTGTCATGGACAGCAGGAGGAAACAAGCAGATACGAAGCAGATACTAAGCACATCAAAGTCCCAGCATAACACACGGATAAAACAAAAGATATTGTGCTGCAAAGTTGACAGGTCATTGATCAAAGCCACATCCATGCAAAGGTCTCATTCGCCCAAATTTGCTTCTCTAGCAGCAATCACAACTTGGCAAGAGTGATAAGAAAGAAATATATGCTAGCTTAGGTTTTCTGAGTCCAGCCTAACAGGAAAGAATATTTACTCCAAAAACATTCAGAATGGTGATTCATCACAAGAAATGATGAATTACTGAATTACAGCAATTCAGCAAAAACAAAGCAGACAAAGAAACTCAATATCTCTTTTACTTGGATTTACATAAAAGGTTTTTACTGAATAATGCATTATTTATATTATGATAAGGTTATCATTTGTTTAATACAATAAAAGAGAAAATTATGTCTGGCATTTTGAAAGGTTTGATCGCTTGATACATCATGTGGATTTCCACTGCTGGGAACCAATAATTCCAGTTTCAGAAGGTTTTATGTTTTGTATTTTCGAGAACCAGGTGCTTAATAATTCCAGCAGTAAGATATTTTCAAAACAGTTGCATGATAGCAATAGTCAGAAAGAGAACAAGGAAAGTTAGATAAGCATCATGCTTATGCAAACCTTAGCCTCAACAGAAACATTTCTGAAAAAACATAAAGACTGTTTCAGTATGAACAGATTTTATAGGAATTTGAGTTATGGGAATAGTATTTTTATTCTCTATCTCCCCTCCTAAACTGCTGTAACAGTCTGCTTCTGTATGAGACTCAAAAAGAATAGCTTGTTAGGCCAGAAGAAATGTGCCTTTGACAAGTTTTTTTCAGTTATTTGACTTAAGCAAGAAATGAAAGGAAGGAAACAGTATGAACTGGGAAAAGCATATCAAGTTTTGTTTATACAGTTTTGGACATCTAAAGTTTTGAGTAAAGCCAGTAAAACAAAGCCCTTTAAATCTTTCAAGTGCACAAATCTAACTCGACAGCATTTCTTTCATTTGAGGCTAAGCACATGTTTTTTCACTTGCTAACACATCTTTTTATGATGATAAGCTGAACATTTGTTTTCCACCACAGAAGAAGGAAATTGGTCCTGACATTTTGAGAACTACTGCCTGTTTCATATGTCACCTTTGCTTCCATTATAGGGAGCCAAGTCCCGCTCTGCTCTCTTTCGCTGTGAATATGAATCTCTCACCTACCTTTAAATCTTGTTCCAAGCTCCTAATGAGCTCTCCGTCCACATGGCCTGTTTGTGCAACTTTCAAGCTTTTCTGTTCTGCTTTCCTGAGACGATATTGCAGAATGCGGCAATTCTTATTTGCCCGGTCCAGCTCTCGCCGGAGCTCCTGCAGCTGGTAAACATCTTCCTCTAAATAACTGTCGCGCATTTCTTCCATTTCAGCTCGAAGTTCATCCAGCTCATCCTGTGAAAAATGAAAACAGTGCTCCATCATACCTTTAAACCTCACCCGTGGGAGCAAATAGGAAACATGCTCACTAGGATACCAAGCTAATAGAGCGATACAGATTGCAACAAGCATCTCCAGAAGCCATAGGAACTAAAGTTTTATCCCAACATTGAATAATTATGATGGACCAATGAATGCTTGTTACATTTCTTACAATTGCTTTAATAATTAAAAACAGACCAGATGCTTATCTGTTTCCTGGAACTGGTAACACCTTCATTTTTCCATCTCTAATAAAAATAAAAAATGCGTAATACTTTTCCACTGTCTGAACTGATTCCTTGCTTTATTCAGATTACAGTAAACCCACCTAACAAAGTACCTCAACATCTCTGTGTAACAAGCATTTTTAACAAGCAATTCCTAAAAAATGAAATTGTCTCTTTAAAACTGTAAAGGTTCTTTGACATATGAACTTTCTGCCAAATATTGAACTGCTCCATATGAAAATGCTGTCCCACCTGAGCCCAGCGCCATGGACATTTTGAATGACAGACGGGTTGGGTGTGGGAGAAAATGGTTTTTGATTGTGTGTGTACATTTGAATAACAGGGATCACAAGGACAAAATAAACCCTGTGCCCGTGGGAATATAGCCTGGGCATTCCTTTCTGGGCACCCTGGGCTATCCCAGTGCCTCCTCATTCCATGAGCAGCACATGCTCTCTCAAGTCAGATTTAAAGATTTATGGCTGAACAGGATCAGCTCTATCATTCTCATTTGTTTAATCTGTGCACGACTGAAGCTCCAGGGTTAAAACTCTTATAAAGGTCTTCCAGGCTCAGGGGTACAAGCCACTGAACTACTGCATGGGAGGAAATCTCTACTAAGCTGGGAAAACAAATCAAGGAAAAGAACAAGAGAAGAATATTTGAAATTAAGCAGCAAATTTTATTTTTTTTTCTTTAAAATTGCATTTGATGTTATAAAGACCACATTTCTGTGGAAAATATAAATAAGATTCAAGGAAAACTTGCACTGGGGTTAGCTGCACTGCCACCTCACTTCAGATTTGTAACTGACACTTGAAATACCTGAAATACGCTAGCTGGAGGGTATTTCACAGGTGGAGAAGACACAGCTATGGAGCTGACATTGATGACAAAGCCCACTCCGAGGTGGACCGTCCTTGCCCAGTCCCACTAGCACAGTGGGGTGCCAACATCCCCCCTCTAGTGAGATACACCATTCGCCCCCTCCCATGGCCACACTGGGTGGACAGCCCTGCTCCTCCCCATATCCGTCTTGCTCCCCTCAAGCTTTACAAATCAACTAAAAGAAGACTTGTCCAATTTCTTTAGCCTCATTGGCACGGTTATGTTAGAATAGGAGTGTTACACCCACAACAATCCCACCAATATACAAAAACTTGAGTATTTACACAATGATATTTTAACTCAAGGTAGCTGAGCCAGCATCAATCAAATTTTGGGTAAGCCCAAAGCTTGTTATTTCTAAAACAAACACTCTGAGCTCCATGCAATTCTCCATAAAAGCTCAGAAAGGACAGACTGGGAGAAAGGTTTTCTCCCAACCCCTCAATAACCCTATACATTCTCATTATATTCGGATTTCTGCAGCGTTAAAGCTAAGGTACATCATGCCCTGTAATCTCCCTGGGACAGCTGCAGGAGAAGGGCATTTGGGTGGATGAGAAGCTCCTGGGTGACTCCCTAATGAGCAAGGTTTTAGAAATTGGTTAGAGAATAGCAGTGACTTTTGAACCTGAGAAAAGGAGGACACTGTTGTGTTACCAGTATATTAGCTAGTTGTTTTGGCTAAGGAGATGATTCCAAAACTGCAATCTGTAGCTGTCAGAGCTAATATAGCCCTATGGCATGAACAGGAACTGAGTTATTGCTTAAGGCTGTCTGCAGACTCAGGAACTGAATCACGTACAACTAGATTTAAGCTCAATCATCTTTTAATGGCATCTTCAGAACTCGAATGTTACATTGACAATTTGGTTGCAAATTGAGAATTTTGCAACACAGTTCCACGATGAAGAAAAATATCTGTTAGAACCAAATTAATGGGATCTAGTTTACTTCAAGTTTACTATGTTTATACTTCAAGGAACAAACAATGGCTTTAGTATATTAAGTGGTCTGCAAAGAGTAATTATAATTTTATTGCTGATCTCTTAAACTTACTCCTTGTCTGTATCAGTTTCTGGAATTAGTAAATCTGGCCAGTTTCTAAAGATAAACAGCCCACTCCAATTGACTTCAAAGTATTTACTACAGTCAAATTTGGAAAGGGAATCTGCCATCCTTTCAAACAACCCAGTCCCCTGAAAAAAGCATCCCACTGAAACTGAAGAGCCTCAAATCCCCTCAGTGGGCATGGAATCTCTCACAGCATTCAGGGTAACTCTGCCTCCAATCCAGACTTGAATCCAGTATCTTTCCTCCTACCAAAGAAGTTCCCCCAAAGTTGCAAGCACTGGCAGGAGCTGTATTTCAGTAGAGAGGCGTGTCCTTTACCCCCAGTAAAACTTCCATTTTCTCCATCTCCCTTACCAGCACAACTCTGACTTGGCAAATCTGTGATTTTCTTCTTACGATTGCCTCTGGATTTGGTTATATAAATACACAGTTTGCTTTTCTTTGGTTATATAAACACAGTTTCCTTTTCTTTAGTGCAATTTGGCAGATAAACTGAAATTGAGGATACAATCAAGAAAGCTGTATTTTAAAACCATTCATGGTTCTCCCCTCATTTTTATTTATTTATTTTTTTTTTACTGAATTGAGCTTATTTCGTACACATTTTTTTCCCGCTCCCCAAACTTTTATTTAGAAATCAGAATGTGCCCTGAGCCCTTATATTTTGGAATACAGCAGCCTTTGGAGGAGTTTTAAAACACGGCAACATCCATGCAAACACAACGAGGGAACAAACAAGTCTGACCGTATAAGGAGCAGAAAACTGGCTGTGCAGGCTGCACACGCCGATAGCCTGCCTTCTGCTGCACTGCTGTGTTGCCCTAAGCTCATACCTGCTGGGTCTCCCCAGCCAACGCAGAAAAAATAAAAAAGGGTCAGACTGGGTCTTTTTGAGAAGCAAGATGAAGGTATTTTCACATATTAAAAATACACGTATGGGAGCAGGTTCAGGTTTATCATCTCTTGAAATGCAGGAAAGCAGTAGGTCACTCAGATCTTTGTATGACAGCACACAACTGTGGTTACTGGGGTAGTCTTTACTGGTTACAGCAAAGACATACTCTTGCTCTTGATATAGCAGAAAGGGTGCAGACGCTCTCAGCTGACAACAGCTAATTCTCCTCAGTGGGTCCTTGTGACTGCCATAGGTACCACAAACCTGTGTCAGCATCCACTAAGTCACAGCTGTTACACTTGCACATACAAAACCAGGGCAGCTTACAGTCCTGTTCTGAAGTGATGTGTACACAGAAAAGAGTGGAAGCTCAGTTAAAGTCTGCTTTATTTTTTTCACACCCTTGGCCATGTGAAAACTGCCCCAAGTGCCAGGGAAGGGAAAGAAGATATTTTCCAGTCACCTCACTGTCCTTGCAGCTGTCTTGGTGGGATCTCCTAGGCACAAATGCAAGGCTGGCCAGGATGTTAGGCCAGAGACTCCAGCTGAAAAGAGTTTTATTCAAAACCACCAAGAGGAAGCAAACACTGAAAGTGATGATCTGCAGGCCTCAAAACAGCCATGGAGAAACGACACAGGGAAGTGGAAATTACAATTGAAACTGTGATGGTCCTACTTACTAAACTGGTGACCCCACCACTCTGGAGGAAAACATGTCAGTCATTCGTTCAATCAAAGACACATGCAGGCAAAGCAGAACCTCAGAAAACCCAAACTCAGGAGTCTGGAAAAAACAAAGTGCTTTCACTGCAAGGCAGTTGGAAAGACTATATAATCCCAATCCCTGACTTCATTAAAACGTATTGTTATTATTACTATTATTATTGTGAGTGAGAACTGCAGCTCTTTCTCTCAAGAGGTGTTGAGTTTCATACCGTGGACTTTAATTTCATAGAACTGAAAAGAGAGACCAGAATAGGCACTTAAGAGTAATTAAAATAAACAAACAAGTAAGAAAGCAGGCATCCCTCTTTGTGCATGTAAAAAACTGAGAGCTTGCACCCTGCCTTAAACAGGGAGGACCTGCTCCAAGATCCCAAACTGGCAATTGAAATTGCAAGGTTAAATGCAGGCAGAAGCAGCTTCACTTCGCTGTACGCTCCTGCAGGGGATGAGAGCCTCCTCTTGATCCCCTTTAATTTACTGGTAATTATGTTATTGACTTCAGTAAGAACAGCAGCAGGCAGAGAGTCCTGCAAGAAAGAACATTGTTTAGGAAAAAGCTTGACTGCTTTTCTTTCCAGATGTCACGCTGGTCATAAGAAAGGAAAAGTGGAAAGTGTGGGAAATGAAACCACTTTCTAACTGGCAGCTCCTTCTAAATTTGCAGTAGAAATCCAAGTTGCTCCTGAGTCTGGCTGCTTATGCTTTAAGGAACCCAGTTCAGATGACTTCCTAAAGGCCAGCTGTTTGGGGTCTAATGGGGACCACCCATCTGGGCATCTGCCTGGATGCAGGGACACGCATAAAGAGCTGCTCCGTTTGAGGGATTCCCCTAGACTCCAGTGGGAAAGCAAGACAATTAGGATTCACTGTTGCCACGTCCACGCACTAAGCCAAGGTGAACTGGTTAAAAGGGGAAAGAATGTGTGCAGTTTACATTGCTGCATAGCCCAAATACATACTGATGGTGTAATTCCACATCTGCACCGTGCAAATTGAAGACCTGTCTGTCAGAAGAGAAGCCATTACCCCATTAATACCTTTATTGATGTCATACTTTTTAAATATTGATTTAATTTATAACAAAGTATAATTAAGAGTAAATTATAGGAATATGTCCTGTTTGGGATTCTTAAAAAAGAGAGAGAGAGAGGAGTCAGGTCTTGCAGCTATTACACTGAGTAACCTGTGCTCATACATATGAGTCATTCCCAGTGAAGGGAACAGAAGTACTTGCACAACTGACTGGCGGTGTCTACCTGGCCAGTCTGGCCGAGATCCGTAATGAGGTTTGAAAGCAAATTTTCCAGTCATCCCCACCACCTCCTGTTTTCATCCACACAGCCTGCGGAGCACACACGAACTGTATTCCTTTGGGAATAAAACACCCAGAGAACTACGCTCCAAGGGTGCTCCAAATGTGCTCCTTTACTCTTGCATCCTCTGGACAGCTTTAAAACACCAGCATGATGGAGACGTTTTATTCAGGAAACCTAGTGGATGTAGAAACCTCAGTAAGGATGAGGAAACTTCAGTAGAGGCTGTATAGATACTGAATTCTTTCCTATGCATTTACAATTATGTATACCAACAAACTGAAAGTTTTGAGGTTCTGTTGAAGTAGAACACGTCAGTGTCTAGATGGTAATATCTGCAAACTAGGAACGTATCAGTGCCCAGAAGTTAAATACTAGCTTGGTAACATCTGCAAACAAGGAGTAGAAAAACAAACATACAAAACCAATAAGTACAGCATTTAAGCAAATGCAAGCAAAGCATGAAATTCAATTGTCTATGTAAAAAGTCTAAGTGTTGTTTAATTTAGCCAGAAGTCACATTTATAGCTTATGCCAGTAGCTTTTCTAAATAAAAGGTTATTTAAAATAAGTTAAATCAAATGTGGGGAGAGCGAGGAAGAAAGGATGGGTGGAAATTACAGTGGGTAACCGCTATGGTACTGGCAAATCCAGGAGTTCTAGAAAGGCCTTGAAAAATCTGAGATTCATGAACTGCAATTTTATGTAATCTCTGTTTTTGTATTTTAAATATCTCAAACCGTCTTTATGTAGGAGACGGTGTTACTGCTAAGGAATAAACACATCCCCCTTATCACTTTACCCACTTTGGCAGAGCTGCAGTAGGGATAAATACGCTCTAAAAGGCTTTGGTTGTGAAGAAAGCAACAACCATTATTGTTGCCTCTTGCAAAATACGCGAAGGAACTGAAAGCCCCTGGGCCCCTGATTGTATTGTTTAGCTCTCAAACCAAACTACTTTAACATAGCCTTGCACTGACCCGGTGCTGCCTGAAGCTTGCATGACTTTCCAAGGCAGAACACCGGAGGTGTGAAACAAGATGAGAACCGAAAACTCACATGGTTGTGAGCAGCTGCTGACTTCAGGGCTGCTTGGAGTGTGCAGGATGTGAGAGAGAGAGAGGAGCGTCTGGCAGCTTTTCTGTTTCACTCAAGCACCGGGCCTGTGACTGTGCCAGCACGCTTCCTCTGATGGGGCATCTGAAGCCCTGAGAGCAGTCATCTGATGGGTGCACCACCACCACCAAACCTCCTGAGCACTGGAGATGGAGGTTATGTCCTGGTACATCGCCTATTCTACCCTCCAGGCAGCAAAGGGCTTTGGTGGGGATGCAGCTGGAGCCACCAAGGCCCCGTCCCTTTCCCCTATTCCCCCCCAAGGTGATGTTTCCCTCCAGAAGCTGGCCGTGGGCCGAGGCCCATCACACAGGCTGCAAGCCCAGGGCAGGATTATTGCTGCTCTTTGCTTCAGGAACACCAGGTACCAGGTGAGATGGCAGCGGAACCTCTGTTTTTGCTTTGTTTTGCTGACCCCTGTCACCCTCACTAAAGGAAATATTTGGTCCCGTCACTTTGCATTGTTCTTTGCTTGGCAAAGATCCTTTGAGGTACACAAGTGAAGTTCACCTCAAGCATACAGACTCAAGGACCTACAGTTTCAAGGGAGCTGGGAAATACAAGATAACCTCATGTGACACACACTGCAGTTTTAAACAAAAATGAGCTTTGTGTAGATATATCAGGGTGCAGTAAGGTGCCAGGAGTGACCACTTATTCCCCTTATATACACCCTGTGTCACAGATAAAAATGAAAGTACAAAGAGTAAGACAAAGCAAGATAAACAAGGTGATTATCTAAGATATCCTGGATAGCTTAGAATACATTTTTGTGCTAGTCTGCACAGTAATAGCATCTAGGGCATGTGAACTTGTACCAAGACACTCACAAACACTCAGTGAAGCAAAGCAAGCACCAGTTTCATTTAAGAACAGCAAGAAGTGTTACACTTCATGGACAAGGCTTTTTTTTTTCTTCTTTTTTTTTTTTTTTTTTTTCCAAATAGTGTCCGTGAAGGATGTAAAGAGAAAAACATGTGTCAGACTTGTATTTCACAAGTCAAGTATCACTGCTGTTTCTGGTAACAAGCTTACTTAATTAAAACAGCCTGAAACAAACTTATGCCAAGATAAAGCGAAAACATCTTTAATTGCTAAAATTTAGTCCCTCTCCCTTAGGAACCCTGATCCTTTAGAGGGATCTGCACCACAAGGAGAATCTTTCAAAGCTTCCCAGGACTTGCACAGTCCACAATGGTTCTCCACAGGCAGTATTTTGCTCCTACAAATGAGACCGGACAGCAGTAACTAAACCTATACCTTCCACTAGCATTTACCAATGAACTTCTGACTACAGAGGCAGCCACCACGACATAATTCCACTCTTTCGCCTCAACAAATAAGTGACACCTTTTTAATTGCTGTTGTAGTATTACAGCCTTTCAGCATGTTACATGGGAAGGTTATGCAAGAAACTCCTGAAACTGAAATCAACGATGAAATTTCACAGAGGTAGTAAAAGGGAAACTGCACCATGTGAACACTTATCCCGAGCTGCTTCATGTATATGCTTCACTTTACAGACAGTCCGCTACTTCTGGAGCCAAAGCCCCATCTAGCATGAAATCACAGTGCCAGGAAATACATAGGGTGGCAACTTTATATCAGGTTGAGATCAGGCTCACAGTATATGGAGTCTCAGACAACTGGAGCACCAACAGCTTGCTCTGCAAGGCTTCCATGGAGAGTTCTGGGAGACCTTCTAGTATTGGGGTAGAAACAAAGACAAGTGATTGTGTTCACTTTGTTTCTTCTAGAAGCCCTTTTATCTCCAGTAACCATTACAGTTAAATAAGTCTTTGTATGCAATGTGCGCATATATATACACACAGAGAGAGTACATTCTATATCCTGTTATAGAGATGTGAAAGAGATGTGAAAGTCCTTTCTGTGTGAAAGAGAAATTTCCCTGGAATAGGCTCTAAAATCATGTGCACTTACTGTTGCATTCCAGATGTAGGGAGGGAAGAGGAGTGAACTCTACAAAACTCAGCATACGGACACACTCAGGAAATTATGTTTTCTTCTGGGATTTATCTAATCATTTGTCTATTCGCAGCTGACGGCCTCCCCATTATTTCTTAACCCCCTCCAGTTAAACAAGAAACAAAGCTCGCTCCTTCACCAAACAAGAGAACTGCCTTGTAAGAAACGCAAGAAACAAACCCACACGTCAACAGCTCGCGCAACGCTGTGGTTTTAATTTGCAGAAGACTAGAGAAGTGCTTTAATAAGTTTCCCTAGGAAAGGAAAAGAAAATTTGGGAATTCTCCCGATGGCTTCTGAGCTGTCAGACTGATTCCAACCCATCTGGGACAGAAGCAGTGCTTCCAAGACTTTATGCACTGGGGTGGCCAGGGAGAAGAAAAGTTCACTGTGCCAGCTCAGGGATTTCCAGACACCAGCAAATGCCCACTGGAAGTCAACTAGATCCCTAAGCAAGCAGCCTGCATTACTCTGCAGGTCTCTGAAATGCTTGTGGCCTGAAAAGGTTACAGCCCAAATCAAAGGAGGGTTGGGACCTGACCGCTGCAGGTGATGAAGACACCAAGGTGAAAGACTTGAAGCCACACAGAGATAGACATTTCAGCCAATGTGGAATGAAGTTCTTTACCTAGGACTTGCCACTGCCAAACCCTAATGAGAATTGGTCCCAGGCAATTCAGACAAATGTAATTTTCAGCTTCCCACAGTTACAAATTGTCTTCAAAATGAAGCAGGAGGATTAACACATTCTTCATACCGGGTGAAAGTGTAAGCACAATTGTGGAAATCCTCTAATGTAAAGAGATGTCCAAAGAGGTGCTTTTCTGAGTACTCCTACGCTCCTGGCCTCCAGGACCTCTGCTGGCAATGCCAGTTTGCCTACTCCTGAAAGCAATTCCTATTACCAACCCAGATTTTGTTACATCTCCTCTTGTTTCTGGGCTGTTAGGTAAAACAGAAGCTTTTAATAAAGGCTCTCCATGTTGCTCATCATTTTACAGACTTTTCTTACATTTCCCTAATACACCCTGGAGTTTTCCAACAAATGAGTGCTATAAAGGCTCTGCTATCTGCCAATCATTGTTATTGGTCTACTTCTGTGTTATCCTTTTCTAGATGACCAGTGGTGCCCACAGTATTTCAGGTACACCCACTGGTCCACATAACAGCTATGGCTCTATAAAACATTAGAATATTTTCTTCCTTATTCTCAGTTCAGTTCCCAATGAAATCAAACATATTTTGCCTGCACTCTCACACTGAGCAGCAATTTGCATTGCTCCTTCTCTCAGGATGCTCCTGAGCCAACACAAGGCATTTAAGACCTAGAAAAGCACACGTTCAGTCCTTCTCTCTGAGTGCTTCAGATTTTCAATATTGAGATTTGTTTCCCATCCTCTGCCTTCATTTCTCACTCATTCACCAGGGCTAAGCCTCCAATCACGTTCTGCCCAGTCTTTGCTGGACTTGACTTCAGATTAAGAAAAACTTCATGCCGTCTGAAGATTTTGCTGTATCATTGCTCACTCCTTTCTCCAGTTCATTAAGCAGCACCAGCCCCAGCAGAGAACCTTGCGGCACCCCTGCTGCTAACCTTTTGCTATGCTGAGCATCGTTTCTCATCCCTTAGACAAAACCCCTCGGCAAGCCCAGTTCACATCTTTGCCATCCTCCTCTCTCCCAAGGTTACACCCAGCTCCAGCCCTCACTCGAGCAAAACTCCCCTAGATTTCTGCGGTTGTTTTGACTTAAGTGGAGTTTGCAAAATCAGGGAACAAACATTGTTGTCACCAGCAGCAGCGTCAAGCTGCGCAGTACCCACGCTTACACGATTATCCGACTCTGCTTATTTATAGCTCTGTATGGATGTAGCCTCTCCGCTGTGCCAAAAGCTCATATTCTAGGGACAAGCCCAACCAAAGGTTTCTCCGGGTCAAGCCGGCTCGGAGCACGGCGCGCCTGAATTTAGCTCTCCTGCCTCTCGGGGGATGCATGCACAGAGCTGTCCGAGGGCGCACCTTGGGTTGCGGGTGCTGTTGCATCTCAACTAGAAAGAAAAATTGAAGAAGCAAGGACGCAGCGCTGCCGGCCTTCCCGTGCCGAACGGGAAAACCGGTTCCTTCTTATTTAACGGGCGGAATTGAGGAAAAGCGAGCAGTTCCTGGAAAGCAAGCCTCACTCCCTGCCGCTTCGGGAAGAGTTTTGCCCAGCCACCACCGCAGCGAGCGAGCCCAGGCTGCCGGCACCGAGCTACCCCGCATCCCCCCGGCCCCGCCGCTCACCCACCTTGAGGTACTCGTTCTCGGAGCGCAGCTCCTCCACCTCCCGCTGCAGCTCCTCGGGGGCCGCCCTGGCCGGCTCCCCGCGGCTCGGGGCTCTCCCGGCTGCGGGTTGCGGCCCCGGGGGGGGCTCCCCGCGGAGCCCGGCCGCCGGAGGGGCTCCGCGGGGCTCCCGGTCGCTGGAGCCGGTGCCGGACTCGGCGTCGCTGCTGGCGGCCGGCGCCGGGCGCTGCTCGTCGGAGAGCGGCTCGGAGGGGCAGTCGGACAGGTCGGAGCTGCTGTCCGTGTGCCCCACGCGGGCCAGCACCGCCGCCGCCGCCGCCGCATGGCCGCTGCCCGGCGGGGCTCCCCGCTTCGCCTTCCTGCCCTTGCCCCCCGCCGCCACCCCCTCGCCGCCGCCGGGCTGCCGCCCCCCGGGCCGCCCGCCGGGGCCCGGCTCGGCTCCGCGGGGCGCCCGCTTGGCGCAGGGGGCGGCCTTGGAGCCCGGCCGGGCGGCGGGGGCGGCGGGGCCGGGGGCTGCCTTGGCCCCCGGGGCGGCGGGGCGGCGGGGGAGCCGGCCCTGTGCCGCCAGCAGCCCCGCGGCCGGAGGGTGGTGGGCGCCCGGCTGCGGCGAGGCCGGCGGCGGGGAGGGTCGGCCGGGGAGCCCGGGGGACTTGGGGGGAGCCGGGGGAGGCTTGGAGGCGGCGCTGGAGGCGGCGGAGCGGGCGTGCAGGTCCTTGAGGAAGGGTCTGGCGGGCGAGGGGGCGCGGTGCGGCCGCTTCTTGTCGGCGTGAGGGTGGTGGTGGCCGGGCGGCGGCCGCAGCGAGTCGCCGGGGCCGGGGCCGGGGCCGTTCAGCGCCTCCATGGCGAGGGCCGGGGGCGCCGGGGGGGCGGCCGGCGGCGGAGCTCGGCGGCAGTGGCAGCCTCCTGCAGCCTCCCCGCCGGCTTTCTCATCACTTCTGCTTCGCCCAGACACAGCCCTCGCACTTTTCTCGCCCGAGCCCCGTCTCCCTGCCCCCTCACCCCCTCCTCCTCCTCCTTCTCCTCCTCCTCGCCGCTCTCTCCCGAGCACTGATTTGCTTCGGCGAAACGAGCCCAAATCCCTCAGCGGCGGCAGCCGCCGCCTTCTCCTCCTCCTCTTCCTCCTCCTTCTTTTCTTCCTCCTCCTCCTCCTCCTCTTCCTCCTCCTCTCCTTCCCCTCCCGCTCCCCTCTCCGCCTGGCTCAGCTCAACTTATGATGCCGCCCCAAAAGCCTCCCTCTCCCCTCCACCCCGCCCGCAGCCCCCTTAGCCCGGCCGCCCCCTCTCAGCCCACCGGCCCCGCTCGGTCCCGGTGCCGGCCCCGGCTCCGGCTCCTGAAATAGCCCCGCTGCTGCCGGGGCCGCTCGGGCGCGGCGCTCCCCGCCTGTGCGCAGGATCCGCCCCCTCTGTCACGGCGCCAGGCTCCCTGCCAGCTCCTTCTCCCCTCCAGCTCCCCGCAGCCTTCAGCACAGGGGCGCCGCCGGCAGCCGCTTGCTGCCAGAAACCCTCATTTTCGGGCGGGGAGTTTGTATTTCCCAGCCATCGGCGTTGCACGTTGATTGATTTATTTTTTTTGTTACCATTTTATTTATTTATTATTTTTTTTTTCCAGCTAAGACTTGGCGAGAATCCTTTCTCCGGCGCTTTGCAGCAGCCGCCGCATCACCTCCTCGCTGGCGGCAGGGACCGAGCTCGCCCAGAGGCAGCGCCGAGCATCCCGGGCACCCAGCGAGCTCCTGGCTGTGGCTCCGAAAAACACGGGGGCCGTCCTTTCGGGGTCCGCGGGATCGGAGCCCTTGCGTTTATTTGCAAAACGCCCGGAGAGCCCCTAAAAAAAAAAAAAAAAAACAAAAAAAAAAACACAAGGGAGCGGAGCTGGAGCGTGGGAAAGCGGCGGGGATGCTCCGGGCTCCTCCGCTCGGCTCCCCGGTGTGTCACGGGCAGCTGGTGACGCCACCGACAACGTCATCGTGCAACAAGTGACGTCGTTTGGCGAGAGCTGCTGCAGCGGGGGAGAAAAGACCCGAGGGAGAGCCGGGGCTGCGGGGGCAGGAGGGCAGCGCCCCGCTGCGGGGTAGCAGCGGCGTGCCGGGGGTGGTGGTGGAGTTTTTTCGGTTTAACCATCCAGAAGCTAAACAAGCCTCCTTTTCTGAAATCCTGGAGCGAGCGATGCTGTGTTTCATCCGAAGAAATATTATTACGAGAATATTAAATGTTAGGGATGATAGGAATCAGGAAGGGATGTCGCCACTCTCCCCTGGGTCCAGTTACAACTTTCAAGAATACGCCATAATTCCAGCTTCTCTTAGCTTTGCAATGTGTTTTAGTCCTGTGATGAAAGGGGAACTGCTCGGGACTGATTTATGAGTACTCTGGTTTGACTCGGTTGCCCCACGAAAATAACACTTCAAATCAAAAGGAAAATGAAAGGAAAAAGTATGGCTCAAGATAAGCCACTTTCCTGCAAACAATAGCTGAGAGACAGTGCCAGGCTTCTTTGCACTGGAGGGGAAGAGAATTAGGGAGGTGGAGAAAGGAGCACATTCACAAAAGGCTGGGAATTAGCTGGCAGAGTTAATCCGAGACACTTCAGTGCCTGGCAGAGTCCAGTTTGCTTTGGAAATTTACCCTGCAAATTTCACATCACAAATACCAAAATATAGATTATTTTTGCTTATTTTATGATTTTTTCCCCACCAAATGCTTTATTTTTGAAGGGTCTTTTTGTATGTCCATGCATCGTCAGCCACGAGCTCCCAAAGGTGAAGATGAGGAGCTGAACTCAGCCTGGCTCCCCAGTAAAGAGAAGCCAGGCTCAGAACAATTACAGGCTCACAGCGGGGCAGGGTGGCCTTGGATCAGGAGGGGAACTGGAGAGCAGATACCTCCATAAATGCTTACCCTTGTGTTCCTCTCCTCGAAGCATACAGGCTGGTTATCCCCTGCACTCAGAGGCAGCACCAGTCCAAGGAGGCGTCGTAATAAAGTGCCTCATTTACATTGATACTCGCACAAAATAGCCTGGGACCAAAAACATACAACAGCAGCACACATCGGGCTGAGACGAATGCTCGGTCACGCCAAGATCCCTTTAGGTTTTTCTGGAGGTATAAAGCACTCAGTAACAAAGCCGTGCAGTACCAGCAACCCTGCCGGGCACGTGCCTGGCTGGGTGCAGATGGCAGATTTCTGTGGCCTGAGCCCAGCTGCAGCAGCTTGGCTGGGTGCCTCCATCCTCTGCTGTCCGTGTCCAACACCATTTGGAGGTCCCTGGAAGAGGGGCATAAATGGGCTTGGCAAGAGTGAGAATAGGACCCTAACATGACAGCTAAGTACATACCACAGAAATCTCTGTTGGGCTAGGCAAATGCCCAGTAAGGGCTGCTGATATCATATTTCTTATTTATTTATATCAAACCATTTTTTCCCTTTACTTAAATCTCACTGATGGTTCTCACAGGAACGTGCAGGCACCGACTATCACGCTTAACCTAATTCTCCTCTCCCATTCTTTTTATTTGCTTGTAATGTCCAATTGTTGTCTCTTATCGTAAATTAGTCATACACTCCCTGGTGGGGGAACAGTTTCTTATATGCTTGTGTGACTCTTAACATAATAGGACGCCTGGGTGTTGGTTGAATAATACAAATAATCAGACATAACACTTCTACAACAAATTTATTTTGGCAGTGCTGATATCCTTTGTCCAATTTATGCAGACATTTGATAACCGAGTAGTATTTGCACAAATAATTATGAAAAGTAGATGCTAAGCCTGACTACTTAGATTAGCTATCACATGTTTTACAAAGTGTAAGGCACAGCTTGGCAGTGCAGGGCTCCCTAAATTCCTTTCTAGGGCTGAGGCACAAGAGAGTTTACAATTACTTGGAGGAGATGTGAAGAGACTCAATCTAAATGTAAATTTGTCCCTCAGTCAGCCCAGCTTACAGTGGCCTAAGCCTAAGCTGTTATTTTCTCCTATTTCAAATCCCTATTTCAGATCTACTTGAATGATACCCTAAGAGCAGCCGACTTGTAATGGCCAGACTCGGAGCTGTGAGGGAGCACTCGTGTGTACAGAACTAACGCAAATGCTAAATGAAGACACAAACGCAACCACCCAGACTGTTCGTGTGGATAAAACAGCATATATCTGTTTGAGTCTGTCATTATTCCCCCTTTATATGTTGCAAATCATGAGTTGTAATTTCTTTGTGGCCACATTGTGCTCTGTGATTATACCCTCCCAGAGGAATCCTCACTGTGGCCAGCAGGTGTTACAGTAACACATTGACAACAAAACCCATGAATAGCTTCAACAGGAAAATGTGTGACATTGGAAGTTCACTTTTTTTTTTTTTTCCTTTTTTTTTTTTTTTCTCCCCAATCTGTTCCTCTGCTCTCTCTCCTTGGGGGATCCAAAGCCCCAAAGCCCTTTTCTAAAGCTTTATTCCTAGGCCCCAGAGTCATATCTAGATTGTGACTGCTTGTTCCTTATTTGTACAAAACCCCGCTATTAAAAGTCTTAGATCTTTAGTGTTACAATATTACCAATAGCCAGAATTCAACAAGGGAACAGAAATAATTGCATGAACTGGCTCCTGTAAAGGACCTCAGTACCAGGAGAAGGGCTTAGGCAGAATTTAAGCACCTTCATCCAATGCTGTGATTTCCCCAAAATCCACCACCCAACCAACCCCACAGGCACCTAGCCCTGCTGGCCACCTTAATTTTGGCTGTAAAACCCCATGGGTGACCAGAGCTGTCCCCCTGTGGGTGCCCATGCTGGGTCCCCAGGGATGAAGCCCTCCTGTTCTTCCCAGGCACGGAGCTGCCCCCTCTCCCTGTCCAGCCAGCTCTGGGTTGGGCACCCCTGCCCGGGCTGAAATCTGCCCTCCCGCCTGACTGCATGCATAGTACAGCCAATATATGTCCAACATAGCCAGTGGGGGAGAAAAAAAAACACAAATAAAGAACTAAAAAAAAACACCCAAAATTAATATATCATGCTGTTATACTAGAGGATATCTCTAAATCTCAAGCACCAAGCAGCACATACCATCCTATCAGGGTTGTACAGGGTTCAGAACTAAGCAAGTCAAACATGCACTTTCCCATGTTAATGAATTTGTACTTTTCCTTCTCACAAACCACCTGCGACCTCAATAAACACCCACGTGCACACTTCAGAATTTATCATCCGCTCACCACTGCAGGCGCAAGCACCTAGGATCTTGTATTGTCATTATCTGTAGCACAGCACTACTGTATACCACTCATTTTCTAGCTTCTTAACTTTCAAGGGATGATTTACTGCATTTCATCAACTTTGTCTTTTAAAATAGAGACAACAAAGCTTCTGCTATTTCTGATTAACCCTTACATGCTACGGGTGCTGTTCAGCTCAGTTTAAAATTACTGTTTTTTTTTTTCTTTTTTTTTTTTTCTTTTTTTTTTTTTTCTGACTCTACTAAATCAAGACTTTCAAAGCCATAAAACATCTGATTGTTTTGAAACTCTGAATGTTTGGTGGCATTCAAAACGCATACCAAGTAAGTAAAAAATATCACTGAGAACCAAAGGCTGGCTTGGATCAGAGTCACCAAAAGAGAAACAGCGCATTTTGTGTCTTCCTTCATAGCCACTAAGGAGTTTGCACAGAAAGGTAGTGTTAATTTATAGATATTCAATAAGGGAGAAGAAGGAAGTCATACACTTGTTATTTATTGAAGACAGAAGCTTTTCACAGCTTCTGGTTGTTGCAACTGATACACTTTACTGGATATACTGTTTGTAAGTTATAGTCTGACATCACCTCAGCACCAGAAATGTTTCACAGAGTTATGAAACATAATTCAAAAGCAGAGGAAGCAGACTAATAAGCTGACTGTTGGTTGGCAGTGCTATTAATTTGTATATTCTTCAAGGAGTGTGTCACCTTACAATAAGCAAAGCATCAGTCTTAGAATATTATAAATTATCCATCTGTAATGTACAGTTGGCTGAAGAAAGCTGCAGAAAATATCATATTCTGCACACACACACACCCCTGATAACCAACCAATATCCAAATATAGCAAACACTCGATAGGATTAGCTTCCCAGATATATCTTTGCCAAATTTAGCAATTAAAGCATCAGTATTTTTCCACAGTGCTTCGTTCCCACTGTATTATTTCCTCCTACCTCTATTACCTCTTCAACTGCTTCTTTTCTGACCCCGATTAGGGAGGCTGTTCCCAGCAGAAACCAAATCCAAATTTATTTTTTTTTTTGTTGCCACTTCAGTTCCTCCTGAGATGCTGCAAGCAGACACACTGCATTTGTCTCTTTTCAGTAATTTCAATTAATCTACCTTCAACTGATCCTAGACCTTTAGGACATCAGGCTTTACTGTTAGTTCCTTCAAAGCTGTAGCTGTCTTTGATTTAAGTCTGGGTTTTGAGGCAGCTGCTCCCTATTTTTTTTTTCTGTCTCTATAACCCCAAAACAATTGCTTCTCACAAAAACTCTGGCTGTGGTGGTTTAGGAGTGGCTTTGTCCTCAGTGCATCTGTTGTTCTGCTGGGGTTCAGGAAAGCTGATTACTGAAGTCTGCTTCCCTGGCAGTGCTTTCACATGCAATTTCCTCTCCAACTCTCTCATCCAAGCTTGGGGCACGTCACGGCATCACCATGGGACAGTCGAGCCCTGTATTACACAGCACCTTTGAGGCAAGCACAAAATTACCTCCCGCTGTTTGCACTCATCTGAGCAGGCTCCACAACCAGTCGAGAAATCAATGATTTTGAAGAAACATGCAGACTCTCAGCCACCTGACAGTGCCTATGGGTCAAAACCAAAGGCCTGGAAGAAGCAGAAGCCAATGAGTAGGAATTATTATCTTGACACAGAAAGAAGACTAAGCAAGTAAGGTGGACTTATGCATGGATGGACCGTGTGTAAGATACACATGAGATGGACCACTGATTGCAGGACAAGATGGAAGCACAATCGAAGTACGAAGGCATACAGAAATCTCCAAAAACAGTATTACTTGTCTGTTCAGGATTCCAGGCTCTTTTAGCAAATCAGTCGTTTACTTTAATTCATGAACTTAAATAAATACTGTTAGCACTGCCGAGTCAGAAGACAAAGAAAAGCTTTGCTTTGTCAATATGTCTCACAGCGTACTACAGCTTTTGTCTGATCAGTAGCAGAACCAACAGTGGTCAGTTTTCCCTAAACTGGTCCAATATAAAGTTTTTCACTAAAACAGGTAGTTAATATTCACTAAAAATATTCAGATAAATATTCAGATAAATAAAAATATTCAGATCAGCAACCATACTTTCACAGATCAATAAATATATATATAAACAAAACAAATAACAAAATATAAATATACATGTTTTAAGAGCAAAAACATATCTCCAGATATGTAGCATAACCAGGAAGATATGTTCTTAACACTGAATAATTAGAATTCAGAAAACAAAGACTCAAAAATCAGACAATGACACATCTGTTATGGCTTCACAACACTTTGAGGCTCTTCTGTTTTTGGCTGGTTTGAAGCTGCTCCATATGTTAGCCAGTACAAGGAACTGCCCACATTTTGTGAAGAATAAGATATAATCTGATAAATAATTGAATTCCCACATCTCATTTTGTAGGGTTCATCTCAGAAAAATGCTGACATGCCAGTGCAGGAAAAACAGGTGAGGAAGAGCAGTTTTTGGAATGTCTTGTCTCGTAATAGTGTTTGGACTCCATTCACTAGCTTCTGAAGGAAAAAATATCTTTTCATTCAATTTCTTGCCTGGTAATGGAAATAAAGCTCTAATATTCTCTATTTGAAGCAGTGATGCTACAGCATGGTGTCAGCACTGACTGGTCTTAAGATGCTCAATGTATTTGAGTGCCTTACCTGTGTATAACTGATCCAATATTCATATGAAGATCTCCTTGCCTTAGAGACAAAATAAAACAACAGCTCAGTTTCTTGGATATGTGGCTTGGTCTGGGAGGACCTATGAGTTCATGTTGCCATCTTTTTTATAACCATGCTGTCATACAATGGCCACCCTTCTTCTAAATACCAAGTGCTTATGGCAAACATGCAACATACATGGCAAACAGCAGCTGCAACGTACTGAAAATTTTCTGAAGAATTTTGATAAAATCTGTCTCCGGGGGCTGTTGACGATTCATCTTGTAAAGAGCTGAAAACTCACTGCAAGGTGGGAAGTATGTAGGAATAACTGGCAAAATGGAAAGCAGTTAATTGTTGAATTTGTCAAGGACTACCACAATATAATTGGCATTTGCAATCTATTTATTAACAATTTATAACAGGATGTGGATGTCCACATTCACCGAATTTGCTGATAGCAAAATGTTATGCTGATAGCTCAGGACTGTGACAGGCTGTAGGAAGACCTTAATGAAATTAGGTAATAGACAATTTTGTGGTAAATTAAATTTATACCCATGCAAGACTGGGGACTAGAGCTGAGTGAATAATTATTTCTAAAATGTATTCAGTATATTTAGCTTCTGTTTATGTTTGGAAATTGCTCAAGATCTATTTATGGTTTTCCAAAATTCATTACTTATTTCAGTCATTCCTAACATAATTGTTATGAATAATTCTCAATTCACAAATTGCTTATAGCTAGTTGTGGCCATTTCACCTCAAAACACATGCCCTGACTCCTAGTTCCAGGTTGGCGGCATCTAGAAACAGCAATGCAAACTGATTTCTGTGCTCATAGACCCAGAGCACCCTTCCTTTAAGTTTAAGAATTAGTTAAAGAAGTTTAAAATTAGCTAAATTAAGGACAGTAAAAGAGAAATGTATGGTAGAGTAGAAGATGTAATTACAAGACTTAGAATATGGATCAGATTTTCTTCTGATGTTTTGGTCTCAACAGAATTTTCTGCATCAGAACTTGGCAGCACTCAGGAGAACTAAGCTAACTAATACAAAATAAGGTTTAGACAATTACATGAGTAAATACTGAATGGAAGGGAATCAATACTAGAAAAAATGATGTTTTTAAAGGAAACTCAGAGAAAGAATGCAGAGAAACCCAGGGAGTTTACAGGACCCCAAATGCTTGGTCTATCATCACTGGGGCTTCTTCAGTGTTATCACTTTATCAGGACGACCAAGAAAGATTTCCACAGTTAAGAACATAACTTCAGTTTCCTTTTGAAAATGAACTATTCTACGACGTGTTAAAAAAGAAAGAAAATTATGCTGGTCAACAATACCTAAAAACCCAGCCATTAGGGCTAATGGGCATCTTAACGGTGTGTGCTGAGAATAGTTTGGAAAGAAGAACTGGTTCAACCTTTTTTCATTTCAAAAAGATCTGTTTTAACCTTGCTTTGGCACACATTATAGACAACTAGTATTGGATTGTAAACTGCCTATCAGAGTTCAAGAAGCATTTGGACTGTGCACTTAGTCATATGGTCTGAATTTTTGGGTAGACCTGTGTGGTGCCAGGAGCTGGACTCAATGATCCTTGTGGGTCCCTTCCAACTCGGGATATTCTATGAAACTCTATGAAACTAGATTTCTGTAAATCTAGCATCACATTGCAAAGTGCAAAATTTTGGTGAAAAAGGAAAGAATCTGGACAAGAAAAAGAGAAGTGGGCTTACAAATCAAATTGCCTTCCAACGATTAATAAAAACAGACCAGGTCTAGGACATACTTCGTATTACAGTATATTTGGAAAATTATCCCAGTGCAGCCTGCCAATGACTTGTACCCCTCTCTCTACCTGTACTTCCCAGGTCTTTTCCCAGTGGACAAAAAGGAACCAGGAGAAGGAGAGGATGGAGGAGGAAAGGGGGTACAGGAGGCTATGAGACATCATGGCCACGTGCAATAGCTGCTGCCTTTCTCAGGACAGCACTTCCCACCCCGCAGATCCCAGGATGTCCCTCTGCTTTCTGTGTTAAGTGGTGAAGAAGCCAGCCCCCCCTGTAGGGGCAAGCAGCGTTTGGAGGACTGCCAGCCTAATGTGGCAGTAAATGAGCAGCACCGCAGTGCAGCTTCATTTTAACAACGGCAAGTTTATACTTGTGCCACCTCTCGTTTTTAATCCACCATCACAGAGGCAAGAATTGTGTATCGTTTGCAACATAAATAGAGCCTTCCCTGTAAAAGGATCCCTTACTGTCCATTGTTTTTATCTTTTTTTTTTCTTTTTTTTTTTTTCTTTTTTTTTTCTCCAATCCTCTTCTGTTTAACTGTTAGTCACTTCTGCCTTTTCTACATGAATAAGTGTTGCTTCTCTCAAAAAACAGGCATTTGGGATTATTCAGACCAAGTGTTGATATTAAAACTGGGGCCACTTCCCTTTGGTAATATGCAGGGAACAATGATGTGAAGCACTACAGTATGACAGCCATCTCTTGAGCGGAGAACAATACACACCTGACTCATTCTTTCTGCTCTCTCTCAACAGCAACGTATTGGGATCTTGCAGTGCTTCTGCATGCCACACGACATGTTGTGTCCTCATTTCTTTTGGACTTTTCTGAGAATCTGCAGTAGCACACTCCGGAGATGTACATCAATTTTTATAACACTTCTGTTCTTTGAAGCACGAGGAAGATCTTAAACATCTATTAAATTGGCACTTGTCACTAATTATTTTTAAGCTTATCATCATTTGTAACTTTAAAGTCTCTTTAGTTGCTCTAATTATAGATTCTGTACACCATACTTTCTCCATTCAAGAAAAGAGTTCATCATCTCAATTCAAGCACAGTTTTAACAAACTCCAGAAGAGATCAAAAAGATATAACTGAATCCTGCAGTGTGGGCAAACACCTATTGTGCTTATGTGACTGCATGACAGAAATCCACACCCAGAGCAAAAAAAGGCAGACTTGCTTTAGGCATAAAGTTTCTCTTCTTTTACTACTGTTTCCCTTATGTATGCCTGTGCCTTTCTTTATCTCCTGCTCTCCCTTCACATCTAACTCCTGCTCATCCAGAGTATCAAAACCACCTTTGCCCTCTGGGCCAGGTCACTGCTCTCTTCAAATACTTCTTGCCAGCAGCATAATTTTTAAGGTCTCATCCTCCCATCTTCATGGATTTACCCATGTTTTCTGCTCCTTTCAGCACACAAAATGCAGCTTGGGTTAGGGAAGATGCTGTAAGCCCATGAGGTTTGAAACCATCTGGAGGCAGAGATGCAGCTGCAAAGCTGCATTTTGGTGTAATAAATTTGGTGCATAAAATATATGCCTGACCTGTAGTTGAGGTAAGCTGTGTAAACCACCTTTTGAGACCTCTTTTTTTCATTCCCTCAAATTATGTGCAACAATGGAGTAACACATCCCCTTTCCATGTAGATAGTATTAATTTTACCAAATGCATGGGATATAGCGAGAGAAATCATGGTGCAGTTCTGCTAAGACATTAGTGGCTCTTCTGGCTAATCGCTGTGATTGTAGACACTGTGGGCAGGTTCAGCACAAGAGTGCAGGCAACTCTTCAATGTTCACTGTGAGATCAAAGTCAGCTACTTGCCCCTCCACACCTGATGGTTCTGCTCCATGTGATGAGCCCCAGAGTCCCTTTGGAGACCTACGCTCCTGGGGGAACCACAGCCACAGCCATGAAGGCTTGGACTCAAGCTCTGCTGCTCTCACCTCATGTAGTATTGATCCCACTGCAACAGTCCTGCAATCTCAGAGATCAGCTCTTAAGCTAGAGCCCATGTTCACAGACCGAGTCTCAACTGCTTACTAAATGTTCTTTTGAATACAGGAAAAAATCATAGGATTTAACGTGGCATTACTGGATGGTGTGCTTTATTTTACAATCTTTGGTGTTTTAGTGAATTTACCCATAAAGCTGCATTACTACTTCATATTTCACCTAATGAGTGATACCAAATAAACGTATTATTATCTCTTTTCAGTCTTAGTTAGTATTCACCATTTCTACATAGTGTGAAATGAAGAAAGCAAAACTATCAAATCTGAAGAACTGAAATCTATACTGATAAGTCAAGGCTACCACACACTGCACAGCGAAACCTTTTAAAGACTACTACACAACACATTACAGATCTAAGCTTTTCAAAGCAGGATATGCAGGATTAAGGCTACATTTAAATCCAAACATGATAAAAGGAAAAAAAATAAATAGGCAAAACACGATTACTTTATATTGATGTTATGTAAGTACTTAGATGGGGAAATAATTCATTCCTTATTTCTATCTTGTAATGGTACTGGGAGGAGAAAAGATATTTTAAAGCATTAACCTCCCTCCCCCCTTTTTTGTCCTTATCTAATCTGATACCATAAATACTGAAATACTTTAATCCAAACTGTATGGTAATTGTCATCATAGTGGCGAGCTCATTTTGTTTGTAAGGCTTGGCCACGTCTTTTCTGTTTTAGCACACACATTTCTCTTCTGTGCTTCAGCTCTAACACTGGGGAGCTTGTCACCTCTGAAATTCTTACCTCCACGATGCTTCTCAGATAACCACAGCATTGTCTGTACTGTATTCCACCTTTAAGTTAGTGACAGATATTCTCAGTACTGACTCAGTCTTGAGGTTACTTGTGTTTTCAGGCAAGACGACTAACATTACATTATCCTTTGGGACTCTGTATGCTGTCTACATAATGTATGTGTATTTTGTAAGCAGCTTAGGATAGATAGACCATATTTTATATGAAGCAGAGCTTATAACCAATGCCCTTATTTAGTAATAAACCATGTTCACAGTCCTGCCTGTAGCGCCCAGTGGCAGACTGGGATTTATTTGAGAGAACAGGAGTGACAGCACAATAACATCTACTGAAATGCACTCGCTATTGCTGCCTTTCTTACTGGGAGCTGAGGACAGCAAGCAGCCAGCAGTGTAGCCTCCTGTGCTCCTTGGTAATCAATATGCATAAAAAGCTCCTGGGTCCTCTCCCTGTCACTCAGCAGTCCACCTTCCCAGGAAGGCACACGACAACAGAAACGGCAGCAGCATTTGCAGGAGGGTAAGGCTGCCCCCATCCCTCCCCAAGGCTCCCAGAGAAATATGTTGCCTTTGAAACCCACATGCCAGGATATTAAAGATTTATGGCTCCTGATTCTTGCTACAGTTCACTTTGCTGCTTTGTTTACTTGGCAGGGAGAGGGAGGGAGGAGGGAACGGGATTAGTCTCGAAACCCCACGACAAAAGGCAGAAAAGCTCTGCCTCGGGCATTTAATAATCTACATTTCTACAGAATTACTAAATATGCCTGCCTTATCTTCAGAAAAGTTGGCATATTTTAAATAGTAATTCACAGCACTTAAAAAACACTTCACCCTAAAATAGTTTGAAAACCAACAGGAGCTTTGTTCTGATCCAGCGCCCACTGAGACGTACAAGAGAGGCACAAAGCCACACCGGGACACAGAACCAGTATAATTTAGATACTATTTAAAGTCTCCGAAGTTCTTTTTTTACCTACATTACCTTTAACACCACAAATGTTACACAGCTAAAAATAATAACCAGAACCACTGTGATGGGAGGCTTGTGAAAAAGAGGGGGAGACAATTCGGGATTTCAGTCAAGTGGATAATTATCCGTACATATGCAAAGGCCTTTACAGCTGAGAGAGCGCTGCAGTATTTCTCTGAACGTAACATAAGGGAAAGCGATTGGGGCATTTTATTGTATTTTTGTTAACATTTCCATCAGAGAAAGCAAACTACCTCGTCTTTTCTGATGGCATTAGATAAATATCATGCAATGGCTCAAAACGCTAATTTGTTTAATTGCATTAGTCCACTCCCCTCCTGTTATGGGAATTCAAGCTTCAATGGCAAATCCAACCCCTTAATGAGATTATGGGGACGTCCTCAATATGAGGCTGTAGGGTGGCAATAAGATGGGCAAGGGAGCCACGCGTCTCCTTGGTGACCAGCCGAGTGGTTAACCCTGGTAAGAAAGGGTGGAGGGAAAAATCAGTTTGAGTGACAGCACTTCATCCTTTAAACTTCACTTCACTGCTGAGCAAAGCAGAAACAGTGCCAAGCAGTGACCATGGGGAAATTACCCTTGTTTTAATCTCCCTCCCTTCCAGCTGATGTCAGGAGAAGGGGACAAGACAAAGGACCTCCAGCTGTGGTAAAGATCATTAAAACAGAAGAATACAAAGCCATGGACATCACCGTGCCATCTATTAAATATTAGTTTCAGTTGAAGGCAAACATTTTTCTTTGTTATGCAGCTTGATACTATTATTGCTGTTATACCTTTAATCCTTTTTGTGTAGCTTTATTCCTTTTTTTACCTCCTTTGTAACGAAGGTGCCTCGTAGTCAGCTCCACCAGCTAATCAAATTGCTTTCTCCTCATTACCCACAGTGAGCTGTTAGAGCCTGAAGCCTAAGCTAACCGGGATATACGGTCACGACTCAAGTTCTGTGGAAGGGCTGAAACCGTGCCAGAATCACCATACACAGATATGTTGTTATTGCTGTCATATCAAGAGCAGGTGATATGCTTTGGAGTCAGGGAGCATTTAATCACATGGATGCCCAATTAGTATACAGCGACAAAACATGGGTTTGTCATTCATGGCCTTCACTGGAGACAACTGATAAATCTTTTAATGTCAATATCCAGTACATCCAATATCAATATCTCCAATCCATTGTTTTAAGACAAATGTTGGGCAACATTAAAGAGGTGAAGGCTGTGAATTATTATTTGTTACATTATTTTTTTTCCCACAACAGAGATATTTCTGAGTCAGAGGACAACACTGCCCACATACATTGAAGCAATGCATAACCCACACACATGGATCCCCTGAGCCCGGCTCAGTTCACAGCAGTGCAACTCTAGAGGATTTCCACTGGAGCCAGCCAAGTTAAAATGCTGTGAAAAATGTCCATAAAGGCAAAATGGTTTCCATTTCACAAGGCCACGTAGGGAAGAAAGGTCTGGAGGTGTAGGCCCATGGGTAAAACTGGTCTAAGGGCCCCAAATGTTATGTGAATCAAAAAGCATCAGAAAACTTACTCTGAGCACCATGTACCACGGGTGGGTGGCTGGCCTCTCTGGCACGCTGCAGCTGGCTGGGAGGGCAGTGTCCTGCTGCAAGGGCGAGAAGAAAAGGGCAGCCCATTACTAAGTGAAACCAACACAGGCAACTTCTAATTCCTCCATGCTTTAATTTAGCTGAGAGAGTAATCAATTGCTGAAATCATTTTGCTATTTTTAAACCTTAGGGAGCAAATGTAAATCTCATTTTAAAGACAGAACCTTAATTATTCTTTCTGAGAGCTAGTCATTTGCCAAAGGAGAAGCAACGAGGCCAGTGCCACATTCCTTACCTCCTTTCTCACATCTGTGAAGGTTTCCGATGCCTCCTGCCGACTCACCGAACGTAAGCCTCCACTGCGTTGGGTTTCCTTTATTGTGGACTGGCTCCTGGCAGGTATTTTGATGCAGCTGGTCACCAGGATTAGAACAGAAGAATCAATGGGTTTCTCATTTGGTTTGTTTTTGTTTTCCTTGGTGCTTTGGGGAAAGCCTGTAATTCTTATAACCACATCCCAACCTCAGTCATCGAGACCTTCTGTACTGTAATCCAAGCTGCCATTACAAGCGTGGCTAGGTATACTTGCAGCAGCTGTCATCTACCTAGAGCCAGATGAAAGGTTTCTGCAGCCTTGGGGCTGCTGAAGCCAGCAGCAGTGAAGCTGCAGCAGCATGGGGTCCCTCACAGCCCCACAGGGAACACTGGGCACCTGCTTGGCCATGGGCTCAACAGCCCTTTCTGTGGCACCTTGCCTGGCTCTGCCAGAATTGTGCCTTGCCCTCATGGAAATAAATCATTTCCTCCACCACAATTAGACTGTCTGTAGTTAAGTCTTCAAAACCTCATGTTGTTCTTTGGTCCTTCAGTCCATTTATTAAATGCACGGCCAGTTTTGCTCATTAAGCTTTGATAGTTCACGTGGGCTGAGAGTTCAGCCCACAGCAGCTCCTGTTATGCACACAGGGCACACCTGCTGCTCCTTCTCTTCAGCTCTGGATTTTTTCCTGAAAAAAAATCACCTTTTTGTGTTTCTTGAAGCTTCTTTGTTGGTCATGGTTTATCTAGAGCCCAAGAGAAGACATTCTGGTGTACATCTGAAAGTTCAGCAGGATCAGTAAGTTAGCAGCTTAAGAAGCTGAAGGCTGGGAAGAAGAAGAGAGACTCACAGCCCCTTTGAAGTTATTTGATACATAATCAGGTACAATCAAATATTTTGATATATCAATTATGAACACAATCTCTCTTGACTTTCCTGACAGTGAAAGATATGAAATCTCTCTCCTGAGAAGGACTTGGTGTAGGAACACAATTTAAGCACTCAGATTTAAATGAGTTAAGTGTATGGTGCGCTGACCCCTTCTCACTCCATTTTTCCACTGCTCACAAGTAGGAAATTCAGATGTATGTTATTTATTTACTTTTTAACCGTGTGGTGTGACCTCTTGCTGCTAATGACAAGAGATTAACCTTTTGAAATGTGAGGATGAAATTACACTCTCTTCATGACTACAGTCATGAGCGAATACATTCACAGATAGCCTTAGAAAGAGCTCTGCACACGTCAGAAACCCAGATCTGAAATGTGTCTATAACAACAACACCAGAACCTTATTAAACAGTTATTTAGCAGGTTCGGGATCACAATCCCAATCCATTCTGCTTTGGCCAGGAACAGAGAACAGTTAGTAAGGTTTTGAACCCAGATCTCCACCCACAGTTTCAGGGGGAGGAAAGGCACCTTGCAGCTGGGTCTTAACTAGTCATGCAGCAACAAGAATTTTGGTTTTCATGGAGAGGTCTAAAACTAAAATGAGCTCTTAAAATGCATCCCCAACACTACTTGGAACTGAGTTTTGGGTGTGTAACACATACTCAAGGCCATGCGTGGCTGTACTATGTTTTGAACACAGCTGCAAGCACTCATGTAGTCATTCCCTTAACAACATCCATCTGAGATATGGAAATATTAAGGTTATTACAAAATAACTACTAGTCACTAAGAAAGAGCACCTTCATCTCACCACATGCTAGGAGAGTTGTGAAATACAGACAGTATCACCTGGAAATTTAGAAAAAAAAAAGAGGGGGTGGGGGAGGTGGGGCAAAGAAAGGCCAAGAGAGACTTTTTTTTTTTTTTTTTTTTTTTTGTAGTGCCATAAAATACAAATAAATGGGAGAAAAGGCAGTTATAACTCCAATGCAGAATTTGAGGAATTCCTTATGGCTCTGCCCTCTGCCAGAGGTGAATGGTCAAGGACACTGCCCTTGTGATTACCATCAACATTTTCGCAGTATTTCACATATGTTTAGGTGGTTGTGTATCTGCAGGGGAGGAATAAAAAGGTATAATGTAATGGCATTATGTAGGTTTATCCCATGCAGAAAATACTTATCTACATTAATCCATCTCCCTTTTGGTTCTGTTGTCTTGTGCAGCAGATGGGATGTCAAATCAAATATTGCAATGCTAGAAAAAGAGGTTTTGCTACCGTTACTGGCACAGTTTTAAGAAAAGTAGAGTAGAGGTCTAGCCCTACATACATACTTCAGAACCAACAGAAATACATACAGTTAAATTCTAGTTGAAAGATGCTTCCAGTGATAAACTAATAATTTTGCTGGCAACACCTAGAGCATATCCTTTTTCATTTGTTCCAGTGGTTCTCTTCCATTTCAGTGTCTGCTTCTTTCTTCCTTTTTATCCGTCCCTCTCCATCCCTTCTAATCCTTTTCCTCCTGTTTCAATGGTTTTCATCCCACCCCAGGCTGCTTACCTCCTAGTTGTACTCCACAGGACCTTCACTTGTAGAATGCTCCATTGGAACTTTCTCACCACTTTTGTCCTCTCTGTATTCCCAGGAAATGCCTCTTACACCATTTTCAGATTTATATTTAATTTATCCCTACCTCATAATCCCTAATCTTTCCTTCCTTGCTGAAATCCCATAACGCATCATGCTCTGACATCCACCAGTGCTCTGGAGGCTCCTGTGAACCCTATTTTGTAGATGCTGGAGGGTGCCTGTGTGCAGCTTGCACGGTGCTCTGCTGACTGGCAAGACACTGCTTTGATGGCTCATCTGGGCACACCAGGAGCTCGGCTCAGCTCAGCTCGTGCTGACAAGGTAGGCATCACCCCCGCTCGATCTGACAGGCTGACAATGCTGGCTTAATACTAATGAGCACAATTTCCCGTTCCAGTATCTCATTAATATCTGATTCTTTAGTCACAATTCTTCTCCCTTTGCTCCCCCAATTCCACTCTCATCTACGTTCAATCTACTGGTGATGTACTCATATCCAGTCTCCATTCTCTCTTTGTTTTCTCCCCAAATGCTCCTCTAATTCTCTTGCCTGGAGCAAGAAGCAAGAGTGGCCAAACACACTGAGCAGTTCAAGTACATATAAATGGTTTCTGAGCTCACAAGCCTTCACTGAAAAAGCCTTTTCCTTTGCAGTATGGAGTTAAATGAGAAAGAAGGGGGCACAATGGGCCACGTGCTGGGGAGAGAGGTCAAGGTGGTAGCTATGACTGAGACGTGCTTTCTGATGAAGAGCTGTCATGGGAGATCAAAGATCAGGCTGACCAGATGTGTCTCATATGCAGAGGAGGAAGACAACAGGCCCAGCTCCCTCTGGTCACCATCACTGAAGCCACTCAAAAAGGAAGAAGGAAAGCACAAGGCAAGGAATGCCCCAGGTGAATCAGGGCAGATATGACCTCCAGAGATGCCTTCCAGCCTCAGCCATTCTGTGCCTCTGTAACTGCAATCTGACCTCTCCAGATATTGGCAGGAACCTGGAGGCAACTCTAGGTTCTACCTGGAGTCTACCACCTGAGTCAAAACCCTCTTGTAAGCCTCAAACATTAAGACTTACTCAAGTTACTTAGAGCTGTGCAATGCATGCAAAAGTTGGTGATATTGCAGAAAACCTGTAACCCTCCTTGTCTTACTGACTTCACTGCATGGTGTTTGCGTTAATGGGGAAAAGAAAGGTTTAACTGGTCTCAATATCTCTCCTCCATCCTCCTTTTAGCTCTATTATCAGCAATATTTTAAGTTTCAGCAGACACCTAAACTTTCTTCATAGGCTCCTAGCACAGCCTAGCACAACTGCAACAATTTCAATCTGTTCTATCCAAACACATTTTATCTTTCAGTATCTTATGACCCAGGAAGACATAAAACTCAATTTACTCATTAACCTTAGCTTCCTGAAGCTGCAATTACCGCCCTGTGGACAGCCAGTAATTGAATTGAGTAAGAGTAGCATGCAAATGCCACCCAGTGCTAGATACTGCTAAGAGATAATCCCGCATGCTTAAGAAAAAGGCATTGGCACACAGACAGCAAGTAAGAAAGCAGCAAAAAGGAACATGCATACAGGAGCACATGCAGAAATTAAAGAAATGCAAATGATCAGGAACACAGTGGCAATAACTACAATATTACATAAGCTTAGGTTTACAGTTTACAGATAATAGCATGCAAATGTTACTTTTGCACTGAAAAGTATGTTCTGGTCAATGGCTTCACCACAGAATCAGATCTTGTTTTCCTCCCTGCCTTCCAGAGTCATAATTCAAGGTGTTTGGTTACATTTTATATAGCCTAGCATAACTTGTTCCAACTGCAGTGAAAGAGATCAAGGCATTACAAATAAGGACTGGAGCTAGCAAAATGAGATTTAGTTTTAAGGACACTTGTCTTTTAACATTGTGTCTTTTTTTTTTTTCATTTTTCCCTCCCATTAAACCCTCAGTGTATTTTTCCCAAGCCTCTGGGCAGCGCTTTTGCATTTTTAAGCTTGATCTAATTTAAGTATAGATGACCCTGGCCTCTTACTGCTACATTACGTATCTCATCACGGTACTTGTGGAAACATCTCAGTATTTGGCTGAGTGCATTTATTACGTGACTTCATATTCTTCTCACGTTCTTCAGCTTGTTTTGTTTATTTTCCTGGTTCCAGCCCCCTTTGTTTCTTTCTCCCTTTGCTCATAGAACATGCTCCAGGAAATACAAAATGCCACTTAAGACCTTTCATCACCAGGGTTCTGATCCCATACAAGACATGCCTATGAGAGTATTTCAATTCAGATTAGGATCATCCCCTCTTACTGCACTAGAGTTCACGTGGTAGAGTTGTTTTGGAGGAAATGGATTTCTTCTACAGGAAACTAAAACAAAAAAAGAAAAAAAAATACAGAGCCAGACCACAGCAAGTGCAAAGTAATCCCTTCCCTAGCAATGTGCTTGGGGCAGAGCCACAGGCACCAAGTCCACATGGATCTGCTCACTTTAGACCTCAATTCTTGTTCAGACTGACATAACAGCCACGGCATATATAAGTATGTACCACTTTCTCCTATTTTAATGTGATGACACCTCTCAAGAACCAACAGAGGATCTAAAACACAATTTTTCCACTGATAGTTTTGTTGTAAATGATGTTGTCTCTTAAATAAGATGTTTGACTTGGGTCAACTTGACTCAGGTTCTCCTCTTATTCTTTTCAAGATCAGAGACGGACACGAATATAACTTCCCAGGACCTCTCAGATCCTCAAGTGTTTTTGAAGAGCAACTGTGAGTGCTAAAGAGACTTACGATTTCCTGAAGCCATCATCTCCCTAAGGTAAGTCACGCATACTTTGTTTTTCTGCTCAGGAGCTTTTCTGTGTAGTTCTTATATTTTGCCTGTTAATATATCATCACATCAGTTTTTGTGACATAAGACTTTTTCTGGGATAGAAAAAAAGGGATGCATGGGATTTTGGATGCTTCTTCTAGGCACTTCTTCCCATAGTTTTTGAGACCACGTTGTTTAGGCTCACAGAGTTCCTGGGTGCTTTTTTCTGCAAGGCATCACAAATGAGGTTTGGCAGGCTTTGGCTGAACTTCTCTCAGCCTGACTGGAAACTTTAGTTTAGCTTGTTTAAATGTCAAAACAGCTTTTCTAGTGATCTGACAGCTACTACCCAATCTGTGCACTTAAGCTTATTTGAAGCATGTGATATACTGATATTTATACAATAAATATCACTAACATCTCTGTGTAGAAATAATTATTTAAGGTTGATATGTAACAATACAGTGAACATTGCAGTTACACAGAGGCAAGGTATGACAGCACAGGCCTCTGAAGTGAAAGCCCTGGATGTGATTTAGACAAACACAGCCCTGGGCAGATGACGGAGGGGGCTCAGGATAATGCTCAGGATGTAAGTATGCACCACTAGTCAATGAAAGAGAAGTACAAAAAAGAAAGACAAAATAAGTTCCAGCAGTAAAGAAGAATCCAACACATGCAAAGTGCACTGTATATTGAAAGACACTTGCAGACCAGTGAAGAAAGGACACGATGTGCCAGTACGTATGAAATGTGAAAACAGCCACCAGTGTAACCTAGGGTGGTAAAGAAGTCACCAACATCACACACCTCCTGTTAAAGAACCGGAGCAAACCCCAGCACTGGTATCACTCTACCGTATGTGTCTGCATGTGCTCATGTGTTTTTGTGCAAATTTAAACTGACTTTTTAAAAGTAGAGATGCATTTTGAATTAGTTATATGATGAGGACAGTGAAATATAGTAACTGGACTAATCACAACATCTGCATTTTATTTAAAAAAAGGTTTCCAATTAGACCAACAATAAATTCTTGGCTTTGCATATAAGGTACGTTCCCCTGTTTGCCAATAACAAGATTCTGAAACTAACAAATTGATTACAATTAAGATTTTTTTTGTTGCTATCTCAAATAATTTGTATGGACACAGAGAATTCACAGGAACCTCTGACGGTGAGTAATTTTGTTATGGATTTGTATCTAGAACAATGTCAGTCATGCAAGATCAGCAAAAGTAAGTTTAAACTTTTAAACATGTCAGCATGGAGATTTGCACTGCTTTTAAAACACTTTCAATCTGCTTTTTAAACTGGCAGAAACAGTGCAACCTGCCTGTGCTTTCCTTTACCTTGCCTGTACTGCCATGCAAATTCCACTGAGTAGAGTTCTCTAAGGCTCACCAGGCTGACGCTGATTTTGGGTGGTTGGTAAATCCTGTAATCAAGGAAGACGTAATAAAATTATATTAGGGATCTATTAATATCTGTGATATTCAGCCATCATAGACCGCATCAAAAGGGAGATCCACTTGATGTAGCCTACCTGGATTTACCAAACCCACTCAGCCGTGTCCCTCCCTGAAGGCTCTTAGATATACTAAGACGCCACAGGATAAAAGAAGCAGTACTCCTTTGAATAGATTCCTGATTAAGTGATAAAAAGTTATTGTGTACTTTGATGCTGAAAACGCATTTTTGAAAGCAATCCTAGCCTTCTTGAAAAAAGAAGGTAAAAAAAATTGTACAGAGGAGAGCTGTAAGGACACTTAAAAGAATGAAATGACTTCAGTAACAGGAACAATTGAAGATGTTATGACTTGTCAAGACTAGAAAAGATATGACTTGATGGAAAAACTTGCTAAGAGATCTGAAAATTACAGGTCACTTAGAAAAGGTAAAAAGGAAACAATTGTTCACTGTTTCTTCCACTAGGAGAAAGATGGGGAATGAAGTGAATTAGAAACCGATAGGTCCAAAATAGAGAGGAGCATTTTTTTTTCCCCTAGTGTATAGTTACACTGTAAAACCACAGTACATTGCAGGTATCAACAACCCACATGGGTCTAAAAAAATTGTAAGCAATTGATCAGACCAGTTCTTGGAAGAAAAATCCATTGTGCTGTTAAGATACTTCTAGTGAGGGACAGCAGAAGTCTAAAGTCAAGTTGTCCTCTGCAGTTGGGAAAAAAACTGTACTTTATTTTAATCTTTGTCTGTTAGAGGATGGCAGTGAGGAAGAAAAACAACAACTTTATGTTTGTCTATAATCATGGGGGGCTGAGTTAAAGCAGTCTGAGCCATCCCTTCCAATTCCCCATTCTTAAAAAAAAAAACAACAAAACTGTACTGGAACAAAGGAAGCCACTCCCTTTTATGTGTAGGTCACCACTCGTTGCAGATGGATGTTTGTCTCCTCTTTCTGGTGGTTATCAGAGCTCTTTGGATTTTGTGCCCCTCCTTACACACCACCAGAAACCCCATCAGCAGCTGCTGCAGCATCTTCCACGGAGGGGTGACTATGTTCAGAAGCTTGTAGTATAAAGTCATGTTATAATTTGGCAGGTAAACAGATTTTTGGTGCCCTACTGCCTTCTTCCCCGCTTTTAATGCAGGCCTGTACAATTCCATAAAGCCTGTGCTCACGTAGCTACTGGGAATTTTCATCGCTGTCCTTGAGAAAGAAAACTGGCTGCTTGAGTACTAGCCAGCTTTCAGAGACCCAGCTAGGGAAGGTGTCTGGAGGATTGTGAGTGCTACAGCACTGAGATACATGTAGTAGATTTTACAGCTCCTGTGTGCAACATTTAGAGAATGTGATAAAGGACTCTGGGTTAAGAGGAGAACAACTATTTTAATCTAAAAGACATCTTCATTTCCTCGTAGGAAAAAAAAATCATAGCCAACACCAAAGAGGAATCCTCATTTTTAAGAGACCAAAATCCTCTTCAGGAAATGCAAAATTAAGATTATAAATAAAGTAAGATCTAAATGTTTCCTATCTGCTAGGATCCACAGGAAGCTTGATTCTTCTGTTAGAGCTGGCACCTACCCAGACCAACAAAAAAATGTGTTTTAATAGAATTGAACCTGTGATCCTCTACAATAGAACAATGTCCTTAAACAAACAAATGGACCTCTGAAATGCCCCTAAAACTCAAAATATGATTTTAAGGAATAACACTCTTCACCAGAAACATTCGTGTATATCGTAGTCAGAGCTGGAAGTAAAAACAATTTATGCAAGAACACCTAATCAAGTTAGTAGCATAAAGAACAGGTTTTAGAGGCAATTCTAAAACAATATATGTGTGTGTGTGTGTGTGTATGTGTGTGTGTTTCTAGTAGGAGTCATAATACAATAGCATAAATCACATTGTGGGGAGGGTGCACGTTTCAATTCATTTATTAGAAAATGAAGGCTCAAGTGAGTATGAAATCTTGATGATTTTTAAGGAAGTTATAGAAGTAGGTACTCAAGAAGTACAACTAAGCAAATTACATCTATCATACAGATCACTAGAAGTTAGGTAAAGTATCCTTTCTATTAAAGATGATGCCTAAGCATACGCAACTTTGAATATAGAAAGAAAATATTCTATTTTTAATCATTCATATAATTCTTTCCTGGTATCAATGCAACACTAATGCATTTCTTTAGCCACATTTTCAGTGCCCTCAGCTATTCACTACTACTGTACTTTTTCATTTGCTGCTTCTGAAAAAGGAGTTTGGGCAACAGACCTTAACTGAGCAGGAAGAAAGCAGCAGCTAACCCTACAGCAGAGGTCTCTGACTTCTTCCTTGGCGGAGCTTCACTGACCCCTAATGGACAACTTCCATCAGTGCGCCTGCCCCTAACAAAAAAACAAAGCTACGCTGCAAAACCACACAGTACTGAAAACATCTTGTTTCAGCCTAATATGAACTCTGCCGCTTTGACATATTTATAGCTCCCATCCAAGACCAGTGTACCTATTAGGATACCACCTTCATGCCCTGGCTATTTGAAATACAAAGAAGAATACGGTTATAGGTGAACAAATCCTACGTTTAATGGGGTCATTCTGACGACTGGTTATGACAAGGCTAATTCGACGTTTTTAAAACGAGAGCACAGTGGTTTTACATCTTCCCACAAAAAAAAAAAAAAAAAAATTAAGGTCTAATCAACACTTTGAATGGATCCATTTATACCATTTTAAAAGGAAGATCTGCAATCAGCACAATCAAGAGCCTTTATGAACAGCAGTAGTAATTTGAAAGAGTGCAAAGATTTCTACCTTCTCTCCCGTAAGTAACTACACCTGCCAATAGTATGGCAATGAGCAGTTTTCATGACATGAATAGGATTCTCTGCTTCAGTACAACTACTACTATTTGTAAAGAATAAAAAGCAAACACAAGAAGGGAGAAGTTCACGCTGGTTGGAGCAATCCCTTTCTTTCATTCACCAACAGCAAAGATGAACTTGTGTGAATGAGTTCTCAGTAGAGGAAAGCAACCAAGCTGGACATGGTCCGCACTCCCTATTCCTCTTCAGGCAAAAGTTTCTGTTCATGTGCTTTCTTCACTAGCTTCATTGCTCTACTCCCCTTTTCCTATCTACCTTCCCACCTCAGAAATGGAGCTGCTATAAATCTCCCCACTTCACTGAGATTTTGACACACCGAGGGGTAAAGGCATCGAAGAAGAGGGTCACAAAGCTCCATTTAGACAACTTACAACAGTAGTCCATAAGATAACTATTGGCTTCCAAGGCTAACTGGATTAATAAGAAATTCTTCACATACTCAGACCTACTTCATTCCCATTCTTGCTTAAATCTAGCACTTCAAGTAGTGATCAGTTGGCAGCATCACTTTCACAAATGATAACAACAAAAAGGCAAACCAATTATGGCAAAGCCTTCACTGCCAAAAACTCCTGCCCCTTCAGCAGAGTGACATAAATTAAGCATTTGACATAAATGAAGGAATGTCGAAGTCTCCAGCAATGGCACAAACGTGCAGTCCTAAATTTGCTTTAAAAAGTCACCATACCCTGGCTTTTAACTCCCAGTCCTTTCTTTTTCTGCCTTCTCTTCCTCTTTCTTTAGAGGCTGCAAACGCTGAAATCAGTTGTGTATCTCTGTTCTGAAGAGGCAAAAGATCTGGTGAACGGGAGAAGCAACCATCACTGCTCATGCAGCACACAGCATGACAGTACATGTACTCAGAAAATAGCCATGACACCTATCGAGTAAATCAAGATGTGCTAGTGAGCCAACAGTTTTCATTTTTTTCTGTGTTGTGACTCACTGCTGCACAAAAGAAAAGTTTCCAGCCCTTCTACTTTTCTTCTATTCATCTATAAAGAAATGACCTGGTAACTCAGCCCACTGGTTGAATGCCCATTATAGGCAGATCTAAAACTCTTCAGAAACATGCAAATACCACACAGATAGAGATGAATTTCATTTTTGGTAGAAGACAATGCTAATTGGACGTACCACTCAAGTTGTGCCATTTCAATCACTTTCTGGATTAAATCCTAACCGCACTGAAATCAGTGGCAAAACACCCTTACATGGCCATGATCCACCTACCATTTTTTCATGAAAATCAAGAAACCAGTGCTACTTTGGAGCAGATGTTACTGTCCTACTTCAGACAATTCTTTGATTTCTGATCACTATGCTAGATTATCAAGAGACACTGCTGTGAATTTTTGTCAGCATGAAGAAACTGCCAGGGACAAGTGTAGTGGTAAAGCATGTTGGGCTCAGTGTTAGAAGAAAACCATTTCCACAAACACCCAGAAGCACAGAAATGGATTACTCCAAACCATGGCTCCTGAAGAACCATGATCTGCTAGCACAAGCTAGAACAGATTTACAACTGCAGCTAGTTCTCCCCTTTTCTTCCTCCTTTGATCTCTCAATGGTTGTGCAGGCCATTCTAGCAATCCATCATTAAAGATCTACAAGGGTTGGGCTGACAGATGAACTTCTGTATGAGGAAATGGACAGCAATAATATTTTCCCCCCCACCCATCCTTCCACGCCACACTGCAAACGCTTGCTAGGATGTAAATTAACTTTATCTTGTGTAAAAGTTGTAGAGATCAAATTAGGAGACAAAACCCACTTCAGGATTGTATCATAATGGATGTGAAGCAAACAAGTTTCCTGAACTTTTTATGATTTCCAATGAATCACATACACACACTCTTAGATAAATAGGTGTCTCAAACGCAATTATTTTTCATTTTTGATACAAGAGACTGGGATCCCAATTTACCTACATACAAACAGAACATGATTACAAGAAGAAAGTTTATCTAAGTCAGATTTCTTAATTTTTATTAAATCCAAAAACCGCAGGAAAAAAAAATCACAAGTTTCTAAGTACATATAAAAACAAATCAGCTAAAATAGAATGGTTGTCAAATTAAAACTCAGTTTCCATAAATTTTCCTTCCCTGCTATTGCCCATAGTATCATCAGAAATCCTACAAGTGCTTTAGAAATTGATTTCATCTTATCAATATGATAGTAAACCATAAGTTTACTATGTAAAAAAGCAAACTGTTTAGGCACAAGGTGGCAGAAGACATAAGCACAAATATCAACCATGCTTCCTTAATCTGTAAGTATAAATCAAAATGTGCTAAAGACCTGCATGGTATTGTATTCAGAATGTCAGAGCTCACTCAGTAAAATAAGGGATCAAAAAATTTATTATTACTTTTTAAAATGCTTTTTACAGTTCTGTGTGTCTTTTTTCCTTCCACAAAACACAGAGAAGCTGCTTCAGGCAGTGGTATAGCTTACTGTTCAGTGCCAGTGTTTTGGCTAGAGGAGTGGCAAAGGTGACAAAATGGTTCCAGCACCAGAGAATGAGAAGTAGAGAAGCTGTAGTGTGAAAAAGACTGGTTAATATTTGTGTTGCCAGTGTAATCAATAGCTTTGCAACCGCCTGCTAAGATGGCATGACAAGCAGTCACATGCTACTTGAAGATATCGGCTGGGCTAGGTCATCCCAAGACAGCAAGTATCATGGTGAACAACTAATGCTTGCTGCTCTTTTAACTAGACCTAAAGGAACTGTCAAACGAAGTTAAATAGTACAGAAATTAAAACAAGAGTCGTTCCACATTCTAGATTTTACCTTTTACCCATAACTTGATACTTGCCATTCTAATAACAGGTGCAGTTCCACTGTCATTCATAAATACAAAATTTTATTTGCACTTCATTAGTTTAGAAAGACCACAATGTTTTTCAATACCACAACATTCAGGACACACCAAGTTATTCAAATATGTAACTACTGATTTACCACAGCTAAACTAAACAGTGCATTTTAATAAAAGATATACCAAAGATATAATTCACAAATTCATTATCAGACAAAAACCTAACACAGTATTTGCTTGATGGGAATATTTTCCACCATTAGGAAAGAAAATCATTTCACCTTAGTTTCCCCTCCCCCAACCCTACAGATGTCCAGACAAATACACACATATGTTCCTTAACACAGGAAAATGCATTACCTTAGTATTTTTTTTTTATTTAAAGAATTTGTCTAGGACAGCAGCATTGCTTTTTATACCTTCTTTTAGAGCTTGAATATATCTCAATTCTTTTATTTAAACTTATTGATTCTTGCAATTAAGTTTATGCTTATGCAGAAAATTATATATGCAATTTGAGAGTGCAATCTTAGATCTGCACCAGATGTGATGTCTTAGTACACAAAGAAAGGGTTCAGCATTAAACAAAATAAATAAGGCTGCCAAAAATTAAACTTAGCTTTCAATAAATCCAGTCAGCAGAGGATGCTACAGCCAAAAACGTTTTCACTACATTAAAATGAAACATAATGCTGATTATGGAAGCTTTGTACATAAAGTCCTCTGTTTTAAAAAAATTTGTCTTTAAAATAGTTAGCAAAGCACCATATACTTATCTTCATACCAGAAGAGCTTCTGCCTGCCTGTTTATAATAACAAGAACTATTACAACATTTATGTCAAGAATAGGTATAGATTTAACTTCTCCTCCTCCTCAACTGGAAGTGTGGTAAATCCCAACCAACTGTACAGTATTTATAACACCGGGGCAATGAATGAAACATCATTGTGAGGGAGAGGGGTAATAATTAAATGTTATATAGCTGAATCCTACACAGGATTGCATATTTGCATATTTACAAGTTAGTGTGTAGCTCTGACTCGAATAACAAAGTGCAACAAGAAACTGCCAAATGATTGTAGTGCAGAGTACTATAGACACTTTCTTTACCCTCCCACTCCTATTTTTCACTCTGTACGGAGCAACAAGTCAACAGCAACGGACATGTGGCCTTGGAGGAGGCAGTTCTGGTGGGATTTCTGGCTCTGGTTGCAGGGACAGGATACTGTTGGACAACTCATTTCTTATAACATCCAGTGGCATCTTAAAGAAAAGAAAAAATCACCTGTAAACAATCATCTGTACAGAACTCAGCGGGATGAGATAGTTTAAAGAGCGTAGCCAGCCAAAGCCTTCACTTAAGGATTTTTGGTTCTTATTAATTAGTGAACTACATTAGAGCAAATTGTGTTAACAATTCCTTTCAGAAAGAAGTTGCAGGACCCTGTCAAAATAAAGTCACTTTTGTAAAAAAAAAAAAAAAAAAAAAAAAAAAAAAAGACAAATTACAACAGAACTGCCTGCACATGAAAGCAGGCAAATGTACAGTCAGACACTGATATAAGTGAAGTTATAGGAAGTAGGAAGTGCAGCAAACAGCAGCAAATGTTAACCAAATTCAACATCAGTATTTATTAAGTGAAACATACAGCAGAGTCTGCAAACTACATCATGCCCACTACACATTAGCCTCGCCTGACAGTGTGCACTTACCCTGTGTCCTCCCAACAAATACAATCAGTGATTCAGTATTTAAACTCTGACCCATTTATGTGGTCACAGAGACTACCACTTCAGTATTTTACCTTTTTCAGAATGTCATCAACAAGTTTTAGAAATATTTCATCCACATTAAAATTATCCTTGGCACTTGCTTCACAGAACCGCATCCCAGTTATTTGCTGTGCAAACTGATGGAAGAGAAAATAAGGTAACTACACAAACAGCAACTATACATTCCTTATAAAGCCTTTAAAAAGTTTTCTTGAAATCTGACTGGACTTAAATTCAATTAATAATCTTGAATCTCTAAGGTATAGCAAATATTGCCAGATATAGCTAATTTTCACTTAGAATTGGTTTAAGGAAGAGTGTGTTACACTTTTCCAGACTTAAATCTGAGAAAGTCATGTCTTCAGCTGACACGGATTACCGCAGATTGCCAAAGAGTAATAGCTTCTGAGAAGTTTCATTCTCAACCTTATTATTAAATGCACAAAAGGGGAGTACAGACGTACTCAATCAGCCTTGACTCCCTAACAAAATTCTTAACTTTCCAATGTATGATGGGTAGCTGAAGGAAAATGCGTATGTCCATAAAACAGTGCCTTGATCAAGATGGTGCTATATGTATCATGATATAACATACTCTCTTTTCAGTTTTCTTACCGCTTTGGGAGTTGGAAGAGATCAAAAAAACATGGAAGCAAAGATGAGCTAAGTAATCAAGTAGGACTCTTGCCTATCCTAAAATAGTACTGAAAAGCAAATCCCTGGAAGAAGACAAAGATGTTCTGAATGGGCATATTGCTACTTAAAGCATACATCTTTACTACATCCTTTATCAGAGTCTATTTGCCAAAGACAGGTATCCCCTACACTACTGTGTACTGGCCCAACAACCAGATTTGTAGGATTTTTATTTTTTTTTTCCTTAAACAGCAAAGCCATACTGCTCCAATAAGAAAGAAGGTAATTGCACGTTGTATATAAAGTAGTAAATACCATATGGCTTTTGACAGAACATCACCACTCTCACTCAGTATGTTCCTTAGACCCAACAGTCTGAGCAAGAACAGCCATGGACTCTCAGCAGGAATATCACAGCAGTTTTGGTTCTAGCTGTAACTCAGAAATTGTTTATACTTGTTCTTACCTTTTCTCCCTGCTGTCGAGAAATCTCTCGATCAACTTCACAGTCCAGTTTATTTCCAACTAATAGAAGCTCCGCATCTTCTGACGCATACTGCAAGTAAAACATTTTAGTTAACTAGACCTATAAATGTAAGACTTTGTAATGCCAATGCAATATTAACAACAAAAAGGGCAATTCCTTTACTAAATAAGGACACATTCTACACAGTCTGTTATGTCAAAGTACTTCCCAAACATTATTTCAAGAATTTTCATCTTCAACTTTTAAATACCGATTTTAAAACATTACTTGAGAAATGGTTGTTCCAGTTTGTCTGAGTGAACGTAGTGACTTATTTCACAGACCAAAATAAAACATTTATTCATTCTCCAGCGCATAGGCAAATGCATAACGTCTCAGATCTCCAATGGCAATTCTAACTAGGACAATTCCAGTCCAAGGATGCAGGGACTGACAACCATTTTACAACAAAACACGTGATTATTAAATTCCTCCTAAAAGAATCTAACATAAATTAGCAGTTGTTAGTTTAATAATCCTACACATACACTGTTAAAAGTCTTACAGAGTTCCTTTGAGAAAAGGCTTCTCAAAACAAACAAAAAAAAAAAAGAAAAAAAATACATAGAGCCTACCTTATCAATCATTTTCATCCATTTTGGTAAATCATCAAATGTTTCCTTCTTGGTGATATCATACACCAAAATAATTCCCTTGGCACTTCTGTAATAAGCTGAGGTAATGCTGTTGAATCTCTCCTGACCTGCTGTGTCCCTAAGAAGCAGCAGCAAACATTGGCACAAACATTTCACTGATTTGCAAAGTACACAATAACTTTGTTTCTATTTTAATAAAAACACCCCTCCCACTCATTACACACTATATTGAAGATCTCCTTCTATATGTGTGAATTTCAGGCAAAAAAATGGAGCAGTACTTTCAATCACAAAAAGTTTTCACATCGTAACTACTTATTCCATACTAACTTCACCAAGAAAGGCCACCAAACAGTTCTACATGCATCTGAAAATGAAGCTGTCCAATGGAATGAAGCTGTTTTTGTGGGTTTTGTTGCTGTTATTTTTTAATAACCCTGAAAAAATGAAAAAAGAAATGGAAACATGCTTATCAAACTAACAGCTGGACATCCAACTATAAAATGAGCAAGGCATTGATCATTATGATTTGAGCTTTCACGGTCTTGTTGGATCAACCACTGCAATTCAGCCGTGGTTCTAAGACTAATGCAGAGGCTACCGGCAGAAGTGAATGAAAGAAGCAAGCAGCCACACGGCGTGGCTTCTGAAAGCGGATTACTGGCTTTCACACTTCGACCTACTCATCTGAAGTGTCCGAATAGCACTTCCAGTCCTCATTTTCATCATTATAGGCATTTCTATCAGGTTGCACTTTACACAGGAGACTATTTTCCATCAATGACAGCGCTTTGCTTGTACTAGCTATAGTTTATATTCCAAAGTAGGTGATACAAACATATTTTTTACTGAACACCATTATGGAAGATTTTTGGCAGATATACTAAAAAAAAAAAAAAAAAAAAAAAAAAAGCTTGCATGTACTGTAAGTCTTAAAATGTGACTGCTATCATGAGTGGAAAGTAAGTTATACAGTGCTACAAAGTGATCAAGTATTCGGTGCTTGAGTTCAGCCCCCAGAATTAATGGGTAATTTTGAAATTTTACTGTAGGAGTAAGTTAAAAGATGGCTGAAATTCAGAGCGGATAGGAGAAAAGTTCGGAGGGAACTCTACTCAACAGCCACATTTTAGACAAAAGGAGGATGAATTTGGGAATGAGATTAACAATGGAGAGCTGAAAACACTTGTTACAAAAAAAAAAAAAAAAAAAAAAAGTTATGTTCACAAAATACCACACTGATTGTCCTGAAGAATTCTTTTAAGGTTTATGCACAACAAGCAGTAGAATGAACTACCACAAACCTATCTTGCTCTTCACAAAACCTTTAAGGATCTTAGATAAGCAGCTTTAAAAATGAAGCACTTGACTTTCTTCTGAAATTGCCACAAGTGTGCTTGATAGCAATGAAACTTTGCTAGCAATTTCACAAAGTAAACACTGTCTACTAGAAAGAGGTTTGAAACGTCTGCCTCACAGCCTGTGGAAAAATATTGACTAATACTTCACTGCAAGTCAACATCATCGTGATGTGGAGCTTGGGGTAGGGAGGCTGAAGAGAACAAATTCCTATTGCATCCAGTTTTGTTTTATTTTTAGTCATATACCACTCTCCACTCAAAATGTAAGAATTACATTCAAACAAACCTTTGGGACTGTACAGAAATTGAAAACAGGTAGCCTGTTTCAAAAAGGCCAAGCTCCTAGCATGTCAGAGCAGTTTTAGATGGTTAATCGTTTGCTTTCTTATTGCTAATGAAGCATTTTCATTAAAGCAATACAAGTTCTGGCAGCTGAGGTCACACCGATAAGTATTACTCAAAACAAGTAATTTGCTTTTTCTCTTCCCTTCTTTGCTATGGTGAGAGTTGTTTTTGACAGGCCCTTTGGAGGGTCCTTCCATGAAGGATTTGAGAACCCTATTACGAACCGTTGATTTTCCTCATATGGATAATTTTGCTCCAGTATTTATGCACAGACTTGTCAGAATTAGGATCTCGTGGAGCAGCCTCTGCCAGCTTCTGCTCACCCAACCTACTGACCAGGTGTGGTAGGGATGGGATCCCTCCAACTCCATCGCTCTGCACAGACATAACCAGCTGGCAGGTGGCAGGGCATTCCCCGTGGGGAAGAAGGGATGCATCAAGCCTGGTTGTGGCCAGATTAATGAAAAAAGTTGCCTCTTTTGCTGGCCAGTCTTCCCCTCTTCCGTGTGCCCTTTTCAGAGCAAAGAAATAGAAGAGCTGTTTCAGAGGGGCCTGGCTGGGCCTGCAGGCCCACATCGAGGACTTTAAGCAATTCCATCAGAGAGGGGCTGCTTCTGAAGTACCAAGGCACTCATTCATACATAAGAAAAACACAGGGGGAAAATAAATACACTAATGCTCAGCTACCCTGTCTGAAGAGACTAATCAACACGTTAGATAAGCTGAGGTGTAAGCAATGAAGTCACCTACACAATGCCCCTCCACCTGTCTCCAGCCCCACGTTCCCCCAGCCTGCTGAGTGCTTTATCTCCAAGTCTATCTGGTGTTATCAGCCTCTCCTCACCCCACAACCTCAGGTGCTTGAAATGTTTATAGCATTCCCCGGCAGCTGCTCCTCTCTGTCGCCATACCCTCAGGCAAGCCCTGCCCTCCTCGAACTATCCCACACTTTGCAGTCTGGCTTGCTGGCTAAATGAGAGGCTGTGGCTGGTTCAAAAAGCCACAGACAGCCTGGCGGCCCACTGCATGTGTTAAATGGCCAGATGGCCACTAATTGTCACCTGCCAGTCGTACTGAGCATAGCTGACTTTCCTTGCCTTGCTCTAGCAGTCGTAGATGTCCACACACTTCACGTAACCAACGCGTTGACCGCTGCATCAAATTTAAGTGAAGCCCCCCCCAGCAGGTTTCTCACTGTAAGCATGATCTTACAACCCTTGTTTCCTTCAAAAACTGGAAGAAAATAAGCTGAATTTGCAGTCTCTAACATTACCGTAACACTGTATTAGAGAAAATTGGAAAATTATCTCTGGAATAAGCAGTAATCAACAGCGGGCAGCTAATTTTGAATGCAACCCCAAGCTGGCTGAGTAAACTGCAGAGGGAGCATCAAGTTGATCTTACACGTGGAAGCTTTTGTCTTCTACCAGGTGCCATGGTCCTTTTCTTTTAAAAGGAAAAATATGCAGTAAATTCTTCCAGCACTGAGTAAAAAAATAAGTCCAAAAGCAGAGCTGATGTTAAAAGCATATCTACCTTAAATGCCTTTCCTTCATGTGCTGTGCTGGAGAAATTAAGTTTGTTATACTGTTCTCATCAATATACTTCACTCCCACAGCCAGAGCATTTTAGTAAGGATAGCTACTAAAGAACCAATAGAAAGCTGCAAGAAAAAACAAGAATTATGTAACTGCACTGACTGACAGTATGCAACTTCACGAATTTCGTGAATGACACTAGGCGCTGCTAGTTCCTTTCTTCTCTGTAAGGATCAACAGAAAAGAATCACTCAGTCCAACGTCATTAAACACAAGTCCAAACAATAAGTTACAACAACTTGATCAATGATTTGGCATCACTGAGAAAATATACCAGCTGAGTCTTTTTTTTTTTTTTTCCTAATACTAAAACCAGTTTCCTTTTATTGATTTTTCAAGGACTTGTTTTAATGGAAAAAACACTGATATTTCCAAATCGTACTCACAAACACACAACACATGACTCCTTGACCAACTACAAACTGTAATTTAAAAAAAAAAAAAAAAATCCTCGCTTGTTTTTCTGCTTCAGTAACAGAAACTAGACATCACTCCAAAAATGCAAACAAATGTTACACCAAACAAAAGCAAATTAAAAAAAACAAACACACGAAGCCCATTTTCAAGTGTTGACTTGCTGCATTCTCATTACTTCAGACTGCACAGAACACAATACAAATACAGCTGATCTTCATTAAGATACTTTTGGATAATTTTTGTTTTACATAAATGTTTGCTATCTAGAATAGTTGCTTGAAAGACAGACTCAAAACTGTCCTTGGCTCGGAAGTTAGATTCATTTTTTAATGAGTGGTGGTGTGAAGTAGTGATAGAGGGGGATGTATTTTTAAACAGAAGTTAAAAAATAACACTTTCTCGTGCTTTGTGCATTTATGGAACTTGAAGGCAACATTTTAAGAATGTTTTATGCCCTTTTGGAGGTTAATTCTACCTGTCATGCTGAGCTTTTCCTTCCCATAAATTAATATATATAGATAGATTTACAATCTTTCATTGTATGGAATAATTTATTTCAGAGGTACTAAACAGCAGGAACTGCATTCTGTTACGTTTCAGGACAGATGATCTTTTCCTCAGAAATTTTCCAGGAGGATAATTGCCCATTAGGAAGGCCTGAGCTGGCAGAATCAGAACTCTTTATGAGAACGCAGCAGCCCAAACTACCTTCAGAAGCAAATTGGACAGTTTTCTTGCCAAATCAGTAAATTTGTAGAGCTACCAGAGAGCTCCCCTGGCAGACTGGCAGGACGTAGCACAGCGGCACGGCACCGCCGCTTCCAGCAGCCAGGTGCCTTCAGACAGGTAGCCAGGGCTGGCTAATTCTTGCTTTAGGCAAGTGCCCAGATGGCTCAGGGGACAGGGCATGTTCTGATCCCCTGCTGTCCCTCCTGAGCAGCCCCTGGCACACCATGCTTCAAAGCGTCAAGGTGTGCTTCCTACATTTCCTCCAGTTTTCAAGCTCTGAAAAAGCTCAGCTGCTCAGAGTCACTTCCCAACTCAGCCAATAGCTCCAGTTACTTTACCCACAGGCTGACTGCACCACACGCTGCTTCTCAGGGAACACGAACTCCTTTCGGCCCAGAACTGCAGCACAGAAGCAGAACTATTGCACCTGCTGCTCCTGGCAGCCCAAGGGGCGCTGCTGCCCTTCAGATGGAACAGAGAAGGTGGATGCTACGTAACATCTTCAGTGCTGCTCTCCTATTTTATATCCTAATGAGTAGCAGGTTGTTTTCTGACTGAAAGGCAGAAATAGGGGAAGAGGTACTGTAGTTAGGAGTGATTGGATAGCAACAAATAAGCTAGAGGCAAGTGCAGAAGCCTCCGTGATCCTCAAGTGCAGCAGTATCCACTTGGAAAGGAACATGGGAGATCAATTTGTATGCTGCTGTACTAACAGCAAGCAGGTGAAAGCTGCTTTCAGATGGGTGTCTTGCACACCTAGTTGACTGATACATTCACAGTTCTCTGCTGTTTTTTCCCTAACTTTAAGTGGCAGAGGTCTGTTGAGAGCACTGCTGGCAGGGCAGTCAGTGAAGAGACAGGTCGAGTGACCACTGAAAAAGGCGGTACTGAAATACCAAAATTAAACCAAAAATAAAACAAACAAAAATCCCAACCTGTTCCTATTTGATTTTTGAAGTAGAATTATCACAACTAAAAAAAAATAAACAAACTTGGATGCTTCAAAATGCAACCGTAGTCATTTTTAGAAAACAGATGTGCAAAAAATTTACAAATCATTTGTTTACTGAAAACACATGTTTCTGTAGCAGTTACTGCGATCTTTGTATGTAAGGACCGCCAGGAAATATGAGGCAACCTTGCCTTTGTGTAGGTGTGAAAGGAGACTGCATTAACCATGCAAACTCAAGTCTGTGTTTCTAAATTTCAAATGCTTGACTACGTAAATTGTTTTCTTCTTTTAATCTAACAACTGAAAGTATAAAAAGAGTTAATAAATAGGCCCAGCAACATACACAACATACTTCAGGACAAATTAGCAAAAGGAGGGGTTATCTAATTGCTTTTCAAAAAATTTACTAGTATGCTATGACAGTTTTAAGGGTTAGCTGTAAGAAGAGCATTTTAACAGCAACTGTTGGAGAGAAAGTGACACGTGGGAGCAGGAAGTTGTACACATGGATATTAAAGTACTTTAAAATATTTCCTCTTTACAACGTGTTTTGTTCACCATTTTAGCAGGGCTTTGCACAGGAATACTGGTCACGTTTTAGCAAGCTATCAATTTTTAGTTTTAACTTTCCTGTATCCTACTAGCACATTCTCAATATGTGGAAAATAATGGTTTAAACATCTCTTTTCCAACAAAGCTTCTCTTCTATAAAGTGTTTATTCGACATGAAGGAATCAATTGACCAAGTTTGCACATTTCACGGCAGAATTTCACATTAGGCACACGGTAGCATCTCCATATCAAAATTCTTTGTTACCTCCGTCAGCTTCAGCAGACCCTGGCTAACAATTGCTGGCTCAACTGCCAGCCTTGTGGTCACAGGTTTCCAAACAGGGACAGGTGATGGATGGAGACATGCCAGTAACATTCAAGTGTTAGGTGACTGATGACACCAAAGATGATGCAGCAGTTAACTCAGAGGGAAGCAAGACAGACACATGGTGTGACAAACAGAGTTGATGGTGACCTGCCAAGAGGAGTTAGTAAGCTCAGTTCACTGCATCCATGTAGTTAAGAGTGAGAAACCACCAGAATATCCCCAAAGTGCATTGAAGAATTATTTAGAGCTTTTTCCCCCTCTATAGATTGTTAGCAGCTTTAACAGCTTAACTACAATGCCAATTATGCACCAAGCACTATTAATAAACAAAGCTAAGCCTCTACATAGTAGCATATAAGATTAATGTATATTAACATAGCTGGTTTATTCTCTCGTAACAATGCTTATGTTCGCACTACTATGCGAAACAAAGGAGCTCTTAAGCTCAAAAATTCCTAAGTAATGTAAATTGTTTTAATCTTTGGCATGGGGAATTGTTATGAGGAAACACGTAGCCTACTCCAGAAAAGAAAAGCTGAGCTCAGACATTGAGCTTTCTGCAGTAGGACATCAGTTCTAGTTAATGGGTACGGTCTTAGTTGTATGGAATCATTCTACTTCCCAGTGCTGTTCATAGTGGGTATAATTTACTTAGCCTTGAATGCCCTTCTCTTTCAGTTATTTAATATAGCATCAAAGAAACAGCACTGCCGACACCAAGTTTTATAAAAACAGTTTAGGAAATATTTTACGGTTGCTTTATAATTGCTTTTATAACAAACGTCAGTTTTGAATGGTCCAGAATTAAAAACAAAAAAACCACCTTTCTCTAGCATCTATTTAACATGGTTCCTTTTGTTTGTAGAACTCCTACTTTTTGTGCAGACAATTTCACACTTTTAGAAAACAGGGCTCGAGACCTCTGTGATGCACGAGCATTTCAGTAGTTACACTCATGTCCTATTTCTAATTTTATCTGTCTCCTCCTTTATCCTCACAAAAATCTAAGAGCTATTTGGTTTTGCTTAAGTCTTATGGGAACAGAGGAGAGGAGCAAAAGGGCAAGAGCTAAACCAGCTTATAACAGTTAATAGTATTAGACAAGCATATTGATTCATGCTATAACATAAAAATTAATACATACTGCTGGTTGCACATTTACTTACCAGATTTGTAATCTAATTTTCTTTCCTCTTAGCTCTACTGTTTTGATTTTAAAATCAACACCTATAAATAAAATACAGTAAACAGAAAAGTAGGAATAAGAAGCAAAAGTAACGAGGGTGTAATTATTATTATTATTATTATTGGATTTTTTTTTAATATCAAATTTAAACAGTCTGAGCAAGCAGAAGGGTTTGCAACACTATGGGGCACCTCAGGAACATCAAGGGGATTTGACAACCGCTGTACGGTCTGTGTGCCACCCAATTTGGCAGCACCACAACATAAACCTTCCACTTTGTGCAGCACTCCCAGCAGCAGGTAAACCCAACGTAAGAGTAAAGCAACAGGTTGTTCCTCCCTTATCCACCCTGCCTGCCAAGGACAAGCCTGCTCTGCCTTCAGCTGGCACAGACGCCTTGGAGCACGAAGCAAACCCCATCCCTCCGCACCAGTTTTGCTGCCTGTGACGTGGAACAACACACATCCCTCCCCAAGCTGGATGCTTAACATCTGTGAAGTGCTACAGCACAAGTGCTGGAACTGTGGTTGGTTTATGCAGTTTGTTAGCACCATCATTCTTAATTCCTGCAAATATTTAGAGACAAACTGCTTAGATTTAGAGCGACTTTTAGAATTCCTTCTATACCTGCGTGGTGCTTTCATCCACCATATCAAAACTCCAGGCACATTTTGAATGCATGCTAAATATAAGAGATACAATCATGAAGACTTTGTTATACGGAAAGATTTTAAATCCAAAAAATGCTGGCAATCAACACATAAGACACACTATGGTCAAACAATACCTAGACACAAAAGAATACCACCTCTCCCACAAAAATATTTCAGGGTACAGACGTCCTAGATTATAACTGTATTTGTGAACTGTTTGCCTGATCATCTTAGTATACATTTGTATAGATTTTCACCTCAGTTCTTCCTGAGGAACACCATCCCTTCTAACAGAGCTAAATCAGAAAGGAGGGAAATAAAAGGACAAGAGGACATGGTTCAGACTGGTACACTTAAACTCACACAGAAGTGCAGAAGCATACTGTGTTGGAAACACTTTTCTCTCTCACATACAAGAGTATACCAAGCATAAGGATGACAGCAAATAGGAAGAAAAGATTTTTATTTCCTCCAACAAAAAAAATACAATTTTTCCTAATGCCTGTCCCTGTTAAAAGCTAAGTGTCCCTACTGATATTGCTAGAATCAAGACCAGACTATCATTTCTACAGAAGGAATTGAATTTGGCCCTCATTTAAGCCTTACAAAAGTCCCAAAAAACTTAGTTACAAAGAAAAAAAAACAACAAACATTTTACATCCTGAAAACCAGTTAGACATTGTTGACTTGGTGTTTATCTCTAAGTGCTTTTACAGTTGTGTCTGTAAAGCTGTTGGCATGAGATAAGTCAATCAGATAATAATTTCACAGCAATTAACTTGTTTTGAAAAATGAGTTACATTTTACGAATGGAAATAAAAAGATAGCTTTGACTCTACTTTTCATTTATAAAACAGGCTGTCACTATTTAGCTAGACTAAATATGTGAAAAAAAATCACTGATCTTCATTCTCCTAAACAGAGATTCCTCCAAACAGCTTGCAGTTGTGCACTACACAGTGATAAACGTGTTGGTTATCACCACGACAGTTATTCTACTCCATGTCCTTAAAATTGCCTAGCACAGTTATTCACCAGTTCTTAGGGTTGCTCAGGACATGTGATATTTACGCTCCACTTCCCAAAATGTACCCCATTCATACTCCTGTGGGGTTCTTGGGGAATACAAGAACCAAAGAAATAACCTGATTTGTCTACAATTTTAACACCAATTTGCAAGCATTCGCATGCAAACTGAGAAAAAGTATCACAATAATTAAAGTTTCAGAACATTCATGAATCCTAACTTTAAGAAATATTGGCTGGCACTTTTGAAAAAACACCATCTCTGTTAGAGTAAACGTTGCTGTGTTAGTGTAAATGTTAACTATTTCTATTACTAAATGCCTTTTCTCTACATACTTTCATTAAAACTATAAAACGCAGTTGTCTGAATGGTCACAACTTTGTCTAGTACAAGACAGATGATTTATTTGCAGAGGAGGTAATCAGCATTAACTGAACTTGCTTCAGACCTCTCCCTTCCTCCAGGAAGCTGGAATACAGCCGCCTCAACATCTCACCTCAAATTCCACTGCCACTATCTCATACAGCATGCCACGCAATCTGCCGCTCATCTGAGACCTCTGATTCAAATAAAATACAAATTAAAAAAAAATATATATAAAATAATATAAATAATAATAAATAAATAATATAAAATAATAAATACATAATAATAAATAAATAAATAAATAAACAAATATAAAAAATAAATCAAGCAGAGAAGTGCCTACAGCTGAAAAAGACTGTTTCAGAAGAACACTCTTGAGATACTATTTATTATTTCAAAGGCAGGTCCTCCTATCAGTCATTTTAAGAGTCAAATCATGAAAAAATTCTTTGCTATTAAAGCTTGCAACAGACAAAACAAACTAGCAGGTTTCACAGAAGAACAAACTTCTCTGAAGCTGAATCATTTAACACTTATATCAGACAGCTTGCCAGCGCTACGCAAAAGTTGCTCAACTGATTTTTATAATTAGTAATGCTCAGCAAGCATCAACACAATGCCAAAGCTTCCCGTCTGCCAACACTGAAGGAAAAGTCTGGCAGCTTTCCTCTTGCAAATGAAGAAATAAATTCCTAAGCCTGTCAGTCTTCGGTACGGTGTTTCACCATACACCTGCCAAAGGTACCGCTTTGAGTTTACAAGCAAACTCGTAATTTAATTAAAATAATACACGCACTTGTCTTCCACTTGGACTTCAAACATCGTGAGAAAAAGTTCAATGGATCAAATAAGTTAGCTTGACTAAAGTCCATGAATATAACTAAACGTAAGGCTTTGCTATCCATATAACTTCTCCAATTACTAAAAACCGGAGGAAAAACTGTTAACAGTCAGTCCCAGGAAGTCAATCAGGAAACCCATGCTTTTTTTTTTTATTGCTTTATTTTTAAAGAAGTGCTTTGTAACGCTCCAGTACTGATGGCAATGATATTTGATAAATTCTTTAAAATCCCTGCTTCCAAGAGCGCCTAATGTACAGTTGTCCCCAGTTACATACAGCTCAGGAAAGCCCAGGGATCGATGATCACTGCTGGCAACAGCACCAAATCTGAAAAAAAAGCATTTTACAAGGGCACAGGATTTTAAAGGGCTCTCTTTACCTTTCTCTGTAGCTTATTAGTGGTATTTTGAACATTTCATACAGAGCACAGTGCTTTTGTGGTGAAAGCACGTGAACTTTGGATTAAAAGCATGCTTCATACAAATATGAGCACCTACTAAAACACGCACTCAGCTGAAGCAATGCTTTTTCCAGGAAAAGTAAAGGGCTACTAGACCACAAGGCAAAGAGAGAGGGGTTATTTGCTTATTAATTTATTGAGTCTATCAAACACACAGCTAGGCAAACTGTCTGCACTCCCTTCCAAAATAAACAGCCTGAAAAGAAAGAACAGGCACTCAAAATAGAAGCGCCCTAATGAAGTTCTAGATAAGGGCAAGTCGGTGACAATGACGAATCTCGCCACTGCCCCAAACTTGAGACTGTTCCAGACTGAAAAAAATCCACTAAAAATTTAGCCCGGAACAGATTTTAACATTTCTTGCCCCAAACAGGAATGAAAAGTTCCCTACCAAAACATAACTGAAACACACACAACTGTGTCTAGTTTCTCCCTTTAAACCTAAAGCTTTCTGTCCAGAAATAAAACAGGTAGCAAAGAAACTTCTCACAATGCATTCTGCATTTAAGTTTTAAATAATTTAATTTTTCTGGGCCTAAGTGGCAGAAAAAGGAAGTGGAAATGTTTTTGCTTAATGCACACGGTGACCTTCAGAGGCCAAGATTTCCTGATCACACAGTTCAAGCAGGAGCTGGGAAAGCAGATGGAAATGGAGCACACAGCCCCCCTTCAGCTAAAATCAATTCCAACAGAGGACATTTTCAGAGACCCATCAGCTATGTGCATCAGAGCCAGTGACAAATAATCAGAGCAGATTTGAAGAAACCCAATCTGTTTCAAAAGTCAGAGTTTGTGTCCTGAACCACCCGAAGCAAGAGAACTCAAAGACTGGGTCGGTTTGTTTGCTTTGGGCATCTGACAGCATTGCACAGAGACGTTTTCCTGCTTCCCTACAACCCGTGGCTGAGGTCATGGGGCTTCCCGAGGTCAGAACCATCCCTGTCACCAGCCTGCACGGTGTCTGCTACAATCCAGCCCTGCTCTGTGACTAAGGACTAATCACAACGCAGCTCTCGTACCTACAGCCTCCGGGAACTGCTGAAGCCAAAGAAAAGACGCTCGGTGGCTTTGGTGCTCATTTCTGGGGGAGGAGGAGGGACAAGAACAAGGCACGCGGGAGTGGAGAAGGTTGCTAAAATTGTTTTGGAAAAAAAAAAAATAAACCATCATATTTAATTTCAATTGAAGCTGGAAGACAGGCAGGGAAATTTTGAGAACCACCGAAGTGGAAGTACCCCTTTCAAACTGCACATTATGAAAGCAAAGATCACAAAGAGATGAGGGAGCACGAAGCGTTAGTCACCTGTGAGCCAGCCTGGGGATTGCTTTAGAGGCAGGTGAAGCACGCCGTCCCTCTGTAAAGCTCTGCAGGGTAACTCTAGAGCCATTAACACGCGGAAACCTGAGACTGCTCGCCTAAAATAAAAGCCGACACGGACCTCGGCTGGCAACTGAACTACAGACTGAAACGAATCAGACACAACAACACGCAAAAAAGTAATATATGGGCAGTGACTACATGTTAAAGTACAATTATAATGGGTTTGTAGTAATGTGACAGGGATTTTTGAATGCCAAATATACTGTTTATGGACATCTCAGGTGCTCGGTACTTCCAAATTCAATGAAATCGGAGGAAGTCATTTCTTTATAATTTTACTGTCTGTGAAAATGTAAAGTCCTTTAGAAAGTGTAAACTTTTTACACTATTTACAGTGCTAACTTCAAAGCACAGACCTAAATTTTGATAAACAGAACGCAGTAAAGGGGAAAATGGAACAAATAAGATTTTCTGGGCTTTCCTGAAAACAAAATATTACAAAGCTCCTGATTACAGAACGGAAAAACATCGTGAGCTACTGGTCTACAGCTACCCGACCTTGAAAGGACAATCAAATGCGAAAGAAAAATTAATAACCAGGACTCCAGATTTTTAAAAAGGCTGAATCTATTCCATCATGGGACTGGATTTTGGTGTGGGTACCGAGTTTTCCGTTCCTTAGATGCCAGGAGAAATAAATTGCAAAAGTGTTTGCTATAGGCTGTGAAACAGTTGCAGTCCTAATAAACGGGAACATCCATCCTCTCCCTCATTTAAGGACAGCCCAGGGAAGAAGTGTCTCAGACACGTCAGGGTTTCTGTGATGAAAGGCACCCTACAGAGAGAGCCTCTTCCATTTCATGGGTCGGCTGAAAACACGAGCACGCTGCAAAGTGCGCGTGCCGTTTCACCAGAGGAACATGTGAGTTCACAACTTCCAGAAAGAAATACGCAAGTCCATAACAGAATCACATGCCCACCCCTTTTTTTTTTTTTTTTTTTTTGTTCCTTTTGCTCCTGACACTCTCAGCTGTTCACAGCCCAGACTGAGTTTGACAGCTGCATTCCACTCGCCTTCCAAACCACGCTCCACAGGCGACACCGCTCAAGTGGGCTCTTCGTTTTTTCTCTTCTTTTACTTGCATATTCTCACATAAGCACTGACACAGGACCACAGGACATGTGGAGAGCTCTGCGGTGTCGATGTAACCCAGTAGCTGAACGTTTCTATCAGTCTAGAGCAGCAACTGGTTTACAAATGACCAAATCAACTGCAAATTTACTCCTTGGTAATTCAAAAAACAAAAATAAAAATAGAAAAAACCTCTCCCCAATACCCTGCTCCTGAACCCTGATAATTTATACCACCTTGCTGCTACATTTTCCTGTTTTAAAATACAGTTTTGAGCCCCTTCCGAGGGCTCAAATGGCTACGCATGGAAAATAATTGCTGACTCCACCAGATGCTGTGAAACACGCTTAGCTGACACGTACACAATTACTTGCTAGCTTCTTTCAGTTGTGGTCTCCAGCGTCGATTACAAGTGGCAGTGCTACTCCTGAAAGGTGGAAGGCAGCTTCCAGGGAGCACAGGCTTCTGTTCAGAGATGCATTTCCTAAACCCACGGTTACAGAGCCGAAAACAAACAGTGCGAGTTACTACACGCTCCCCGATTATCTCAAGGTTTTGTGTAAGGATAAATTGTTTTTTGTACGAGTTTCCAGCCTCCCCACTCTCTGCTATTTGTAGTTTGTCGAGTAACTGCAGCACAACACTAATGAGGTATTTGTTAGTTTTGTTTATGCTAACCTACGCTAGCCAAAAAGCCCGTATATAAGAACAGATATACATTAATATCCCAGAAAAAAATAAAGATAAGGGTTAATTCTCACATAAATATTTAAGATCATTGATCAGAACCTTCTTCCTTTTCTTTTGTACAACAACAAAGATCTATCAGAATGAGTACAGAGCTGATGTGGGGTATAAAGCCAATACAAGGCTATTGCTACTTTATCACAACGTGGTAAAGCAAAAGACGTCTATTTCTACCCTTTCTTCCCTCTCTCCACCGCAGTTAAGTTTTCAGTGTCACCTTCTGGGAGGTAAAAATCTTCAAAGAAAAATTAAAACGAGTTACACTTGTCAGAAAGAACTCACAGACACATACAAGTGTAGCAAAAAAATGTACACAACAATGCTATTCTTCTAGTTAATGCAGGAGGTTTTTCCAAGGATCATCTGTAGGTTGTTCTTCATCTCAGATTACAGGAAATTATTAAACTTGCTTTCCAAACATAGGTTTTATCATGATTTACTGAAAGATTACATTTCAAGGTAATAGGACATGCAATGCTTACATTGCATGTGAGTGGAAAATATTGACAAGTAAAAAATTAAGGATCAACTTAAAGGGCAGTTCTGAAGAAATGAACACTTGATATTAAAATAAGGCCATTCAATTAAGTGAATATAATTAATATTATATGAAAAACTTACGGGAATGAAAACTACACATGAATGTTGTTACTCCACCTTTTAAAGGCTAAAAACCAATGAAGGAGGTTGAATTAACAACAGACAACCTATATATATATATATATATATACACACACGCATTTGTGTACCTATGTACTGATCTATCATGCCTATGTATTAAAAACAGAAGATGCCTTGCTTAAGGTTACTCTGACAGAAGTTTAAGCTGAAGTTTTCACCATTGTTGTTGCTTATTTGTGGAAGTCAGGCATTTTGCTTGTGTATTTTAAAAAGAAACAATAGGAAAGAGACTGCTTGGATAAAAAAAAAAATGCTACGGAGCTCTGTAAACCTGATGAGCCCCCAATGCACACACCAACAGACTGTTTCACACTAACATTAAAGCAAAGTGGAACAGGGTCAAAAAGAAATTTTTGTGAAGTCACAGCACATTTGCTTCAAGTGGTACTGTGGTGTCCCATGAATAGCCTGCCAGGGCACCTGAACTCTTACATTTTCGAAGGCAAGGCTTCTTTCCTGGGATGCTTTCATGACCGAGAAGAACTGAAGGGTAAGACTAAGCCTCAGAAACTTTACATACTTGGCCAGCTTGGAAAAGATGAGCAGAGGAGCTTGATCCTGCTTGATCTGGAGAAGCAGGAGAGTCAGCCGCCTGAGAAGTGAGTCAGTGCAGGGCCTCCGGTTTGGGTGAGCAGGAACCTCAGGTTCTGAGATTAAAACCAGAATTTTGCCTGTGGCAAAACAGGTTGGAGAGGAAATAATACTGAGCACAGGAGCTCTGTAGATCGTTCGTGGAAGAAAAAATAGCATGGAGATTGATAGCGAGTGAAGACTTAGATACAGATAGGGCAGACAGCCGTGAGGGTTAAAGGGCACACAGAGGCCTTTGGAAAATAAAAGGACTCTTTATTATAGTAATCGTAATAACATCACTACAGAGATCTAAGTTAGGATGTATTTCTTTGGGGATAAAACATACTTTTGGGAAAATAAGGAAGGAGGGAAAGAAGCAAAGGCAAAGACTCCTCCTTCACCACCCATCTTCAGACCTCCTCACAACCATGCCAGTATCTGTCCACTGACTCTGGAAAGATGACCCTTTTTTATGCCTAATTTGGCAAATTTGGTTTTCTTTGTCAAGAGTCTGAAAAACCTCCAAGTGATAGTCCTGGATCTTTCTCCTTTGTGAAAAAGGCAGGCGCATGGAGGTCAGATAAAGCCTCATAAATGGGGAATGATTTTTATTGTAAAATAAAGTGTGTATATGTGTGTATATATATACATATATATAGTTGACAAAATTAATATAATGCCAGTATTACCTTTAAATAAGCATTCTTCCACCATGGAAAAGAAGTTCCCTTAACTACTTTGGATTTAATGCTGGCATGAACCCAGCAATTTTACATCACTGTAGATAAGCTGTAACACTTCTAAAGAAAAGTTCTCCGCCCAAAGAAATAATAAGTTATAACCTAATAATAAGAACAAATATTCAAGCCTGGCATGTAAAATTGTAAACAGTGGCCTCTATTTCTCATTTGACAACAGTGTGCAAAAGTCAGTAAATATTTGAGCACAGTGAGTATTCGCAGTGCTATGTAAATAGCAGATTAAGTAGACACAATATTCTATGCAACTTAATGCCCAAAATAAATACATCAAAAGAATTTTAGATCAACAGCACTTCGTGTGCCGTTATGAATAATGTGCCAAAATCTGCCAAGCTATTTTTGAACACTTTCAAAGAACTTCAGTGTTTTGAGATGAGACAGAAGACACTGATATGTTTTTATTGCAGAAGTTTCTTTACCAATCTGGCAAATTTAGCCCTTGCAAATTAACATTAAAGTACTGAATCTTTTTTAATCTAATCCACACCTCCCCATTCATGCAGAAACACCCAAATTTTCCAATTACCTGGCATTATTATCCTAAGCAGTACTTAGAGACAAAAGTCAGCCAGGTACTTCTAATAAGCTTTGGACAAGGAAAGTTTTTGGACATCACTGTCAGAGAAGACCTCTGAGTAGCCTGCACATTTCCATGCAAGAGGTTAAGGTGTTAAATATTATTCTACTTAGCCTATAATTCCACAGGTTTAGGGAAAAAAAACAAACAAACATAAAAAGTAAGGTAGAGACCACTAATATCAAGGTAAGGGAGTTAATATGTATTTTAGGATTCTGTTTAAAATATGTCTTCAATCAAATAGGTAGATACAGCATATTTTAACTTCTTTTATCACATGGTCTTTTCAAATTTAATCTCGAGGTATATTCTGTTTACATAACTTCCCCTGAAATGAGATCAGTCATGCTGTTTTCAATAATATTTCAAAACATATTCTACACTTCTTGAAAAGCACTGCAGTAAGTAGTTACAGAGGAAGAGTTTTATGATTTCAACTGCGTATCAAAAATCTGACCTCAGATCATTTCTGAGTGTGGGTTATTTTCCATCCAGCTAACATGTAAACAGCGGAGGTTACTTTTTCTTACTCTACGGTGCAAAACAGCGGGGTGCGAGCTTCCAGTCACGGCTGAGAAAAGCTTGTTCATTTAGCAGTTGAAGGATCTGGGGGAATCTCAACAGCTCTCAACTTTAAGTCAGAGGACCTTGCAAGAATGCCATTACTGTCAAGTCTTTCTTACATGTGTTTTGGCACAAGCTGATTTCCCTATGCTGCTTTATGTTGGCACACTTTGTACATCAAACATTACGTAATCTTCTGTCTAGCGGCATACCACCATTTATTTCCTGTTTTTTTTTTTTTGTAAAATAAGGAAGCTTCTCTGCCTCAATCACTGTCTCAGTTATCTAGCAAATCAGTTTTGCTTTCAAGGCACCAGACTGGAAGTCTGGACCGGGGTCTAGGGCACGTCCTCTCACTTCTCAAGGAAACTAACACGAGGTAACAGAGAGCGGTCCGGCCCCAAAAGAGCACTGAATGTAGGTCAGCCCAACGGAGAAGCACACGAGTTCAACACAATACATAAACCTGGAGAATTTATAAAGAATACAGTCCACTGTCTAGTTCTTCCCTAGCTCACCATATGCTTAACTAAACCAGCCCGTCTACAGAAGCACCCAGCGTTTCTTCATGACAACGCATCGCTTCAGGATTGCGTCTCTGACGTGCTGTCACTTCTTTCTAACTTCTGAAAAGTTAAGTTACCTGCTTAAATACGTCAACACTAACAGGCTGCTAAGGAGAGGAGCCACGGCTCCATCAGATTTGGATTTTTAAAGGACCTAGGAAAGAATAAGAACAAAAGAACTGACAGAAGGCACATTAAAATGAAAATAAGGGTAACTGTATTATTCTGTCACAGGAAGATCATCTTGAAAAGTAACAATTTAGCTTCTAAAAGGCGATACACTCGCTTTCCATCAGACGCTATACCTTTCCCTACACGTCAAGCTGCAATTAAGCTCCGCACAGGTACTTTACAGTGACACAGCCTTAACAACCACCTCGCTGCAGCGCTCGGGAGCTCGGTCCCAAGAGCTGGTCTCTAATAACGCCGTCTCCCTGGCTTGCTTTCCGCCCTTTACACACTCAGGCATTAGGACAGGAGGTATTACGCTCCCTCAAAGGCTGGCACCGGTGACTAAACCACGTGCAGGACGCCGCTCTGCAACACTGGGAAATCGCCTTCTGGTTTGCTGCAAGGGGGCAAAACACGCAGTGTGCTCGAGAGGTGCTCTTCCAGAAACAAACCGTCAGCTCTTCCTCTTATCAAATATTGACCTGAGGTAACCTGGAACAGCATTCGGAGTCCCACCAGCTAGGTGTTGGTGTTGCACGCCTCCCCACCCCTGAAACTCTCCCGTTTCCCTACACACAACCCCACAGCCACCTGTTCCACCAACCACCCCTCGTTTCTCTTCCTTCAAACCCTGCTTTTTGCTAGCACCAGCGACGCAGGACACCACCCACCTCCCCCAAACCCGTCAGGACACCGAGGACCCCCAACACCTTTCCAACCAAGGGCTTGTAGGGCAAGCAGAAACCCCCCCCACGGGGGTGCCCCACCACCCCCAAACCCACCCCGGGGACATCGGGGCAGGGCAGCGCAGCCTTACCCACGGTGGACTTGCAGGCCTCGCAGAAGGTGTCGTCGGTGAAGCGCTCCATCAGGCTGGTCTTGCCCACCCCCCGGGAGCCGATGATGATCACCTGCAGCTTGAAGTCGGCGGGGCGCGGCGGCTGCTTCCTGCGCCGAGCCTGCCCCCCGGACAGCGCCGGAGACCCCCCCGCCGAGCCCGCCCCGAGCTCCAGCCCGCCGCCGCCGCCGCCCCCCGCCGCCGCCCTGCGCTGCGGCAGCCCCGAGCCCGGCTCCATCAGCGCCGCATGCGGCGCCGCCACCCCGCCGCCCCCCGCCCGGACCCTGCCCAGCCCAGCCCCGGCTCGCCCACAAGCCGCCGCCGCCGCCGCCCGGCCCGAGGGGAGCGGCGCCGGCAACGGGAACGGGAACGGGAACGGGAATGGGAATGGGAACGGAACAACTCCGTGGCGCCGGGCACGGCCCGGCCATGCAGCGCCCTCTACAGCGCCGGAGCCGCGGCCCCGAGCCGCAGTGGCGGCTCCGCCCCGCAGCGCGGCCCGGCCTGGGGTTGTCGCCCTCGGGCTGTGGTGGGGTCTGGAGCAGCCCCCTCCATGCTCAGCCAGGCCCCGGAGTGAACCCCAAGTTCTGTAAACACGAACCTCCGACAGCACGCACTAGGTCGCCTGCCTCAAATACTACTTCCAAACAAAGTTAATAAAGAGTTTGTGTCGGGAGAAGTAATGCCATAAGCAGCGTAACACATCGTAACAAGTGCTTGCTGCCCATACCTCTGAGGGAATTTCGCCTCTAACTCTTCAGAGTTAGGTGTTTCAGGAGCTGGGTTTTTCAGAGCTGCCCCCTACAAAGGTACAGGCCTGCATTTTGGGGCTCTGGGGAATTCAGCTTTACCTGGCCTACAGATGGGTGCCGTGCTCCCCTGGACGTCACAGTTACGAGCATCCAGAGCTAGTGGGTATTTGGGAAGATTCAGTCCCATTTTCTAGCTTTTCACAATTATAAAACTACACAATTCCAGAAGGGGATATCAAAGCGGGATTTGATACACGTAAGGAACCATTGCTTTACAGGAGTGACTTTCTTAAGAGCTAGTTTTCTCGAAGAAACAAGACAGCTTGACAATGAGGCCATACTGTCAAGAACAAAGAGACCAAGAACAATTTTGACATAATTTAACATAATTTTCACCAATTTACACGACTAGAAATACTGGCACTTCTACAAGCAAATAAGGACTAAAACTTTAAAAAACAAGAACAACAACAACAAAAAAACAGTTAACAAATCAATCCCAGCACTTCTTGTGTGTTACTCTCTTCCCACCATCTTCTTATTGATCATCTCCCCTGCTATGATTAGGTAGTTAAAGGGGCAAACCATCACTGAGAGTGAAATAATCTAGCAAGCAGAGCATCATTACAGACTATATCCTATCCTATCCTATCCTATCCTATCCTATCCTATCCTATCCTATCCTATCCTATCCTATCCTATCCTACCTCTTAGTTCCTTCCTCTAGAATTATAACTTTCTCCAAAATCAGACATTTACTCTGGCACATCTCTAACTCTGATAGATTCTCGGGATTGCTCAGATTTCCCTAAATTGTGCAGATCACTAGGTACTGTGTAGTCTGTTTCCATACATCCATTATCAGTCATTAGAGTAGCCCCAATTCCACGTATTATTTTATGTCCTACTAACTCACATTCAAACAAGGTAATTCAAACAAATCCAGGATGACCGCTCCATTTCTATACCTGCACGTAGTCAGCAACATCAGTGCTTGTTTTCAGTCCCTCAGTGGATGAAGCAAACTGGATACCAGGTTTCAGTTGTGTAGCCTTGAGTGTGTGGCATTTTTTGAGCGGTTCTGTTCAGCAGGAGAGCCTTTTCTTGAGTAGTCAACAGCGGTGCCATACCCACATGAGCCAAGTGCCTCAAATCTGCCGTGTGTTTTCTGATTTTTTTTTTTTTCTTCTTTTATTATTCCTCTCTGGCTATTTCTTGGGACATTCTCAGCTGGCATGTATAAATTATTCATGTTAGCCAGTTTGAGGCACCAAAACTTTTCCTTCAGTGTCTGTTTTCAGCTTTCCCACTCAGAGACATGTACTCAACTATGGAGTACAGCAATAGGTCTTCTTGTCAAGGTCAAACTACAAACATCAGGCAGATTAAAGAGCACCTGGACAATCTGCAATACTGCAGAAATTAGCTTGTCATTCCTCAACTATTTTAATCCAAACAGTTTTTTTTAATCCAAACAAGTTTTTGTTTGTTTGTTTGTTTGTTTGTTTTTCAATTGAATTCCTTGGCTTGGATTTTCTTTAAAAAAAACAACAAACATGATCAGTAGTTGCTGACAGAAAAGATTTTTGGACAGATTTTCAAGATGGTCTGAATTTTGCTGCTGTACATGTATGTCAGACAATGTCGTTCATTGTGTGCAATGATGTAATTCCTTATCCAAGGAGTTGGATACTCCACAGTATTAGTTTTTTTGGTGTTACTTGACATCTTTGGATGACCTGATCAGCACTTTGATCTCTCTGGCTGAGAGCTGAGGCTCATGCCTTCATCTAGATCCCTTTCTCTCCTACCCACACCAGAAAGCAATCATTATTGGAAATCATTATCAAAAACACAAAGAATGGTTTTGTTGGCTGAGCCAAAAAGGGATGGTAAATAGGAACTGTAGATGACACTGAGGAACTGTAAAGTTTGTTTTATGGCATAAAGAGATTATTCTGAATTAGGATTAAATAGCGTTTTAATTAGTTCAGCTAATTAGAGGCAAGATTCTTTAAGTTTTCTAAATTTAAAAAAAAAATTGATTTCAGAGAAAAAAAAAGGCTAGGATCTGAGTTGCACACAGTTATAACGTGGATCAATTTGACTGAGGGTACGATGTTTTAAAAACTAAATACTCTTACCATTCACACTGTGAATAATGCTTTACTGCTACAGAGCCTTATATTGGTACAGTTCTCATATTTTCCCCAAATGGAAGCATGTATGTATGATGTATTAAGCATTTGTGCACAAGTGGAATCATATCTATATCAGAAGAATGTACTAATATTACTATAGACATCATTTTTGGTAAAGCTAAGCAACTTTCATGGTACCTTGGCCTACACTTCGACTCATTTATGCACACAAGTAAAATATCAACTTGGAAAAAGAAAACAATCAAAAACTAGCTCAAAAGGCAGTAAAAGAGATGGAATTTTGATTTCTTCATAATTGTTTGGTGAAAAACAATCAATATGCTAGTAGGCAGTGCAGTCAGAGTTGCAATGTTTTCATTACAAATGAAATTGGTATTGGCCAGCAGAAAAAAAGCTCGGGGCAAAGCTCACAGGATTGGTACAGCAACGTGGCTGACAGAGAACAAGAGCTTCCAAACTCTTAAAAAGCAAAGAATCAAAATGAAAAAAAAAAGCAAAACAAAATTCTTAATAAGTAGATGTATGGGAAAAAAAAAGTCTGTTTTAATGTATTTTAGAGCTGTGTTCATAGGACAAATTTTATTTAATAGTGCCATCCCTCCTCTACATCCCAGATGCCCGTAGTGCAGCCAGTACATTCATTTATGTTTATGGATGTGACAGATGAATGGCTGCAATGTGATGAAGTGTTTGGAGATATCATTTTGTATCCATGCACATAGTTTCCACTGTGTATGTCCCCCATCTATCACCCTTTAGGCCTCAGGTATTTTGACTATTTTTTCTTTTTTTTATGCATATTTTTTCACCGTCCACCATGTCTTGTGCTTTTTCAGGTTTGACCCAGGTTGAATTTATTTCAAGAGAAATATTTAAAAGAAAATACACAAAGAAGGATTGTTTTGGGAAATGGGGGGAGAACGGGGCTGATTATCTAGAGGATATCTAAATGGATGTTAAAATCAGTCTCGCTCAGCCTGGAGGATATTGATGGACTATTGACAGACCAGTCGTCTTTTCACTGGAAGGAACTCTTGCTACTCAATTGAGGACAGTAGTACAGTTAATTTTTAAGTCTCCTTAATCAATCTTTCCCATAGTCTGCTCTGCAATACTGATGGGAACTATGTTACTATTATAATTCATTTATCTTTTCAATACCCATTTAAGGTATCATTATGCCTATTTTATAGATGGGAGACTGAGGCACTGGTATTTTGGCTGTGGACCATTTTACAGTGACTTGAAAAATTGTAGGTGATTATTTTATGTGCCAGGTCTTGAGGGTTTCCATTGTAAATTGGTTGGAACTTGCTGTTTTGGAATGGATGGCAAAATGTTTTTTAATACTATGGCAGTCAAAATGAATACAAGAGAGGGACTACAAGCTTAGTTGCATGTGCCACCAGAGTGGAGTCTAAAGCCAGGATTTTAAGGCTTATAGTGTAGTATGTGGTTAAAGTTACAGCACCTTAGAAGAGCAATCCAAGAAACAGTTGTCTTGAGCATCTCAGAGGAAAGGCTGAGCACAGAAGTATACTTAGCACCTCTTCCATACATGAAATTTTAGACAGCTTTTTCGAGGTCCAAGGCAGAATCCAGATCCTCCCTCCTGGATTAATACCCTAAGTGTTCTGCTTGGAAAAATAAAAGAAAAAAAAATGTGCTTAACAGACAACTGAGTGCTTAATAGACATTTTTTTTCTCACATATACTGAAGTCAGTGACTTCCATATTGCAACCTTGAATCTTATCTTCTGTTAACTTCATTGCTTTTATTCTGTTTTGTAAATTTGTGAAAAGATATCAACAGTCTGTGTCTTTCAGCAACTTTTTTTTTTTTTTTTTTTTTTTTTTTTGGGGGGGGGGCAGGGGAAGGGAGGAGGGAAGAAGGCTGGAAATAAACAATTACCTTTTTCCTACATTCAGCTTCATCTACTCTGAATAGTTTTTCATCCTTTTACAGGGATGTTATTCTCATGTGAATTTGAGATACACTTTCTAAATGATTTTTATTCTGAGCAATAAAACCCCTTTTCAATATGTTTGTTTCTCTCCAAACTTGAATATTTTACTTACTGTTTGAGTGAACTGGAAGAATCTGTTTCCTAGGCTATCAAAATCCATTCTTGGATTGGAAAGGTTAGCAGTTCTGAGGGATGTCACACTGTATTTCAGTTCCTTAATATATTTTTTTTTTCTCTGAAAATTCAATGTTAGTATTATTGCATCCATATTGCTCTTATTTTTGACAGATTCCATACACACATGGGATATTTATCATCCAGTATCAGCATGTCACATTAAGTATGATTAAATCAAAGTAGAAACCAAACAAAAATTAGAAAAAGTCTTGCTGCAAACAGCTCTGCACAATCTTTATTGCACTATTGATTTTAAGCAGGTCTTCTCATTGATTTCGGTGGGGAGTTTGGTTAAAAATCAATAGTATGAGATGGCCTCTTGATTGCACCTCAAAATTTGTACAAAGACAATAAAGGGATTTTATGTGAGGGAGGGCCTTTTCACTACTACCATTAGTGTGAGAGTTAGTGGGTTATATTCTGATTACTCACTTCTGAGTGAGTTTTCCTTTAACAGATGATGCAGCTCATGTACACAGAGAACAGGCCGTACACGTATAATTGATACCTTTCTTTATGCAGGAGTCAACAGGCAACGCCACAGATTTCCACATCATCCTGGGATCGGGATTGATTTCTATATATGTGGGGACCCTTAGGAGAGCTGGAAGGAAATAAGTCTCTTTAATGTTTTTATAAATGATCTGGATGCAGGACTCGAATGCATACTAAGTTTGCAGACAACACTAAGTTAGGAGGAGCTGTTGACTCCCTCAAGGGCAGAGAGGCCTTGCAGAGAGATCTTTACAAATTAGAGCCTGGGCAATTACCAACAATATGAAGTTCAGCAAGAAAAAGTGCTGGATTCTGCACCTGGGATGGGGTAACTCTGGCTGTATGTACAGACTGGAGGACAAGAGGCTGGAGAGCAGCCCCACAGAAAGTGATTTGGGAATTTTGATCGTCAACAAGCCGAACACGAGCCAGCAGTGTGCCCTGGCAGCCAGGAGGGCCAACTGTGTCCTGGGATGCATCAGGCACGGTATTGCTAGCCGGTCAAGAGAAGGGATTGTCCTGCTCTGCTCTGCACTGGCATGGCCTCACCTTGAGCCTGCCAGAGTTCAAGAAGCATCTGTACAATGATCTCTGACATACAGTTTGATTTTTAGGTAGTCCTGATGGACTTGAGTCCAGGAGTTGAACTTGATGATCCCTGTGGATCTCAACCCCAATGAAAAGGCATCTTAGAAAGGTATTTTGCTGAATTCCTTGGTTCACAGAGAAGTGCAGTCATAAAAGAGCAATATCTTTCTTTTTATTGGTTTCAGTGGAATGACTTCATAATTACACAGTAGCTTCAGATTTGGCCTTAATTCTATAGTCATGATGTACATTCTTTTTTCCAGTTTTACATTTGTTTTAAATGTAACAAGTTTCATTTTAAAAGAAGACGGTGGTTTTAAAAGCTTCGGTATATGTCAAATAAATGTGAAACTCCATCCATTCATCCATCCATGTCAAGCCGGCTTTACCACTCTTCTCTTGATCACTCCATGGTACCCAAAAATGGATACAGAGACTGTATTCATTGACCTCTGTGGAATCAGACTGAATTTATACTAGTGCATGCTTTATTTTTTCTGAATCAAAGTTTGCAATAAACTCCAGAAGAGCACTGAAAAATGTAAAGAATGGTTTTGCAGATGCAAGCCTATTTACTTCAGTCCTGCTTCCAGCAATGCTTCAAATAGACTCAGATATAATACACTTGCTATTGAAGTGAGAAACTAAGTAGAAGCAAAAAAAATAAATAAAAAAAGTCATACAGATAAATGGATTTCCAAGCAAATTCTTGGAATAAAATTAAAGTGAACGTTGTGACTACTGTAATGTGATAAAACACAGAACATACCTTCGAGGTATGCAATCTTATGGAGTTCAGGTTTTTATAATAAGCTTAACTGACCAACTTTCCTCCTTTTAATTATATTTGTCTATTCTCCTCCCAGCAATTCCAGAGAGCTATTTGTTAGACAGCTTTTATTTTTATTTTATTTTTTATTTTTTAATTCATTTTAACAGAAACGATCTCTCAGGTTTGATCACCGGTATTTCAAGATCTTGAACTGTTAAGAACTTGCAATGTTTATGCATTTCAAGACCACTAGGTGCTGCCTATTCACTGCAATATATCAAACCTAAGCAGTCTCTTACAGTAAGAAGAAATAATGTGAATTATTCACAGTACCAAACTGAATTTGAGACCTTTTGCTTCCAAATGTAGTCTGAAAAACTGAGAATAAAGCTAAAAATACAGCAGAGGGCTTATGATGTGTAATTAGAGGAGGCATTTTCTCAGCCGTTTAGTTTTGAACCCTTAATTAGTGACATAGTGAATAAAAGTTATCAAGAAAATCCTGCAGAAAGCCCTTCCAATGTTTTAAGAAAGGAAAACACAAAAAGCCCTCTCGTATTCTGGTCTGACTGGCATAGTAGGGATTTGCTGTCAGGCGATTACTGAAAATTGAAAAATGTAATTAAGGTTCACTTAAAAGTTTCTAATCTAACTTCAGCTCTGACGCTCATTATCATCTTAAATGTGACATCCATTGTTTCTTAAATAACAAGCGAAGAGCTGGGTTCTTACAGTTAACGCTCAATCCTTCCTAATATATTTCATTACCTGCTAATTCTGTACATGCAACTGCAGATTAAGGACAGGCAGCAATAGAAGAAGGAAGTTTTTCTGCGTGGCTATAATAGAAAGAAGTAGCACAAATCTCTAGCTTTAAAGGAACCTGCCTATAATAGTTGTAAATATGCTTAAGAATTAAATGCCAGTAGCAGTCTTAACATGTAACCAATCCACAGACAAATGCAAGCTCATGGTTGCATGAAACAGCCTGGACAATTTTGTGGTTTTGCTGTTTTTAACAAACCTATATTCCCATCTTCTAGAAGATGGACTGTGCTGGGAATAAACATGGGAATAGAAATAAGGGCATGGATAGTGTGTCAATATTAGCATATTACGATAAATGAAACTGCTACTGAAATAAAACATGCAGTAAGAAGAAAGCAGAGTTATTGCTGTTTTGTGTGTTTGATATTATTGTTCTCTTTTTATTGTAGAATAGATGACATTTCATTGTTCCTTTGACTCAAACAGACCATGTTTTTCAGTAGCAAGAATAACGGAGCTGTGATACTGATGTTGAAAGACAGACCAAGCATTATCAAAAGTTTATGAAAAGATTCAGATAAAAATTTGCAAGGCTTGTTTTCTCAACGTTGGTAGATTGAAGCTGTACCCATATTGCTTGCAAGGTTTGGAAAAAAAAATGCTTGAGTAAACAATAAATACAGTAAATTAGTAGCCAGGGTAAAGAGATTTATCACCTCTGTAAAAAATCTGTCTGTTAATGCTTCATGTAAAGATTGGCTGAAGGGAATAAGTAATTAAGTGACCGAACACCCAGGAGAGCAGGCTAACAATGAAAGCATAGGTAAGGTTCTGCATCAAGGTTTAGTAACCGTAAAATCCTGCATGTTCAGCTTCCAGTTTCCTCTCTTTTTAATGGGATTGTGGTGATCATACTTCCCAGAATGATGCTATGATCCGGAATGTGAATCAAAACACACTCCATGTTATATTTATCTGCTAGAAATCCCAACTCCATTTAAGCTAATTGGATTTCACCTCTGATTTCAGTCAAATGAGGTCTCATCCATCACTGTGTTGGCTTTTCTTTCACTTGAAGCACTGGGTAAGAAGTGCAGGCTGCTATTGGCTGTGTGGAGCAGGCATGGCATTCCCAACCACACTTCGCATTTTTCAAAGCTACAGCCAGGTTTGGGGCCACACAGTCACAGTGTTCTCTGCCACAGATGTTCTCTCCTTTTGCAGGGCAAAAGACTTGGCATCAACTATTCATACTGGCAGTGCTGCGTGACATTTATACAAATGTGGACAAAAGAAAAATGGTATGTACTGGAGGTGGGAGCAGTCAAGCTCATCTGTTCCATGTCACTACTTTATTGTAGTGCACGTTCTCTTTCTCAGCTCTAAAGATAAGCATGATTTGGGGAAGACTCTAATTGTCTGCATCATTTGTTTCTCTAGGGTATTTGCCAGAAAAAAAACAGCCTTACATCATGTTTGGAGTACTGAAGAGGTACTGGTGGCACAACCTGCCCCAAAGAACCACAGCCGGTTGTATGGTGTCAGAGCTCTAAATTCCAAGCTCCTGGAAGCCCATCAGCTGTCTAAGTGGGTTATTTTTCAGTTACACATGACAAGCTTGACCAAAGGACCTGCTTAGTGCATGTCACTGTTCAGAGATTAACGTTTAAATGCCAGGCTTGTGTCTGATCACACTGTTGCCCAAGTTACAAGGGTTAGACCTTTCTTTGTAGTGAAGCTGGCTTCTTTACGACAGTGATGGTAAGATCACTGTAACAAACTGGAAGCATCTTCTAAAATTAAACATATTTCTATCAATAATTCATGCGCTGATAAAAATCTTCTTGCAATGTTATTAAATAACACCAAGTTTCAAATTATCTTAGAATTCTGAAAACATTTCAGTGAGGATTTCCAGCATTGCTCTAGAGAAAGTGAAGGAAACTCAAGATCTACTTATTTGATTAAATCCCATGCAAAGTAGCAAGACAGTTGATTTGTTAGCATTATAAACTTTAGCTGTCAATAAACATATTTTCAAGGAAGATAGATCTTTCTTTCCAAGCAAACTTGTTGTGTTTATTTTAGGGTGAACTGTGCACCTGATGCGTATTGATACAGTAGTGTTGATTTCTCCGGTGTGTTTGATATAACACCAAAGCTTCTGAATAAAAGATGTGCTCCATATTGGACAACCAGCATGCACAGCATATACATTTAAAACTAGATTACTGAAGTGCAACTGGTAGCAAGCTGGGTGTCTCCAGCAGGTTTTGTTGAGGTCATCAAAACAACTCTTTTCAATAGATTAAAAAATAAATAAATCGATTGTGTAGATGATGATGCAGAACCTTCACCTGAATAGTTTAAAGATGACAGAGATTGTCCAGGAAGTAGATAAGGAACATAAGATGCTATAAAAAGAGAATTCAGTTACCTAATTAAATGCAGTTACCCAGGACAAGGAACTGTGTTTCAGAAGAGCCACATCTGCAAATAGGAGTCACTACAGGGCACAGCAAAATTGGAGCCAGCTTTGATTGCTCTTCAGGAGGGCTACTTGGTCTTGGCTAGATGCCCTGGACTTTCAGCTATGCTGTCTCTAGTATTCAAATTAACTCTTTAGGGGCCACCTCAGGTATGTCTGTGGTATGTTCTGTAGGCTTCTTGCTCTCTCTGTTCGTAGACAAGTGACTCGAAAGAGTTGAAATTCACTCATCTCAAAATCGAGTCTTAATGCTAGATTTTAGGAAGAAGGAGCAAAAAGAAATGGGGAAGTGACTTTGACAGTATGTATATCAATCGTAACAGCATTACTAGAATACTGTCTCCATTTTTCATAGCTATTTTTCTAGAAGGATAAGGTAATCTAGTTAAAGGATACAGAAGAGTACAGAGTATAATGAGAACACAGGCTCTGAGAAACAGCCTTGTGATGTAAGACCTCAGAGGTATTCAAGGTATTCAATTTATTAGAGAGAAATTCAATCACTGGATACTGTTATTTACACATGGAAAAACTAGCACTCTGTCCATAGATCAATCACAGTTCCTGTGCACGGTTAAGACTGCATACATGAATTCAACATGCAGTACAGCTGGGTGACTGGGTATGAGAATCTTTGGGCCGTAAGGGAAGGAAATGGCTCATGTATATCTCCAGACATTACCCACCCCTTCTGCCACAGTCTGCAGAGGCCATTCTGCTGGCTGAGGATCAGCACTGCATGTCTACCTCCTGCACCCAAGCACACATTCCTTCTTAACTTCCTTTGAAACTTGAAGCATTTTGTACCCTCAAAGATGACTTGCTCCAACAAAATGTTAAGTAATACTCAATGCTTAGAGTATCTAGGAGGTGAAAAAAATCTAGGAGCCTGTTTTCAGATTCTTCACAATGGAGCAAACACCACATTCAAAACTTTGGAGCCAAGCCCCTCAAACCTGTGTAGAGCTATGGATCACATAACAGGATTATCTTTGTTATGTGTGCTTTCATATGAATTTACCCTGAGTTCCGCTTAACTCAGAAAGGATGGTTTGAACAGCTGAATTAAGTAGAACTGTAGCCAATTGACAGCGATGGCACCAACAGGATTCTCTCCCCTCCAGTACTTTCATACACGGATGGAATGTCCTACAACAGCTTCTTAGCACAAATATAAGGTGTCTCAGCTTCTCAACATTTATACTTCATAAATGAAATTGCTTAGCTTAGTAATTTTACACACTAGAAAGGTAATTTGTTACACTTTATATAGAAAGCCAAGTCTTAAGCAGAACATTCTTTCTTTGTTCAAACAATCATCTATGACAGCAGAGATGGTTCAGATAGAGATTGTCATATTCCTGGTTATTCAGAACTGCAAATATACATCCTGAAGGACTGCTGCATTTCCACCATATCTATATTTCCCATCTCTTCACATCTCTTGCCATGAAGGCAAGACAGTTCTGTGGGACATCCGTTTCTTAAGCAACAAGAAAACTTAAGGTTCTTCCTTTCAGCTCAGAGCTCTATCTTGGAAAGCTTTGTTTTTCTTTCTGTTGTCTTTAGGTTGTTTTGGGTGACTTTGCCAACTGGAAATGTTATGATGAGGTTTGTGGCTATCCATGCTTGCATTATTGACTTGTAACTTGAAGGGAGTTTGAAAGAAAGCAGAATGCCTTTCTACCAGTGGACTTCATCTCACAGCTTCACTTGAGTGGACTGTTCATTACTTGGTTAGAAAAAAGTCTGAGCTAAAAGTTTTCTGCATTTTTCTGAGCATCACATCTGTCAGCCTCCAATTTGTGTCCCAAAGCAACTTTTTGGAGTTTACCACACAGTTGCTCCTTTTCCTTGTGCTTTCCCTTATTAATTTGATTCTTAAATGGTCTTCATCTTGTCACTTTTTTTTTTTCTTTTTCTTTATGAAAGCCTGTTTTCTACCTAGAACAAACATCAGAAAAGATGAGCAAAGGAGATTAACTAAGTCCTGCAGAAGCACCTGCATAATATTACACTTTTTAAAATTTAAACCTGAATTTTTAAGAGAAGGTGTTAATTATTGTATACTAGTTTAAGGACACTCTGTAATTACATTTTCATTTTCAGTGACTTAACTGATAGCAGAGGGTGGACCAGTAATGATCTTTGGCTACACAGTGCATTTTTTCCTTTCAATGAAAGGACAAAAGATAATTATAGCTTATTAATGAACAAGAGAACTGTTATATACATAAAGAAAAAAAAATAAAATCATTAGCATCTTATTCAAAGCTTCAGAGGGAAAACATTCAATGTGTAGATGCATTCTGTTTTATGGACAGACTTGGTTTTTGTTTTTCCTCTGAACATTGTTTTTTTCAGAGGCACAGTAACATTTTGTACACTGCATTGTTGTGTTATTTAGCATCATGTGTGGATTTCCATCTCAGAGAAGGAGAAATCTACCAACATTCAAAGCACTTTTGCAATTGATTTATTGGCTCTAGTTCAGGTGGATCTATCCTTTCCACTTAACCACAGACTTGAAATACAGGAATTTAAAGAATGCTATAAAATTTTATTGCTGCTGGAAAACTCTTGCAATCTTCATGCTTCCCAAATAACATTTCAATATGCATTTTTGCTATTTTAAAAGATCAAATTTTCATATGAATCCAGTAACAACATATAGTATTTGAAATTTAAATGGTTTCTGGAATATTTAATAAGCCTTTTGGCTGAAACAAAAACAAAAACCTCTACATATTGCATTAATAAACCTAGACCATCTGCCTCCTGCCTTGATCAATACATTAGTTGTTAGGGAAGGGAGAAGTCTGTACTGTAAATTGTAGTGATTTGTTTGCACTCCAAATCTTTTCAAATCAGCTTTTTAAAAAAGCAAAGAGAAATATGTCATCCTCCCCAGTCCCTAACAAATATTACTATGACTCAGAAATGCAATTTGAGATTAGGTTATTTCCATTTCAAAAAGAGCTTTGAGAAGAGTGGATACGTGGAAGATGCAAAACCACCAGAGTCTTTGTAGACCACAATTTCTGAACCATAATAGACTTTTATTTAATTTATTGTTAATAAGATGCACCACAAGATGGCTCTCTAACAACAAAAATAGTAAAAAAATAAATCCCAAGCTAGTTTTAAAAACAGTTGTTGAGCTCTGCCTGGGAGCAAGTTCATGGGCACAGACCAGTGCGTGGTGCTGTTGGAGCTCAGGAAAAACAGCTTAGCTACCCCTACAATATCAAATGCGTCATTGTTTTTGTTGTATACCCCCCCCTCCCCAATTCTGCATGATGTTATATGCTTACGGGAAGCCGCTAGGATACAATAGCACTCAGAGGTTCAGCAGTAAATAGCCATGCCTACCTGTGACAAGTTAAGAGCGTATTTGTTATGTGGATGCTGAGTGCAACAGCACAAGAACTCATTGGCATTATTAGCTGAAGAATAATTTAAAAATAATTTATGCCCAGTGTAGAGTGAAAAAAATGAAGCATTTGTTCTTAAATTATACAATTTTGTTCTCTACTATTGCTTTGAAAGGAAGATAATCATGCTCCAAGCTTCCGTTTATTTACTGAAATTACATACATAGTTATTAGTTGACCAATGTCCAGATTTATTTGCTGGAAAAGAAGACGTACATATGTGCAAAAGCATGGAGAGAGAATATGCATGTTGAAAACATCCAGTAAAAGTATCAACCACAGCTGTGTGCAGTAGTAGACTTAGGTGAGTATGATCCAAAGTAGCTGCTAGAAAAGGCCATCTCCCAAAAGCATACACTGATTTTGCTAGAGATGAGAAACTTTTCTATTTTTATCCCTCATCTCATAGGTTACTGCCAAAAAGCAGAACTTGCCTGCCTGTAGCAACGGCTAAAGCAAACTTCAGCTCTTTTAAAGGGAGTCGACATTTTCAGGTCTGCATGGTGCCAAGCTGGACACACAAAAGGCAAAGAGTCTGTTCTGACTTGGCTAGTGTAATCTAGCCAAACTCACCTTGGAGCTTATGTGCAAAATAAACAGGGCAGCGGAAGAAACAGGTTTAACATCTAAGGCTGATTTTGCCCTTCTTGTTTGAGCTGGTCAGGATACTCAGAACCAAGAGGAGAAAACCAGAAATTGTCCTTATCTGCTTCTCATCTGTTCGTCATGGCTGCTGGCTGTAATTCAGTAATTGCCCACGTGAGCAATTCTGTTCCATGTGAGGACAAAAATCAAATGGATTAAATTCACCTGTTTGAGTTTTCCCCTAGATGGAGCAGAAGAGCCCTTGTAGTCAGTTAACAGCTCTCAGCTAAGAGTTATACCCATCCAATTCATAGCAAGGCAAAAAAACAGATTAGTTTGAACTATCTTCAGCAGCTTGTTAAGATAACATGTCCTGAAATGAAGTGCTCCCATAGTCAGGCACAGCAGAGATGTGATGTAGAATCTAGTTTTTCTTCCCCTCTCAGCTGCTAGCTGCTGCCTCAGGTCTGCTACCTGACTGCAGCTGTGTGGAAAGGCTTAGTGGGTGCTAATAAATCAAAGGCAGGCACAGATGCAATGTGTTAGTGTGTTTGCTGTGACTGAACTTGGGATAGAGAGCTTAGCTGCAACCCATTGTTATTATGGTTCTGATAGAGACCATTTCACAGAGGCTTGTGGTGCTAGTAATGAAATATAAGAGGATTACTGCTTTGGACAGAGATTTATATCTAGTCTTCCCAGCTCTAATAAGAAATGGTCCTAAGCCACATAAAATGGGATCCAGACTTTCCTAAAGTTTAGCAGTGTTTTGAATGGAGACTTTGGTTCAGGCCAAATGTTTATAAACATCAACAGATCCACAGAACTGAAACTCTCTGAGACTCCCTGGCAGTCTGCACTACTCCCTGTGGAGCAGTCCAGCAAAATTACTGTGATAAAAGCTCTGCCTTGCAGTTCCTCAATCCCAGCCCTGTCCAGGTTTCTCATAACTGGTTCCTGCTGCTGAGATGGCATCTGTTGTTACTGCCCTTCAGATAAATCATCTTTTCACCAGGGTACGTGCTCTGTCTTGAGCTAAGGTTACAGGGAAGGCTAGGAGAGTTCTCCTACGTTGTTATAATGTGAGCATTGCTTGGTTGCCCAAGGGAAATCATGGGATAGACTATGCTTGTTGGCTGACACCAAGTGAGACCCTGAAATAGCTGGATTAAACTGGAAGTCACAGCTGTATTTTCCACACAATATTCCTGCCCTACTACTCTTATAACACCCTGATTGCTCTCTTCCCTGAAAGGATAACATCCATTTACAATCTATCGCGAACTTAGTCTGGTAAAATGGCCCATGTCTGGTAGGCACCATAAAGGGTCCCTCGCTCTGTGGGGTGGACGAGGCAGATTATACCTTTTGTTACAGAATCACAGGATGGTTGAGGTGGAAAGAGACCTCTGGAGGCCATCTGGTCCAGCTGCCCTGCTCAGGCAGGGCCACCCAGAGCTGGTTGCCCAGGACCTGCAGTCATGCTTTGAATAGCTCCACAGGTGGAGGCTTCACAACCTCTTCGGGCAACCTGCTCCAGTATTTGACCATCCTCACAGAAAAAAACGTTTTCTCGTTTTCAGGTGGAATTTCATGGTTTTTAATTTGTGTCCTTCCTCTCTCATCCTCTCCCAGGCCCTACTGAGAGGAGCATGTTTCAGCTTGTTGTCTCCCAGGACACCAAGGTTTTCTTTGGCAAAGCTGATTCCCAGCCTGTTGCTCCCCAGTGTATTCTGGTGCCTGGGATTATTACTCCTTATGTGGGAGACTCTGCATTTTGCCTTATTGAACTTCATGAGAGTCCTCGCTGCCCAGTTCTCCAGTATGTCAAGGCCCCCCTGAACAGTGGCACAACCATCTGGTGTAGGAGGCATTCCTCCTTGGTTTGGATTATCTGTGAACTCACTGAAGGTGCACTCCCTGTCCTATTGTCCAGCTCATAAATTAAGGTGTTAAACAGTATTGGCCCCAGTATTGATCTCTGGGGTACCCACTATTGACTTGCCTCCTACAAGACCTCATGCCACAGATCACAACCCTCTGAGACTGGTTTTCCAGCCAGTTTTCAACCCACCTCACTGGTCACTTTTTCATTTTATGAATGGTGATGCTATGGGAGATGGTGTCAAAGGCTTTCCTAAAGTTGAGGTAAACTGTCCACTGCTGTCCCTTTGTCCACCAAGCCAGTTACGTCACTGTAGAATGCAGTCACATTGGTCAAGCATCATTTCCTCTTTAAAAATCCATTCTGGCTACTCCCCATCACCTTCTCGTCATCATGTATTTGGAAGTGCTTTCCAGTATCATTTTCTTCATCACCTTTCCAGGGACCAAGGTGAAACTGACAGGCCTTTAGTTTCCCAGATCTTCCCTCTTGCCCTTCTTGAAGATGGTATTTGCTCTCTTCCAGTCTTCAGAAACCTATCCCAAATAGGATGAGCATTCACAGATAATCTAGAGTGTCCTTGAAATGACATCAGCTAGCTCCCTCAGCACTCATGGGTGCCACCTGACAAGCCCCCTGGACTTATGCACATCCTCTTTGCTGAAGTAATCCTTAAGCTGGTCCTACACCATAAGGTAAGTCTTCATTTTTCCAAACTTTCCCTCTGTTTTCAGGGGTCAGGGATCCCTGAAGAATGGTTTCCCTGGTAAAGACCAAGGCTTAGAAGGCATCAAGTTTGCCCTTCACATCCCTCTCCAGGTTCAGTGCCAGGTCATCCTTGGCTTTTCTAACCCTGTTCCCTGCAAGATCAGACTGTTTATTCCTCCTGGACACCTGCCCCTGCATCCACTTGAACACCTGTCTGTCATACCTCCTGAAAGTACTTCAGCAAAAACCCAGCAGAGCACTTTGTCACCAGCTGGATCATCCGCACAATATGCAGCACAGACTGCACAAGGGCTCCCAGGCCCAGATGTCGCTGCAATGGGAACAGAAGGAAGCACAGTAGCTGCAGCAGTGTGTTGTGATCCAAAGCAAACTTGCTGTCTTTAAGATGTGACAACCCTCTCCTGTGTTTGTTTTTGGTAAATCCAAATGGGCTTTTTCCATCTACTGCCATACATTTATAAGAACAATGGATTTTTTGATATCTAAAGGATAAGGATAAAGGACATGATAAATATGTTACACTGAGTTTCCCCTGTATTGTAAAATTTACATTCTGTGACTCAAGTAGTGATACTTGAAAGTCTTTAATGATAAAGCACAAAACAATGACTAGTTTTGTGCAGAATATAGAAATGGCATCAACATGCACTCAATACATAAGGCAAGAGTAGGGAACAAGAGGAAACAAAATTATGGAGATGTCCTCATTGCTTTTAGAGATGGTGTGCGGATCAGAGGTGCAGAGGTCCTTCTTAAAAAAAATAAATCTATTTACTTAGTGGTGATATTCTCAGGGTATAAAAGAATTACTTGATGTGTTTCATCTTGTGAGATTTGTATATCTATACATGCCCCAGTGCCACACTAGGTTATGTAGATGATTGTGGTTTATCAAAGTGTATTTTGTTAGATCTGGCAGTTTCCAGGATGCTGTCACACCACTAATAAGAATTAGAAGAGGCAACGTTTTTTCCCTGCTCTGCATGGAGCTCTTATGCTCCTAGACAACTGACAGGGCACCAGAGACCCTTCTTTGTTCATCATTACAGCTTAGGAGTGCCACAAGCACATGCCCAATTTTAATTAAAAGATACAATTCAAAGCTGATATTGATGAATATGTTCACTCAAGGAATGGACAATTTCCCGGTGACCAATGTTGGAACCTGGGATGCCTATACCTCCTCATACAATTAAGTCTGATCAGGCATCAGAGCTGCTAATTTTCAGTAAAGGCATGAAATACTAAAGGTTGGACTGCCTACACACCACTGAGCCATCAAACTGCCCTCCATGAAGGCGCACATCACCATCAGACTGGTCTTGAGTAAGTCAAGCGTGGTCAGCGCTCTTCTGGGTTCAAAATTCCTAGGCTTTATCCTGCTTTAGTTCTCAATATTTTGTGCATTGAGTACCTCTGTTTTCTTATCAGAAGATAGAAAGACAGACATATGTTTTATTTTAGACATACCTTGAGTGTCTTGAAGCCATTCCTGACACCTTATACAGGTTATGTTGGGAGGTACCAGCTCTTGCCTGGTTCTCTGTTGTTGTGCCTGGGTTATCAGATGTACTTTTTAGTGCTCTATCAAAATATATTCAGTATAATTAACATCTTGGAGGAGTTTTCTAGTGAGGATATAGCTATTAGCAGAGGCAGCAGTAAATGGGCTTAAAAAATATGAAAAATCTCTTAATCTAGGAACAGTATCTTTCAGGCTTGTATGCTGCCAAATATACTCCTACCAGGTCTTCCAGGGTCAGCCTCCAAACATGGAGGTGCACAAGTTGCTTTATACAGATAAACAACCTGCAGCAGAACTAATCTCCTGGAAGTAGTTGCTTGCATGCCTCAGCGCTTACAGGACTCAGCAGCTCTCTATTTGCATCATGCAGTTACAAACACCAAGAGTAATGGTGTCTAAGTGGTTAAATTCTCACATGAAAGAGATACCATAGCACTGTAGTTGACGTCTGTGCATTGGTCCAAGAGAGTGTTTTCTGCAAAATTCTGTACTAAATTACAATAATAATACTTTATTTGCTTAATGTCAAGCTATCATCAGTCCCATGCAAATTGTTAGCTTAGCAACAAAACACCATGTAATTGTCACTACAATCTTAAGCCTCACCAGTCTTGATTTTCAAAATAGTAGTTCATCAATAAACCATTGTAAAGGCTTTAAGCTCCAACAGGAATGCAGTAAGGAAGCTCTTTTCATCTGCGATGTCAATAGGCTGAGGCAAGAAACTAGATTCATCAAAGTGACAAGTGGATATATATATTTTAGCTGTAATGAATAAATGACATCTCTATTAATGATTTATCTACTTTCAACTTTAACAAACAGTTCTAGTGATAATGACTAAATTTTTTGCATTAGGAAAGTAAACTGACACATACCTAGCATAGCTAAATAGAGCCTAGTTCTATATTCATAAATGCTATCTTTGTATATGGAGCCCCAGTTGGTAATTAGCACCAGAACTATTCATTTCATTTTTTAAAAGTAGATACCTGGGAGTGCCATTTAGTCATTACTCAGAATTACTTGTTATCTTTGATGAACTTAGTCTGTGCTCTCATCTGGTACCAGACTGCATGCTAATGCCAATCAAGAGTGTAAATATGCAGAGGAAAAATATTTGGGATGTGAATTTTAAATATGCTTGGTGTCATTTTCGTTCAGTTCCCATTGAATCAGGGACTGCAGTGGCAACACCCTCTTAAAAATGTTATCACTGGGGCAAGAAGTGATATCACTGTGCTTAGAGAAATCCATCTCTATTCTTGTGACAAGAAATGCACTGTAAATGGGCATTTTTCCTATCCCTCAGTCCATTCCATTTGTTCCTATTCTTATAACAATTTCAAGCCACTCACCCATATCCTGCACATTAGGGCTGGTTAGGACACGCTATTCATTTATCATACGGGAAATAGGCTGCTTCACCAGCCAGACGTTTTACAGAAAGGTGTTGGTTTTGGTGAGAGGTTTTCTGAAGGTCTGAAAGACAAGAGGGAGAGAAAGCCCGTGTCCCAGGACAGCACTGTGTTGGCCGGGAATGAGCTGCACACATGTGCCAAGCCAGAAACTTAGCTTTTCAAAACAGGCACTTTAACACACTTCCATTTTGTGCAAGCAACGGAATAAACAGCTTGTTTTTATCCTAGTACAGAATAAAAAAAAAAAAAGCACACACAGCAGCAACAATAAATGTCACAACCTGAAGAGCTGCTGCCACAAAACAGACGTGTCATCCTGCGGTCAACTTTTGGAGACATTTAATTTGGAGATGTAACTCAGCATCTAAGACACACACGCGCACACACACACACACACACACAAGATGATGTAGCTGGTTTTCTGCAATCAGCTTCTATTTTTTTACATCCTTTTAGTTAAAGTATCTATTTTAAGGTTTCCTTTAGTGTCTGTCATCATCTCTTTTAGGTACTGCAGAGGAAATTTTGAAGCACAAATACTCAATAATAAAAACAATAATAATAAATATGAATGTCAGGGAGGCAATTGCTCCAATTTTGGCTTTGAAAAACTCTCCCACTGAATCACTAAACAACCCCAGTTTTCTCTAACCTCAGTACTTTTATCTGTAGGGAGATTGATGTTCTTTTGAAGTTATGGGTCATTTTTCAAAACATTGGTTTCCTCCTATTTTCTGTTCATTTTTCTCAAGATGACTACTCTGTGATGATGCTGGTTAGGACATTGGCTCCTCACCTCTGAAGAGCTGGATGAAAGATTTTAGCCTTTCGTATTTGCCCATTTTATTTATTTAATCATAAACCATGGTACAGGAGGAAACAAACAGCAAGAGGAAATGCAGGCCAGAACTGGAGCAGAGACATGGTGTGAGGTAGTAGTAATACAATTGCAAGGGACACTCTTCGTAGTGTTGCAAACCTATTTAAACCTGCATTAGGTTGTTGTCAGCAGTCATGTTAGTGCATTGCATCAGCTGCACCAAGGTGAAATCAGGACTTGGCCCCACTTCTCCTGCTGGTGACAGCATTGGCCTCTTGCTCTGGCAACAGCTCTCTCCTCTCCTTTGAAGAGCAATGGGCCAGACAGTAGCCTTGAAGATAGTTATTTGCATAAAATATGTTGCAAATAGTGGATTTCTGAACACAGGCTTTTGTTAAAATATTTTTTTCTATTTCAATAAATACACGTTAAAAAAAATGGTGGTTTGGAATTGTTGCACATTACAGTGAATACAAATACACTTTATAAATGAATAAAATGCTAAAGCTTCTTATGTTCGGATCTGTCACTCAGTCTCAGCGGAAGTTTATCCTCTTCATGAAGGTTTAAACTTTCTACTGAAATAAATATGAATCAGCACCTCATTCTAAGCCACTGAAATGGTGGTTTGCTTTGTTTTCCTTGACGAAAATCAGATGGGATCCAGTTGGCAAGCTTGCAGTGAATGCCTTAGTGGTCGGAATAATCACCTTTAATCATTTCAAGCCTGGAGCCATTCTGACATGAAAAGGGAAAATCCAGGCATTGCTGTCTGCACCTTTATGAGAAAAACTCCGTCTCTGGGCACACAGCCCAGCAAAGGCCATGGCCTAGGAAAGAGGGGCCAGAGGGAATGATAAAATAAGTTCAGCCCAGCCTGGAAATGCCTCTTGTCATTGTGGGGACCCTTGCAAAGCTCAGGGGGATGGTTCTGCTGCCCTTCAGACATGCGTTAACCTAGCTGTGGAGGTACAGGGGAAGCAGGAGGATAAATGATAGTTAATGCCTCCCACCATGCTGTGTGATGGGCTGTGCAAATAAGCAGAGCAGAACTATTCAAGGGCTTCAGAAGGCCAGTTCTGCGAAGCTGGCTGGTAGGAAGGAGCGAGTGCGCTGTTTGTGATGGCTCGCTCCCAGGAAGAGGGCTCTCAATCTCTTTCCCAATGGGGATCTTTTACACAAAGTCATAGCAAACATCAGGCCGGGCATCAGCCAGTTCCGAGGTCTCGCCGTCCTCACATTTCAGAAATAGCGTGCATAGGCCATTTTGTTATTTACACTGAAAATCACAGCTTCCTTCCAAAGTCTGGGGAGGCTAAATGAGATTTGTTAACGCCTCTGGATTTCCTGCTGGTCGAGGTCCATGGTCTGTATGCGGGTGTTGATAGTGTCGCTGTATGACAAGGAGACAGCATACAGAAATCGAAATGGTTGTTCAGCATGAATGTGATTTGTGACCACAGACTCCACAGTACAGATGAACCATCTCTGGTCTTGTCAAAAGAAGATGCGGGGGAAAACTTATCTTGGAAATAAAATGTTATCAGAGCTTTTCAAGTGCAGTTGCCACCCTTTTGCCCATTTTCTTCCCCAGTTATTGTAAGAGTTGAGAAATACATGCGCTTTCTTCCCCCCCCGCTCTGTCTTTCAGCTCTCTATACTCCTCAAACTCTGCCAGGCTTAAGTCACTGTGCTGGAAGTGCTTTTCAAGCTGACTGGTTCTCAAAAATATCTAGCTAGGGGGAAAAAAAATCTGGACTGGGACCAGAAAACAGCAAAGGGAAATGGGGGTATAAGGCATGCTTTATAGACCATTTGTTCTCAACTTTTTCTGTCCCCCACGGCATCATGCAAGCAGTTCTTGATTACCCATACTAACAGAGATGTAGGATGTCCCATGTGAAGCAAAAATGTAGCTAATGCAAACCATATGGCTGTTAAGCTTTCAGAACGTTCGTTAAAAATAAATAATAAAATAAAATGGGGGAAGGAAATAAAGCCAATAAAACTGGAGCATGATGGTCCCTAAACTGACTCTGACTTGAGCTGTTAAGCCCACAGTAACCTGTGCCACCTGCTTCTGGATCAGGAGGAGCTGTAGGAGCCTTTCTCTAAGAGTGAGTTTATCTGCACCTCAGCCAGCCTGCCCTAAACCAGCCCAAAGGCAGGACCTCCTTTCTTCCTGCTGGTCAGGAGGAGCAGTGATCACAGGCCCCTGAAATCTGTCCCTTTCAGACTGTGTTCAGCAAAGAGCCCTTATTGTCCTCCTCTAGCTGGTGGATAAACCAGACACCTGGCACGGGGTCATTCTAGTCTTCTTGTTGACAAAGCTAAGAACCTCACAGAGGGTGCTCAGCTTTGTAATTCCTTACCCAGAAGAGTTCAGAGCAAGATCCAAACCCCAGGCTTATCTGTTCCCACACGTGATCAGCTCCCGTTCTTTAATGGGAGTGCAAAACACAGCCCTCACCCTCCAACAATAGTATTTCAGGCCTGCCACTTGAATAACTGGTCTTGAAAATTGTTAATCCTGCCTTGTGGGTTGCCAGAAGAAAACAGCTCAGACACAGCCCACTTCAGGTTATGATGCTCAGTGGTCAACGCTGCGTGATGGTGCGTGCAATTGCAGGTGAGCACCATTGAGAGCCTGGCTGTGAAACACACCGGCTGCTCAGTACCCTGGCTGAGAAATGAAGAGCCCATACCACAACAGAGTCCAGATATTGCAATATGATGAAGTGAAGAGGACTGCCTGTTCGCAGTTGCTCAGCAGAACTGTCGGGCTTTATGGTGCTTTTCTCCCCTAGAAGATAAAACCGAAGAAGTTGCTTGACTAATGTGTGCAAGAGTACCAAATGTTCCTGCAAGTTTACTGTGTTTATCCTGTCCTGGTATGCTCCAGTTCTCACTGGAAGGAAACAAGAAATCCTTCCTCTTGAAAATGCTTCTATTAGAAGCTGCTGTCTTTTGGTAGTCTGATGAAAATACCAGGAGGCTTTGCTGTTTGGGAACACCAGGTGTTACTCCATGGGATTACAAGCAAAGCCTCTGTAGTGTTGTGAAATAGATGCCTGGATTTGAGGAGATGGTGAAAAGAATCAGGGGAGACTTCAATATAAAATTGTTGGGAGAGAAAACAGTAATTGGGATTCTAGCCATGACGGGACTGAAACCATCGGATTCCCCATGTGCTGTGGGACATCATTTGTCCTGAAGTCAGGAGCCTGCTGATTCCCACCATACTGCAGTGAAATGATGGGAAGGATATTGCAACCTCTCCTTACCTGCCACAGCTGTCAGAGCGTACCTTTTGGTGAGTCTAGGACCGGTCTGACATTAAATAATGGAATACTAAGGGGAAAAGAGCTCCATAAATGTCTGGGAGATATAAAACCCCGAGAAATAATCTGTGCAGGTTTAGAGAGAACAAATTGTACCACCCAAGCTAGATTGTTTTTTGATAGAATTACTAAATTAATGGATGGTTGGAATGAAATCGATTAAACAGTTCTGAGCTCTCAGTAAGGTATTTGATATAGTGTGTCACAAAATCTTGTGTGAAAAATGAATATCCATCTGGGCTGCACAGAAAGTGTCATGGGAGCTGAGGATTGAATCAAGGACTTAAGGAGAGGGAAAGAAAGTTCAAAAATAAATGACAATGACAAACCAGAAGGAGGAATTTACTCTGAGCTCTCCAAAATCCAGTGCTCGTTTCACTCCTTTTTCATGCCCTATTAGGGAGCTGCTAATGGGAGGTGGAGGAGACCGTAATTAGGAGATTCAGCTGAGTTAGAAACATGAGCAGGACTTGGTAGGAAGATGAGTTGCCCTTCAGCCTCAGCTTCGGTCAGTCACAGCTCCCCCCGAAAACCAAAGCAAACGTAGCGAGCAGGGGAAGGAAGAGCACCCGACTGAAGCATTCAGTGGTGTGCCTGGGAGGAGCAGTGTGGCAGGCCTTGTGCAGAGGATGAGAGGAGAGCTCCTGACTGGCTGACCACCCATTCGACCCATCTTATCCTCTAACTGGGCTCCCTCCGGGCAGCGGGTTTTGGTTTTCTTTCAATGCTTTCTTTATCTGGCAGCGGTGCTCTGCCTGTATGGCTGACGAGCCAGCAGAGACCTGCAGAGATGGGAACTGAAGAGAAGGAAAATGCAATGCAACTCTCGCAGCACCCAAAGAGGGCATGTTAGGGAGTATGCAGGAATGTTTCATACCATGTCACAGGAAGGTCCTGCCTGCAGAGTGCTGATGAAGCCCGACTTCAAATGCAGCTTTTACTGTACTCATTTTTTGCTTTTATTTCTCTGTCTCTTCAATAATGAACATCGTCCTCTTCACACCTGCTTCTCAGATAAGCTGCATCTTTTAGAAAGGGCACTTCTTGCAAATCAGCACACAGGTGTCCCACATCCTCAGCTAGCCCAGGCAGGGTGGCTGTGCCCGACCTGCTCCTGGCCAGGGGAAGCCACCATGCCATGAGTGGTTGCTTTGCTTTGCTCTTTCCTGCAGTCACTGCTGCTGAATTCAAGATATCTCGTGGCTGTGCACATGCCCTCTGCACTACCTGCTTCTCCCAAGCAATTACTAAATAGAGTAGGTATTTTTTTCTGTCTTTGTGTCCTACAGCTGGAGAAAGGTGGTGAAATAACCAAACTGAAGGACCAGATTGGGTCTGTAGCATGGCCCTGAGCCCTTGATGCCTCACACAGGCTGTCAATGCCAGTGTCTTCTAGCTTCTTATGAGCACTTATTTCCCTCCCCCCTCCCAATATTAACACTTAATCTGGAGTGTGGTTGGCCACAGCCACTTGTAGACCTAGAAAGTGCCTTTTATTTCCTTGTAAGTGGTGTAGCAATTTCTATTCTGAAGGTCCTGGACCTCTCGTGACTCATTTTTTCAGGTGTTTTTAGGTTTTTGAGCAAGTATAGAAGCAACCAGGAGTGACGGTAAAACCTTGCTGCATGGAGAGACTAATTTTCTTCTGTTACAGAGATTAATGTTATTCTCTATGAATACAAAAGAAATCTCTTGGCTGATGAACTTTGCTGTGACACCGGGAGGGAATGGCTCCAGACGGTTATTTTCTGTCTTTCCCCAGAATCGCTTCACTCAGCAGCTATTTGTAGGATACTGAATAAGCCAAGGAGCCGTGCCAGTTCCTGCTGAGAATCAGCCATCAGCTCTTGTGCTGGGGGAAAATGCTGTAGGAGCTAAGCCCTTCCAAGGGAAAGCTGGCTAGCTGAAGACCTGCCAGCTGCTGCCAAAGCCAACAAGGCGAGCAGCCCTTGTGGGCGGCCGCGAGCCTGTGGGGTCGGCGGTGAGCTCCGCTGGTGGCACAGCACGCTGGGTGCAAACACGGGGGTTCAGCAGGAGCCAGGGGTCTGTCCTGATTAACACCTTTAACACATTAAGCACGTTTCCATCTAGTTTACCTTGCCCGGTTTGCAAATAAGCCAGCAATGTCACACCTGCTAAGCAGCTAGAATTATGCATCATCATAAATTAAACTTTTTAATTTGCCAACATTTCTGGCTTATGCCATTTATCATTCAAAGCCATCCTTCAGAGAGGCAGAAGGGTTTTCTGTGCTGCCGTGTATGACAGGGGAATCTTCTCCCTTTGCCCTGCTGCACAGGACAAGGGTGTGGGTGCTGGCGGGTCGAGTGCTGGCATCAGGAGCTGCTCATCAGATGGAGGTCTCGTCGGTGAAGTCATTAAGCCAAGGACACAACGCTGTGCTTTGCACCACAAACCCACTGCAGCTGCTTCAGGCTGAGCAAATGTTGATGTCCTTTCTTTGGGTCACCGCAACACCAAGTGAAGCCCACAGCAGCCTTCAGGCAGGGGGGACGCACTGAGGAGCGAGCTGCCTCGCTGCTCTCAGATGCTCGGAGAAGTCCTTACAAACAGGAGCACGATGCTCACATCAGTGATGCTGTTCCAGCCGAGCAGGCTGGCATCAGCTACAAATGCTCTGCAATACAGTGAGGTAAAGTGTCCTTATGAAGCTGGGTGGTTTTGACCTCCCTCTTGCCTCGACTCAAGGCTCAAAGCTACTTAACCCGGGAGATGGGGAATCAGAGAAGTGGCTATTTCTGTAAATGCATTTCACTGATGAAGGCCAGGCTTTGAAGATTGATATCTCTCTAAAACTCTTTAATACCGTGAATATCTGTCGGAAAAAATATTGACGACTCCAGGTTTTATGTACAAGAGCAAGGCTGTGTTGGTGCTTCCCAGAAACGAAGTCAGAAATGTGAGCTTGTCTCAGGTCTGGTAATTCTGGACCACAAGGGGGTGCTTGTAACGCTTTTTTCCCGTGAAAAAAATACGGATTTTTTTTCCCCCCACTGCCTCTCCTTTAAAATCAAACTCTGAACACTGCTCATGGTTTCAAGAACGGTGGAGGTGTTGGGGGGGTTCTCCTTCCAAACAAGAAATAAAACTTGGTTGTGGACTAGAATAGATGGGGTAGGGGTGTGTGCAGTGGAAATTATAGTCGTATATATATAAAAAATATATATATATATATATATATTTTCCCATATATAGAAAAAATAATTTCCCATGAAATAAATATTAGAAGTCAAAACATTTTTTTTTTTTAAGCAAATCTATGAAGAATTGTCTGGGCAGCAAGTAATACAAATGAGTTAAACTAGTCATATGCAGTTGCCCTTTTCCGTAAGCAAAAAATCTATGTCAAAACAGATGTAGATATATGTGGATGTGCTTAGGGTAAGTGAGCTGCATTTAAAGAACCCCAAAATGGCAGCACTACACAGTCTGATGCCAGCAAGAGGATGAGGGCAATTTATGGTACCTTGCAGAGAGAGAGTTTAATTTGGATGCTACCCCTTCTTTCCACAAAGCATCTGCATAGCTGCTGGCAAAATACGTCGGGAAGGAGCCAAGAAGAACAGCAGCGAGTGGCATGAACCCCACAAAGGGAAAACAAAGTCCACATGCTGTGTGCAGCACAGGCATTCCTGCCCACTCTCTGCTTTATGAGGAGCCACCAGCGCCGCTGGGGTCAGCGGCAGAAGATGGTTTTCCATGTCCTGGCCTTGCTGCTGTGATCTTGCTCCCAGGAATCACCAGGAGCCCTCAGGGGACCTGCAGCTCCCCACAGTCCCCTTGCTGCCCACTGTTGTGACAGGAGATGTGCCAGTGCCGTAGGTCTGTGCCTTGGCGGCTGCATCTTGGGCCTGCAGGGCCTGCCCTGTAAGCCTCAGCCAGATCTGTCTGCAACAGCATCCTGAATAGGCTATGTCCTAACAGTCTGAGCACTAACTTCAGCAAGTTGGGAGGTATTTGCAGTGACTTGTCTTTGCTTTTTTTCTGGCCAGCTTTCTCCAAGTGGGACCCTGGGCCAGGGAGGGAGCAAAGGGGATGTGAAGATTCAGAGCTCTTCACCACGCCCTGCACTAGATTGCATCCATGCTCTCGAGGCACCAGACTGCACTTCTTGTCTCAAGCAATCGGGACAGCCCAGGTTTTGCCTTGTTGCAGTCTATTCTGAGGGAAGGCAATCTCTTAATCAAATTAAATATGCACATTGCCCATTTGTTATTCAAAAAAAATGGATTTTCTATACTATATCCCTGCTGTTAGAGATATAAAAACTCTTTGTTTAAAGTAACACTGCATCATTGCTCTTTATATCTCCTAAATTAAAGAAAGCCGTAGTGTATGGACCAAGGTTGGAGAAGGTACACACCTCTCATATGTGTCTTAGTCATATTTATTACTGGACATGAGAAGGTGAAAGCCTAGGAATGTATTTGTGCCTTGGATATGCTTGGGTATGCCACCAAGACCTTGCACTTGTTCTCTGAAGCTCTAGCACTGTCTGTTTTGTCCACTTGCTCCTGTCAACATCCTTTGTTGTCACCACCCCAGAGCAGCAGCAGGTAAAAGCACGATACAGTCACCTGCAGCGGGGTCCTTGGATGGCAGATTTTGGGGAGAGAAATCTTGATTTCAGCCCTAGGCCAAGCTGTGTGTCCCTGTGGGCCTGTTGGGGCAGGTTCTGACAGCCAGGACCCATCCCACCACCCCAGCTGGAACTCAGTGGTTGGCCAAGGGGCTTCCCCGAGGGTCCTGTGTGGCACCCCAGGAGGTGGCATGGGGTGGGTGGTGGTGGGTCAATGATGTGGATGCACCCGTGTGTTGCAGAGCATGGTGTGCTTTGGCTTACCTCTGGATCCAGAGGAGCAATGCAAGTAATTCCAGGTCCGGTGGTGGAACAAGCCCATGCCAATAGGTTGGTCCCGTTAAAAGTCTTCCAGAATCCGACTGAAATACCTCATCACCATGCGAAATGTATTTAGAGCTTTGCACCTGTGAGTTGTAATAAAAAAATATGCTAACATATACAGCAATAAGGAGTGATTTGTGATGTTAATGACTTTCCCATCTATACGTTTACTGACAAAATATATTGCATAATTTATGAAATTGCTTTAGCACTCACAGCACAAATGATGCCTCCTGATTGGCTAAATTCAGTGCCATATGTTGTATATAAAATGTATTTATACTCAACCAAGATATAAATTGTAAGGAAGCCTTGAGTACAATGATAAAATTATAAACACATTTTCCGCCTGTTGAACACAGAATTTATATCTGTAATCTTATCTTGGTTGTGTTACAACAGTCAACTTGGCTTCTATATTCGCCCCTAAAGGCTTTCTTCAAATATTCCCTCACTAGAAGTATTTTTTGAAGCTCTACAACCAGACAATTAAATGAGTACAAAGAGCACAATAATTACTTAACACAGCCAGTATCATGTCATGTGTGCTAATGTCTTTCTTCCTTTTAGTTTATTTGATCTAGCGATATGCTACGCTGATAGACTGGCTTCCAATTCTATATTCAACTCAGTTGCCGGCAGTTTTAAGAGAGCATTTTTGTTAGAGAAAAAATACATAAGTGTGCCAAAGTTTGAAAACTGGGAAGAGTTAAAGTTATCCAGGGATTTTCCATTCCCATCAGCTGAGCACAGTATTTTAAATTTGAACTCTATATAATTATATCTATCTATATCTATATCTATATCTATATCTATATCTATATCTATCTATATCTATATCTAATATCTAATATATCTATCTATATCTATATCTGTATCTATCTATATCTATATAGTTACTTAATTATTCCATTTCTGAATTGTATAAATCATATCATCATACAGAGAAATGCTTTAGATCTATCCACTGGGCCTTGATTCATCCTTTCATCCTTTCTGAGAGAAGTTAGGTGTAAAGTACAGGCTCAGGGTAGGCAGATCCTTTCAGGCTCCTTGGGCAGAGCCTCAGCACGTGTGTTTCATTTGAAATACAGCTTTCTGACAGTCCTGGTACACATCAGCCAGGTTGGCTGTCTTTCCTTTTTTTTTTTTTTTTTTTTTTTTTCCCCTTCTTTTTCCAGAGAGAAACGAAGATCCATTTAATGGCTGCCAACTTCATTATCTGATTGATGGCCTTGCTGGCCTGGCTGAGCGCTGCTCTGAAGGTTAGGTTTCCTGAAAGCAGAAGCAACCCCTTCCCATGACCACTCTGACACCAGCAGAACAAGCAATTTATCTGCCTGGCTGCTGAATGTATTAATATTTGAAGTTAATTTGTCTGCCTGAATAATCTGGTGCCAAATCATGTAGCCATTTATCAGTTGTAATGGGAAGATGTTGCTCTTGTCTGGATGCCTTTAGAGGTAACCAGCATAACCTCAGCACATTGACACAGCTGATTGTGGAAAATTACATCGCAATATTGTTCTGACTGCTTGGTTACAAAAGATATTTAGTAGCTTTATGTGCAAGGTTGGACTAAATTATATCCGGGTAGCTGAGATGAAGTGTAGCAAATAAAAATACAGTTGCTGTTGCAGTACCACTTGGGGGAGGGTGTCTAATTCTTCACAAGCATTTCAACTAAACATAAACCTCACGCAGCAAGCATAAATGTTGAAAAAGAGTATTCACAGAGGAGATTTTGGGAGGGGAGGGAATGCTGTGTCTAAGGGCAGGGAAGGTAAACGCCCCCAGAGCCAGCCAAACCTCGTCCATCTCCAGCAGCCGACACGCTGCCCTGCTGACAAGTGCGGTGGGACAGCGGGAGGAAGAGCGGTGCTGTCAGTGTGAACAAGGGCCCTAGCTGGAGAAGAAACATTTGGCAAAGCTGTCTGCTGAAACAGACGCGAGATGACCACAAACTGGTCCTTGAAGCGTACTCAGAGATTCAGGATGTGGGTCAGAGCAATTTGGCAAGAGAGGACGTTGGCAAGGGCGAGGGAGGAAGGAATACAAACAGAAAGGGGGGGGAAGCACAGTGTGACCAGCAAGCTCTGTCATCTGGTAGGAAGGCAGCGCAGTGTAACATACCAGAAGCTTTTATGCGAATCAATTACAACAGCACTCCCTTACTGCCCCTTTTGGCTTTCAGACTGAGGTGTAGCTCCATGTGAGGCAGCCTGGAGAAGGCAGAAGGCAAATTGGTCATTCATTTATTGTTACTGAAAGAGGTAGGGATTTGGGCATGTGCTATCCTCTTGCCAGATCACAACACAGGTTGTTACAGGAGCGTTAGCAGTACCGGGATGTGAAGAGTAGCTTGTTTGGGGAATGGCTTGTACTTTGCTCATCTTTCACCAGGAGAAGGCCAATGTATACACAAATTGAAAATAATGAAGCAAAAGAGTTGCAATCCTTTGGCAGCTGTTTTTAGCGGTGCTGTCCCTGAGGATTTGCTCAAGAACTGATTGTTTTCAGATGGAGACTGTAGCCATTCCCAAACACCAGGCTGCAAGCCACCGACGTTGCTGCTTCTGTGCCATTCCCCTCCCCTTCCCTCAGTATCGCCGGGCCGTGCAATGTAACGTCCAAGCTACACCGCGGTTTATGTAGCGCGTAATGCCGACGAAATTTCTGTACATGGCCAACAAAGGTCATTCTCCTTCTGCCTGGCTCTGAGAGAGTTTCACAGGCATTCGCACCGAGCTGCACGGAATAAAGAGCACAAAGACCCGCGGATAATGAAGCCTTCAAGGACCAGCAGCAAATTTCATCCCGCTTCGCATGTGGCAAGGCAGTAACTATATTTCACTCCCAAGACTTCTCATCCCCAGAAGGCTTTATGTTATAGGCTGATTGTTATATGCCATATAAATCAGAATTTCAAGGGGGCACAACAGCAGGCTGGTTCTCTGTGAGTTCAAGTGAACCTCTGAAAGTTGCAAGTACAGAGAGTAACTCGAGGTTGGATACGTCCCAGTGTCCCTTCGGAGGCTGTAATTACCAACCCCATGAGTAATGCGAGGATTAAATACGTGATTCAGCATGGTGCTCTGTCTTCTGAGTTATCTGAAGTTAATAGTTTCTGGGGAAGCAGCTCTTCAGGGTCAAATGCCACCTCCTTGTACAACATCTACACTCACGCAGGTCTGGGAGATCACAGGCAGGGCTCTTGTGCATCTGTACCATTCATTCATGGCAGAGCAAAAATACAAGCAGAGCTTTTGTTGTAGTAACTGCTGGTTATAGATAACACTTGAAAGCTGCTGAATGCTGTGTGGATACAGAGGAGGCCAAGTATCATCCCCAAATTTTCTGCCACACACACTTCAATTCTTTCTCATTTTAAGTGAACGGGTCAGCCTGCCTCCAGGCCTGGTTATAAATGAATGCCTTGCTGATGCTCTCAGTCTAGACTCTTGACTTTGGTGTTTATTTAGGTTTATTTTAATGACATGCTTAAATCATGTGCTTAATTTTATACGTGTAAGCAATCCTATTCATTTTAAGGCAAGTAAGGCCATGTTTAGAACTGTTGAGGCATATTGTTGACTGATGGCTGTGGAGCTTGGTCCCACAAACACTCCTGTGCCACCCGTGGTGGGGTGACCCTGTCCAGCAGCTAAGCCTCATCACACAGCAGTGTACCAAATCAGCCATACCTAAAACCTTGGTGAGTTACTGACACTGTTTTGGTCACAAATCCAAAACTCAGCAGCATGCACCCAGCTATGAAGAAAATTAACTTGATACCAGCCAGACCTGGTACGCCATCAGGACATGACATGTACAAGGATGGATGAGCTCAAATGCAAAATGTATGTGACTATCAGATTGATTTTCGTGCACAAGTGGGATTAGACAAGGGGATATTAATGTAAGCGTTTGTACGACTGGGAGTTTTGATTGCATGTACTCTGGCCTGGAAGTAGTATTAATGTGGCCACTGAGCATAACTTCAGCAAAAAGAAAAACCACCCCAAACAAACAACAATACCAACAACAACAAAAACAATTACTGGAAATATCAGGACTGTAGAGATACAATTAAAAGCCTTCTAGCTGCTACTGAAAATACAGCAACAGGAGATTTTCAGGAGTAAAACTGTTACTGCTTGGAAAGCCTGTCAGTGAACATGAGATATTCATCTCCCCTGACACCCTTCCTTAGACAAGCTACAGCAAGCAGCTCTCACTCTTCATTGTCAAAGCATACCTCTTCTGTGCTTTTGTGCATCGAGTACTATCAACAATCCTAAAAAAAAAAATCACGGCAGGCTCTGCATAGACTCCAACCTCTTCCAGCCTCACATCTCCTTTCTGCCTGTCTAAATGCCTGTTACCCAGAGAGGGCATCATGTCCCGTGGTGACAAGACTGGGAAGGATGAGGGCTGGAGGTTTGGCTCATGGTGGAGGTTTTAGATGATCCTGGGGTGAGAGGTTGGACCATGGCACCAGAGAGCAATGCCATCTTCCAGCAGGGCCATTGTAGTGCCACTCTTTTCTGCAAGATACAGACTTGAAAGCAGTGCAGGGCATTGCAGCACCTCTCCTGCTCTGCCCGGCCAGGCTGGGCCAGGGAGATGCAACAGCCTTGTCCTGAGGGCAGGTGAGGAGCTGGAGAGGTGCCCTGGAGGTGAGGACATGAAAGGTGAGCAGTGGTCTGCTGGCAGCGTGCGGCTCAGTCCCCCACAAACAGTGTGGGGGTGACCCAGGCAGTGCAAATTCACACATGAGCATGGGATTTCATCATATAACCCTAACCCAGACAAAGTCTAGGCTATGAAAAATGAACAAGCAAACAGCAGAAAATGAGCTCCAACAGAAACTGTGTTATTTTTCACATGGTCTGTCAGGTTTTAAATTCTTGTCACTGGTGCTCATCCTTCACGTGGGAGGGGGGAAACAAAACAACCACAACCACCCAACTGTACCTTATAATTCAATGGCTGCAGCTGGCACTGGTGTGTTTTAGAGTGGCTAACGCCAAGGGGCTTCAGGTTGCTAGCAGTATGGCCTCTCCAGGCCCCACGAAAGGATGCTGCCAGGAACAGCTTCTTTTATGTCTCCACTTATCTTCACTGCTACACATCAAAGAGGAAAAATCTGTTTGTCACTAGCTATGCGTTATCAAAGGGACAGTGTTGGCTCAGGATGGACACATACAGTAACCTGTTAGACCTGGGGGGGCGTCCACAGGCAGTGAGAGAAGAAATGATCACTTTAGATATCCCAACCATCTGAAGGAGAAATCCACAGTGTACTTCAGTACGAACTGTGTTTTCCTTTCTTTATTTTTAAGTCTTACTATACGTAGTTCTTAAGCTTCGTGTTAGTGCTCCGTGAAGCTACCCGGCCAGTGATAGACTCCTTTTGCTGATAAAGAAGCCCAGGAAGGATTGCTGGGAGCACTGCTGTTAAAAAGATAGAGAATGTGATAACCTCTCTCACCATCATCAGCATTGCTGCTCTTTTGGAAGAGCTTAGCAAAAATCATCCACCTCAAGTCCTGGGGAGATGATGAATTGGGCAATACATATGGCTAACCATTTAAAGAGACTCTTTATTCATTTATGTATCACTTTTATACTGGGGATTGAAGAAAACATCCTTCCTCCATTCCTCCCAAATGAGGACTGATGTCTCTGTAAGTTCTGCAGCTGCACTGGGCTTGTGATTTTACAAAGATCTCCTAAAAAGAGAAGTTGGTTTATGAACACCTAAAATGGCTGTCACTGAAGCTTTCTTTCTGTTGCCTCCTTTGCAATAGCACCCTCCAGGTAACCTTCATAAGCTCCACACTGCTTTTTGAATACCTGCCCTCCACGTTTGTCTCTTCTTTCTGCTCCTTTCTGATTCTTTTTCTCTGTCCCCAGCTCCTGAAGTCCTCATTTTTTTTCTTTTCTTCTTGCTAAAATATTTCACCTAAGCCTGGATTTTTTTTTTTACCATTTGTATTGATTGATAGCTGTAGTATGAGTGAGGACACAAAGCAGCTTACTGTGTTTTCTTGAGCTGGCTCCAATTTTAAGGCATTGCAGTTCACAGAATGCCTTTTGGGACATTACAGACTCTGTAACATGGGTTTGACTATGCCTATGTCAGAAGAAGAACAACAAAAAATTAGTCATATCCACAGTAATGAAATAAGCAACAGTGCAGAACTCTCTCCTCCTCATCTCCTTTCACCCCTCATCCCCCAAGACCTACCTGTGCAAAGCGTGTCTTGAGGAGTCCTGGGTCTTAAATAATGTCTGGTATTCTCTGTCCTTGGGAGAGATTGCCGTAATTCTTGCTGCATTTCAATAAATCATCATCACATCAGGGATCATGTTGCCTATGTTACCTTCTATCCCAGCACTTCTTCAGTGTGCTAAACTGTCTTGACACGTCTTGAAACCATCAGGAAATACTGGGCATTTCAATGAATATATGGTGGAAATCAGATTTTTCACATCCTGCAATTATTATGAAGAAACATGCTCGGCTAGCTGACCTGGTCAGTCAAGATGGTTGTGAAGAATATATTAAAGGCTTGGTTTGTTTATCTAACACTGAAGTTTCCACACGAATCACACCATATTCTGCAACAGGCTGAGGAGCTACAGGGCTTACCCAAGGACCATAATTCTTCTCAGGGCTGGGGTTGTTTCTCCCAAGGTCCTCAATACCTCTGTGCAATTCATAGCAGTGGCCTGTAGCTGTCAGCTACATTTTAAAAGCAATTTTCTTTTAAAAGAGAGGCTTTCCAGCTGCAGAGGAAGCCAATCCTCATGCCTTCAGATCTGAATTTTGCAGTGGTTTTGAACTGGCACTTGACAAGCTGTGAGTCATTCTATCCAGGCTGGATCCCTTAGATTTACATTCTCTCAAAACATTTTGACTTTGATACATTTATATAGATGCTGCCCCCATCCCAGATGGCATCTTAAAATGATCTTTTTAAGAGCTGAAATTACTGCGCAGTCCGCAACTTCCTTGCTTTGGGTTTCCATACAGCTCTGGAAAGCTTCAGTATCGAGCACTTGTTCTGTCTGCAGTGTCTCCTTGATGCTGCTGGGTGAGAAAGATCTGAAATCCACAGGACAGTGTTGGTTCAGTCCCCTTTCTTGCCGCTCCACTGCTGCACTTCCCACATTGCGTCCATGAACACGAAGCACTGACATACTGTGACCAGGCTGAGTACTGCAAGCCCAACATCTCTTCTTCACTGAAGAGGACATCTTTCAGGTTCTCCATTTGTGCAGGTGTAGCTTTAAACATACAGTTCTCCTCTTCTTTTTATATATTGGCATGGCACATCTTGCCATTGGCTGGATCAACTCTAGATCACACAATAAGCATGCTTTGGAGGTAGATCAGTATTTAGAGGAATTAATCTGAAAAGAGGTCTACTGGGAGGCACTCAGATGGCAAGTGTTATTAAATTATACGAGATTTTATCATGTATGTAATCATTTATTGAGCTGAGAATCCATACAAGGTAAACAAATGTTTACATTATCATACAGTAAGCATTTCCAGGGCTTAATAAAAATGATTGTCACTCACTGTGCTTCACAAAAAAATTCATTTTAATGAATAAATAATTTGATGAAATCGAAAAATATTTACAATATAAACAAATGAAAAAGCTTTGGATATATTAATCTGAGCATCCTGTATTTTGCATTTTCTAACGTTTTTTTTCTATCAAGATTCTCTCTCTGAAATGGTACAAAGTGGATAGAAATTACAAGTCAACAAAGTTAACATGATTTGGTACATGTCTTTCCATCAGTTCAGATAAGCTACATATGATTCATTTATTATGCACGTGTTAGAATACAAATATAAGTAAAATCATATATTATCAAAATGCCAGACAGCATTCTCCACAGAACAGAAATGTACACTAGGCCGTGACAATAACTGAGAATCACAGGCAACGAAATATAACAGAAAAGTACAAATTCCTTCATAAGAATATAATTGTGCTCTCTTATTTACCAGAGGACTATGCTGCTTCACCACATCGATGGCTACGTATGAATACAGTGTTCAACAACTGCCATGTGGTTTGGTGTACGCTCATATGGGTGTCAAGCAGCGGCATTAATAGTGGAAAATGGGCAGTGCAAGCAGTTTTATAAACATCTCTTTCGGCTCTTAATAAGAGCCAATTATACAAAGCAGTAGAAGCGTAACATTGAGAAGTCTTCATCTCATTTACACAGATATCATGAAACGACTTGCTTTGTTTGTGGTGGTGGAAGGAGGAACGGTGTCTGTGCTGTTTATGCCATCAGCCAGAATTCAAGTATTCCAAAGCCACTTCATAGCAGAATTTGTATTGATCCTGAAAAATCAAAAGAAAACCACAAAGTCAGTTATTGAAGGAACTTAATTAAGGGGATCAATATTTCTCTTCTGTTAAAATTAGTTACTATCAGCTACGGTCAATGGGAACCAGTTTGCAAATCCAATTTATATTCAGATAAGAAAATCTTTAAATTAACCAGACAATAGACACCACACACACAGTAACTTACAGTACTGCTCATATTAGACGTGTAGTTATCTGCTCTAATACACTTGTATGAGAAAAATTGACTACACATAAGCAGATTGACTTGCAACCCTTCAGTCATCTGTCAAAATGCTCACATAGCACTTTACCAGAATTGGAGTTATTGAAGTTCCTCCCTGGAAATGTTTATCTTAAAACAGACCCAGTGTCTAGTGCTTTCCAGATCATAACTCTTATTTTGATGTTCATACGCTTGCTACATGTCAGCATGAAAGCTGTTTACTGTTCCTCCTCTAGGTGCAGCTCAAACCTGCACTGAAATGCTGTGCTCTCTCAGTGCAGTAGGGCAGGGAGACCAGGCCAGAGCTAAATTAATTGGATTCATTCCAATTAATTTTTGAGCAATTAATGATGATGCACATGTTAGGCTCTTAACAGCTCTTCTGTTAGCCAGTCTGTGTTTCCAGGTACCAGTCCTGTGCTTCACGCACAGAACTGCTGTTTTCATTTGCAAAGGCTTGGAGACCGGGCCAGTCCCAGGGAAATTCTCTTTCCTCAGCATTCAGGCTCCATCTGCATCCTTCTGAGATGAAGAGTTGTGGCTTCATGCCCTTCACATCTTAAGCAGCACACAGAGGCCAATGTTTCTGACCGACCCTTGTCCACTGTGCAGCTTCAAGGGTTGCGGTACCTGGGGACTTAACGACTTTGTGTGCACAGACATAGCCCGCTTTTATTTTTTCCTACTACTTGCATTAGCAGTGCTGCAAGCATTTAAATGAAACAAAAATGCTGGAAGAAATAGTAGGTGTGGGTTGCCTGAATGAAAATGCTCTGTATTCTAACAATTCAATTTGGAAATATTTCCCCCTCTTCCCCCCACCCAAGTTTTATGACTATTTCTGTCACTGAAATGCCTCTTTCTCTTATAAAATTTAATCAATTAATGATAGTCGAACATGCACTATTATACAGTAACAACCACAACTTAATGAGTGGACAGCACTCAGTCTTCACCTTCCGAGCATCCCAAGCTGGTAGAATACAATTACACCCTACATATATTCTCCTTTTCTTTGGTGAAGACATTATAAAGGAGTAAGTGTGTTGGCCTGTACTTGAGATTTTGGGTCATATTTTCGTTGAAAAGAGAGTCTACCTTAAAACATAAGAGACCAAACAATATTACAGCAATCAAAACGCCAGAAACAAGCACAGGCTATTTATGAGTTCTTTTGTTAGAGCTGTCACTTTAGAAGAAAACAAATCCTAGGTGCTTATATTGCCTAAGTTATGAATGAGATGTATGTTAGGCTTTAAGATCCTGAGGGTTCCATAAACTGTCTATGTCTTTTTCAGGATGAGAAAAGATAGAAAAGAAGAAAGGAAAGAAATAAGTATTATGTAAATTATTCCTTTTTTGCTTTTCTTGTGTATGTTTCTAAACAAATGGCAATTATTCTATAACCACATAACAGAGATCAAAACAAGAGATCAGCCACTCATCCATTTCCATTTTTCCATGCTCATTTTATGCTGATTTTACTGATCCAGCAGAAGAACTGTCATTTTTAGTAAGTCCAATACCTGTGCTAAATAGCAGACATCTTATTATTTCCCACTGTGTTCACTCATGTGTGTCCTTTGTACATTTTTATTATTCACTTGATGGTGAATATGAAAAGTTTCTTTATGTTAGCTAGCTTTAGAGAAGAATATTTATATTTTTTTCTAGGACATCATTGGTAGATCCAAAAACATGTACTACAAAATGCTTTGGACATGCTGTAATGGACATTTTGTAATGCCATGTGTTACTTTTGTATGATGGCTGAAGAATTTCATAGATTTTCCATACTGAGTCTATGTGGCATTCAAATTTTTACACTTGCAGGAAAACCAATGAAAGTAAGAGATGAATTTCTAAATATGGATGGCCAAGGTTGCCCTTCATCTGGTCAGAAAGTGTATAATAGGTTTTCATAAAGCAGTCTTGAAACTATTCTTGTCAAATACCATTATAACTCTGAGCATTTCATCTCTTATCACAGCATTTTACAAAGGTAAATGAATATTCTTGTTCTCTCTTTTTTTCTTTTCTTTCAGATGTGGAAACTGAGGCAAAGAAACATTTATATAATAAAGGTCAAAAAGGATAAAGTCAGTAACAGGATCAGGAAAAGAACTGAAGTGTCCTAGTTCCCTTTTTACCATGAAACAATCTATGTGAAAATTCCTTTGAACCCTTGCTAATTCAAGTAACTTGTTCCTACAAATAGGAAGTCTGAAGAGATGTTGTTCTGACTCTGCTGTGTCAATGGATTAAGTGGAAATGGGAAAAATCCTGATTGTCCCCTGACTCAGGTCCTCTACTGGTAAAACAAGGAAAACGATACTGCTCTTCTTCCCAAGAGCTTTGAAATCTCTTAGTAAAAAAGCCTTACAAGGCCTCTCAATACCATCCAGATATTCTCGGTACCACCCACAATTTATTAAAGGTTATTTTTATATTCTAAAATAATATATCTAGCTTTTGATTAAAAAAAAATCTTTGCTGAAGAATAGAGACAGCTGTCTGACAAATCTATATATGGAAAACTGTCAAAAATGGGAATTTATAGACAGCATTTTCTTGAACTGTACATCTTCACACTGGTAATTTTCTTTTTATTTCTATAAAATAAATGTATAAGAGATCAGTGAGTTCTGTGGACTTAAGCTCTGGGAGAACTGAGAACAGCAGGCCTGCCAAGTCTCTATCCAAATCTCTGCTATCTGAATGAAGAAGTAGGACATTTTTCTTAATATTTAGGAAATAAAAATGTATGGTTCTCAGCGTGATGATTCTCCTCCTGAGAATACAAACCAAAGGAAAAGGAGCCAAATAAGCTTCTCCCTCCCACCATTGTGAAAGCTTGATAGTTTCTCACTGATACAAGATTCACAGTTTCATGTTCCTTGCTTATTTATGGTCCTGTGGTGCTTGTTGTAAATTCGCTCCTCACTTTGCACAGCTGGCAGCATCTGGCTTTTTGCCCTAAGTCTGGCTAGAAAAAGGCCTGAAGGAAGGGCTGACTTCACAGGTAGCCTAGATGAGACCACTGCGAAGAAGGATGAGGTGGTAGCCATTCTTCCACAGGACTTCCATGAGACATGGGGAAGAGGATGGTCCTACCCACCTACACATGAGCCTGGAAGTCTCACACTTCCCAAGAGAAATTCCTTTTGCCCCGTATTTCACACCCAGATCTCAGCAACCCATCTGACAGGGAGGGATCTCTCCTAATATTGCAAGATATTGGACCAGCTCTGAGATGCTACCTGCATCCTTCCTAGCCACTCTGTAGAAGAGATGATGAAATATAACAGTCTTGATGACCCAAACTTGTTTAACCAAAACTTGCAACATTAGTTCAGATGAGTTTAGCATCCCTAAAGCTGCCCAGATGTTGCTTCCTCCTGCCTATGATGCTAACTCAGATACAACTGCCTCTCAAGCAGCCAAGTCTATATGAAGATGTCGCAAAACAGTGTCTTTATGGTCCAGGCATCAGCATATGTTGTCATGCTTCAGCCATCTCTGAGTACAGAAGTACACACTGGAGCGTAAGAACCTGCTGCGTTAAGCTGTTCCGCAGCTCTTGTGGCGTAGCAGCTGGCACTTCAGCAATTCTCCATTTAAAAAAAAAAAAGGCCCATAAAATACTCTCTAAGAAAATAATTGCACATGGCCCCTTGTTTCTGAACTTCTTTAATCTTTCTATGAGATAGAGCAACCATAATTAAATGCAATATTCTGGATGTCAAACTGCAATTCATGGCTTTGATAAATATTAGGCGATTAAGCTATTTATAAAATACATAATTTGAAAATCTGGCATTTCATTTTACATAACTATTATTCCTACCCCTTGCAAGGGCTGCTCTCCACTTGGCTCAGCCTGCTAGAAAAGAAAATTAATAAGGATGTTCGGCTGAAAGTTTAAAACTCTTAAAAAATTCAAATGAACAGAGACAAAGTCTCCTTGGGAAGAAAGTAGTGTAAAAATACTCTTACAAGTGAAGTGACTTCATTATCCCCTTTGAAAATGACTTGCTTGCTTTGTGAACAACTCCCACTGCAAATCTTGGAAATCTTACTGAGTCTTCTGAGAAAAAGGAACATTTCCTATTTAGTGGTGCAGTTAAAAAGCTCATACCAGAAGGTCCACCATGTTAGGCTTATTATTCCTCAGTGTCTTCACAGCATGGAATACGTCAACAGCCCTCTGATGTTGAAGCATTTCACAAACAATACTGATTGCACAAAACGTCCCACTGCGGCCACCTCCGTTCCTACAATAAAAGTGATAAAATGGCTCAGTTACAATTGACTTCATATTACAAGTTCTTACAACACCAGGAATGGCTACAGAAGGTATGAGTTCCACCAGGGAGAAGCCACTGAACATTAATGCCCCTAAAGGCGGCTGAACTCTAAGCAGAGCACTGTTTTTAATTGGAATTAATGGGCTGAATGATCTCCAACCTATCATTCAGAATCCAGGAGGCTGAAAGCCTGAAGGTAATTGAATGGACAAATTTTGTGCCACTCTTTTTAGTGAACTTCTGAAGCAGCACGAAAAGACTGCTAAAATAAGGACAAGGTTCTTTTAGATTCAATTCAACGCCCCTATGCACTGTTAATGCATAGGGTTGTGATGAGTATCGGGCTAGAAATATTATAGGGAAAGCGGATCTGTTAATTTTTTTTATTTCCGACCCTAGTGCCTTCTTTCTGGATCCACAGGTGTTTCAGAGGAAGAGCAAAAGCGATGTCCAATCTGTCTATGAGCCATTCTGGTGGCTGTGCTTTCAGCATGGCACAAGGCGGTGCTGCGATGTCCCAGTGGCTGATGCGCTCACCCCGCAGCGGCAGGCAGAGCGACTGGGTGCATGGGAATGACTGCTCTGAAAGTGATTGTGTTCCGTCTCCACCCACAGTATCAGAGGATAAGAACCCAAAGTGACTTGCTAACAAAGAAGCCAGGCACAAGTGTTCATATGCATGATCAAATACAGCATTTAATAATACTTTATCCCCGGTTATTTTTAATCTTTGAGATAATCTCTTTCTTTCTGGAAACCCTATTATTTCTACAGCTATTCTAATCAGAATCTTTAGGCTGCACTTCACCGAAAATAATAAACCTTAATAATTACCAGAGCGCAGCCTGGTTAGGTAGCAGGTCTTTCAAACCAGCTTCGCAAATGGCTGATTTTCAAAGGAAGCTACAACGTCGCACATCTGTCACATCCAGGCAGTATGAAAAGAATGCTCTCTGCTGCCAAAACATTGCCCGATATTGTGGGACTCTTTGAGAATTTTAATTAAAATAAAGTCATTTAAAAGGATTATATTAGAGCTTTTTCTTTCTTTACTGCCTGGAAGTGACGCATGTGTGATGTTGTACAACTATTTAATATCATCAGCCACCTCAGAGATAACAGTAATTTGCACTTCAAAAGGGTCTTTTCAGCTAAAGATCTCAAAACATTAATTAATCACACTGCACAATGCTTCTTTGATGAAAGTATTATTATCCCCATTCTACAGATGGGGAAACTGAAGAGCAATGACTTGTTCAAGGTCAGCGATAGTGGGAATTACTAATACACTTTCCTCCATAGTTGTAACATTGTCTAAGTGCAAACCAAAATTCAGGAAGTTATCGCCTACTCTTGGGTTCTAACTTTTGAAAGCACGTTGGCATGTGCTTTTCCCACTAACATGTCCCTTCTCCACCATGGCAGCATCTTTTAAGTAGATTTTCTTTACTGAAAGGGTTGTGAGGCATTGAAACAGGCTGCCCAGGGAAGTAGTTGAGACACCATCCCAGGAGGTTTTCAAAAGATGTGTAGATGTGGTGGTCGAGGACATGGTTTAATGTTGGACTTGGCAGTGGTAGGTTAGATTTGATGATCTTTGAGGTCTTTTCCAACCCAAAGGATTCTATGAGAAGGGATTCTATGGAGAGGGATATAACTTCAAGCACTGAAGACTCAGTCTCAAAAGATTGCATACTGCTGAGAGCAAAGAGCCATATCACAAGGCAGGATGGTGGATGAGAATCTGTACCAGTAGAGCACACAGGTACCAGGAGGACAAAAATATACACCTTTACTAGAGAAAGGTAAGGCTCATCATAACTGGTCTATTAGAACACTTTTACTTCTGTGACTTATGTCTGGAAGAGGTATCACTCCCTCCTATACTACTTATTTCTTCCACTAAGGAACTGTAGCTGGCATACACTCCTCAACTGTAGAAATAAAATTTAATTGTTCTGAAGGTACAGTTTTGATTTACTTGGAACAAACACACACCTTTTTCATTTGCAAAAGTCACTGGACATCTTTATATAAAATGGAGTTAGCTTGTACCCATCCTCTTTTCACAGGGGTCTACCAAGGGACAGAGAGGGAAACTCACGAATCTACGTTAAAAAATGTACAATCCCTTGTGTCTTCAAAACGTTTAAATGAGCAACTGTATTATTTGTTCAGTTCCTGATGGATACCTCTTCACCTTTTCACACATCTTTTAAAACCTAGCACAAATGCTATGATAATGGCATTCCCCCACTTCCTCTCGTCTGTTCCCAGTACTTACAAACAATGTACAACTGTGCGTCCTTCTCCCCCGTTGTACTCCTCCTGCCACTTCTCCACCTGGCGGATGAGCTTCAAGAAGGAGCGCTTGGAAACTGGCGTGTCTCTGTACATGGGCCATCCCAGGAACTGGAACTGCTGCACCATCCGATAGCCATCTTGGGGCTGTAGGGATTCAGGGAACGAGCAGGAAAAAGAAGGAACAGCATTACTTATGGTCTATTCAAATGGTGTGTAATTTAGGTGTTTGCATCCGCGAGGGAAGTTGTTCAGCAGATCACCGCTGACAAACTACTAATGCAATTTCAACTGCCCTTGAGGAGTTATGACTTTTAATTTCCAACTGAGCTATTAGAACAAGAGGTTTTAAACAGAGGGCTATACAAATAGTCTAGAAGAGAGCAACAGTACAGCTGCAGGATCAAGCAAATAATTAATTAATATCATAGCAGGAAAGAGAGCGCTGCAATACAATTATATAACCTCTTTTTTTTTCATATGCTTCAGCATTTTGAAGAATGTTTGCGTGCTTCTGTCTTTTTTTACAGAAAGGTCAAAACCTCTCAAGATTATTTTGAAGTAGGAAATATTTTAAAAAGCAAATGAAACCCTCAGATTTTTCCTGCTTATAAAAACCTAACTACATTTTACTTTATTGTGTGCTACTGAAATAGTCAGAACCCCTCTGGTGAGATGTTACTGAACAGTTGCTTTATGGTGATTTAAAATAAAAAAGGAGCATAGAACAAGTGTTGGTGGCAGAAAATTACAGTCCTTTGAAAAGGGCATAATAAACACACACATGAAAACTGTTTTTGTAGCCTAGGATTTGCTACTTTCACTTCTGTGCAACGTGAGTGCATTTTAGTGCCACTTTTAAAATGAGCAATGCACAGAAATTTTGACAGTACAGTTTTTCCTCTAGAGTAAGAGGTAATAGAGAGAATGTAATATTAACACAATAAAGGAATAAACCAAAGTGGAAGCAGCATTAGATGTATTCTTCAATGGTTTTTGTCTGCTTTATGTCAAAATTTGGACTCTACTGGTTTCCTGGCCAGTTTCTTTCAGCTGAATGCCCCTCTCCCCAGATGGCATCAGCCAGGCCCAGCGCCTGCTAAAGCTCCCATTAACACTGTTGGAGTCTGTTGCTTTATGTTGCCACATTTACTGGCAATGCAAGGCCTTCATAATACAAAAGATGTATCTTGAAGCTTACAGTCTGCTCCCCTGTTTGGACATTAGTATCGCTGGGAGTGTTTCTGGGGGCCTTTCTCTCACTGTCCTGACAGCTCCTGGATTGCAGTGCAGTTCCCGATGTTTCTGAGTAGAGTGCTGCTTACTCCTAGTTATGGCTCTTCAGTGACTAATATCAGTCCATTGCAAAAGCTCTCTCCAACTGGATGGGAAGATCTGCCTGGTCTGTGGCTGAATCTTCTTTCCCCACTCAGCTTAAAGAGATGATTCTTCTGTCAACTTTATAGTAGCATAAAAGCTGGATATGAGAACTTACTTGGCCCTGTGAAGTGCTTACTTCTATTATAAAATGTGATAAATGTGATTAGTGGGATAAGATCTTCACTAAAAGCCTGAGACTGGTGTTGAAAAGCATGCCTGGTATTGGTGCACGGCCTTTGCATGACACAGGATGCAAATATGCAAGATGACTAATTTAAAATTCTTAAAACAGCACTGATTGCACTGTTTCTTGGCTACCACATTATCTGAATACTGCACTTATTCCATTTGCATTTCACGCACTTGAGATATTCATTAAAATATTTTGTAATTACACACACAAGGCCTTTTTCCCAATGATAATGGTGTGACCCATTATCCCATTGATGCTCTCAAATAAGTAGTCTGAAAAATGCGAATGGTTTTATGTGAGTTTGACTTTCTTTTTTTGTGTGACTTGAGTACAGTCAACTCAAATACTGATGCAGAATTGTCTTGCAAGTAACATCCTTACCCTGGCTGCATTATAAATTCGGAATATCCGGCTGATGATGTCTTCTTCTAAATCAGCTGATACAAACTCCACCTGAATAGGACCGTGTCGGTGTACTCCATTTTCTGGCCAGTACTGAGGACACAACTACAGAAGACCACAAACACAAAAAGCAGAGTTTATTATTTTTAATGTAATGCTTCCTCAATATACTTTTCTAGGTATTTTTTGTGCTACATTTATTGCAGAAATTCTTACACATTATCTTTATAAAATACGCAGTGCACCATCCTCCACTAGTTTAAAGCACTCTGATTTTACTTGTGCAGAACAAGTTTAAACAAATGTCTTTTCACTTAACTGACCATGCAATTGCATGCTGTTCTACTTGCCGTTCTCTGCTATTTGGAGTAGCACATTTCTGACACTCAACATCAATTCTTCAATACTGCATGACAGGACAGGGGAATGCTGTCAAATATTACCATATCTTGGAGACAGCGTAAAGCCCAACACCAAGGGCCTGGTATCTCTAACTATCCCCCAAAGTTGATAATAAGTCAAACTACATCAGAATGTGGGCTTTATATTACAAAGGGTACATCAATTCTCAGAACTCAGGATCTAACTTTCACACCTATTTCATGAGCAACTGATGATATTGGCATTTATATATATTATATAAGCTTTGCTTTGAATTTTCAGCAACTGCTTAATTTCATCTTACAAACGCCACCTGAAAATAGTAATTATGCTTTCCTTAGTGCTCAGAAAACATTACTTCTAGTTATCTAAAGATCACAAATTAACATTAGCATTATCTTGCACAGTTTTAGTGTCTAATAAAACCACAATGCCTCCATCCTGGAACCAATTATCCTCTCTCTTAATAATTTAAAGATTAAAACAACACTTTGCTTGGAATTACTTGAAGCTAGACTCTGTTTTCCAATTTTTTCCATAAAAACCCTGATGATTTATTTCCAGGGATATCCAGAGCAGTTCAAGCATATAGCTTTTGCAAGCATTCACCGAAATTAAGTATGAACTCATGAAATTTTGTTTGCTTGCAGAAGCATTGATCTCATATTTTCAACTTTATTTCATTCGGTAAAACAGCTGTGGTCTTCATTCTGCTGCATTGCTGTTGGTGATCCAGAGCTGAGCTGACAAATCATATCTCCTCCAGATGTTGTTTTGCATTTCTTATAACACTTATTCCTCAACAAAGCCGTTTGGAAATGACTACATTTTAGGAAAACATAGTCATTTACTACATCAATTAAAAAGAGAACAGAATCTGATTTGCAGGAGTTCACTTTAACAAGTTAAAAACAGAATTTTCTAGTAGGAAAATCTATTTTCATTTATTTTAAACCCCCCACTTGATTCAGTCTGCTGAGCAAATTACTTTCCAAATATTGCCTAAACCTTACACAATTTTTTGTTATGAAATACACTAGTGTACAGGATAGCAGAATACAATACTGACATGCATACAGCTAATGCAAATGCCAGTGCTCACATCATTTAACATATGCACAATTTCGTACACATCTTTCAGATACATAGGAATACTGTTCAAACAGATCTTTGAAAAATGCTTAAATGATAATAAGCAGAGCTGTTTGCCAGTGATGTTTTAGAAAGCCAAGATTTTCAAGTTCTAAAGAAATCCAAAAGCATTTAGGTCTGAGCATTTTGCATGCATGTGATGCTAGCGACTCTCTTTAAGTCAGAGTCACTGTGAAGGGTTGAATTTAATTTCCCAATAGAGCATAACAATCCACATAAATTGTAATATCTAAACAGAAATGTAAACACTTCATATATACATAAATAATAATGATAACAGTAATTATTAATAAATCTGAATGTGTGTTTTTAATAAACTCTGCCCTCTTTCCACTTGTGTTTGCTCTGAGGGCTTTGAGATTTATTCCTAATGAAAAGATTGTTACTCACATTAGAAGAAAAAGGTTTAACATACTGCAGAGGCAGGTGTATTAACTGCATATCCCAATAGCTTTTAAAAGCCTGTGAGGCTAATAAATGCTTGAAATTGCCGTGAACTATTGTAAATTCAAAACACAGCCCACAAATTAAAAGAACTCTGTTCAGCAGTCCCTAGCAGTCTGACTCCCTTGAGTCTTTCCTTATTCACTCAGAAAATAATCTTAGACTCATGAATAAAAGTTTTGTCTTTCATTTCTATTTTTCTCCCTGTAGACAGTTAAAGGCTTGAAATCAGAAATTCAGTCTCTAAAATAGTGTGTGGAATTCCTACACATTCCTTTGAAAGACAAAACTGGAGATTAGTATGTTTTTAAAACAAATTCTTCATGTTAAAAAGAAATAAAGGAAGCAGTCTTCTAGGTATGAACAGTACTCAACCAAACTAAAAAGATTCTGGGTAATATCAAGAACAAAAATGACATGGAGTCTGCTATATAAAAAAATTGCTCTTATTTTAACCAAAAATTAGCGAACATTTACATGTTAAGGATCTAGATTACTGCCACCTTAATCCAGCAGAGGGCCAGTGCAATTCTTTGAAACCAAGGCAATTATATCTATATAAAAACTTGGAATTGCACAGTTGCATTCAGGCTCTAGGATGCTTAGTGATTAATGTTAGTGATTAAATTGCCAATCCAGTAGGTACGGTTTTCCAATTTTCTAAAGAACATGTACAGCATGCACAACTCTGTTGTAAAGTAATTACATTCCAGCATGCATTTCTTTGTCCCATTTCCTCTTCCGAAGGATGCGTAGTCTCCAATCTTGTTCAGTTCTTATCTTCTTGCTAACAGTGTAATTTTGTGTCAAACATAACACAGATTTTCAAGCTGGGAACACCGATTCCTGGTAAGCACACCAAGGTCATTGACCTGTTTCAGGCAAGCTAATGAGTAGCTGTTGGCTTCTGTTTATGACTTTTTATTATGAGTGTGTTTCAGGCTTGAGCCAGAAATCTACAACCACATGGTTTTGTTTTTTAACAGCTCTTTCCAAAGCATGTTTTGCTATCAGAATAAATTATGGGTGCATGCATTTATGTGTGTGTGCATTAATATTTTGGTGGAGAAGATGTGATGTTCTGATTTATTCCTCCTTCCCTATGTGTATCCGTAAGCTACAAATCAATTTTTTAGTATGTTAGTACTTAATGTAATTTTATAAAACTAATTACATCCTAAAGCTGTTCTGAAGCGCACACGTGCTGCAATGCTGAGGCGCTGGAACTTCTCTGTTGAACAGAGCAGTTTTTGAACTTACTTGTGCTGGATCCACGTCATTCAGCATAACTATTGAAGTGCAGTGATAATCTAGGACCAGTCTCCAGAAATCTTTGACAGTATTTGGTAACGGATGCTGTGTAACTATAAAGGCTGATGGTTGTTTATAGCTCTGCAAAGAAATAACAAGAAATGGTAAGAGAAGAATGGAAAGAGAAAAAAACAACTGTTTAGCAGAATGCCCTTAAGAGCCCCCAAATTTTAGGACTGAAAGCATTATTCCTATTTTCAATATAATTCATACATTATTTTTGGTTCTTTCCTGAGATCTTACGTACTTGAAAATTAATGAACTGTATTTGGGCAAAACATAACTTGTGCAGATGTTATATTTCTGGAATTTATTTTATGCCACAGGCGTAGAATAAAATCATCAGAGGATTTTGCCTCCAATGCAACCTCTACAACATTTTGAGCTACAGTTTTGGTTTGAGCTATTAATGGACAGATTAATCTTGGCCGTCTGCACAGAGCTGTTAATTTGAATGATTCCTATGAAAGGAAATATCTAGTTATTTTTCAGAAACATTGTTCAAATTCTGGTCTGTGCAACAGCAGTGAAGATACCCAGGGGATGCATTTCTGTGCTCTTTCTTTTTTTTTAGTACCAGAGTATGTCATTGACTAAGCTGTTGGTGGAACTGTTAAATTGTGATTCTCATACTAGCATTTTCAGGTATGTCCTTGCCAGTGTTAAAGGCCAGCGTGACCATCTCGGGCAATTGTTGGGAGGGGTTGTCATTGCCTTCAAAGAGGGCAGGGAAGCCTCTACATGTGTTGAACTGAAGTTGTACTGCAACAGAGGTGCAAACTGATCAGCTATTTGCATCTTTCAGAGTCCCGCAATGTTTTCAAACATTCAGATCCTGGATAATGAAAACCATGCTTTCTGCCCCTTTTACTTGAAGTGACCATATTTAAAGGCTCATAAATGAGGTGGAAACTGATGGAAACTGAGAGTTTAGAGAGAGGGACAAATGTCTGCTCTTTTCCTTTAGTGTGGGTGTATTTCAGGAGCCTGACCAGGGCACGTTGGGTAGAAAGTCACCCTTCCTTGTAGCCTTTTGCACAGACACACTCTTGGATCCAGCTCATTGTTTCAAGAGTGAAGAAGGCAAGTGTTTTCAAAGCAAATACCGAGGCACTGCTCTTCCTGAGCAGTACTTTGCGGAACAAAACCATACTGAACTCTCTGGGAAAGAAGACACTTCAAAGGCAAGATTGCAAATTTCAGATCACGGAAGCAACATTTAATATGAAGATACCACTGACCTATGATGAGAACCAAGAGAAGTCACTTAAACTTTTGTTCTTAGTTTCTCTAAATAGATAAACATAAAGATAATACATTTACCTTTTCACAGGAGTGTTTTGAACTTAGGCTTATTTTAGGAAAATGCTTTGAGAACTTGGAAAGAAAGAAATGCAAAAAATGATATAAACTGTTATTACTCTAGCTTCACTTTTCAAAAAGGCCATTTACAATGGGCTCATTCTTTTCTAACCTCTGCTTTCTTGTTGTTTATGTGTGTGTGACAACCATAATTACTATAGCTCTAAATTGTCAAAGATAGGCTATAAATATCTACAGACTCTGAAGGAGGTTTAAGTGTCTTTTTACTGATATTCTATTAGCAGGATTCGAATTACTCTAGATGCATTAGGAAAAAAATCCACACACACATGAAGAGGAACCATTCATTCAAACAGAAATAAACAGAAAGACTGAAGTAATGGCTTGTGTACTATCTTGTGCTGACAGACAATTTTTTTTTGTTAATTACTGTTTAAATTAGAAACAAAGGGAACTGAAATATTGCTGGAAACCTTATTATCCCATTTAAGTGCCTTAGAGTTTTAATAGGTAACTCTTTTTTTCCTAGGCCAGATGGTTAAAAATTCAAGCACTAGGGAGAAATCTAGATACATCTAATTCATCAAAACTCCCTGACTTGCTCTCTGAGCATGGCTTTGGAACCTTGGCTTTGACATAACATATGTGGGATCCTAAATGTGCTTGGGAGCTTAAAGATTTTGTGCCATGTTTTTGGAAAATTAGCTAGAAGGATTTCAGCCTTGTGCTGACTCCACTTTCGGGCATTGCTCAGTTTGGAGGGCTCCTTATCCCCTTTTAGTTATTAATGATGTAGTAGAGACTTACATCCATCAGTGCAGCATTAATGTAGTTACTGCTCTCCCCATCTATCGTTATGAGGAAAGGCAGGCATCTGTCTGGAGGCAGAACATCCATACAGCGATTCTTTTCATGATTTCGTGGCAAAAGTGCTATGCTGCAGTCTTCCACACGCAGCGTTGGAGTCACCATATTTAAAGTCTTTCAAAAAGAGTAAACAATACAACAGAAATATTAACACAGCAGTGAAAGCATCCCCAAGTATTTAAGAATAGATCAAGTCAGCATTCAGTTTCAGCGGGAATCAATATGCAGAGAAATGAAAACACATCACAGTCAGCAGGGTTTGGAAGCAAGAATCCTGGAAGCAAACATATTTGAAAAACAACCTCAAAGATAACTGCATAGTAACCTTTCTGCTTTCTGGAGAAAGGACAGCGGAAGGAATTGACATAATTCCTGTGAGTAAAATGAAGATTTTACTACTACCTCATTGAATTTTTTATGATTTAGCATAATTCAATAGCAATTAGTGACAAGTTATCTTTCCTTTTTTGTGGCCTTTCCCCCCAGGGTTGGCCTCAAATTCACTTGGTTATAAGTCAGCACTTAAGTCTTTAGTATAGCTGAAAAGTGTAGCTTCTATGCACTGCTAGCCACAACTTACCCGAAATTCCTCTTTGATCTGGCTGGAGTTAGTCTGAGGATCCAGTTTATTCATTTCATAATAAACAGACCTAACTTGAGAAGCTGGAATAGACGTGTCCCCACAAAGACAGGCTTCCAGGATAGCATCATGGATAAATACATACTGTTCCTGGTAAAGCAATTAAAATAATTACTGATGATGGGAGATAATGCTATTAGTAATTTGGTAAATAAAAAGTAACAACTAATATGGTTGGCCCATTAATTCCTACTGACTTTACAAGCACTGAAGCAAGACCAGAAAGAACAATAGCAATTCACAAAACTGTATCCCATTCATTTAGAAATAAATATAGAAAGATTGACCGAAACTATTTACAATTACAAACAGAAGTGCAGTAATGTTACGAACTCGGACTGTTTCTGGTTTCCTCACTCTCTTGCACAGTTCTGTAGGTACTATTACATAACTGAGCCTCAACAAGATGAATGAATCCAGAATGAATTCTCTCTGGAAAGGAAACCCTCATGAGTTTCCCTTTTTTATAAACATTTAAAACTTTTTTTTAAACCATCATTTTGTAAAACCATTTTAAAACTTTTTTTTTATTTTAAAAACAAAAACAAAGCAAACAAAACAAACAAACAAACAACAAACTAAAACAAACAAACTAAAACAAACACAACCTTAAATGCAGCATAACTGTGCCCTGGTTTGGACAGAAGTTCTTCAGATTTACGTGTGAACTATTTTCCTGTATGTCATTGAATAAACTACCTTCTGGATAGTTCTTACCACAAACAGGCTCTAGTTTTATGGGCTAGAATAATAATTTTTATTGCAAAATGTAAGGCAATATTCTAGATTAACAATACCTCTGTTTGCACCATGTTGACTCTCCGAGATCGAAGCTCTCTCACACAATTGTATATGTCTACAACACCTTCTCTTTCTGCCATATCTAGCATGATGTCAATAACGATGAAGCACCCAGTTCTGCCAGCACCAGCACTAAATAAAAGAAGAGTACAGTTAATGTTCAGCAGTCTATTGGAAAATGTTAAGTGCCAGGGTTCTTCTTGAAGGTATTTGACCAGTGGGATTACTGCTGAAATCAAGCCTTGCATTCAGGCATTTGCAGGGTTTCAGAATCAGTTTTACCCATTCTTCTGTACTTTAGGTGTTAAGTTATTGTGAGTAGAGTGGCTTCAGCAACCTGTGTGGGGATCACACAGCACAGGAGAAGCAGAAGTATGTTCTGAGTTTACTGGACAACACAATGAAGGGATTTCTGCTCTGCCTACCTGCAGTGAACAACCAGAGGTCCGGCATTTGGAGGGCTCTTGGATTTGACCTGCCGTACAAATCCCAGCAGGCCTGTTGCGTGGTATGGTACACCATGGTCTGGCCAGCCAGTGAAATGAAATTGCCGAATTTCTCGAATCTCATGAACACCTCTCTGTTGAAAAAATAATGGTTGAAAAGCAAGTTGGAATGTGTAATAAATTGGACAAGAGACATCATAAGAATGTAACTTTTAAAGCCTGAGCCTTGCTGAGAAACATCCACCCCCCACCAATACCCATATCTGTACAAGACTGTTGGAGAGCTTTCTGTTAGCTGGAAAGCAAGTTCAAAGGTTACATATCAACTGATTTCAAAGACTTACAAGAAAATGGAGTGATTTATCACTAGGTTGATTAGAAAATTCTAGCAACAAGATTGAGGCTCATCTCTATATTTAAGTACTAGCTTGCTTTGAAAACTGCAACCTTAAGATGCATGCCATGATCAACAAACAGGTCAACAGCAAGGCCACGAACATTTAGCACAGATGAATTTTTTTCCCCACTGCTCTCCACAGGAGTTTTGCTGCTGACTTCAGGGAACCAGAATTTCAGCATAATTTTCCTTATCTTTTGTCTCCTTCATTGTTCTGAAAGAAACAGCTGAATAGTAAAGAAAACCTTTTTGCACCTCCAGTCATAGGGGCTGCATTTGTAGACCTCCACATGCTCACTCTGCAAGTGATTTACCATAGTCTACAAGGATATGGATATGGTGAGACAGGTATGAATGAGGAGCCGATCGTATAAGTGATTTCCCATGTGAATTTCTGGAGCAGTCTGGATATTAAAGGTGTGTATGCTAAGTATGATTTTCTTAGTGCTTGTATTTCCCCTTCCCCCTCTAAAAATGTAGCTGCTGGTATTTCATTCTCATTAGAAATCTACAGACCAGAGGCCATCATACATATTTCATAAGCAAACAGCAAAATTATGACATATCATCTCTAGGCTGGACTAAATGTCAATGATATTAATAACCAGTGGCTTATACTTTTTCTTCTTAAAGATGTATTTCCTGTCTTGATCTGGTTTGCATATAAAAGGTCTAATTTTCTTTGTGTAATAAAGTAATATAAACTCCCTAATTTATTGCTAGTATGCAAACTAAAAGAGTCGTGGATTTTCAATGGCTGAGAAATTTTGGCCATGCCAGCACTACTTGAGTGGAGTTAGCTGTGGTGTATCTTGGAGCCTTGACAGCTCAGGCTGGGCATCTGGTCAGAGTAGGAGTCTGTTCACTCTCATGTCTCATGGAAACAGTGCCACAGAAAAGCCAGCAAGGGAGAAGACAAAGAGTATGTGCAACACTGGTGTGGAATGAAGAGATCACGTCCTTGGAACAGAAATGGCCTTACATCCTAGAGATCAATTTTAAAATACACGGAAGCTCAGGAACAAAGTAATTTGTATTTTAGGATTGTTTAACAAACACATTCAAATACAATTTGGTCTCTGTATTCTGGGGATTTTAGTGTGTTAATTAACAATTATTTTTTTGGGCTAATGTAAGTATGGCCTCCAAGTCTGTAAATACCTGTGCATAGGTGACCTATCCATGTCCCAAACACTTTTATATTGTCCACAACAACTGCTCACAATTCCTCAAGAAACAAAGATCCCATACCAAAAAAAAAAAAAAAAGAAAGAAAAAAGCCATGACGTGACTATATGAATCGAGGACTGAAAAGAATACCCTATAAAAACCTTCATGCTGTAGAAAGTCTTCATTTTCAAGCAATTTACAAGATATAAAATGCCCCCCCCAAAAATAATGTGCACAGCTGTTGCACAGATCAGAATATGTCCTGTGTATCTTGTGCATTAGCTTTGAGAATGCTGTCATGTTGACTGCATTTTTGTCTATCATTGTTGGTAACGTTCAGCAACTTAGAAAAGATTTTGCATATAGGGTACTTTTATAATGAGTTTGCTTATTATACCTACAAAAGAATGATTTTCATGTCTGTAGCTTCCCTGCTGGTTTCAAAACCCAAAATAGCAGCACAACTGCATGAATCATAAAAGCATATGCTCAGCTTGGAAAGATCATATTTTTCACTTTTTCTTTCAGCTGAAACAAACAGAAAATGGTGTACATTGCTAACAAACCCTAGGATGTTAAAAAATGTAGATCTTAATCCAACAAATACTTATGGTGCTGTTGTATGTTACTATTTGGGTAATTCATCTGAGTTAACTGTTGTGCTGTAACTCCAAATGAACTGCTTATGTGTACAATGTAAAGCACATCTAGGAAGTGTTCCCCAGAATCAGAGTACAAACTCATGCTTGGTTTTCTTAGTTTTATCCCCCTACTCCTCTATAATTACCGAAGAGCCATTTGAAAGATAAAAATAAGAAAACCAAACAATTTATCTCCAAACTAATCAACTGAAATTGTATCTTAGAAGCAGGTATAAGAATGACAACCCAAAAATATGAAAGGTGGTCAGAAGGGACTTCTGGAGGTCTCCAGTCCAACTTCCTGCTCAGAATGGGTCTTTGGCCAACATTAGAACATGCCACCAGTGCCTCTGCCTAGCTGAGCTCTGAAGACATGCAAGAATGATGATTCCAAAACATTTCTGGGTAATTTGCACTGCACTACCCTCCTCCTGAAGTTAAAAAAGTGTGAAAAAATATGGAAAGTAAGGTAAAAACAAATGTACTTTACTCAAACCACACTAACACTGCTTTCAGAGGCTTGCTAAAAAACTACCAACTATTAAAAAGCAGTGTCTAAGTGAAATCTTTTCAGACAGAGATTTTTTTTTTTAAAGAAATAAAATGTTTAGCGTCTTTTATCTCTATCTGTTTTAATGCACTTATTCAAGACAGTTTGGTTATGATCAACTGTAAAATCCTTTAGGTCTTTTTTTCCCAGTCCTAGTTAAGAAGTGAAAAGCTAACATCAAAGCATGGCTTAAAATTTGCAGAACAGAAATCAACGAGTGCCTCATCTACTTCAAAGTATAGCCACCCTTTCTCATCTGTTTATTAAAAATATCTAAATGCAAGGAAACAACAGACTTGAGTGAATTCAATGTACAATATGTATAGCGGTAAACATGATACAATATTTCAGCTCATTCAAACTGCATAATTCTATTATCATTACCCTCGGGTTGCTGTATTGATGCATATTTAAGTATTAGATTGAAGAATAAAACAGGACAAAAACCTAATTCCTTTGTTACTGTGAATGTATGTGTGTACAGAGACCCTGTTGGGCCATCTTTTTGGCAGTTTCATCTACCTGGCTGTGGGATTCTTTGATGCTAAAGATTAAGTTCTTCAGCACCACAACTGAATACTATTTCATCATCAGAGAGAAGCAGTATATCCCAGGTACTGCAATGAAATCAAAGGGAGTTTTCTAATATAGTTACTTGAAAGTTTACTCATTAGGCAACATTACTTCAGTATGCCATTAGGAATATCAAGTCTTCTAAAGAGGCTATTTCCTCCTTGTTCTGCAGCTCAGATATGTCTTGATACATACAATCAAAACACTTCTGTTCTTTAATGAAACTTGTAAATAAAAAGGCTGAATTGACACAAAAGGCAAAATACTCTTCCACATGAAGTAACCCTGCTTGTTTTCACTTTCAGCAGGTACCCTATTTGTTAATTGTACATTGTCCATATAGTATGAGCTGTTTGAGAGAGCTGCAAGATCTATGAAGCATCAAACAAACACATGACATTATTCTAATAAACAGCAATACCAAATGCTGATTGGAACTGTACATAAAGATGGATTCTGCATTACAAATGAATTTGCCTCGAGGACATACTACTTTGTTCCAGAAATGTCTCACTGTTGACCAGGAACACTCTGGTCCAACAGATCACTGCATTCACCACCACGGACTTCTGAATAATGGTGCATGTAGCCTCCGGTACAGACAGAAAATGATTGTGGTGAACATAAGATGGGAAAACAGCACGAATGTGTTTTAAAATTGATTGCTGGGAGGGAGGCTTCGATTTTTCCTACACAAGGAACATCACTTTTCTAACTCAGGCAGGGGCCAAGAGTGATGAAAAAACGCAGAAAAGCGGCTGCATTTAAAGAAGAACACAGTGTACCATAAGAGGGCGCTAGGTGTTTACCCAAAAAATAGCTATGAAATCCAGAATGTCAGGTAACAAATATAACTTTCCCATGTTGAATCTGTATCTAAGTCACTTAGGCAGATACCACAATATTTAAGAAAAAAAGAACTTCGAAACTTACCTTTTCTACTGCAAATGTTCGAATTACATATTCAGCGAGGAGTTCTGTTTCTATTAGGGTAACTTTAATGTCTTTATATATCTCTGTGTCATCTGGCCAGTATTTGCAGCATTTAACCTTTAAAAAAATATCAGAAAAAAAAATTAAAGATAATTTATTTTAGAAGTTTCATACTGAATCTCTTCTGTATTCTTTGCAGTGGTTTATGTTTTAAAATACAGTCACGTGCAAAACAGTCACACTTTCTACATGTGGAAATGATTCATGTTTAAGGGACATTAGTTCATTTTTTAAGACAGCATTTTTGTGTTGCAGGTAAGATTTTTTCAGTTTTAGAAAAGTAATGTGAATTTGTACTGAACACAAGAAATACTTATACTGTGCATAACTCAGTTACAGAAACTGTTAATTTTTCATGCTTTCCAACTGAGGGTGCGTCAAGGGTGTACATGTAGAGGGACGACTACCACAAGAAGCCTTTTCCCCCTGTCTCTTGTTGTTGATTTGTTTCAAAAATACTTCATGCCTTCTAAAATGAAAATGTGTTTTTAAGAAAGGAAGGATCTTCTCTACCGTCAGAGAAGTATCTGTTTGCTCAGATTAAATTTCTGAAGGACCTGTTGAGAGTTCAAATGGCAAAACTCAACACATGAAGTCAAGAGATGAGTTTTACATCTCGGCTTTAACACCAATTTGCTAGATGACCCCAAACACTGTTGGTGGGATTCATCTCACTTAGCTCAAATTAGGAGAAGTAGGATGAATACCTTCTAGAGGTGCCTTTATTTTTGTTAACTATGAGAAGAGTCTAGTCAACTGCCTTAGTCTAGGTGTTTGGCTTGATGGCTAGTGTTAAGTGAGATGACCCCCTTTCCCACGTACTGACCTCAGTTGGCTTCTGGAGCTGTGTGTGCTTGGCAAACTTATCCTGGGATATGGACACCATAGAATCATAGAACCACAGAATGGCTTGGGTTGGGAGTGACCTTACAGATCACCTCGTTCCAACCCCCTTGCCATGGGCAGGGACACCTCCCAACAGACCAGGTTGCTCCAAGCCCCATCCAGCCTGGCTTTGAACATTTCCAGGGATGGGGCATCCACAACTTCCCTGGGCAGCCTGTGACAGTGCCTCACCACCCTCATAGTAAAGAATTTCTTCCAAATATCTAATCTAAACCTACCCTCTTTTACTTTCAAGCCTTGTCCTGTCCCTAAACTCCCTGACAGAGTCCCTCCCCAGAGGGACTGTAGCCCCCCAGGTACTGGAAGGCTGCTATAAGGTCCTTGGAGCCTTCTCTCCTCCAGGCTGAAAAACCCCAGCTCCCTCAGCCTGTCTTCATGGGAGAGATGCTCCTGCCCTCTGATCATCTTTCTTGTCCTCCTCTGGACTTGGTCTAGTAGGTCCACATCCTTCTTGTGCTGGGGGCCCCAGAGCTGAGCACAGTAGAGCATAGGGGGAAAACCACCTCCCTTGACCTTCTGGCCACACTTCTTTTGATGCAGCCTAGGATATGATTGGCTTTCTGGGCTGCAAACACAACACTGCTGGCTCATATTCAGTTTTTCATCCACCAATACCCCCAAGTCCGTGTCACAGATGGAAAGAAGGTGGCTTTTACAAAATATATTTAAGATTTTCTGCGCCCCGGTGGGATCTAGATGGGATGAACTTCACAATATTTAGCATGTTCAGAAAGGAAGCATGGGCTCTGTTATTGCCTAAAGCAGGTAGCTGTGGGGATTGAATATTTCAATGTAGTTAGCTGACACAGTTAAGAATATTCTCCTCCTTCTCACTTGGGTGGGCAAGACGGTGGGTGGGGAAGCTAACACATTGCTTTTGTATCTGTTTTATTCTGCTGTATCACGGTAATAGCTATGTTATCATCACTGCACCTGGCCATTGTCCAGTAGTGCAGTATGGGCTAGGAGTAGCATCTGTTACACATCTGCTGCTTGCAGCGTTTTCCTCTCTCTTTCTCACTGAAGGGGAAATTTAAAACTGATCTTTCAATACATGTAAATACACAGGTTTGCTTAAATATACACTTAAATTTGCTGGGTCAAAACACAGACTTCAAATTTTGAATGGAAAATGGCAAAAGAAAACAAAAAATTAAACTTCACAACTGTTAGAACATTTCTCAAATCCCTTTTCATGACAAAATATTCAGGTTATAACCATGCCTAGTCATGAATAAAAGATAAAACTGAAGTATGTACATATAAGCATACAGTGAAAACTGTAAAGCACAATTCAAGTGATTTATTTATACCAAATCCAGGTTCAGTGTATAAAGGATTATGCAGCTGAACCTTGCCCTGTTGGGCAGAAGAAAGTGCTTTATCACAGTAGTTTCTAGTGATGTAGCTGATCATCACCTATAACCCTTCTTTAGTGTCTGGACAGCAAACAGGCAACATTAGCTGATAGCCTCAGAAGTCTGTCAGGGCAAAGTAGCTCTGACCCTTCTCCTGACTTGTTAGCAGGATAAAATTTAAATCTGAATAAAACTGTGTGAAGGGATGGAAAACACAGCCCTACATCAGGATCCTTCCCAGGTAAAAGAGTTCATCATAACACTCTGGTTGTGAGGCCTGGCTCTCAGCCACAGAGCTGTACAAGCATCCTGACAGCTCACTCCTGCTTACAGAGCTGAGGGAAAGCTCGTTGAGAGCAAATCTGAAGTTCAGGCAGCTATTAGCAGGTTTTTATTTATTTCTCTATGCCTGTCTTCAGATCCAGTAACCACATTAGTATCAGGTACAAATAAATAAATAAATACATAAATACCATTATTTTCTTCACATTTCATCTGCTATTCAGCACAGTTGCAGGACAATTTGCAAACACCGGGTTATACAATTGCCTTCCATAGGGAGAGGCTTGAAGGGCAAAAAACCAGGCAGGGCATCAGTTTGCAGAAGATGGTTTCCATCAGCCAAGGGCCCCTTGGCACACTGAGGGACAATCCCTAAACCTCAGGATCGCTGGCAAATGCGTGTTCCCCTCCCAAGCACATCTATCAGCGATAAGCAATGAACAACCATTTTAAAAGCATTAAATGTTGCTGCAAGCAGTTTCGTAGCTGCTACTGCTATCTATTGTTGCGTCTACTTGATATTTATTCAGATCTTATCCTGTTTAGACGGATTTCCAGAAACTCTCTGATAGAAGCTAAGTGAAACGCATTGAATGCTCATTGTTTTGTTTGTATTGTCAAAAGAATCCAGACAATTGACATTGTTCAAATCCCTTAGGCCAGCAAACTGAGCCTTTACGGTCACTGCTGGGAACTCTCTGGAATGGGGCTTTCCCACCTACAACTAAAGATGAGTTTTTTTACTCTGCATGCAGAATAAAGCGACTCATGCTGCCTCTGGCCTGGAGCAGCCCACCGAGCACCCCGTCTCTGGAGCCAATTTCCTCTTCCTGCCTGCTCAGTGATCCTTTCCATAGGTGGAACATGAACCACGCAAACACGGCCAACGCACGTATGGAGGAAACAGCTGCTGCGGTGGTCCTGGTAACAGCACCACTCATCAGCAAGTCTTTCTGTTGCTAACTTTAGCCTTGTTTCTTTCTGATGGGTGCCTGCCATCCTCAAACAATTCCAGTTTAGTAAAATAAACAATCAGGGGAAAAAAAACAACAACACCCTAGCTGAATTAAATTGCTCAGCCTTGAAGGAAAACATGCCTGTTTCTAACTTGGTAAGTCTAGACAGTCTGGATTATGACTAAGAACCGGGAACATTTGGAAAGACCAATTTAGAAAAGCACAGTAGTCCCCACCTTCTTACGCCTCAACTGCTGGATTTGTTTCCCCCTCTTTTAAAAACTTTATTTAAGATGATCCAATGGAATAATTAGGGAAGCACTGGGGGGATGTTGCACAGAAGTTATAGCCTCCTGCAGCTTGTGCCCGTAGGGGATACTGTACTGCACAGGGGATTTGGGGCACGGAGCAGACTGGAGCAGAGCAGAAGGATCCATGACAACACAATTTCCTGAAAACTCTCCCAAGTGGAATTGGGGCTGTAACAGCTGTGGGAAAGGTGCCAGAGCCGCAGTCGTAGCCACAGACCAACACTAACTGATTCACTCACTGTGAGGAAAAAAACAACAACTTTTTTCTTCCCCCCCCTTTTTTTTAAAAAAAAAAAAAAATTGAGCTTTTTTCCTACTTTTGGTTTTGGCTCTTGTTCTGCAATGCTGCTGCACGTGCTGAGCTTTAGACATGGGAACTCTGTGGACTCCTGATGAGCCAAAAGTTAAGTAAATGCTTAAAGACCAGTTTCCTATCCCCTCCAGGGATTCTCAAATAAAGAGGAAAGGGTCTTAAAGAAAAAAGTAGATTAAATAGTGTAAACTGAAATCACACTTATAAATGTTTATTGGACCAGGGCTTTTGTTTGTATAGGGAAAGACAATTGCAACAAAATAGAATATGGTTTTATTCATCAAATATGAGAAACATTGCTGGCAACATATGTTTGTTCATTTTTTCTTTTTAGCACAGCTTTAGCTACTGTGTCTTGATGAATCTCTTTCCCTTTTTATAAACATTTGGTACATATTTTACAAGAAAACTACTAACAGAAGGTTTAGCTAAATAATTGATACATGAATCCAAAACTGAATATTAAATGCATTAGATTTTTTTTTCCACACAGTTGCTATCATAACTGTAAATACCGGCCACAAAGTAGAAAACATAATTTTGAAATCTCATCTGAGCAGAACTATAATTGAGAGTTTGTTCAGATACACCCCACATTTACATCCTAACATGTTGCCAAAAAATACAGATGTTCATCACAAGATGAGATAAAAAGGGTGATTGCCAGAGACATAATGAAAATGCTTTGATTTAATCTATTCATCCCAAGGTACACTGTCCAATTGTTCCAAACATGTTTATTTTACTAATAATTTGAGAAATTTGGAGAATATGATTATCTTCTTTGACCTGCCCCCCCTCTCTCCCAAATCTCCCAGCAAAATTGTCTAATGTGGGAAAATAAGAATTAAAAATGAAGGTGGAAAGTTGTTCTCGCTACTTCTAAATATAACAAACAATGCAGGCAGTAGATAGATAATGAACACAAATTGTGACTTCCGAAGCTGTATACTTAGCCATTTGGCAATGTGACACATCTAGCTACAGGCAGTATGAAAGCCAGGACAGTAATTCATTTACTTAAAGGTTTGGAATAGGAGGAATATTACTGAATTAATATGTGAGCTGGCTGTGAAATATACTTTGTAGTTCCTACAGAACAGTTTAAATAACAGTGATTATTCAAAGTTTCCAATTTCATTTGATTCTGAAATATTCTTAGCAAAAAGGTGGTATAACTGGCTATGCACTGCATGGATTGTCATTAGTGAAGAGCAGTATTATATATTCTAATTTAAAATTAATCCTGGACTAAGTAATGATGATAAGTCAGACATAAATTTTGAAATGAAACCTCTAGGATATAAAATGAAATAGCCAACCAAGCTCACTGGTGAAAACTTTTAACAGGTTTTGCAGGTATAACTAAGATAACATCATATACTTTTATTTGGCTGACTGGAAATAAAAGAACATCCAACAAATGAAAGTATTTTTATTTAAATACTTTTCAAACAAAAACGTATTGTGATTAAGAACATTTTATTAGTTATAAAACCACCTTTGACAGGAGATAAAATCCAGTCCTTTTGTTCATTTTCTTTGTTTGCTTTTGAGCAGGTCAGTTAATTGATCTATACCTCATTTCAGACTTCTCTAAAATGAGGTATGGAAGAGTATTGTGCAATGCAAAATTTAGGATACCGTTCTGCACTGTCAGATGAATGGGTCTGTATAAAGGCAGACAAAAGTCTTTCTGTGGTTCACAACTCCCAGAGGGTGAGAGATCCCTATGAATTTTACTAGCTCAGTCTAATTTCTTCCAGTGATGACTCAGAGCTGATATCATTCTCCACCTCCTGCTGCCCTGTGTTACCCCAGCAGTGCAACCCTAGGTTGCCTACGGTTCTCATTCAGCTGCTACCCGGGATAGTTGGCTATCAGGACATGCCCAGTTGTAGCAATACACTTACTGCTTTCCTCCTGGGAGGATCAATGAAATCCATTTGTTCTTAAAAATCACATGTGCTGTTAGTATAACATCAGCCTGGCAGCTTGGATTAGGTGAAATTAAGATGACAGGCTGACGGTGGGGCCATACTTTGGCCATCAAACAGAATTAGTCTGGGAGAATTGCTTTAGGGTAAAGGTGACCCAAGGTAAAGCTGCTTGTAGTGTTCCTGCCTTTGTAGCTAGTAAAAAAGAAGAACATGGATTGTCCCTATTTCATTCCTTGTGTTTAGGCAATTGTCTCCCACTGTTTATTAAAAAAGGCTGTAAATTAGTGCACTTTAGTACAGCCCTGGAGCAAAAAAGGCTGAGCACAGAGCATGTGAGAAGGGTAGCCTTATGTCAAGATGAAGAATTATCTGGAGCTTCTCAAGCTTGTCTTAATCCCTTACACAACTGTGAAATCGTGGGCATAATGCTCAGATCCTGTGCTCCAAGGACCCGATGTGCCTGCATTGAGCAGCACAGCCCGTGCACTGAATCATGCTTCCTTTCCAAGGACAAAATCATGCCATAAGTTGAGCTACAGAGCACCACCGAGTTAGCTGGTTGCCTTCTGGCTCTAAAACTTGATCATCTGATGTCAGGTTAGAAAGCTCTACGTGCTGCTTTACAGTAAAACCGTGTTGGCGTCTCTAGGATACTCCTTCCTTCACAGAGAGACTGAGAGATCAATTTCATGAGACTACTGAGTTCAGCAGACCTGCAGTGATGAAGCCATTTTGTCAGCCACGGTGTTTCAAAGTGGAACTCGAAGACCTCTTTGCAAATTGTACTTTTACTTGCATCCTATACCCTGGCAGTACTTCAGCAGCTAGCCCAACAAGGGGTCTGTGCATTTGTGTATCCTTAAAACTCTTTTATGTATTTTGCAAAATGAATCATCTTGATTGAACTAAGAAGCGTTATGATACTAATCTTCATTGATGAGTATTTTCTGAAGTATAGCTTTTACTGGAAACTAGAGAAAGTATCAAAATACTGAGACCTGAAACTATGTTTGCTGTGAGTGACACGGGACAGTGCTGACCACTCATAGTTTGATGTCCTGTTTGACAATATCAACATTGCCAATCTGGGGACATATTTATTAAGAGATTAAAGAGTTCTTCCTTCTCTTTCCTGGAGAATAACAGCCAATTTTTATTTATTTATTAATTTTTCCCTAAGGGTTCCTCCCCTGCAGCACACAAAGGAATAATGCCAACTTGTTATTTCTGGTTAGAGGTCTAGAAAGCTAAAATCTGTTTTGACTACTAGAAGGGTTCACTGACTTGGAAGATTAAGAATAGTTTCAAATTACAATTGTTTACTTTCTTATCAGTCATACTCTGTAATACTACAGCCTCTACTGTATCCAACAACAGACACTGGAGTTACAGTGAAAGTAAAAGTAAAACAAAATGACTGAACATATATGTATGAAAAGAACAGGTCCCAGGTTTTATGGATACCTGCAATTAAGAATTAAAATATCTCTATATGGGGAAGGACAGTATTTATAGGTTTTTGAAGCTGACACTAGCATTACCTAGAGGTAGGGAAGGGTTTAATGCAGAAAGCTTTCTCCCTCTCATGTACAAAATGTGTTTTCTTTCTTTCAGGAGAAAAGTTTAAATAAAATCTTAGTCACCATTATGCTAACAAACGCTTTGGCACATCTCCTAAGGAACACTAATGTCAGTATCTTGAACTAACACCAATGTTGGTAATTTGGCTTATCACATTTAGAGGCCGTTTCAATTATATGGAGTGTTCTTCCATTTATACTAAACACAAACATGCTGTTTGTGGGACGTGTTAGAGAGTTGCTCTGTTTCACCTCTGCGATATCCTTCTAATGGGTGATCTGAATCTTAAATACAGTTTGAATTTACCTTTGTTCATTAGATGGTTATTCTGCATGAAGATTCTTAAAAATCTGAATTACCTAACTGTGAGCTTCATAATAGGTTTGTATCAAAATAATCCTGTTTTATTCTAAGAGGAGGTTAAGTCCATTGGAAATTTCATACAGTGCTAGCATTTGTGTTGATGGAGTTAACTATGAATTTATTGTTTGGTTATAGCATTATGCTTCAGTGAGAAGCCTCTGGACAGGACTTTACTTGACAAATTTTCTTGGATGTCTGAGAAATAGACCATCAGGAAGATCTGAGGAAGACTCAGTTCAAGATGAAGAGTTCTGGATTTTTTTTTTGTTGAAGAAACGTGTTTGTATTTCTTTTAGAAATGTCTCTTGAGTGCTGACCAAGGTTGCACATGCTGAGCACGCCAGGCCCAAGCACAGGCACGTATGACTGCTGAGGACTGGGCCCACACAGAGTCTTCCCTGGGAAGAATCACTCTTCTGATTTTATCTTACAACAAAGAACATTTTTTTTTTTTTTAAACAGCAAGCAGTAAGGAGATGCTCCCTCTCTGCTAGTTGCTACATTTGACTCCTGTATGGGTTTTTTCATTGTCATGTAGACCCCCACTTGTTTTACGCATGAAGAGCCATCAACATTTTTGCAGCAAAGCAGATGAAAGTGCCATGCATGTCCAGTCAAACAAGCAAACAACCAGCTAAGCCACCAACTTTTGCTGTTCTTTCTTTTTCCCTGTGCATATCCAGCCCTGATAGCTCCTGGGTAGGGAAAGTCACCCAAGAGGAGTGTGAAATGACTATCGGAAAGCACAGCACTCCTCAGGGATAAGATGATGGTGAGAGGCTGTTGTGGTAGCGCTAAGGCACATGTATGGGCTATTTGCCATCCCATGGCTGACCTTCATTCCCCTGTTTGCCTCACATCCATTCTGTTGTTGTCAACCTTGCCTCCTTTCAAAGAAAAGGGCCTTTTGTGTGCTTATTAACACTATTAGCACTGGCTGTTTTCTAATTCTGGATAATAATTGTGAAACTCTAATTACTGTAATTATGATGCTCCTGGGGTGAGGTTTTATTTTTTATAATCATTTCTAGTGATTTTTTGTAAATACTTCGTTATATTAAAAGCATGATAGACAATCATGAGTCCTAGCAGTGCATTTATATATCAACCACCTCCACCCAATTTCATCAGTGCACTTCACCATTTATTAATCAGATATTACTAAATTCCTCCTGCCTCAAGCGAAAACAAGGAGTGGGAGAGAAAGTGACTACTGACAAATGATAAATGATGTGACATGCCACGTTTGATTCCGCCAACCAAGTATCACTACCAGCCTAAGAAGAGCAAAGATGGAAGTGACAGCAAGATGACACAATTGAATATATTCTAAATCCAGTGTAACTCTTTAAGGAGGAAAGAAAAGTTTTTATGTGTACAAACACTGAAACATTTCAAGAAGCAACCTGAGACTTTGGCCAGTACATAAAGACTTTGATCCAGTTCCCATAGCTTCCCACACAAGGATCCAGCTGTAAGAGCAGCCTCTTGGAATAAACCAGATGTTATCATGTGTCTCTTGTTGGGAAACCAAACATCCCTACACTGGTTGGATAAAAGAAGTTCTGTTTCTTCTACAATAAGCCACCATAGTATGCTAAACCTCTTGGGAAAAGATGTCTGAAATTACACTACTATCTTCAGTTGCTCTATCAATTAGTAACAGGAACATGAAGGTTTCTTGCATTAATGTAATCTAAAATACATTTTTTTTTAAATGGCCTATGGTCACATTGATTTATTTTTATGAGTCTTGTTCTTGCTTTTTAACTGTTAGTCTGTGGTTTGGAAAACGCTGATTCTTGCATTAAAATATAGGTGTATTATACCGCTAATTACTTATCATGCTCTTCTTGCAGACTTCATTGAGAGAGGGAAGTTGTTGACCCCAGCATGAAGAAGACAGAGATTTTTTATCTATCTTACAAGGGTTGCCTACTTATTCATTTTTCTGTAAAAGTTCTTAAGTCAACTTAGACCAATCTTAACTAAAAACCCCTTCATCAGCTGTTATCAAAGAACTGTTCATGCAACTCAGCAATGATTTTTCTAAACGACTGTGAGACCTCATTTAGATTTTTAATAAACAGTCACATTCTAATGAGGTCTTCATAAAACTGACTAAATATGTTTAGAAATCATTAGCTTAAATTACCAGTACAAAAGTCTCCTTAGGGAGCCCTGCAGATTTTGTGATAAGACTTCTGGCAGATGGATTGGTATAACAGCACAAGTGAGTTCTGAGTTTCCACACAAGCAGTGTAAATGTGAGTGACTGGGTAACAGGCTACTAGATAAAGAGCTAAATGTCCCTCAGGTGGGTTCATTAAAGAGAGAAAACAATCAAAACACATTTCTGTGCCATTTAAATACCAGGTGCACAGCAGTCTGCAGGTGCCAGAAACACTGACAAGGGTCCCTTGCTGGAACACACAAGAGCTTAAAGGGATGCATGGTTTTGACAAGTATGCCTCAGATAATGACAGATATTGGCAGATGTACCCAGACCCTGCTGGAGGGTAATGCAGGGACTGAGTCATTTGCAGCAGGTGCTTGCATTAGGGACAGCCTCATGGTGATTCCTCTATCCGCAATTAAAACAGTCCTGATGCATAATGCTCCAGGGCAAGAAGCAAGTTCCTAGCACTGATTTAATGACTACCCAGCCAGTCCTGGTAAACAAATACACATACGCCCCCTCAATGATTAATTCATGAAGGACATACATTGTGTGGCAAACATGTTAAACAGATACTCCTCTTTTCTGAAAACATAAAGGCATTTTCCTCCTTGACTTACACTGGGCAAGAGTTTTTAAAAATATATAAAATAATAAGCCCCTGTAAATCTTAGACCAGCAACAACTCTTGAAATAGAAAACTTCAAGGTCAGGAAGGTTACAAGATTTGCCCTGCAGGAATGCTACCAAAAAGCCCATTAAAATCATTACTAATCAAGGTGGCACAGAGCTTGTGTTTGGGATTGAGGGAGAGATGGTGTGTTAGTAATGATGGTTCCCACCCTGGGAGTAGGACAGAAGCACCAAGAGGGAAGTGACTGTGTTGTTTTGTGGCTCATACCATCTGATTTCCATTAAAAGCTCATTTTAATTTCTGTTCTCTAATCTCACCTATGTTGGCCACCAGAGAAAGCAAGAACAAAGTCATTTCTACCACTGTCAGAAACAAGAAAACAAGAAAGCTGCAGATCGGTATCCCACTAGGACTCTTGCACCCTGAAGAAATCTCCACAGTGGCACAAACTGTTGCTTGCTGCTAAGGGAATGTGCGACCCAACTAAATGTTGTGAGGGGAGGCCACAGTGCTGGCACTGAGACTGGCACCTCCCTGGGTGACACCTGACAGGTCATGTTAATTGATGCTTTCAGATATGGACTTCAAGAAAACAGCATGTGGTTTCACATACTATGCTACGTTTGTTCTAAGGTTTGTTCATCCATCCCCTGAGAGCATCATTTTTTTGCATGCTTTGTTATTTATGAATGTGTACAAAGCTTTAACAAATTTGTTGGAGAGTTTTCTATTTGTACAGATTCATCCATTTTGAATTGGTATGTGATCACCCAACTATTTCTCCCATCCTTTTCAATCAAGGGACTGAATTTTTAAAGCAGCCTCCATGATCCTTCTTTGTCTCTGCAATTAGTTGTACACTTGTTCCTGCAGCAGGTGTTAATTGCCGTCACAAATCCTACTTTTTTTTTTTAATATCTAAAAATAATAATTGCACCTGATCTGTTGGCAGGCTTGGTCACACAGATATCTAAATGTTAGGATTTATAGTAGCAATCAACCAAGGACATAAAGAAAGATAAATTGAGCTTGTAAAACTGGACTTGTTAAAAAGGAGACAAGATACAGCCCTTTGACTCACTCTACATAAGGAGTGCTCTCTCTCCTGGTGCAAACACCACAGGGCAGAGGGATATCAGCCACTCAACCAGCATGAAATTAAAAACACATCTCAAAATCATGTGGCTCACACCAAGATACATGTACTTCATGTACTTGACTTCTTATTTCAATGTTTTGATTTACAATAATGCAGTACTTGCAATAAAAGCAATGACTTTTTTTTTTTTTTTCTCCCATGTGAAATGAAAGCAATATGCCCAGTTCCCAAACAACATCCCAGGTGAAGACTAAGACATCATGCATAGACAGAGTAGTAAATTAAAAGACTCAGTTATTGATGGTTGTTAAACAAACAAACAAACAAACAACAACAAAAAAAAAAAAAAAAAAAAAAAAAAAAAAAACAAAGAAAAGGGTTCCATTCAATACTTGTTGAAAACAAAATTAGCCTTAATAACTTGAGTAGGAGACCTTCTTTAGACATTATCAAACAGAGAAAGAAAAGTACACCTTATCAACCAGGTAAATCAAGCTTTCCTTTACTAGTCAGCTCCTGAAGAAGACCTCCTGGTCAACAGGTTTAGTAAAATAGAACAGTAGAATAGCTCAGTTGGAAGGGACCTTCAGCCATCATGTAGATCACTTCAGGGCTAGCCAAAAGGTAAAGCATATTACTGAGGGAATTATCTAAATGCTCCTTGAACAGTGGACAAATGAGTAATGCCAGTTTCTTTGGTTTTAGTCTGGAAGTGAACACCCAGACAAACCAGGTTGATTTAGACTAAGATACTGTGAAGGAAATGCGATTTCATAGTTTAAATACTTTTTAAAGAAATCTGTCCCAGAATTACTCCTCGTCTTTGCCCCACCCTTAAAAAAATAGGTCACTCCATACCTTGCTCTGTAACCCATTCCCTGGTTTCCTTTAACAGAAATAACACATCTGAGATATACACAAAGATATGACACTTTCCCTCTTTGGCAGTCTTTGCAGACTCTGCTGTACAGAGTGCAACTTTATCAGTTACTTTTTCATTGTGTTAATGTTTTCAAAGCCAAGCATCCAAAGCATGCTTAAAAGTAATTGATAATGAACTTCTTAGCAGAGGCAGTCATAAATATTTTATGTGCCTTACTCAGTATATAAGCGTCTTGTTGGTCTGCTATTTAATTTCCAAAAGCAAACACCTTGGAAGTCTTTCATCTTTTAAAGTACAAAAATCACTTACCCTTCCCACTTCTACGAGATTAGTAACCATGATTATGCTGGCTGTGTTCTCATGCCATACCATTCTCCAAAAGTCATATATTGTCTCCTGCATTGGTCCTGAAACAATAAATCAAAGGAAAGGTTACTTTCTGAAAGTCTCATGATTGGAAGCTTGTCTCTGGGGAAGCTTGAGAAATCATGGTTATCCACATATATTCATATCACTATCATCATATTTTTCATTTAGGGTCAATTTCCTTTCTGTCATCTCACCTATCTGCATTTAAGTATTTTTCTCCTGAAATAGTGCTCTGAAAGAAAGTTAGTTCTCTAACATCCAGGTATTTATCTCCGTAATACCCCAAAGTGGAATTATAAAAAATGGATAACATTACTCTTTCTCTTAACAATTGGATGATAACCTAGGGAAGGTGTATTTGGAATGAAATGAGCCACAATGGACTATGTGGCCTTTCCCGGTTTCTAATATTTTTCTTAGTATGTACTATCCATCAAATTACCCCAGCTCCTAAATTGTACTTCCTGAAGTGAGACAGAAGTTATAGTTTCTTGCTGCTGTATATCACTTTGCAAAGCAGCGGGGAAAGCGGTAAAGAACCCTTGTGTGTCATGGCAGTGATGTCCTCTGCTGTACTCTCAGAGAAAAATGTCTCTGAACAACCTGAGCTCTCTTGTAGACACAGGGCTTCTTTCAACATCATGCTGAGACTGGCCACCAGCCCACAGGAGCATAGGAAATGTCAGTGGCAGAAATGTAAAATGCTGAGAACAAGCACAGCTTTCACACGTGCCTGATCATGTGTGTTTCTAGCCCACGTGCCTATGTGATGCTCCACATGTCTACATGACATCCACTGTGCCACCCTGATTTGAAACCACTGGTTTAAAATCATTGGGACAATAAAAACAAACAAAAGCAAAATACTATCAAGAACTACAAACTTAACATCCACATTGAATCCATTACTGAACTGCCACATTGCAGTAAGCAATTAGACTGGCATAATTGCTCCTCAAGTGAAGAAACCAACACTTTTAAAGCACTACAAAACCTTACATTGACACATCTGGGTCGTTTGGTACCCAAGTTTTGTTACTTTGGTTTCCATTTAAAAATGGAAACCAAATGGAAATGGAAACCGATTTTACTCCGAAAGTCAAGTACTTACTGAACAATGTAATAATATTATAAGCAAGTAAAACCCAATTCATCAGGCATTTAACATAATTGTGATGTAACTTAGAACTCACGTTTAAGTAAAAGGATGGTAATAGTTTAGAACTCGTGAATTTCTATAAAATATTTTGATTTTTGGCAATTTCAAAACATATTATCATCCACAATTTGCACAAACCATTTTAAAATGTTCTGCATTCTCCCCCTTACTTAATTCTTCTGTTTCTAAAAATGCTGCATATATAGTTCGTTTCACTGTTTTCCCTAAAGTCGGTCAACTTGTCTTTTGTTTGTTTAGGTAGCTCACATAACAGGAGAAAAAGCCAGTTAAAACAATAGGAAGCTATGCCTGTTGGAACACAAGAAATGTCAGAAGCCACAGAGTAGAAATAATAGCAAAATCTAAAAATACCGTTTCTGAAATTACTAGGTAGACTCAAGCTGGTGTTGTGACTGCAAAGCTTGAGACTATTAAAAAAACCCACAAAACAAAACAACAACAACAAAAAAAAAAACAAATCAAACAAACAACAAAACAAAAGAGATGATATTTTTGAGAGATTTAATTTGCAAACATGACAGATTTAAGTCACTCTTTAAGTCAGTCTCCTCCATGTGAAAATCTACAATAAGTATTTTACTTCTACATCAGTTGGATGTACAATATGGAAGTTGTCCAAGCACAATTTTGGATGCTACAGTAAGATAATTAATATATATCATAGTGAATGTTTAGCTTGCTTGTGCTTCAATAATGTCAGATTCAATATAGTTTTCTTGGCAATTCAAGTCACAACAGCATTACAAAGGTTTTGGACCAACCTCTCCTACAGGCAGAAGAAAGGAGGCTATTTTACTCACTGTAGAAAAATGCTGTCTCTGCATAGCTTTTTCCTTCCTCTCAAATCTCAAAAAATATATTCAGCAGAATTACTATTGCTGTCACCTTTGAAGGAATGTAGCTAAAAATAGGATTAGGGAGAGGCAATTTTCCACAGAGTAATGTCCTGGAAGGAGTCTGCAAGTTCAAGACACATTATTAAGATTATTTAAGCTTGATTAAGGACAAAAAATAACAACAGGACAGCTTCAAGAATCCTGATTCACAGCCTGGTTTAATGGAGAAAATCTAAATGGCTCCACTACATTCTGTCACCACAGAATTAAGATTGCTCATCTGAATATGTTTTTCACAAAGCTGGAAGAAAGGTGAAAAAAAAATCCTGTCCACACAGCCCTGTTATTTTCCTCATGCAAGAAGCCAGAATCCTTCAGAAACTAAGGGACAATGTAGCAAGTTTCTCTATGTATTATTTCAGACAGTTTTCTTTCCTACTGATTCTTTTGAGAGAGATGGTTGGGCCCTACTTCGTAATAGTCAGTTCTTTCTGACAGCTCTGGGACAACCGGCAACAATTCATTCCTGATTTTTGTCCTCCACAATCAACATAATTTGTGTTGTGATTTAAAGATTCTTACATTTCAGATCTTTAAGTCACAAATCACAACAGGGCAGAGATGCTAAACACTATTTCCTTCCTAAATATTTTGAGTTTGTCATTCTTCAGAAAGAAAGAAAGAAAAAGATAATAAATTATGAGAGAAATACATCATAAGAAAAAAGTAATAGCACTTTTCAGGCCAGAGAAAAAGCTGGGCTCTGACAAGTCTTTCAAGTTTGATTCCAAATGTTCTTCTGGAACGTCCTGTTCTGCAGTGCTGAGTATGCTCTTCTCAACCTCACTATCCAATTGATAAGACAATGATAATTAAAAGTGCTTGACAGGATTTCCCACTTTCCTCAAGTATTTTCGAGTGTTTTTCCTGCTTTTTCTCTCCAATTCTTATATCTAGCCTCCAAACTTCTTTGACATTCAGGACATTGAAAGGAAAAAAAATACCCAAAAACCTACCTTAAAGTCTCAGAAAGTAATTCTTTTCCACCCCATTTTTCTTTTCTTCTTGACATTTTTCAAATTATTTTCTGACATATGAATAAATTATTACTTGTCTCCAGCCAGTATTGAAAAGCATTAGAGGCTCTAGGTAGGGCTGGAGGATTTATTGTCATGAAGAACTGAACAATTTGATTCCAGAGACTCATGGTAGGGAGACAAAGAGCCTATAATTGTTCTAAGTATCAGCTTAACAGATGTGTGCACAATAGGCAGGAAGGTTATTCTCAGCAGTTGCCCTCTTGCGGGAGGAAAAGGTCTGAGGAGAAGGTACTGCGCTGCTAAACAGCGAGCCTGTGGCATACCCCATTAGCTACACAATATAGTAGTTGGTATCAAAGATTGCTGCTGTGAAAAAAGAAATCAACAACATACTGCCTCCTGAAGATGAAAAGCAAAGCAAAGGAAAATAAGAAAAAGAAATAAACCTTGCAACCCCCCAGCTAATTAAATGCATTATCGAAAAAAAAAAAATCAAAAGAAATGATCAGTGGAATATATCACAACCCTTAGCTGCATTACTAGTAGTTGTTAGTTGCTGCTGTGGGAATGCCAACATATTAGGAAATGGAAAATCACACAGCTTCTAAGAATGGATTAAACTCTTAAGAAGCTGCTTCTGTACGCAGAGCTTTCTGGATCTGCTTTCTGCTTGTTGTGAGACCCAGTTCCAACAACTGGCATTACTACTGGGATATGTGATCATTTTGAACATTAGAAACCAACCTAGAATTCAGAAAAACAGTGTATATGTTTAGGAAAAAAAGCTAACACTCAAAGACAGAAGTAAAACCCGAACCCTGAAATGTCCCCAACACTTACTCAGACTGAGGCTTGTAAATCTATGGGCATTTTTAATTTCCTACAAAAGCAAGCAACTTAATGAGCAAATAGGTTCTGAAACCCTTTTGCAGCACAGAATGTTAAATCCTCAGCAAAATGGTTGTTACTCCTGATACCAAATTCAATGATAGCTATTAGAGCTAGAAACATGCAGAAAATGAACAGGTACCTTTACTGCTCTCCCAGGGCAGTGCCATGGGCAGTGATAGACACTAGCAGGTGATGACAGAGGCAATGGACTAACAAGGTGCAAGACTTTTACTGCAGCAGCAAAAGCTGATCCTGATAAAGAGTGCAATAAACCTGCTTCCAGTGAGTATGAGGTTGTAAAATGGTCTCCTCTTCTAGTGGTTACTGCAGTTTCCAGGAGCAATGAGGACTGTCTTTCCTTCTTACTGAAGCAAAACTTACTCCTTGCCTCTGTGACGGCCTACAACCTGTGTACAACCTTGGCACTCTAGTTAATATGGCAACTAGTTAATATACCTGCATGGAGAGTGAGTTGCTTTTTAGCCCTCATTCTTTATGGTCCCTTCAAAATGAACCTGGGGTGCAATATTTTTTTTTCTTATTAACAAATACGGTTGCGTGGCAAAAAAAAAAAAAAAAAAAAAAAAAAAGCCCAAAATCAATGATTGATTTTGAAAATACACTGTCAAAAAACTGCAAGCCCATTATGTAGCAGAAGTCACTCAACGTACTTAAGAAAGAGCAAAATCAAATCAAATAAAACAAAACAAATTACTAGGAAAACACAGTACAAGCTAAATAAATTAAAAAGTTGAGGAATGCTCTTTTTCCTAGCGAACCCATTTACATGGGACAAACAAGCTGTTAGTAGAATAACTTACAGAGAATTTCACAGCAAGAAGCAAAATTACAGGGTTACTAATGCTCTGCCAGTCCAGTGATCTGATTATCTGTAAGTACATGCTATTTGCTCTTTTAACCATGCTAGAATTTGGAGTTAAGAGCAGAACTCCCTTTCAGAAAAAAAAAAAAAAAAAAAAAAAAAAAGTTATGTAAAATACTGCAGTTAAATCTTATTTTACACTATAAATATCACTGACTGCAGTCAAGAGTACATCTCTCTTCCTTGAAATACTTTTTTTCTCTACTGAGTGAGGCAACATGATGCCCAACATTTTATCAGCAGGAATTTATAGGCACATTATTATGTGATCGTGTAGTCATGAGCACTCAGCTCTGTCAGTCTCTCAGTTACTTTATAAGACGTTCTTCAGTGGTCAGCAGCTCTAAAAACATGGACACTCTTTTATGTGACCAGGTTTAGACTAAGGTACATAAGATTAGGTCTCATTTTTTATATATATTATATATATATATTTAAAAAAGCAGCATACTAGAAAGAAAAGTTATAGATTTTGGTTGTGCTGATTTAGTCAGAACAATGACACCAACTAGTGAGATAAAAAGCTCATTCAGTTTTTTTTTTTTTTTTTTTTGTAATTGCAGAACCACTGCTGTGCAGCAGTGCAGCTGTACGCTGTGGTCATTTGTGCCCTCCCCAAATGAACTAGTTTCTGAACGGAAGATACTCAGTTGCTGATAATCTGATTTGTCAAGCAGTTTTTACCATAGGCTTGTTAAACATGTATGCTAGCATGTATTTAACTTTTCCTCACCCTTCCAGGAGTTCCTAAGGGTTTAATGTCTCCACGGAGGCCACTGAAGGCCAGAACAAAGCTCTACTACCCAAACTTACAAACTCAGGTAGTGATCATGCAGTCTTTCTGCAATAGCTTTTCTCAAAGTAGGTTTAGACGTTTGTTCTCTGCCGTAAGAGATACACTTCAATTGACTTTAATTATTTTTAAAGGCTTGTACAAGAGTATGTTTTTATAGGCAAATATGTGCTTCTACCAATACACTGGATAATTTTAAGGTCTGAGATAAAACTGTGGTTGAGATATCACTAAACCCTGTGGGTCCAACACTCACCAATAGCTACCAAAGGCATACAGATCAGTCCTTTGTGATTAAGGTGTCAGTAAAATAATGACAAAAAAGAATGAGGTCATATAACCTAATGCTTTAATTAATATCCTTGCCAGTCTGCTCAAGGAACCAAAGCAGGGGAGAGGGTAAAAAGTATCCCAATGCAACACATCTATTCACCTTCAGTGAAATCTCCTATAGGCCTGCCACTGTAAAAATTAGCACAGTAAAACACAATAGACATTTGTACTGGCTGAACTTAGCCATAAATGTTTCAGTGTTATTTATTAATTGCCAGTTTCTAGCTGTCATATTTCAGTATTAATTTTTATTTGTCGCTTCTCCATATCCCAGCCCCAGACATTCTGTGCACTGGAGAACCTCAATGAAATTAAACAAGACCCTGTAATGAGCTGAAGAAACACAATCTTGCTTTAATGACTTTATTTGATTTATAGTGTTGATGCAGACTGTGACGGTATACGAAACGCACTTTCTAATTTTAGCCTTACAAATATTAATTATTAGGTAATCTTCAGCAGGGGCTATATCATAATTATACAGCTATGCTGGCCTTCCTGATAAAGCCTTCCTGGAAATCTCTCTTGCCTTGGAAAAATACAAATAAACAAAGCTGTAGATGAGCTTTCAACAAAGTTGGTACCCATTAAGTATGCTAAGCCAGCAGGCTGCCCAAGCAATGAAGCCTGAGGCAACAGTCACTCTTACGTGAAGCATGGAAAAAAACCTCCCTCTCCATTTTAGACCTCATTTTAGCTGATTCCTCCTCCACGGTGGCAAATTCAGAGATGGGGCAGAAAGAAGCCATTTGTTTGTAAAGGCAGTAATTTACTGATACTGAGGTAGCAAAGAACACCACTTTGTAAGCACCACATTTACCAGGACTTTAATAATAAACAACAACATGTTTAGTTGCTCCTAACACCAACTGTAAACCCCACTTCAGAATATAACGTGTATATCAATCACATGCACTCCCTATATTTGAGTTGTAGCTAGTCCTCCACTTCTTTTTTTATTTTTGTCCTTTTTTTTTTTTTTTTGGCCTTTTGCAGTGATACTACCTTACAATCCAAAGAAAGAGAACAGTAGGCAGCCACAGTATTCCACAGTAAGCCACCTCAGCTAGACTCAGGTGGGTTAATCAGGGCTGAGCTATGAATTTAAAATGTGTTTTTCATGATTTCCTCACCTTAGATGGATTGTCAATAGGAAACAGATCTGACTGAATCTTGTTAGCTTGACATTTCAGGAAAACACTGCTCATAAAGCAAGCTGAAATACTTTACCGGGACAAATCCTGCCCAATACAGCTACTGGCAATGTAGATGCTTTCTACTGTATCCTTCGTTCAGAAAAATGCAGCCTTCTCTCATTATCAGCTAAGGGACAGCACAGTGAATAGTAATTGGCTGATTTTCAAGCACAAACTAAATGCTACCTGCTTCCAGCCAGCCAGTCAGCAAGCACTGCTGGCTGCAGATCGCTCTCTGCGAAAACTGGCTTTCACAAAATGGAATTTTTGAAGTGCTTTCAAGTCCCATTAGCTTCCAATGAGGCTTAGACTGCTAAGTGACTGAGGTGCATGGAGAAATTTTATCTATAGCTCCCATGAGACTGCCCAGTGCTCTGACTGGCCTTCTATACCACCGCCTCCTACATTTAGAGGAGTAAGCACTAGATCATCCACAGGATGAAGAAACAGAGGAGACTGACCTGTAAATTCCCCATCTCTTTCCAAATGTAAAAAGAACATAAGAACATGTGGTTGATAATAAGCCCTTCACAATGTAGAGTAGTCATGAGCCACAGCACCATTGTTTCATGAAATACATACAAATGTTTCATAGATTGCTGAAATTAAAGAAAACCACTAAACTCCCAGTTTAATATGGAGATGTTTCAAAAACAACCTTTGAGCAATGACAAAGCTGATAATTCTAGAGAATTTTTTCTTTGAAATTGTTCAATTCAAAATCTAGATAATCAGCTTTAAAATAGACATTCTATATATGTGTGTGTATGTGTGTATACACACCAACCATTGCCTACAGCTGGATCATTTCTCTTGTTGGCATCTCCTCTGATCCTACTCTGCAGTGCTTCTGTGAGTAGTCAGAAAGTTTTATGGGCATGTGGTATTTATTCTCTGGAATATCACACAGCGTTTTATTTATTGATACAGAACCAACCAGGCTGGAACAGCACACATCTCTATGCATTATTTTGTCTGTGTTACAGTGCCATCTTGAAATCCTAGTCTGGGACTGGAGCTCCACTGTAGTGGGAACTGCCTTGCATATTAAATACAGACAGGGTGTTCATGTCTCTCACAGTCACAGTCTAAACATGCCTGGAGAGACAACGGGAAGCAAGGTAGGGGCAGAATGAATTGGACAGGTTTGGTATAATACCCAGCAATCACAATATGCCAGCTGCCTTGCCCTTTCTGAATAATCCTAACTGCTCCTTCTCCACATTAGTATTTCCACCAATGGCACAAGACATTGTTGCACTTAAATGTGTTGTTAAATCTGAGACCAGGTTTGGCAGGTGCTATTTAAGACATTTTTATAACACTGGTAGCTAATGCTACCAGCTAACTTTCCATCTAATAAAGTGTTACACACTTATTGACTGACATTTCTCCGTGGCTGAATTTCCAATACTAGCTCAGTTTGTTCTGTATCAACAAAGTAAAATGAAAATGTCATATGATTTTTCAAAGAATAAATAGCATGTTCCCATAACACCTTTTGATTACTCACAGAAGGACTGCAGATTAGCAACAGAGCAACTGCTGGCCACAGAAATGGTCCAGATTTATCCAGTTAGCCTTAGATTAGGCAAAGCTGAATGCAATAAAAGCTGTGTACATAGTACTACTGGCTGTGTCTATGTCATCATACCGTTCAAGAAAGTTGCTTTTTCCAGTCTTTTTCTGATCTTTTCTTAAAAAATAATAATAATAAATAAATAAATAAATTCATGTTTATCCAGTATAATTGAAAACCTCTTTCATATTATTTGTTTGCTACACAACAGGGATGTTAAATGGTCCATTCTCCATTAACATTTTTTCAGACTACAGTAAATCCAGTATCTTCCAAATTTTGCATCACAGCAATAAGGACAGACCTAGCCCTGGAGGCTAGGTTTTCCCTAGTGAGGGCTATGGGGTTACATGAATAAGGCCAGAGTCTTAAAGCTTTACCTTGCACAGCTTTTTAAGGGAGCACTGCTAGGCAATGATTTGCAGAAAATGTTTTTTTCATTTTTTTTTTTTCCACTATGAAGCAGGAATACTTCGAGTAACTGTACTTGTAACTAGAGGCCCTGATCTACTTTCCAGTGGAGTACACTGGCTACACAGCAAAAGTTGGTCTCACTCACACATGGACTCTCTTTCTCCCTATGCCCTTTTGACATTTAATTGCTTAAGTACAGTCAAGCATGTCAGGAAAACAATAGGGGACTCCTAGGAAACTGAGACACAGGCTCAAATTGAATCAGATCAAATAAAAACATGAGATGTTGACTCCCCCTCTGAAGTCAAACCTCTGACTGGAGGATTATTTTAGGAGCCTTGAGCCTAAAACCTGATCTTTGTCAAAGCAGTCCAACAGAAAGTTTCAGTTTAGCTGAATCAATGCTTTCCAGTGTGAAAACTTTAGTTTCTGACTAGTGTATTCTTCTTCGAGTTTCTAATTTGTGTTTTTTCTCAGTAAGGGTGACTTACATGGAAATAGAAATACCTATAAATCACTAAATAGTCCGTCTGAGCTTGGGATGACTAACAAATATGGAATTATTTTATGAAAAAAATATGCAGCCTGTAACATTTTCCAGCTTGCCAGTCTTAGGTAATTGATTTGTTGGACTGGGCTCTTCATATCAACTTGTAATGCGGAATCAATTTTGACGATGGATGAGAACTTAAGATCATTTTATCCCCTTCACTAGACGGTTCCTTAGGGAACGGACAAAAGAACCTAATTAGTCTTTTCCATTTCTACTTTCTATTTTCATGTTGAGTCAATCATAAGCATCGGGACGTAATAAAATCATCACTATTCTTCAGCTCAAAAATACGAGTTTATTCTGGCTACTTGTTTCTTTTACTATTCCCCAAGGAACTTATTGTGAAGGAATGTTACTCATGCTTTTGTGTAAGATATTCACATGCTGTATTCTTTAAACTTGTGCTGGAAGTTTAAGTGTATTAACACGAACAGTCTACCCAGATGAAAAAACAAGACAATTTAATCTACATTAAACCTTAAGTAAAAAATGCAAGCAAAACCTTTTCTTTCTCTCTCTCTCTCTCTTTCTTTCTTTCTATTATAATCCTTATATGTATCTCATGAGTGAGATATACCACTCATTATATATTTTTCTAGTTAAGTCTGGAGAACACTGGTAGTTTAATTTCTTCCTCAGTTAGCCTAGTATTTTTTAACTTATCTCAGAAGCCATGGAAATACTGGAAATACTCAAAACCCAACATATCCTAGATGTATCAAGATGCATGTGAAGGTCATTAACAAATAAATGTGTATTGGTTCATTTTTCTTTTAACTTCAGGATAATTATAGTAAAAATTAAATCTGCTTGACAAATTCTCTCAGCACTGTTATTTATTACTACTTTGAGGAGCACATTGGTTATTTTCAGCACTTCATGTAGGAAAGTGCAATAATAATGTTTTAATTCTGTTTTTGGTTATATTTTATGGGGGGATGCAATATGCGATGTATACGGTAAACAAGGAAAGCAATTCTAACATGCGGTCTGGATATATGCTTAGTACAGAAGCAATAACATTAATGTGCTTGCAACAGAATGAGATTTAGCAGAGAGAATTGCCACAAAATGTACATGTGAATATGCAACTGCACAGAAGAATACAGATGCACAGGAAAAGAAATTAATCCAATAAGCTTGTTGTTTTTTGTTTGTTTGTTTTTTCAAAATGGCAGTGCTTCAAAATCACCCTGACTGTCACGTGCATTGGTGGCATTATCAATGTAGAGATTTCAGTTGCCACCAAAGGATACAGAATAAGGAAAATATGACAGGTTTCAAAGATTTTGATATAGTGAAGGGAAAAATAAACTGTGTTATTTGTTTCTGGATGCATTTGTTTCTGAAATACATTCTGTTTGCTAATTTGCTGCATCCTTTTCTTTCAGCAAATGAGAGGACCAAAAGCCTTCTCAGACCTGCTGCTAAGCTTCCTCTAGGTTGCTGAAGACTGGCTGGAAAATAGATTTCATAGACAAAAAGATGCTTTGACTGTGTGATTTTCCTGACAAACTGCATTTCTCTGCTCCTTCTTCTGCCTTAGCATTAGACTCTGTGACTGACAGGCATGTTAAAAGTACTCCATCAAGAGTGCTGGATACCTGCCCCATCAAGTCCAATTTATGGTTGATTCCTTATTGAGGATGGACACCCCATAATCAAACACCAGCTTTTCATAATTTGCATCCCCTAAAAACATGGACAGATGAGGTACATTTGTAAGGCTGACACTGTATAAATCTTCCTTGGACAAAAAATGGATGCATGGATAGTGCATGATCTCAATAATTAAGAGTTTGAAGAGCAGCTATACCAATAAATGTCAACTTCCTGAATGTCCAAAGTGTGTTTGGCTCACAAAAACAGTTTGCTCAGCTCTTGAGTTTTAGAAAGATCATAATTTCCTTGTTTTCAGAACATATTTTATAATCCTATTTTTTAAAAAGACAAATATATTACTTTTCATGAAATGTTCTATTTTCTGTAATACAACCTTGGAACGTTTCTTTTTGCCTACACAATTCATCTATTTGTCTACTTAATTACTGTAGTCTCTCATTTTTTTACTACTTAATTCAGATATGCAAAAGTCTGTCATAGGTATTCTGGACTGACTTCACAACACAAAAATTAAACCAGTATCTTGTCCTTGAGATAGAGTTCTAAAAAAGCTCTGTAGACCTTTATATCTGATATCTGGCTGCTCAGTCTTTGTGTGGGAGAGGATAGAAAGATCATTTTTTTCTTATTTTCCAGCTTTGACAACGGACATAAAAATCAACAGCACTAGGCTCTGCATAATATTGGATCGATCAGCTTTTTTCCTGAGATCATCCTGTTCCACTTTGTCACCACACAAAAACTTCGAGACATGACACACTGCAACAGAGCCTAAGCCAACTTTGGATTTGTTAGAAAACCATGCCAGCTCTGCATTTAGAGCCTTCTATGCTGAATGGAAATCAACAAGGGCAACTCATTCCCTATACTGTGAAAACTACTACAGAGCTGATTAATACGAAGACAGAAAAATACGGAGTTCTGAAAATGTTGAAAGACCAACTGTTCTAACACAGTTATCATTAAATTTCCTACAATAAGCAAAGAGGCAGAGAGAAACTCAGCTATTCTCAGGTACCACAATGTGGCAACTGTTGGAAAGTGCTGACTTTGATAGTTACCAGTTTTTAGTACACATTGTGAGAATCACAGAATCACAGAATGGTTTGAATTTGAAGGGACCTTAAAGATCACCTAGTTCCAACTTGCCTGCCACAGGTAGGGACACCTTCCACTATACCAGGTTGCTCAAAACCCTGCCCAGCCTGGCCTTAAATACTTCCAGGGATGGGGCATCCACAGCTTCTCTGGGCAATCTGTTTCAGTCCTTCAACACCCTCTGATTAAATAACTTCTTCTTTTATATCTAATCTAAACCTTTTTATTTAAAACTATTTCCCCTTGTGCTGTCAGTACACTCTCTTATAAAGAATCCCTCTCCAGCTTTCTTGTTGGCCCCTCTTAAGCACTGAAAGGCCACTGTAAGGTCTTCCCAGAGCCTTCTTTTCTTCAAGCCAAACAATCCTAACTCTCTCAGCTTCTTTTCATAGGAGAGGTGCTCCAGCTCCTTTATCATCCTTGTGACCTTCCTCTGGACTCACTCCAACAAGTCCACATCCTTCTGTTGGGAACCCAAAGCTGAATGCAGTACTCCAGGTGGGGTCTCATGAGAGTGGAGTAGAGGGGCAGATTCATCTCCCTCAACCTGCTGGTTGTTCTTCTTTTGATGGATCCCAGGATACGGTTGGCTTTCTGGGCTGCAAGCACACATTGCTGGCTCATATTCAGTTTTTCATCCACCAACATCCCCAAGTCCTTCTCTGCAGACTTGCTCTCAATTTGCTCATCACCCAGCCTGTATTTGTGCTTGGAACTGCCCTGGCCCAGGCATAGGACTTTGCATTTGGCCTTGCTGAAGTTCATGGACTGCCTCCCAAACCTGTCAAAGTCCATTTGGATGGCATCCCTTCCATCTAGCATGTCAACCCCATCACACAGGATGGTGTTGTCTGCAAAATTCCTGATGGTGCACTCAATCTCATCATCCATGTCACTGACAAAGACATTAAGTAATACTTGTCCCAGTATCAACCCGTGAGGAACACCACTCATCACTGGTCTCCACCTGAACACTGAGCCATTGACTGCAACTCTTTGCGTGCAACCATCCAGCCAGTTTGTTATCTACCGGGTGGCCCATCCATCAAATCCATGTCTCTCCAATTCAGAGAAAATGATGTTGTGTGGAACAGTGTCAAACATCTTGCACAAGTCCAGACAGATGAACCTGAAAAGGTTCGTCTAAAAGGAGAACTTTGTCTCCTTTCGTCCTCAACACTGGTGTAAGTATCAAACTTCAAATGCTCCTCAAAAATTGGGATAGTTCTCATCAGCGTTTGCTGGGAAATGGTAGAAAGACAGCTCTGGCGAATTTGCCATATGGTTTCACAGAATAACCTGTAGATACCGCTTCCATATGTAAAGGGTGTATTACTTCTGTATGCATTTCGGTGTGAAGAAAATGTAACTGCTTTGAAGGACATGGCTCAGAACGCCTTGCCAATTCAATGCAGCACTCAAGAATGGGTTTATCTCCTTCACTGAAGATGTATGGCTTCAACCACTTTTAATGTTTTGATGATTAGGAAGTAAAGAACACCATTGAACACAGTTGAATCTTCAAGATTAATATAGGGGTACAGAATTCACTCACTTTGTGCATATATCAGAAAATCAGTCTGACTATCCTACACTGTGAAAAAAGACAGCATGTATAAAGCTGAAAAATTGTGTAGAATTATCTTGCTCTGTTGTTTTTCAATTCTCCCTCAAGTAATTTCAAATGCTAATTTTCATCTGGAAGCTAAAACCATGGCAGCAAAAGTTTCTCTGTAAAGATAAGCACGGAGCTTCCACACTGCTGTAGTTCTGACAACTTTCTGCTACATAAAAACAAAAAATGTGCCAAGGAAGTTGAGTACCATTATTCAAAGCAATATTTCTGCTTCAGATGCCTGAAAGGGAACTTTCAGTTCGAAAGAAAATGTATTTTTGTTTCTGAAAACCCTTATTAAAATGTTCACACAACATATACAGTAGTGTGTGGAAGAAAGATGCATTTTGCAGAAAAGAGAAAGAAAATGAAAGGGGTTATTACAGTGGCAAGTTTATGCTGCTGCAGTGAGGACTGTATAAACACTTCCATTGTAAATATTTATTTTCAGAAGTTTGTAACTTGTACTTAAAAAACTTCTGCCTGGAACCTGACTTGATGTCTGTCTCTATAACCAGCAATATAGAAAGTGAAACAGTTCAGTATCTGCTTTACAATTAAATACAGACAAGAAGGTGAAAGGCTTCATTGAGGTATTAAATCTAAAGATGATTTATTTTCGAAAGTAACTTTTTACAGACGTTAAGATATGCTCTGAAGTACTTGCAAAAAACATCTTAGATCATGTTCCTGTGTGTGCTGCAGCAAGCAGAGAGATTCAGTGAGCCTGACCCATGAGGATTATTCAAAAGTCAGAGACGCTGAAATGAATGTACTTCATATATAAAGACATGCAGCTTGCATGTGAGTATCTGCTGTTTCACACATGATTGATCTGCTTGAAAACTAGCCCTGGTAGAAATGGCAATGAGCGATGCTATAGCACTGTATTAACATTCATTTGTCACTCATAATTTACAGTTGCTGGTGTAGTGATGGAGGAAGCATTACAAAACCGTTGATAGAGACTTGCTAGAAGAAGCTAAGTCATAGCTGAATTAACTAGGTGAACTTCAGAGGACAGAGAACATGTAAAAACAAAAAAAGTTTTTTTCTGCTTGGTAATCAGGGTTAGACATGCAAGATCAACAACTGCCATCTGTTAATTATAAAATCTAGCAGTGTGTGTGGAAATAAGTACTGTATATATATTCAACATACTGCTCCCAGTAAAGGACCTGGTTAAAATTCATTGATTACCTAACTCCTGAAAAATAAAAAGAAAGCTACCAGTAAATTGAACAGATCATAAAAGAGCTTGACATTCTGCTATAAAATAATTTTAAAGAATTATATCCATGGGAACAAGGGATACGTAAAATAAAGCACGGATTTTTAAATTGCACCTGCTTGCTGGTTCTGCATGACCCAATATTCTGGCTTGTGACAAGGGATTCTTTTTAATCATGATGTCTGAGGTGCAGATCCCATCTGTTGATGCCAATTATAGCAGATCACCAAGAGTCTTTACTAGCTGTAAATTCAGTCTATCAGCCACATTATACTTACCGCATAAAAGAAAACTGATGTTACTTTTCCAATCCAAATCGCACACTTTGTGTACATTACTTTTACAGTGGAAGCAAAACATTTTTGATTATTAGTTGAGAAAGCCTCCATTAGGTATGTCTTTTAAAAAATGTTTCTCTCCCTTGTTCAAATTAGCAGCAGATTGCTACGAATTCCAAGGTGGAAGACACCAGTCTGTGTGTCAAATTCTAGTTAGTATGGAAGACAGTAACACTTTAATAAACAGGTGATTATGCAACTCCCAGCTCTGTTAAAAGCAGATTGGTAATCTATTACAAACTGATTAAATTTGCCACTTTTTCACTTCAAACAATTATATTTGCTCATTAACACTTGATATGTTGAACGCAGCTTAAGAAGAACATAGGAAAATTAAATATCAATCATTCTAACTCCTCCGAGATTTAAAACTGACTCATGTAATGATGTTTTCCTTCAAAGAACAATAGGCATGTGCACCTGTGAAAGATTTGGTGGAAGAGAAAAGGAAGAATGGGAAAAGCTATTTTAAGACTGTTGTAAAGTAGACATCAAGGGAATTAAACACGTAGCTTAACTGTTGTGCTGTATTGATGTGTTTATACATATCTGTGTGAAAATGTGTTCTAAAACAGAGCATGAACATCTTTGGCTGTATCTGTGAGCTATGGCTCACGACAGGCTTACTAGTATGGAAGACACACAGAGGCAAAGTCTTTTTGGCATGTGAAACAAATATCTTTCCTTTCATAGTTAATATAGAGCCTTAAAGGAGTTTTAGGGATTATTCCCAGTTACCTTAATTATCTTTGCCAAATGCAGAGACTGCTGTGCAAAAGCTTTGTCAAGAAGCTGGGATACACAACTGCATCTACCACAACATTGCAGACAGCCACATATTCTTTACATCATGGAGGATGAGTTGTTTCTACTTCTCTTATTCTCCTTTTTGACTAGACACTTCTCCTTGCCACCACAACAGGAAAAAGGTGTGGCTAAGAACCTGTTGGGACTTGCTCGAGGATCTGGTACAACGACTTTTAGTATAGTATTGCATCCAATACTTGTCTTTAAAACCTAAAGTATAAAACCCTCAAGCTTGGTATTTGTTATTCAAGTATTGTGATGAGTGATAAAGCTGCCTTTAAACCTGCTTCAGATAGGAATGACATACGTTTACCAGAAAGCTGTCAGAAGGATCTGGGGAATGTCCTGATGAAAAGAACTGCACTACACACTGCAAGTAAAATGCCAGCTATGTAACTTTTCATTTTAGGATTCAGCTGAAGGTGAAAAACAACAGCACCATCAAGTAAAGGTTAAATGGAACAATTCACTACTTCTCAGAAAAGGAGACTGTAAAGGCCTAAAGTGAATTAAACACATGCTCTATTTCTGTCCCAGTTTTCTCTCTTGCTTACATGTAGAAAGACTGTGGAATGAGAGATGTGGTGGGTCGGTAACAAAAGTGAAAGATGAAGCACATTTAATGGCTCAAGGTCTAAGATCTCCAATTCTAATTCTGGTCTAAAAGTGTAAGATGGTTGTGAGGCAGTTCTGCATCCTGCCCCACTGTCATCTGAAGCAAGAGCACCTCATTTGGGACTAGCCAGAGCTGAAGTACAGAAAGGCAGAGATATGTTGCCTCCACTGGTAAAAGTAGGGACTGGGGGCTGCAGTGGGGTTTTTGCCCCTCTTAGGGTGCGAATGAATTCACAGTAAGAGCTCTTATTTGACACGGCCAACAGTCACCGAAGACTCATCTTTCCCAGCTCTGAACTTGACCAAAAAATCCTTAAGAACTGCATCAGAATGGGCAAATTATATCTTGTTGGTTCTTGTTCACAAACAAACTTTTAAAAGATGGTCTGTAAAATTCTCTCTCTAGATCCTTTTGAAGAATCCCCCTGCAAGAGCAATGTGTCTTTGGGTCCTCTACTAAAACTTGCCAAATAAAGTATTTCCCAGTTCAAAGACCTGAAGCCTAGATATCATTGAATACAAGAATATACATTTTCTTATCACTGTTGACACTCTGAAGTTTACTAAGTGTTTCTACCTTGACTTATTTCTTTTTTCATGAGTAACAAGATACTGAGTAGTTTCTGCTAAAAAGGATGTATTTTGCTTTTCTACACAAAACCTACTTGAATATAAACATAAAGGACTACTTACTTGAAATACGTGAAAATAAGATAGTAACAATTCAGTTTGCTTGCTTTTACCTAATGTTTGAACTATTTTGTCTTGAATACTGACCTCTTAGCTTCTCATAGCAAAAACCAAAGGGTAAGACACTTACCTTGTGTAGCAATGTAGTGATTCGGCCTATGATAACCCTAAAATAAATTGGAAAAAGAATTATAAGCACCTTGTCTGTTGCTATTAGTGAAACTTCATTTAGGGTAGTTTTGAATAAAAATCACAACAATTAGAGTAACATATTAATTTTTTTTTCTTTTTTTTTTTTTTTCTTTTTTTTTTTCCCAGCAGGGGAAGAGCAAGAGAGAAGGGGAAGAAGAAGCAAATGTGTTTTCTTCAAGATATTGAAGTTGCATCCTTGTACATTAGGGGACAGAAGTAATACGTTCTTTAAGTCTCCAGTTGGATCTGCTGAACATGAACAGCATGAAATCCTCTCTAGCACTTGCAGCTAATGGTGTGAGATGTTCACGTAGGCTGATACATACCTTCAAGCTATTGCTATTTATTGCAAAGTCTATCCCTGTTTTAACAGCTAAAGAATGCTTGATTTGCATTCAGCCCTGAGATGGGTGGCAGGATGTTCACTCTGTCCTCTGTGATTTGTTTATGATTTATTCCTGAACATTAGGGCAAATTCTTTGACTAAATGGTTTGGTATGCATACACTTGTTCACCTCTACATAGAAAAAACAAAGCAATTCTTTGTTTCTCTGATGGCAAGAGCAACTTAAACACAAGCTGGCTGTGCAATAAAGTCTAATACTCCATGGATCTTCACAACATTGAATAGGTTTTCAATAGGGAACAATACCACTTTTATTGTATTTGAGTTTATGCTGTGATGGGAGTGTCACCAAAGGTCCAGATCATGCACTAGTATGTTGATAAATTCAGTTATACCACTTTTAATCTTTCTGTAATGGTTAGGCTCCATTGTCAGTCAACAAAGGCAAGAATTTAAAGCTGAAGCTTTCATGCCACTGTAATTTCTTTGTAAAAAAGCAGGAGGGACTGTAGTGATGCAAGGTGGGAAAGACTCAAAGCAACTGAAAATATTTTGAATATTACAGAAAACAACAAAAGTTATAGAACTGATTTCTGTACATGTCATGGAAGCAAAATCTGGAATTCTATAAATTGAGAACTCTTCGAATAGCTACAGATTTTATTATTATTTTTTCTGCTGTGTGTTATCTAATATCTCTAGTGGCTTGGATTAAATGATTCAGTTTCTCAGTGAAAAAAAAAAAAAGCATTGGTAAAAATAGTGTATAACCATTGCCTCCCTCTCATTTATGCACAAAAATATCATAGTGTCTGTGACAGTGACATTCTCTTATTAACACGTTCATTCTGACAACACAGCAACAATAACCTCATGCAAGTGAAAAATAGCATCTGCTTCTGTAGTAGTAAACAAGCATTTCCAATGGAAGCCTGACTAGCAAGATTATAAATGAAAAATGCTGCATTTTATGCTCAAGTTGCTTTTGAAAGATGTCTGCAAACCTCCAAACTTTGCAATGAAGCCATCTGCTGGGATGAGCAAGAGATTTTTTTTTCCTCACCCATTATGTCTTTTAGGGCCATAGTCTTTCCATACTCCTTCTTTTCTATTCCCCTCATTATTTCCATAAGCAAAAAAGGGTTGCTATGCTGCTATTTTATCAGTATCTATAATAGGCTATTGTGCAAATTCTTCTTCCTCACATTTTTTAATATTTTAGAATGAGAAACAAATCTGACCCAAGAACACGCTAGTAGCCTAAAATGAGAACAATCCTCAATGTTGAAGAAAGCTTGAAAGTTAATTCAAATGTAGCTCTTAAATGTGAACTCTCTCTTTCTTTTTATGACAGAGATTACTCCCTTCAGATTTTAGTGAGATGTCTAACTAAATGCATTTCCCTATCTGCCTTTAGCTTCTGGTGAATATGCTACTCCTTCATACAAAAAGGGGCTGAGCAGAAATCTAAGTTTCACTTAATAGTTCATGAGCATACTAACAAACATCAGTAGAAGGAGTTATCCTCAGACTGACAACTTCAGATTGTTAAAACTGAAGTAAACCTACTTTTCTTGTACAGCTGTAGTTCCTCTAGTACTCTGAAAAACATCACTTACATTTCTGTTTCGTATTGGTGACTAAATTTAACTGTGAACCATGACACCATTTTTGAAAGATGTCACTGCTGAACAAGAAATCGTTAGCAGACACTGTTTCTTACGAAGCAACAGTTAGCCAAACATCTAGCATTACATGTAAATAATAAAATAATTATCTTTGCTATTCACAGATTTCTGACTTTAGAAAGTATTGACTTTCTAATGATTTTCAATTCTACTTTTGAGTTCATTCTTTCAACCGAAAACACCTTGTCTCTTAAAGAATTTATTCTAATGTAAAACATTAAGTTAACACGATGCAGAATGAACAAAGAAGCCACCTTCAATAATTAAACAGCCTACATATTTAATGAAATGTCTTGCTTGCATTAGAAGTACTGGTTAACAGCTGCAGAATATACTTTGAAGGCAACTTAAAAGTGCAGAGATGACAAGAGATTGCAAATCCCTGCATTAGGCATTACAGAGTTTTGTCACATTAATATGCAAACAGCTTTCTTTTAAATGTGGAATGATGCCAAGTTGTTGACAGAAAGTGAAAATAACATTTTGTTAGCCCAGATAAGCACCAGCAGGCAAAGTAGCCATACAGCGTTGCTGGCAAGATTTCAGTCTATTGGCAGTTTGAGGAAATAGCTCCTTTCATTTGCCTATTGACAAAACCTTTGAGGCCTTTTTTTTTCCTTTAGTGAACACCTAGCTTTCAAAGAGAACACTTTCTGACAATGTTTAGCAACTGATATTAGCTGTGATATCAATCGCAATATGATATCTGTGATCAATCGCAATATGATATCTGTGATCAATCGCAATATGATAGCTGTGATATCTCGCAATATGAATAATGCGAGAATAATAAGAGCTGACTCTTTGAACACAATGCTAAGTTTGTTGACTACATCAGTATACGCACATCAATATAATTTCCATTGATGTAATCGGAGTTTGTTTCGCCTTCAATGGGCTGCAATCTCACTCGAGAATGGTCATCTGAAACAGGAACAAATGGGAGAAAAAAAAAGTAATTAAAGACATTCATTAATGAATATGACATAAAAATAAAGTCAAACTACAATCTTGTTATTGGCAACTTCATGATTGTTTTGTTGGCCATGAAAAAATTGTATCAACAACAAATCTTCGTTTTGGTCATTCATGAGGCTTTCCAAATTGTCTCTGATTTTCAATTTGAATGCCTTAAATATTTCTAATTTACAACCCATTGCAATTATTATTATTATATTTTGCCTTGATAACCCCCATACCTTTCGTAAGCAAAATAATTAACATTGTCTAAGTTTTACTCAGTTGGAAATGTTTCTGCCAGTACCCAAAATAAGCTGGAGTCATTCTACAAGACATACTGCTACCTCACAGTTTCTAGAAAAACTCATTATGTTTACAGTAAGGGAGAAAGCAAAATAAAATAATGACAGAAAACACACAGTCAGATAATGACTTTGCCACTGACTTTTGCTCCATGGTGGCCATCTGTATCTATCCAGGAATCCTACCTGTTTGCAAACACTTCAAACTCTAATTTCCAAATTCCAATACAAAACACCAGGGCATGAATTTATTTCTTGTCAGCTGCCTCATTTACTTTATGATGCCACAGCGGTGATTAAGAAATGCTAGAGGCTACATCCGCCTCATAAAAGCTTCTCAGTATGCTGGTAGGGCTTTTTCTTCTCTGAGAATTTGGAACATGCTTCTTTTGGTTCAAAAGTGACCAAGCACAGTGGCTTCTCTAGAATGCTGCACAAGTTGTTGATGAAACAATACTTTAAAGAAATTTAAGGGCCTCATGACAATGATCCCAAGGACGGAGACGTAGAAAATAGTCTCTTTACTGCTGCTTTATTTACAAGTTCCTTCTGCTAATTAGATACCTATATATTATTGTTTTTGAATGGCACTTGTTAGCTGACTTAAAACTGACCACAGACCTTACTGATTGTCATTATTTTCTTGTAAATGAAACAAGCATTAGAGCACAAGAGAAACTGCCACCCATGTTCTCAATAGCTATTTTTTTTAACCTCAAAAAATCCAAAACAATAACAAAAAATAGTGAAAGAACATGAAGGAGTTTAAAAAACATTTTTTTTTTCAGAAGTAGCATAATATTTGCCCATGTTCTGGAGGAGGAAGGAGAGGGCAAGTGGTTCTTAGAATAACACTGTTTGAGAATGACAAGTCAGAAGATTTTCAAATGGATGAGTAGGAAAGGAAGAGGAAAATTCTTGATTTCGACCTCTATTATGCTCTAAGTCTCATTGACTACAGATCTCAGAGCTTAGTCTGTTTTCCTGGGATTCCCCTGGGAGAGAGAAAGGGTATATATAGCTGTAAACCAAATATAGTAAATATACTTTTTGCAGCTTTGCAGCTCTAGATTTTGCACACCTAATATATTGCTAGTTTGTTGTGATTATTTCAGCCAACTGTCTTTGAGAATGAGTTTTTCCACAGACGTTGGGATATTCAAATCAATTAAGTTCATCAGGTCATCCTTTTCAGCCTTCTTATTCAGTTTTCAAAGACTAAAAATTTATAGAGATGTGATCCTCCATTACATAACCCATGGCTGCCTGACCTTATCAAGCTACTCTTATTCAAGTGCTGTGCTAGTCTCTGCTTAATTAAGCTATTTATCAGTTTCTTCAGAACAGAGGTTCAGCTCACAGGTCCTTAATTCTAAAAGTCCATCTTACTTAAGAAAGATACTACATTAGGAACTTTCTAATCTTCTGACATGGTTGCTGTTTTTATGGTTTTGGGACCTGATCCAACTTCTATTGAAGTCAACAGACTCCAGAAGTTAAGATAGATTGGATTCATTGTTCATCCATATTTTCATCATTTCATGCATCATTTCTTTAAAAGCATTCTTAGCAGAACAACTCAGGCTAGTAAATATCTCCACTTTTATATTGCTTGGAGTACTAAGGGTCAGATTTAATTGTCCAAAAACAAGCACTCATTCTATTTTACATAGCCCAGGATATACAGATGCACAGATGTCTTAGGTCACCTGAAATGACACTACTATGTTTAGACAATTAAATCCTGTCTTTGATGACTTGTGCATCAATGAATTCCATATTGGGCAAACCAAGGTTAAATTTCCCATTGAGTAACTTCCTAAAAATGACAACTTCCTGTTAGTTCTTTTAGGCTGATTTATACCAATGAATAATACTCAGCACTATCCTTTTTTGTTATTATTATTACTTTGTTACTTCTATTATTTACTCTATTCTTTCCTTGCTATTATTTTTGCTTCAGATTTTGCAAAACTAAGTAAGTTACTTCATAATGTATCTTCATAAAACCTTTCTGCCCCTTTTTTTCCTCACATACATCCTGCATTCTCACTTAAGTTTCTGGGAATTCTTCAAATAATGAACAGTTCAATACCCATTCACTTGCAGTGGAGCTGGAGTGACTCCCTTTTTTATTGCTTTGAAAACTCCAGTTAACTCCTTGGTCCATGGCAACACTTTTTAACCTGAAAAAATTATTCAGTCAACAACAAAAAATTCTTCCTATGTTTATGCTCATGCTTATGCCAAGTCTATGTCTTAGTAAGCCTAACGGGTAAAAAAGCCAGATATTCTTCAAACGTGTACAATGACTTTAAATAGCCTCTATGTTAATTGTGTAGATTTTTAGGTTATTTTGTTCCTTTCTAATTTAGCTTGCTCTTAACATTTTTTGTAGCTTTTAAATACTCTACTTTCCACTGTTATTTTGTTACCACTCTATCAAATTTAATTTTGCACTGATCACTTAAGCTTTCAAAATGAGTTATGTTAGAATTCATTTGTCTTTATAGAAAGTGATAATAGATAATGAATATGCACATTTTAATCTTGCTTCCATCATGTTACCTACAACATGTGTATGCCAGTCTGAAGACTGTGAACTCTAACAAGCCCCTTGAGTAGCCAGTTGATTAGCATGCCTAGCCAATGACACTTTCTTGGGAAGTGCCTTGCTGATTCTTTGCAAATCAAGCCTTTTAGAAATGTCTCAGCTAAAATCTTTAGCTGCTTTTAAAAGCTGTGATCAATATCCTCTTCTCATTTAGTCAATGTTGAGTTAGGTAAAAATAAATACATAACCCCTTCCTGAAATTACCTGAAGATCTCTCCTGAGGAAAAAAATAATAGATTTTACCAAAATCCATGCATAACACTACACTATTAGGACGGACACAGATTTTTTTCTTGAGTAAAAAAAGATTCATTTAGCATATTCATGCCATTTTTTTTTAGTTGTTAATGAAAAAACACAAAGTCTTTTGTGTTCAATAAAGGAGGAACATGTTTTGTGTAGGGGACTGGACTGTGGTCATGATTCAGCTTGCTGAACAGAGGCTCACAAGTTTTAGCTACTTTCATACAGTGGGTAGGGCATGCTTGTAGCCAATTAAATGCACACCACTTGGGTAATGTAAAGCATGTTGCCATTTTGACAAGCTTGTGCATTTCTGGTAGCTTGGTGCTTTTGTTTTAGTTCCCTTGGAGAACAATAATGACTACAAGCAATAATGCAACAACAGTATCTTGGGGAAAATTTAAACAAAGAGGATAAATGGACAGAAAAAAATACATTAAACTCTTTACAGAAAAAAATTATATATTTAACTGTAATCATATAGCCATAATCTGTGGCATCTAAACTATCTGTATTTTTAATTCTTTAAACACAGCATAAAAAGGCAATTTAGTAAAATGCGTTAAAAGCTAAAGCCAATACTTTAAACAACTATCTGGGATGAATTTTCAAAAGTGGACTTCTAAAACTGTACTCTTAGACTCTAAGCCAAGCAATCATTTATCAGCAGAAAACTACACAAAGTAATTAGACAGTTAACTACTTCATTTGCATACATCTATTTAACAGATGACAAATTGTGGGCAGTTTCAGCCTCTCTTTTAAGATACTGCCCTTTACTCTAATTAATTTTAATTTGTATTTGTATTATAGACGTAAATAGGAAATGTTATTGATAATTCCATTTAACTCTTTCCCTTTGCTAAATACTGATGACATTAAAAGTAAATTGAGATCCAAATGATCACAGTAACATTTGCCCTCTCAGAGAGCCTTCAGTATTACTTGTAATTGCCATTGATTTGTGTATCTAATATCTTTTACTTGTTTTCCCTCTGCTACTCATCACTTGCTTTCCTCAGACATATAGCACTATCAGTCTTCTGTTTACTTCAGCCAAGGGGAGTCAAAGCGAAAGGCAATGTATTATGTGACATTAAAGAGGGGACTGACAAAGCTAAACACTGACTAAGAGAGAAGACCTATTGTTCACAGGCTTGGTTTGGAAATAAAAGTTCTCAAAGGAAGAGTAAACATAAAGGTGGAGAACGCTCTTTCATATTCTTTTTTATGCCTTCAGTATTTTGACTTAAATGAGGATAGCCATCTAATGTATTGCTATATCCTCTCAGAATAACAAGATAGTTACACTAACGATTGCTTGCATAGAAGACAAAACCATGGCTAGTAAACCATGAAGAGTAAACACCTTTACATATACTACAGCCCATCACAATATTCACATTTCCCTAGAATATTTTATTTATTTATTTATTTATTTTTCAGTAAGTAGCATGATATTTTCCGCCTTGGTGTTCACTTACAGCATCTCTTGCCACAGTGCTTTGCAATCACATAATGCTAGATTTAGGGATCACTCGCCAAAGCACACTATCATCCCCTAAAGTTATTCGATTATCAGTATACCTAATCTTCATCAAACTTAGCAGTTTCAAGTAAAACAAACATACTCTGTTGGTTTTTTTCTTTTCTTTTTTTTTCCCCTTACATTGCATATAGGATTAGGAAGGTAAGTCAGGATGGCTGTCTCTGTCATCAAGGAACACTTAAGCAGCAGTATTGTCCATTCCTACAACATTCAGAACTATCCAATCATCCAAACATCCAATGTCAAGAGATCAGCCCATGAGACCATGGGTACCCTTCCACTAAGCTGCCAGGAGCAGTCTGGGAGCTGTCAGAGCTGAGTATCGCTTAAAGATGTCATTCTCTATTAGCCAAATGTAGATCACAGGATGGGAGGTATATAGGAGGCTAGTGGAGAAAATGCATTAAATCTGACAGTTTTCTAAAAAAAAATGTAACTTCTTCCCTCACTTTTATGTTCTTAATTAGAGAAAAGCAATATAAGCCTGATGTGAGCAAGAGGCTGGTGGCCATTCTTATCCAGTTCTGAAAGGAAGTTAACACAGTGCACAATTATGTTGTCAACACTTACATGCAATGATATTCCCGTATCTATTTTTCATTCTGTTCTCATCTTTCTTAGCTGAATCCCACGGTGCAGACTGTCCTTCAAAGAAACTCTAAAAAAAGGAAGGAAAGTAACATTAAGAAATGCATGCAGTAACAGTTGCCTTATGGATAAACCAAGGAGAACAAACAGTACTGCTGGGTGCTGTTGTTAAATTGTCATTTAACTGATTCTTTTATTGAGCAAAAATACAGTTCTCCTATTTAAATGGCATTTATGCATAGCCCCAAATGTTATCTAAAATGTGATATGAGATTATTTGTGTAACAGCAAGAATTATTTGCATGTGAAATGCTACTGAACCTTTCCAAAGTTGCATGCTTGCAACACTAGCAGTCCTTCACTTGTGCTATCCAGATTCTTTGCCTAGTTCTCTTATACACATAGATGAAGCTGAAATAGCTCCATCATCAGTACTGGAGTTGCTCCAGTATTTGAGTGCACAATTACACACTGTACAAAAATATTTTAGTTTTCATCATATCCACAATTTTTGGTTACTTCTTGGCAGACACTTCATGCATCTAAACATATTTTTAAAAAGTTGGATTCAACTACCATATATGTGTCTTTTCTACAAACACAATTTATACCAGAAAGTTGTGTTTTTTTTTTTTTTTTTTTCAGAGAATAAAAATACAATTTTGTGAAAGATATAATCTATCTCATATTCACACAAACTTTGAACTTTGTGCTATAGTTAACAATCAATAAAAATGAGAAAGTTGAAGGTGCTCAAAATAGATGTTTACATTAATAAAACAAAGAAGCTAGCAAAGGGGCAGCAAGCAAGCCTATGACATATAGCATTTGCACAATTTCTTAATTTATGCACTGCACTTGTAAGTCGTTTAATACAGATGCATTTTATTATTTCATATTGAGACACTCGTTCCAGGATAAAAATATTTACTTGCCAAATGAACCAGTGGAATTCTACCAGGACAATAGCAGAAGGTAACTCATGTTTTGGTATTTCCACTGGAATGATCAGTAAAATTTCATGTTTGATTCAAGAGGAACATGAATGCACATCACTTACTTTTTCAGTATCAGAAGTCAGAAACAGCTAACTCTCAACTAAACAGGGAAAATGTAGAGAAGCTTGTGCCTCTCACAAGTCCTCAACACTTTCTGAGTGGTTTAAAATAGATAATGCCTGTGAATAGAGTACCAGTGTCTTTTGCCCTCATACTTAAAATGCATTGTTGCTCAAATCCCAGAGATACACTTAGTAAAGAGAATAAAAGTCAAAATGATCTCTTGCTGAAGTCAATGGAACATGGGGACATTTGATGTCTAAAGCAAGTTTTCTTTTAATATGTTCACTAGAGTGGTGATTTCCAACTTATGAGTTGAAAACTCCTGGGAATACAAGGATTGCTTTTAAAATATTTGTGAAGAATAACTTGAGAAAAACAGAAACCTTGCCAAATGGTTACAATTGGTTTGCCCTACATCCCTTTGCACTTCCTTACAACAAATTTAAAGGTTTACAAATTGAAATGACTAAAACCCACTACTATTAGTAAGTTTTTTCTTAACCATGGGACATTGCTATTGAATATAGCTCTGAGAAACGCAGTTACCTGCCAGTATAGAGAAGCGGAACCCTGTAAATCTTAAGATGATTTACAACTTCGTTGCAGTTTGCCAAAAAATGTCAGTGATTATTTATCGGCCAATGGTGTCTTAAGCAAGCCCTTCAACCCCAGAGCACCCTCAACTCAAGCTAGATGGAAAATACTTTTGCAACAAGCCAGGGCACACTGAACAAGGAATTGCTCTCCATGGGCAAAGACAATGACCAATGTCGCAACTTCTTGCAAAGTTCATACTCTCAGACAACACTGGAAGATGAATAATTAACACAGTTTAGGCAAAATAGAAATGGAAATGTTCACCAACAAAGCTCCAAAGACAGTACAAATTAATCGTTCATCCTATCTAGACCTTGGCCAACTATCTTATTCAGGATTTTGCCTTTCAGACAGGTAACATGCAGAAAATTCTAGTATTCTTACAGTCCCTCTCCTAGAGGCTAGTTCACAGAATGGATCCGTAAGATATTGGCCAGCAGGTGGTTTTGGGTTTAAATCACTAAGCGTTACACGCGTTGTTACAGAGGAAGAGTCCTATTGCTACAGCTTCCAAATCTACACCTTGAAACATGGAGGGCCCAAATATACTCCCAGGGACTTCCCACTTCTCTATGTCCCACTAATGAACTTTCACGAAATTGCTTTAAACCAATCGATTAGAGTAAATCTCTAGAGACAATGAGGAAGCTTTTGTATGATGTTAAATTCAGGGAAGATACATGATAGGAAATGTACTGATTTGGGCAGTTCAACTGCTTCTCATCTGCAAATGTATTGGTTCAATTTATCTCACCTGTTTGGAACTTCAGAAAATAATCTGTAGGGCTTAATGAGCCCTACAGATAAAATATCTCCTGATAATGTATCTGCAGTGTAGATAATTTTGTTCTTTAGAATACATCTGTATCACATTTTACACTGTAATGAAAACTAGGAGACAGATTTACGTTTCCAGCTCCTATATATTGACTTCACTTTCTTTATTGAACATATATTATAGAAAAATAACTCCAGATGTATGTGTGTGTGTATATATAAATATATATATATCAATAAATTAGTGGCTGAAATAAAATCTGTCACATAGGGAAAATAGACTTTAAGTAGATCCATTTTTAAAAATTCTTTTTGGGATACACACAGGTATTTCAGTGGGAAGTGTACAGAAAGGATAATTTGAAAGGAGAGGTATTACAGTGGGAAAGCATAAAAAGAAACAGTTATTGTAAAAGACAGCTGGAGTGTCATTTCCTAAATTCCCCATGTGCTACTGTTACACAAACTGCAACAGAACGATAATCCACAATGAATTACAAGGAGAAATCCCATTTGTCCCAGAAGTAAGGAACACAGCAGATACCTCGTAACAGATGATCTGTCAAGATCTTTCCTTACTTGTGAGAAATATGTGTTTCATTGCAGAATTTTTTTTAATGTCTTTCCTGACATATCACTCTCTGGGGACACTGCTGCACAGCAGCCCACACGTTATCTTAGTGGCTATTCATTCTAATTCATCCCTTAAAGTTTCTTAAAAATGTGCAATATTAGGAAGAAATACGTTCCCAAACAGCTTCATTCCACCAAATGCCTGGCAAGGGCAATGGACAACTGAAAACGTGTGTAGGACATTTCTCAAATGATTTAAAATACATATTTCTTTAACTCAAATCACACAAAGTCTTGGCTACCCAGCCCCCATGATGTATTTGAAAGATGAAATACTTTTCAAACCAGCTGTTGTAGCAAGCATTTCAGTATGCAATGACTACTGTCATTCTGTTATTAGAAAATATTTCAATAATCAAGATAAAACACTGTTTCTGAAAACAACTGAAATATACAGAACTGCAGTACATGCAACATGAGAACTGGTCAGTGATGCAGCAGCAGGATCATCTTAGGATGAATGTGAAGTTTTTACTTGCTTTAACTCAATGCTGCAGTGGTTTCCATTAAAAATTAAATATTTGCCAAGGGCTAATTCACTGTGACCCTCAGACTAGAAAATAACTGCAATATCTCAAATAAGAGGGGAAGATAATCATTGCAAATACCGATTTTTTAAAATGGTTCCCTTTTCTCATTTAAAATTCATAAGACCAGAAAATATTAGAAGGGACCTATATAAAAGTACAGTTCAAAAAGTCTGGATTATGGGTGAGATCTTCAAAATACAATTTGTGGCTCTGATGATTGTCATTTCTGGTACCACGCTTTCCATCCTAGTTTTTCATGCTTCAAATTAAGGATAATAAAAATAATGCATCTTTGTAAGCATTTTAAGGTCTATAAATGTAAAATGTTGAGTGCAATTACTATTTTTATTATTAATCCAAAGCCAAGATAACTTTTTCAAAAAAATACTTCATAGTTGCTAGGTGACAACGGTGTAGTCTCCTACAATGTCATTTACAAAATCACCAGCAAAGAAATGAGAAATTAAGGACATCAGAACTCTTATTCTGCCTACTTAATAAACAGGCATATTATTCACAGGTACAAATAAATGTATACATCCCTGTGTAACAATCATAAGTCTGATATGTGGATTTGTTTTTAAATGTATGACTTCTTATGCTGTCAGTATGGTTTTTGATTGTCCTGAATGACCCTAAGTTTCTCTGCTGCTACTGTCCATTTTTCCATTTTCTATTTCTAGATGATCAGATTGAGATGTACTTTAACAAAATGAGTAATTTGACCTATTAAGTTTTAAATGTCTCTGGTGTTTTTTTTTCCAAGCTACATGCTGAGTTATGCACGCTAATTTAGGCCAGAACAGACAACTAATGGAGGTCCTAATGGAGGTCCTTGTCTAAACTGAATTAGCTATATAAGAAACTCGCATTTCTACTATAGGTCCTTAGAGTCGCATCTAAATTAGATCCCTAAAATGCCCTGAATTGGATAGTGAAGATACATTACTAGTTTTACCCAAATATATATCACCCTTTACTGCTGCTGTGCCCAGTTTATATGTGGAGATTGCAGATGGAGAAAATGCAACCATTAAACTCTGAGTTAAGATCCTATTGTTGCGTTAGACTCTTCTTTGTATTTACAAACCGTAATAAATACACCCTATATTTTAAGTAGTTCCATAAATGTTTGGAGGACAAAGACCTTCAAGCTCATTTAATGAACAGTGTAATATTTATAAGGTCTATACATCTGTCAGTTCATTGCTTTTTCATTATTTGAATTCTCATTTGGAACCTGAAAACTATCTGGCACATGAGGATGTTCTTGTTACTTAAAAACGTCAAATGGATTTTGAAACAAAAAAGTGAAATCATTACACTCATTTTGATGATAACTGAGAATCTGGATTATTACGGAACTGAGAAGGAAGAGTCATGGGATTATTACATTAAAGAAAACTGCAGAGAGGTCCAAGCTATGGAACATTTTTAATCTTCTAGTCACTTTGAGGGAAGATTTTATCATTGAAAATGCATCACCTGCAGGTAATAGATCACCCCAAGTGTTTGTGAGCAGTGGTAAATGATTTCACTGATGGCAACTCACTGTATGCAAGCAGCTCTTCATACTTCAATCATTGCTTTGGTCACTGAAAGAATTTGTGGATGACAGCATGTCACCAGAGAATATATTCACTATCAGATTCTCCTCCTCTGTCAGCTTCAATCACTGAGAATTATGTCCAGTTTTCAAATAATGGAATTTTAAAAAACATTTTACTATGCCTGCCCTTGAAAACTGTCTGTTGCAGGAGCCAATGTAAAAATCTATCTAATCAATGTAAACTGCCTTCAGCATTTATAAAGCATTTATCAGTGTGTTACTGTAACCTAGGTCTGAACATGGAAGAAATAAAAACAAACAAACAAACAAAACAATACAGAATGCTGCAAATAGAATATATTGGTGTTATCTCCTAGACTTGTTCTGCTAGAAATTTTCTGGAAAAATTAGGCTGTTAGTGTACATACCATTTTCTGAGTGTGAGATTAAAGGTGCAAACCACTCCTAAAGCAGATACACAATTATTATCCTAACTACAGCGACTCTCTGATATTATTCCTGATTGCTGCTCCTTTATGTGGTTAGGACTTATTAAACTATTGTGAAACAAACAAACATACAAAAACAAATCTAAAAACAAACAAAACAAAATAATAATAATAATAATAAAAAAACACAAAAAACAAACCAACCAAACAAAAAGATTCATGAATTAACAGATGCATAAATGCCTGCATAAAGAGTTGGCTAAAGTAGGAAACAGTCTTTTCCTCCTTAGGTGCATTTAGGTTAGCTTACAGAACACCTGAGAGAAAGAGTAGAAAAGCAAAAGACTTTTTGGTCTTCTGAGGCACTAAACATCATAGTCATTGCCTACCTTAAATGCTGAGGAAATGGAAGGGGAACTGTCACCTCCTCCTCCAATTGCAGAATGATTTACCAATTCAGATTTTAAAAAACAGGAACAAAACCATGTGGTAAGACAAAATATGATACAAGCTGTATTGGTGTGCTCATTTTTCAGAGGAAAGATGTTTCAACTAGTATACTTTCTAGCACATTTGTATTTTTGAAGTCACAGGCTTTGGTACTCCCTTGAAAGCTGGCCAGTCTAGTTAAGCTGTAGCTGCATAATGAAAACATATTAAAATGATTAAACTGCTTTGGCATACTGTTTTTAATAACATTGATATACTTGTGGCTGTTAGCATGAGCTAGCCCTAGTTGATTATCACATTAGCAAATGTATATGAATTTTAGTTAATGCTACAGGGTAAGAGAGTAGCTGAGTTATAAGAGTAGAAAGGTAACTTAAATGCAAGTGACCCCCAATCACTGGGGAAGTCAAGAAGCTGTCGAACACCTTCAGGAATAGCAGATCGTGAGTGTCAGCCGTGGTGACAGCTAGTTTTCAGGCACCAAGTACATTTGAACAAGATAATTAAGAACTGGGTATTCTCTGCCTGGGTTTAGATCTGGCATTGGCCAGGATATCTCAGGGCAAGGACTCAGAGGACAAGGGAAGCACCTTCTGTGAGATGCTGCAGTAGGGTGCATGGCATGGCTGCAACAACCACGCAGACCCACCCGACTTCTCTACTGGACCACGTCTTCTCTCCTGCAGAACAGCAAAGTCATGTAATTTATAAAATTGGATTTATCTGTGACTGAAGTATTTTGATATCTAAGTCAATTTTGTCTCCACACTGTCATTTGGTCTCAAACAACAATAGTGTAAAAGCAAATGTCAAGTTACCTTCCTTACAATTTTAAAACCAAACTACTTATGAGATACATCAATGTAATTTCCTATCTAACACTGCTACACCTGAAGTTTACTTGCACAATTAAAGAGCAGGAATATAAATATTTAAAGATTTTGTGGATTCATCTAAAAATTTGATAGATAACCTAGATTCTATATACTTTCAGAACCATTTCTATTCTACCTACTTAAGTTTTAAAAACTCCATTACTTTAATTCCTTTAAAATTCTTTAAGACTTCCCTATAAGGAAAGATTTTAGGAATATGGTGAAATGTGAATTAGTAGAAGGACTGCAATAGAACATACAATTAAAATTCTAATTTAGAACTTATTCCCTGGCATACCAGATATCAATAACTTAACCTCATTAATCTTCCCGATTTAACTCCAGCAGAAAAATATCCTATGTTGATGGGATTTTATGATCCTTTTTTATAGAAAGGACCCTCTGGATAAAATATGCACACTTGTACTGTATATCATGTGCAGGATATATTAATTTGTGTGTAAAACAGTTAAAGTTGGTCTCAAGAAGTGCTTATTTCCTCTTGTGAAAATGGATTTCCTGCTTTAGTGGATTTAATAAATAGGTTTTATGTACAACATGTCTTTATCGTAAGTAAATTTCCCTATTACTACCCCACTTTTTTTAAACATCACATAATTAAAAGGTTTGTCCACAACTATCATACCTTGTACATTTTCAAGAAGATTGAACTTGAGCAACATTCGTGACTGTAATGTCTGTAAAACAATAAAGTGAACCTGTGTAGGCTACACTGAATACCAACTACTTCTGTGCTTTGATAGGAAACCTCTTCTGGGAAAATACAGAGAACATTGATCACCACAAAGGCACTATCCATCCTTTTGTGAACAAAATTATCTGCTTCATTATTCACTAACTTTGCTATCTCCTTCTCTGCTCTCTATGTTGTTCAAAAGGATGCAATTACACGTGTCACTTGCACATTACACAACTAAAAGATGGCATGGAGTTATTTTATTTCTTAATGAGAATTCCTGTTTACCAAGACACAGGTATTTACACAGAAAGTGGCAGGAATCAAGGTTACAAAGTGCACTGAATGTGTGGATAAGGGTTTTATGGTAAATTCTAAACTTTTTATACCATTTTTGGAAGGGTAACACGAATGCCTCAAATGACTGGGACAAAAGAAAAGTATTCAGCCTGATCGCTATGATGAACGGGGCCAAAAAGGAGAAGTATCTTAAGATACTGGATGAAGGCTGGAAACATCAACTCTGCTAATGCAGGCATCTAACTATGACTTAATTCACGGAGGTTAATGAAACTACTGCTCCTACTACTACCACCAGCACCACTATTACTGTTTGTCTCTTTCGACCTCTTTGAAAAGTTATCTTACTTTCCTCCATTAAAGGATATCTTATCTCTAATAATAGGGGAGTTGCTATTACCTGGTGCTTTGAAGAGTTGCTGCCAAACTCAGTTTAATCAAATTTCTTTTCCCTCTGTTTAGAGTTACTTTCATTTAAATAAGGTTATCTATATTCCTGTGCATCACTTCTCTATTAGAATTTGGAAAAGTGCATTTCTGATGAGTTCTTTGTATCACTGCTTGGTTTTTACTTCCAATTTTTAATCAAGAAACTATTTTTCAAGTGCCTTTATGCCAAGCAAAATGTTTTTCCCACAACACTACTCGGAACTCAGAAGTACAGCACTCTTTGATTTTCTCTGTTAAACAGAAGTGTGAGCAAGCATGTGGATTCTAGAAAGAGCTTCTAGGTGCCATAGAGCTTTGAGAATACTGTTTTGGATCTTTCTGAGTGCTTCAAGTTTTAACTCAAAAATTAATTGAAGATTTAAATATTCTGGCATTTTCCTCCTAAAAATTATCATTGTGATGTTTGATTTACTTTTCAAATAATAAAAGATTGCCCCAGGGAACAGTTTCAAAGAGCTAATGAAATGTTATTAAAGCAGAATATAAAGATACAATGTGTAATGAAAACAGTAGGCATGAACTACTGCTTTTTTTCCTTCCTATAGTAAGAGTTTGCAATTGGTTTAAAACATAATAAGAAAAAGAAGAGGAAAAGGAAAAAGAAGAGGAAAAAGAAGAGGAAAAAGAAAAAGAAGAAAAAGGAAAAAAAGAAAAAGAAAAGTATAAAGAGAAAGAAAAGGATGAAGATAAGAAGAAGGGAAGTGGGAAGAGGAAGAAGAGGAAAAGAAGTGAAAATATTTTTAGTCATTAAACAAATGCATTTAGTTGCAGTAGTAAGCTTTCTGTAGTAATCACACCTTTGTGTTCACTCATGTTTTAGGTAGTGATTAATAAGACTTACTCTACTCATTGCCTACATATTCTATGTAATGAATAAAATAAAGCTTAAGGATTCTAAGGAGCTGTTGCTGGATTACGGGGAAATACTTTTTATGGCAAAAGGACTTGATCAACACTATAAGCCAGGAGACTACTCTTTGAGTAACTGTATTATCGGAGTAGATACTATTTATTTAATACCTGTGTACTTCTGTCATCCACTTGTTGAAGATTATTTCTAATAAAAGGTGGTTGACATTGAACTGGTGGACACATAACAGTGATAAGAAAGGTGACTTATGACACATTCATAACAAAACCAGTAGTATTTTTTTCCTGTTTTTATCTGAATAAATCACTATAATTGAGGCAGTCTGAGCCAAGCTCAGAATTCACAAGAAATGCCTGACTCTTTAAATTATCAACTGACCCAAGCAAAGAAAACCTGGCAACATTTAAAAATCCTCTGTATAGACACGCTGTTTCTGATTTAGAACTACACAATTTGGAAAGGCCTTGAATGGAATAATATTCCCTAATGTAACAAAAAGCAGCATGTGGGGCAAGGAAACAAAAGCAAATCAATGTTGAATTTGAAAAGTGAACAAACCCCCTCCTATCTTTAGCCAAGCTGTAATGTACACACAGTTGATCTAACCTTTCAGACGCGATAAAGCACCCCTCAGAGTCTGCTCACTAAGTGAGCCTCGAGGGTTTTCATGAGTGTATCTAGGCCACTCCAGTTCATATAGTTTGGACAAAAGATAAGAAAGAAACAAAGCTCACATAATAAGGTTTTAATTCTGCAAAGGGGCAACCGTTATATCCTCATAAGCTACAAGATAAAAGTCCAAGTACACTGGTGTGCACAGATGGAACACAAACTTTTGTTTTTCCCAGTGGATAAGATAACACTTTTCAAGGGAAATAAGACTACTAGGCTAGGCTAAAATAGATAATAAGGTCTACTTGCATTGCCCTTTCGAAAAAAATGATAGCACTCCATTGTGCTGGTTCATTACATTTTTTGATCTTCACAGGAAACTTTGGTGCCTTGGTGTCTGCTTTGCTTGTTTGCAAACACAGTCTTTGCTAGCAAATACAAAGATACTTTTTCCTTCCTCTAAGTTCGACTTTTAATCTATCATTTTCCTTGTTCTAAAGAAGAAGATTTTCTGTGTAAAGCTATGTGTCTATTTCCCACTTTGCCTGGCTGGCATCCAGCCCCTGTGCCTATTGCTCGCTATGCTGTTCTGCTCAGGGGAGTGCAGCAATAGATTGATCACAGCAGAGCCACTGAGGGTTTCCACAGTGGTGGGAGCTCCCATTCCTTCACTAGTTGGAACTCCTGGCTCTGGCTTTAAAGCTATGCTTCTTTTTTTCCCAAACATCCCTCCGCAGGTTGCCGCTGCGTGACTGCTTCCTGCCAGTCATCTTCCATTTGCACAGCTCCATACTTACTGGAAAGGAGTGAGGGGGGAAAAACTTCGAAAAAAAAAATGCTGGTGGTCCTGGAAAATTCCACGCTGCACTGAGGAACTATACTGCAAGTACAATGCAGAGTATTTAAAAGCATATAAACAGCATAATAATAGTCACGGTAGTAATGGGATTGACAATGATGACACGTGTTGCTGTCAGTTGTTAACCTAATCATTTTTAGCATGCTTACTGCATGCTGACAGACAGCAGCATTTCAATACAGCCCCAAGACTACTTGTTAGAAGGAAGAGTGCCTGGTTAGATGCACTAATGAGTAGCAGCAGCTTGCCAAACTCAAATTTCCTATTTTGATATCTGAAATGTATATACAGCACATCTCTAATTCCAAGAGATGTATCCCTGAAACAATTTATCAACCATGCTTAGAAAACAGACAGTTCATTCAAGTATCTAATACATAGGATCCCAGGCTACTGAAATGACCCAGACTCAGCTAATGGATAAAGGGAAGTGGAAGTTCTCAGGCTTAACAATGAAGGAGGGGAAAAGGGGTTGTTCCTAAAGACTGCCACTTGAGGACCACTTCTACATCATTAATCTAACATCACATACACCGTGCCAGTATTTTGCCACCGGATCAGTAAAAACATGTGATACACAAACTAGTTTCACCATGGCACATATCCACAGAAGCTTACTGACAGTCACCTAAATTTCCATGGAATCAGCTAGTATATTCCTGATGCCTGAGAAAGAAATTTTTAAGGAGTTTTTAGAAGTCTTCCAAACATGTATTGACCATGTGCAATACAATGGAGATCTCTGTAAGTCCCAGAGCAAATTTCTCTTCTTCCTTCTTCTTCTGTATCACTCACACAGCATACAATCTTTCAATATCCTCTGCCAGTGAAATAAGTATTGCACTAACAGAAAAAGATCAATAGCCAACAATAATGCAGGGGATGGCAACTTGAGTGTCATTAGTTACTTACAGGACGGATGTGCAACAAGGATGTATATCTCTACTCTCGTAGTGTTTCACACTTTCTATGTGCAAGTAACAGCACAGTTTTAGAAAAATAACAAACCAAATATAGTATTCACTGAAAACATATAAAAGCCAGGAGTTGGACTCAATGATCCTTGTGGGTCCCTTGCAGGTTGGGATATTCTGTGATTCTATGAAAAAAAAGTGAAAAAGTGCCTTTTTTTTTTTTTTTTTTTCCAAAAGCATAATACAGCAAAGACAAAAAGGTGAGTTGTTTACAGAGTAAGGAAGCAAACTGAAAAGCTATGAAGTCCATGCAATAATGCAGATGGATTGCGAAAACCAGAAAGAAACTCAACAAACAAATGAAGGGTTAGTCACAGAGAAAAATTGTGCAAGATACTGTTTACATTCACAGCTCTAAGAACAGAAAAGGAATAACCATAGTTCTGAACTTAGATCACATCTATGGCATTATTATGTGTAATTCTTCCTGATGTGCAGGACCCTTGCAAACATGTCACCTAGTCTTTTGTTCAATCCCTGATCTTGCTGAATATCAAAACAATTCTTCAGTAATGAAGATTGAGGCTTAATGGCTTGATGTATAATTTTGTTTCTTGCAATCTGCTTCTTCATTTTCTCTTTTGCATAAACTGAGCAAAATACAGCAATTTATCAGCTCTTCGTGGACATTTCAAGATTTATATACATTGCAGTTCTACATTTTTATTCTACATTTTCTTTCATTAGAATACTGCGCTCAAGCTAGATTAATTGAGGCAAGCCAACATTATAAAAACTCTGTTGAATAGCAGCAGATGCCTTTATTCTCTGCATCCCTCCATAAAACCCAACTTTTTAAAATTTGAGTCTCTATATAAATATTTCCCTTATAAGACAATACAAAGATTCCACGCATCTGTCTCTCATTAAGCCAATTACTAGTTGTCCAATAAAGTCCATATTTATCCAGATTTCTTATTAATAAAAGTATTGTTAGACTCCATAAGCCAAATTCTGCTAGGAGAACCAGAGAAAACTACCAGGATTGAACTAGATTGACAAGAGTGATTTGGCACTTAAGCTTTCTAGTCCTGACCCTTGGTGGAAGCCCCAACAATTTAAACACTTAGAAAACAGGGCATGACTTACTGCTGTGAGATTCAGAGACTTCAGCTCAGGAGGGACTAGACTTGCCAGCTGGAGCACGAATGAGGTCTTATACTAGGGAGTGTACAGCTGGAGTGCTAGGGTAGTTTAATACTGGGTCCACACCTGTTCAGCATCTTCATTAATGATATGGATGATGGGGCAGAGGGCACCCTCAGCAAGTTTGCAGATGGCACAAAACCGATAGGTGCTGCCATCCAGAGGGACCTGGACAGGCTGGAGAAATGGGCTGGAAAGAACTTCATGAAGTTCAGCAAAGGGAAGTGCAAGGTTCTGCACCCGGGGTTCAGTCCCATGCAGCAGGACACGCTGGGGCCACTCAGCTGGTAAGCAGGCTGCCAGAAGAAGACCTGACAGACACCAAACTGAACATGATCCAGAAATGAGCCCTTGCCACAAAGAAGGCTAATGGCATCCTGGGATCCATTAAGCAAAGCATTGCCAGAAGGTGGAAGGAGGTGATCCCTCCTCTCTACTCATCACTGGTGAGACCACATCTGGGGTGCTGGGTCCAGTTCTGGGCTGCCCAGTACAAAAGAGATGTGGACACTCTGGAGAGAGTCCAGCAAAGGGCCATTAAGATGATGAAGGGCCTGGAGCACCTCCCCTATGAGAAAAGGCTGAGAGAGCTGGGACTGTTCCGCCTGGAGAAGAGAAGGCTTGGGGAGGACCTTATGTATATAAATCCTGGTGGAAGGGTGCAAAAGGATGGAGCCATACTCTTTTCAGTGATGCCCAGTGGGCACAAACTGGAGCACAGGAGGAAGAACATAAGGAAGCACTTCTGTGCTGTGTGGGTGACCGAGCATTGGCACAGGCTGCCCAATGAGGCTGTGAAGTCTCTGTCCTTGGAGAACTTCAAAAGCCACTTTGACATGGTTGTTGGCAACCTGCTCTGGGTGACCCTGCTTGAGGAGGGGTGTTGAAACAGATGACCTCCAGAGGTCCCTTCCCACTTCAACCATTCTATGATTTTATGACGTGTCTTGAAAAAAAATCCTTGTTAGGGCCAGCAGAATCAAACTTTAGGAAGTAAAGGAGCATCTGTTGCTTCTGAGGACTCTCTTAAATTGACACTTCTGGAACTGCATTTCTCAATTTTTTTAATGCTGGTTATGAAAGTCATTTGAACACAGTTTGTGGTAGTACAATTTTACCTGACAGCTTGGTGATTAGGACACCTTCCCAATACTAATGATTTGCTGGACAATGGACAAGGTCTTCTTCAAAATTAGGTTTCAGCCTAAATTGCATCATACCTAGAAATGTCCTAGAATTACCTAACATAAGTTACAATAAAGGATTTGCCTTTGAAAACAAAATAGGCTCCTGGGACACCACGATGGTAAAAATAGTGAAGATAGCAAAAGCTAGTAAGATATTAAAAACATGAAAACTGATTCAGGCTCAGTGAACCCAAAACTGTTTTTCTGCCACACTTACATTATCCTACTGCTAACAACATTTAAGGTTCCAGGGGAAACGTTTCAGTAACTGCAAGCTGCCTGGATTTAGTGCAAATCTGTCAGCACGGTGGTTCCATGTCACATTCTGGCTCCCTACCTAGCCTCAAGTCAACCCCTGTAACCAGAGGCTTGGTTCCATAAGGATATGTTTAAAAGCATATGTGAGACAACACCCAGAATAAACATGATTTGCCTTTTTCATATTGGGCATGGAAATTATCATTCCTAGTAACTTTATCGTAATCATGATAGCTGATATCTGAACTTGCTCTTTTACTTAAAATAGCAGTACTTGATCTGACACCAAATGAAATGAGCTTTGACACAAAGTGAGGTGACTTTCCTGTTTTCCTTTAGAAGATACCTAAATTTTTGCATGCATGGGATGAACTGTATGGTTTATGTAGGACCAAACTGAGTACTTCATCTGGAGAACAAGTCCTACGAGGAGCGGCTGAGGGAGCTGGGCTTGTTCAGCCTGGAGAAAAGGAGGCTCAGGGGTGACCTTATCGCTCTCTACAGGTACCTTAAAGGAGGCTGTAGCAAGGTGGGGGTTGGTCTGTTCTCCCATGTGCCTGGTGACAGGACAAGGGGGAATGGGCTAAAGTTGCGCCAGGGCAGGTTTAGGTTGGATATTAGGAAGAACTTCTTTACCGAAAGGGTTGTTAGGCATTGGAAAAGGCTGCCCAGGGAAGTGGTGGAGTCACCATCCCTGGAAGTCTTTAAAAGACATTTAGATGTAGAGCTTAGGGATATGGTTTAGTGGGGACTGTTAGCGTTAGGTCAGAGGTTGGACTCGATGATCTTGAGGTCTCTTCCAACCTAGAAATTCTGTCATTCTGTGATTTATGCACATGCATTTCCAGCTTTTCAAGATACAGTTCTATTAGTGGCATTGAAAACAATACTTTTTTATAGTATTTCCCCCCCAACACCCTTTTTTTCTAAGGAAATAACAGAGGAAAGCAACATTTTTTGCTTATTTTTAAGAAATTGCACTACTTGCCTTGAGGACTCCAACACATGGCTCCCCCACTCTAAAGCAGTCATGTGGGCAGCACCACTCAAATCTTTTGTGACACCATAAAAAATCATGTTACTGTTAAACTTCCAGATTAGTCAGTCAGGCTTCCAGGGACTCTGGGACTTGCTATTCTGCAAAACTGGGAAAATAGGACGCATCAACAGATGCCCTTATTCTCCCTCAATCCCAGACATGCAGAATTTCCTGCCCTGGTAAAATTTGTCTTCTTCTTCCTCACTTTTCCCAGTGCCAGGGAGGAGGTCCCCCCCATGCTGTCCTGCCCACTGTGCTCAGGAGAAAAAGGTGGAAATGGCAGAGTATGGGTGAGAGAAGCAGGATAGGGCTGGGCTGGACCAAGTGGGGAGAAACAAAAATTGTGGCATACTTTGTAATTGTGTAATGATCACTGTTACTGTCTCAGCGCTTTCAAATATTCCTGCAATAACTATGGGACAACAAATATGCTCACCTTACCCTCTTATGGCAGTCAGCAGGTGAGCGGGTGGAGTCCCCACAAATAGGAGGGGATGTTGTGGAAGGTAAAGTCTTGTCTGTGGGGAAGGTTCCTAGTATTGGAGGAAGCACTTCTGGGGAATGAGGGTAAATATTGAGCAAGCACAAGTGTCTGTGTGCAGCTGGACAAAAGTTTAGTTGTTTCAGTCACTTCTTGCCCCCTGGAACACAGCTATTTCATCACAATACAACCAGATCCCTTTTAAGATATTTAAGGCAGTCCCGCATGGTTGAGCTAAACGAAAACATTCTCCTAGGTATATGAAGAGGAAAAGCATTTTCTCCTCAACCAGGCTGTCCTTCTACCTCAGCAACATAAAAGACTGATTTATGGCAGAATGACAGTTTTTAAAAAAGTCTCCAAAATTCCAAATAAATAGCCCCAGTTACAGAAAACACAAAGCAATCCACAAAACAGTTAAACCTTATAGCAGCCCTAAATGCTGCAGGTAACTTGGCCTTTCTTAGCTTTCTTTGTGTGGCAGAGATACATGTGCGTAGTAAATATCAGCAAAATAAACACCAATGCTGTGCGAAGAACTGACAAATAGGGGGAAAATATGTCAATCTTTAACAAGATCTACAATTAAACATATAAAAAGCATGAGCAATTTATATGACTTTTCCTTGATTCAAACCTTTTTGTATGTTCTACCTACTGTCGGTTCTATAGACTTGATTCACAATGTAACCATCAAAACGTAAAATTCAAGCTGGTGATGTTGTAAAAGAAGAGACAATGAAAAACTCAGAGGTAAAACTGAAATGTGTATGAAACGACTAGGAAAGCAGCAAGATACCAAACTTGCTTGAATTTGAAATGTTTGTCCCAGTGCAAAATGAAAGCAACTGCTTTTGTGTGGTTTGGAAGCTCAATCTGTTAAATTTCAAAAATCATGCAAGTGTCCCCCATTTGTTCTCCAAAAGGCAACAAGTGGTTTATTGCCTAGACTAGGAGTTTAATTCCCCAACCTCTGTGCACTGTAAGTCACGCCACTTTCTTGAAAGGGCCGAATTAATGTAAACGAAGTTCTTTGTGAAATAAGGCACTCCTCAGAATAAAGGCTCAAGGATTAGGTTTTAGCATAGCAATTACATGCATTTTAAATAAAAATGATTTTACAGTTGAATTTCTTTTCCCCCCTCTTTTCCTTAACAGCATCATCATCCTGCATTTCACAGCCCACTAGCAAGACAGTGGGTCAGAACAGCTGCTGAAGTGAAGAACTAAAAAACACAAGGGGTTGCAAGGTAACTTAGAGAAGTTGTTATGTTCTTTATAAATTACAGTGATGTTAGGGATATGAAATTGACTACCAGTATGTTAAAAAATAAATAAATAACCATTTCACAACATATTGTTTGCTTTGTTTATACAGAAGCTTTCTTCTGTGTGTATGTCTTCTCCTTTATGTGTGTTAACAGCCATACTAGGTCAAACCAGAGGTCCAGACACGCAATTATTTTTTCTGTGAATAGTAGCAGATGTTTACAAAAAAGTATGAAGAATAGAGCAAATAGAGAGTCAGTCTTTCTCCACCATACCCTCTTAGCTTCTAGCAATCAATGGCTTTCCTGAGCAATCTCTTCCTCAGCCAGAGACTGCACACAGCCATTGTGTTTAATAATGAATTTGTCTAGCCCATTTTTGAACCCATTTATAATTCTGGCTTCACAGCATCTTGAGGCAATGAGCTCCACGATGTAATTATGTGCTGTGTGAAAAATATTTCCTTTTGTTCACTTCAAACCTGCTGCTTAATAGCTTTGTTGGGTGCTCCTGATTTCATGTATTATAAGAAATAATGAATAATAGTTGTTGGCATTGCAGAAGTAACACTGATCTCTGGCACAGCTCAGAATATCCCGAGGGGGTATTAGAGCAGCCAGGAATGAGTGATATTTCACTATCCTGGAAACAAGGTAGATACTTGGTATTGGAGCTGATAAAGTGGCTCTGTGCCACTTTGAGGATTTCCTTACTCGCAGACTCCTTACTTGGTTTATTATGCCAACCATACGGAAGCTGCTTACTGGCAGTGCTACATGGAGCATAAAAGCTGGAGTTGAAGTATGAATAGGGGGTGAATGAGAAAAACTACTAATCAGAAATACTTAGTTTTACTCCAGTCGTTTGTCCAAATTGACCAGAGACACCAATGACAAACAGAAAGAGGCACAGATAAAAACCAAGGCTACGTGAATGAAAGCTCAGCTGATATCATAGCCTAATGCAGGGGACAATGTGCTGAAATACTTTTCATGCAAACACCACACCAAACCCTTCTAGCAATGAAAAATGGCAGACAGCACTTGGAAGTCCACAATAGGCTGAGTTAACAGTTGTGTGCAGTCTTTCTCAAGATTACAAAGCATACGTCTCAACTCGACAGCGTTGCCTAGACTCAGAGGATCTTGGAAGGACTTACAGATCTAAAAAGAGCCTTGTGCTACAAGCTCTTCCCCATCCATTTATATTGCCTTGTTTCTTTCCTAATTATTCATAAGGGATTGGAGATGGCTGCTTTTAATATTCTTTCATGATTAGAAGATGTAGGATCTGACCTTACCTTTTCAACATTTGTTATGCTATACCAGAATTTTGTTGCTTCGTCACCATTCTTGGTAAGCAAAACCACAAAGATCGCTCATGTGTAGCTATTTACCGTAAACAATCAGAATGGTAATATTTTCTCATGTCAAAACTCTAAGCTCTGTGATAACAGCCAGGTATTTAAGCATCAAAGGCAAAATATTCCTGTTGCTGTCACCCAGACTAATCACAAGCTTAAACTTTATGCTTATTCCAGGAGCCAGCACTCCACTGAGCTTCTACCAGCCCAGAGCAAGCGCTAGGAGGCATTCAGATAGGAAACCTTGTGTTTGGCTAAGGTAAAGACAAAAAATCTATAATTTCACTAAAAAGAGGACAGTTTATAACTCTTTCATTGCAGGCTACCTCTGTTAGCAAAGACATCCACGGCTGTGCCTGCCTCTGATCAGTCCCACCCTGTGCATCAAGGAAGGTCCTTACTCCTTTGCCTCCCTTTGGCACGTGGTGTCCTTTTGGGAGTGGAGATTGCCTGTCTTGTGGAGACTCAGATATCTCCCTCATAAATAAAAGTCCTTCTTTTCTGTTACAGAAGAGCAGTTATTATTGCACAGGCAAGCACTAGGAAGCTAGATGGGCAACAACTGAGCTCAGCTGGCAGATGCATTGTAACCCTACATAAACACATGCTGTTTATTTTTTCCGTAGACCAAAGCACAGTGCTGTCAATTGTGGATCTTTTTAAGATCTTAAGGGGGAGAAACTGCACTGTCTTGGTAGACAGATATTCAAGCTTTGTCACTATTGCAAGAACATGTCCAAGTGATTCTGTGCCCAATGCCTGTGGAAACAAAAGACACCCCTGGCGTTGCTTACATTTAAGTGAACGGTAAAATATAAGGAAATAATAAATAAATAAATAAATAAAATAAAAGCAACTTTTAAACAGTCCTTTGTATCTGTTTGAAACTAACTGAACATGCTTAAGGTACTCCCTTGCCTTGGACTGCAAATCACGCTCTAAGCCTAAACCTGCTGCTTCTGTCTTGTGAAGAAGTGTCAATATTAGGAATTTTCATCAGTCCTGAATGAAGCTGCAAACCCACTAACTCCGACAATTCTCCATGGTTGATGCTGCCACCGTATCATTTCAGAAATACTGAGTTCTCTTACTGACAGCATTAAGCAAGTCCCCAAAGCCAGCCTGCTTTTTCTTCTGCCCACCTCCTGAGCTGCTTTATTTCCACAGACGCTCTGGTATCCCCACTAGTTTTGGCCCAGGAGCCAGTTTTGTTCCACAGTTGCCTTCTTCATCTTTATCTCAGGAGACATGTGGGAGCTGGACAGAGGTGATGGCAAGAAAACAGAGAGAAAAAAGGAGGCTTGCCAACCCACCGTGCCATGCCCACCTATGTATGGCCTGCCACAATTTCAGTGCACTTAATGAATCCTACAGTTTTCTGGGCCCATCAAGTATGTTGTAACAAAGAAATCATTCCTGCTGAGAAATGCAGAATCACCTGTTCCATTAACAGGACAATTACTAAAGCACTACAGGAAAAGTATAAGGAAAAGTCTTGTGTTCTAGCTAGTAAACTTCTTTAAAAGATGCACCAAGCCAGAGGCTACAGAAGAATACCATTTTTCATTTCTTGAAAAATTCATAATGGCTATTTCAACTTACTTAAAACAAATGCCTTATAGAAAATTATGCATATTTTAGGTATGTTGTGGATAAACTGATGCTAAATTAAAACTCTTAATAGCTAAATTATGCTAACTTGATTTGAAAAGTGTTCCTCTCACTACAAACAGCCAATACTAATGATCTGGTCATGAAACCAGCAATGGACTAAAATGCGTAATTATTTGTAGTGAATAAATACAAGACACAGAAAACACATAGGGTGTATTTATAATTAATAAAGAATAGATTATAATTGCATTTAACATCATTTGCATAATTTAAAATGGAATAACTACATGACTCATTTTTTATGTCTTTTTAAAGGGCACTAATAAAATATGAAGGAGGTAAGGAGGCTTCTATGAGTAGGAAATAATGAATAATATCTGGAACATTAAAGCACAATATATTATTCTGTGCACATAAATTGGACCAATTCATTTTTGCAGGTGCAATGGGAAAAGTATGGTACATCAGCAGTTTTCAAAAGTAAATAATATGTTAACCGAGGAAGGGATTACAGATTCTGATCAAATATTCAATGTCTTATCTGAATAATTAATAAGTCAGTCTGGTGCAAATATGCAGCATAGTTTCAAAAACTTTTATTTCCTTCGAATCCTACTTGTCACAAGCATTTAGAAAGTTTAACCTATCACCTTAGAGCTGTGAGTGTTACAGCTGCTCTTACAGATTTCCCTCTGGAATCTCATCTTGTGAGTGAAATTAAGTTCAATGCCCTCATTTAGTTTCCTACCATGGTGTTCAATAATCCATAATGGTGCATAGATTGGCTAAATCTGAAACTAAACCCTAATTTGAAAAGGTACACAGCATAGATTTGATACTAGCAAAAGCATAGTATCAAGATCATGCAGTAAAAATGACTTGCCTAACAGACAACCAAAGCAAAATATATTCTGAGAAGTCTGCTTAGTACAGCTGGACAGTTTCTCAATCTGTGGCTGCCAAAGGGGAAGAAGATGAGGCAGGCTGGAGAATAACGATGTGACAGATTTTACATGCTAAATTAGTGGAGTGATGTGCAAGCGCTGGGGTTATTAGAAGAATAAACATATGCATCTGCATACATCCAAAACACACGAGGAAGCAGCACAACGGAAAATGTTGATTCTTTCCATTAAAAAAAAAAGCATAACCCCTGTGTTAATTACTTGGAGTTATCAGATGTGGATACTGGATTTCAAAAGTTCTGCTTGCTGCCAAGTTGACAACAGTCAGCAAAACTTGGAAGCTATTTCTTTTATTGCTCCAATTTGGCACTACACATGCCTACAAATCTTGCCAGAAGAAATTGAGCAAGATCTTGCAATGCCTGCAGAGAATATAGGATCCTAATGAGGGAGTCAAAGGTCAGGAAAAAGGGGTGCAGAAGTAAAGTAAGTTTTGAAAGACTGCTGTGGCAACTGGACTGAAGATGGGGAAAAAACTACTAAAAAGCAAACAACAACTGAAAAATCCTTTTAAATTAGATTTAAAGTTTATTGCCATGTGATAATGAAGGACAAGAGGCACATCCACAAAACTGCATGCAACAGCTAAAATGGTTGCATTTTAAATACTTAAGTAGACTCACCCATTAAGGATCAGGAATAGCATCAGAGGTGTTTATCATGCTTTGAATCACTTTTTGATGTTGAGGCCATTTATGTTGACACATGAAAGTTTGCTAAACACCCAAACATGGACGAGAGTCCCAGGGTATCTTCACGACCATGACGTTGACCAGATACACCCTGTTTTTTATTGATAGTGTTTGTATTTGTTCATTATGTGATTACCATGGCATGCACCAGGACCACCAGACTCAGCAAGGGCAGAGACTGCTATTAAAATAGCTGCCAGAGCTCCTACATAAAACCAAGTTGCATTCAGTTATTAGTGCCTTGTTTTAACTGTCATTGCCTAAAGGGGTGCAATCATTACGAAAGATGCACTTAAAAGCTACTAAACTTTCATTTGGACACATCCTAAACTATACGTTACGTACAAGACTCTGGTAGAACCACACAGATTAAAACACTGGGATGAATTAGGTATCCTTGCTCTTGTTAGGCAGCTTGGCTGCCTGAGATCATATAACACAGTTCAGTGCTTGGGCTACTAAGGAGAGGAAAAACAGAGGTCCACACCCAAGTAACTCACAGAGTAATTGGTACCAAAAACCAGCCATGTCACAGCATGAGCAAACAGCCGCCTACACCGCACTGAAAGTAATCCTAAGGATATGGAAGCATTCTAGTACATACTCCTCCGCAATTTTATTATTCAAACAGATAAAACCCTAAAGCCTTTGTAATGAAGCCACGACCTGCCTAAATCTATAATCTGTGGTAAGAATAAATTCTAATTAAGCCTGCTTAAACAAAAACAAACCAGAAAGCTGCTTCTGCATATACGTGCACATCTATTTGAACTGGAGGAGAAGGCATTTAGGAAGAGTGGGGGAACAGCGAGATTTAGAAACTCCTGGGACACCTTGATCACTGTGCAGTGAGCCATACTGCAGCACAGGAAGGCAGTGCCATGTGAGTGATACTAAGTACTATGAGAGCACTTTTCATACATTCAGAATTTGTTAAAAAGCAGAAATTCACAGCTATTAAGGATAGATTAAAAATCACATAAAAATGGCTTAGAAACCGACATATTTATGCAAAATGAAGGTGCCTCTGAACTGAAACAAACTCTTATCAGCTGCCATCCAGCTAAAATTGTTATCAGTTGATTCCTGCAGATCAACAACTGAACTGTTGTGACCTTTGTTAATGAGTTAAAGGAATATTGCATGCACTGGGAAGCTGAGTCACTAACTATGCAAATTATTTATTAGCAAATATATAAGAGAATATATGATAAGAGAATACCCATCTCACATAAAAACCTTTGTATCACCATAAGCTGTGGTTATCCTTCATTGTGCATGGGAGAGAATACTTGTGTGGCCTATAATCACACCACTGCAACTTCCTGGTATTAAAGATGTCACTGGGCGTTCAGGTGATTGTTCTCAGCCCCATCTAAACAGATGAGACTTCACAAAAAATAATAGTAATTATCACTACAGATGAATATTTCCAACAATTTTCCGCACCATTTTCACAGGACAAATTCCCACTATTTTACTTATGTTTTGATTTCTATTAGGTTTCCAGTTTCTGATGACTTTTCTCATTATTACAAAAACAGAAAGACAAAGGAAAGAGAAACTAACAGTTACCTTTCTCCCAGCTCTGAAGGACACAGATGATGTCCTTCATGTATTTCAACTGTGTACTAATGCCCCCATTCCCACCCAATGTTCCAGAGCCTTTTTGCTTTCTTTGTACTTTGTGTCTTGCAGGATAGAAAATAACCTGCACTGATTTTGGTATTGACTGCCTCAGCTGGTGTTGCAGAATATCAAATAAAATCAGGGAAAAGGCATGATAAAAATGTACAGGTTGGAGGAGAAACAGGCCGAATGCAGGCTTAATGAACGCACGTGGAACAAACAGCACCAACTGGGTTCTCTCAGTAGCGATATCAACTTAACATCAGCAAAACACTAATTTCTCCTACTGTTCCCAAGATTTCAGAACAGGGCCCCAGAAGCAAAGGACTTGGAAGTTCCATGTGGCATGGCGTTTGTCTTTTAGCTAGAACCAAAAAGAAAGAAAAGCTGCAGAAGAATAGATGGGAGTGACAGTATTCAAGTCTGTTGTACATTTGAATGACAGGAAAAAAAAAAAAAAAGGAAACTATCAGGTTTCTGTCTTATGTCAGACATTTATCTAACAGTGGTCTAGAGAAAGCAAAATCTTAAGTGGGTAACTATGGGGAAAACTTCCTTCATGAAAAATTTGCCTGCAATATTTTCTGTTCCCAAACCTCAAGATTTATGCTGTTTTTAGAGAGCTTTTTTTTTTTTTTTTCTTGTTTTGTTTCCTGTTTCTAAGGCTATTTTCTTATTATTCCAGATATTTCACTGACCAGCAGCACACTGAGTGAAAAACTCTTTGCTTTTATTGACAGTCATCACATCTACCTGTGCGTCTTTTGAAGTTCCATTTCAATGAATATGTTGCTATGAAGACAGGATTTCTTTCATATCATCCATTATTCTCAAAACTCACCTCCAAATCCTCTTCAATTATCCATTTTTTGTGATCACCTTTGACCACAGTCCCCCAAGGTAAAACTGATCAGTGACTATGACCAGGTAACCTGTTTTAAAATACTGCTACCCATCTATAATAGGTGTTAAGAAGCGCTAAAAGAAAATGAATTGTTTAACATATATTAGATTATATATTTCATGTTCCTGACCTTGATATGCCCTCTGAGCCTGTATCCACACAGGTATCCGTCTGTTTAACTGCAGTGGTTTAGAGATTAATACAGTTACATTGGTGCAACCCCTCAGAGTGGAGACCATGCAGCATAAAAGGGGCACAATCTGCACAGTGAATTTTGACAGCACATAACGCCACAAAATTCAGAACAGTACGCGTTTAATGATACCAGTATCAAATTGTTTCTTGACTGAAACAGCTGAACTGCCACAAAACTTTGAGAAAGAAGATGTGCGACAGGAAGGGAAGAGAAGGAAGGAGAAGAGACAGTGGGGGGAAAGGCTTTAAGGTTAAAGCTACACGAAGGAGCCTTCTTTAAACTCTGTTATCGACACACTGCTGTTAGTGACAGTAAGCAAGGCTGATCTGAGAAGGATACCCTTTGCAAATCCTGGCTTTTCAAAGGAACCTCTGTTTTTGAAGTAATGGGAGCTCAGAAGTCCCTGTCATGGAACATAATGTGGAATTGATTTTGCGAGGCTTTATCTACACAAAGTTGCACTGGTTTAATTAAAGGTGTGTTTTTAAATCAATTCAGCTAAACCAGTCCAGGCTCTTGTGTGGACACTCCGAAATCGATTTGAGACTGTCTTATGTCAACAGAGCTTAATTTGGCAAAGAACCAATTTACACTGAATAGGCACAATATTTTTTTGCTGATTGAAAGATCCAGAAATAGGTTTTAAAATAAATCTTATTTAAAACAATAGGTTTGATGAATGTCTCTATTTCTACCCTAGCCGTGTGCTAAGCCCTTCTGGTCTCCAGTAGCCTACTCCAACTGCTTAGGAAGGAGTTGAATTCACTTCCTGCAGCAGTGTGTTTAAGGCCTTCTGACAGATAGCTATCTTTCTGAAAGGATACAGTGTAAAGCCCTGTGAAAATACAAAGTCTAAAAAGGCGGCAGGTGTGAAGAAGAAAAAGCAATCAACTGTAGAGACCACTTTCATCCTCCTTTCCTATTTGTTTTGTTTCTGTAATGCAGAAAGGAGATAAGGAAAGTGTCTTCTCCATGATGAGTAAAAGCCTTCATGCTCTAGAAGTAGGGAGCAGCTAAAATAATGCACAATTAGTGGGGGGAGGCGTTGAAATCAGGACAACGATACTCTGTCAATCTAACACTTCTGGAGCTAAGCCAAAACCTTTCCTTTCTAAAGGGTCTGGCAGGGGATAGAAAGGATTTTAAAGATCTACTGTAGACTAGCTGTGTGGAAATTTCCCAGAGTTTAAGGATTTCTGTGCAATCCCCTTCAATCATTCACACTCCACCAGGCCATAAATGAAGGCCTGCATTTGAGTCCACAGCTGACAGAAAAGTGTTCATGCTACTTCCACACCTGAGAAACACATGGGAAAATGGGTGGTGTACTTGTTAGCAGTGTGCTGGTGAGGACATGCCTGTATTTGCTCTTGCTCTACAGAAACAGCTGGACACAAAATCCAAAGCTGCACCACTGCGGCCAAGGTTCGGGGCCTGATCCTGCTCTAGGGAACAGGAATCTCCACAACGCCACAGCAGGAGCAGGACTGGGCTGTGGGATGCTTCCCTGCTAATATTCAGGCACAACCTCTTCACTGCTGAGAGCCAAAGTGTCTCAGCTCCTTCCAGAAGGAGAACAAAAGGGCATCGTTCTGCCAAGCGCTGTGTTCTCTCGAGCCTCTCTGTACACTGGGACCTGAGGGCACTCTGCATCTCAAGTGGGCAATCACAGTGCAGAGTCGAGCAGCGACTGATTAAGTACCAGCCTGCCATTGCCTAAAGATGAATTTCCAACCCTTTTCCTTTGTGTCTGTTATGTTACTCTGAAAACTCACGTATGAAGCTAACAGGACTTAAAACTACATAGATGTGCTTAGATGGTGAACTGTTGCCCTAATTATTGTGAACCGTGGTCCTAATTATGAAGTTTTATTTTAAAGCACTTATAACTATGCATGACACTGAGTTCACCGTATCCTTTCACTCCTCTGAAGTGCTGCTAGTGGGTAGTGTGCTACTTCACTTTCTGATCAGTTCAACAGATTTATTTTCAGAGTGAATCCTGTGTGAATTTCTCCCGATTCAAACCCTTTCCCTGCTGAGACCATATAATCCTGCCGTCTTGTTAGAGCAAAAATCATCTATGAGACTTCATTCAAAACAAATCCCCTGCCAAACTGTTCCTTCCTTTTCACCTGGACAGTTATCCTTCTGATAATTTATATGGAAAAAGTCCTTCTGTTGACTAGTTCAACCTTGTAAGGAGGACAGTATCAGTCTGACAGCAGCAAAAACAGAGATTCTCAAATGTAGCAGTGCAAGAACATACTGGGCAGTTTTCTACTGCATATGGAGAAAAAAAAGCAGTACTGCAGTAGTGCAGCAGAGAAAAACCTCAAATATACAGCTTGTTACGGTTCACATTGATTATAAATGATTTCCCTATACAAAGTGGACTTTTTCAAATGCAGCTACAATATTTTAAGACCCCCTTCCTTTACTAACACACTGCACCCTAATGTATTGAAGCTACTGTCATTAGTCATGACTATACCTACTGTCTGTAATGGGATGCCATTCCTCAGCTTGATAAGCTCAAAATTAAGTGATTTTCCTGGAAACTGTTTCTCTGCAGCATCATTTGATCCACTCGTTTAAAAAGCCATGTCATTGGTTGCATTATAAATTCCATTTTACACTCTTCTTTTTTAAAGAAATTAATTGTAGCTTTCCTCTAGGCTTAATGCTGATATAAAAGGCTTTGGCTGATGAGCAAATCTCTTCCAAATACAAGAGTTTTCAATTCCATCATTTTTAAATAACAGTGTCATAAAAAACTCAAAGGAACAAACTTGTTTAAGTCAGCAGCACAAATGAAAGTTGACAAGTGATTAGCTCCTTCTGGGAATTAATTGTTTTCTACATTTGAGAGGAAAAAAAAATGTCATAAGTGACTTTGGAAAGGGCCTGAAGCATGGGCTTAGAAAGTATAATACTATATAAACATCAATTTAAACGATTACATATTTAAGCAGTTTTTATAACATGAAGTTGCCATGAAAAAGCACAACAAACTCCCCCCAAAAAACATTTCTTGCAAAGAGGAAGCAATAGGCATGCTTGTAAAAACTCAGCAATGTATTAATAATGACTTCATCTTGAAGGAGTCATGAAGTGAATACATGAGCTCCTGCCTTCAAAACTTCAGCATGGTATCTTGAGTCTCTAGGGCAGTGCATATCTGTGCCTGCCCAAAAGAGGAAACGTTGCTTGCAGGGTGAAAGTAATTTAAATGACTTCTGCTGGTTGTCCTCCTCCCTTCTCTTTCTATCAGATGAAAGAATGAGAAGGCATCTTTTTTCCTGGCTTCTCCTTTGAGAAGACAGAGTTAAAATCGCATCTGTATCACTCTGCTTCTTGCTGGCTATGCCATAGTCACATCACAGCAAGAGCCATTTACACCTGTTCCTCTGATTTCTCACATCCTCGTTTCCAAGGAAAGAAAATTTAGGACTGGGTAGTGGGTTGGAGATGCAGTGCAGTTTGGACAGGTCTCTCTATAGACAAATGGACATTACTACATAGAGATAGATGCAGCCTCTGTCAGGTGTAACCTGCCCCTGGGAACAGTGGGGTGGGCTGCTGGTGGTCACTATTCATTTCCTGAACGACAGCACAGGGAACAATTATAATCATTTTCCAGACTGGTGGTATCATTTTGGATCACAGTCCATATAAACTATTAAAAGTTATCAGACTGTTTTGAGGTGACAGCTTCAAATATGCCTACAGATCAGACTCTCTAAGTTGTTATGCATTGCAACTTCGTACCTGAGCAATCAAAAATTATTTCACAAATTCTCACACACTCCTATGACAATTTTCATGATATGTAGTCCAACCCTGTGGATCAATCTTATGTATTTTTCCTCTGTGAAATAATATTTTTATGTTACTTGTTTTTTGGGTTCAAATCTACTGAACTCTAATCTTGGGGGAAACTCTACTCGTTATAACCATTATATCCTATTTGTGCATATGGGAACCATTTATATGAATAACTTCCTTAAGCTCTGAGCTAAAATACAGAGAAGAGTGGACAAATTACATTCATTTTTATGCCCTAGCAATTAAAATAACAGACCTGTCAGATTTCAAAGGGTCTCAAAACCACACTCACACTACACAAGGAACCCAGGCTGAGATCACAGAATCACAGAATGGCTTGGGTTGGAAAGAACCTTAAAGATCACCTAGTTCCAACACCCTGCCATGGGCAGGGATGCCACCCACTAGATCAGGCAGACCAAGGCCCCATCCAACCCGGCCTTGAACACCTCCAGGGATGGGGCATGCACAGCTTCTCTGGGCAACCTGTGCCAGTGCCTTGCCAGCCTCTGAGTGAAGAATTTCTTCGTAATGCCTAATCTAAATCTGTTCTCTTTAAGACCATTCCCCCTTGTCCTGTCATTATCTACCCAATCAGAAATGTGATTTGGATGAGGAGTGGTATGCTCTTGAAACTCTTCAACATAACTAAACTTTTGAAGGCAGGTATATTACCAAAAATTTTGGGCATTACAGCAAGGTCTGCTTGTGTTTTGCCTTTTTTCTATACAAACTGACTCATCTCACAAGTAAGACTGGATCTGCAATGCAATGACGTTGTATTCCTGCAGTCTTTGCCAGGATATAGTGGTCATGACATTTAAAACATACATAGTAACAGGGAGGAACAGATTCTGTAGCATGAAATGAAGAAACAGGAGCTGAATCAACAAAGCAAAACAAAAGAAAAAAAAAAACACAAAACAAAACAAACAAAAAAAATAGAAAAAGAGATGTGGAGAACCAGATCTCACTGTTTGGCTCTCCAGACAGTGAGAAAAAGGTTCAGGCAGCACAGAAGCACAGAATACACATTATAGCACCTGTGAATATTCTCTGAATATTTGTGTACTTCCTTATCATGATGAATACCATTCATCGTGTACATTATGTACATTATATCATGTACATTCCTACATACTGTGAGAAATACTGCTTGTGAAACTCGATATCTGAACTATCACAGAGCAACTCTGATTAGACAGTAGCAGAAGAAAACGTATGGCAAGTTCCAGGAGAAAACTAGTAGGCCTGCTTTTTCAATATACACCTTTAGGCAATTAGAATTAGGCAGAGATTTCCAAGAAAGGTTTTACTTCTCACTCATCACCCTGCCTTGTTTCTATCAGAAACGTTGCTCACTATAGACGTGATTCTTTCCATTCAGTATCTTCCCTCTCACAGCAGCTGGCTTACTGGATTGAGTAATTATTTCTCCTGTTCTCCTGTTCTGGGTTGAGTAATTATTTCTCACCTGTTCAGTGGTACAGGTACCAGACAGATAAAGCCGACAGTGCAGAAGACATAATAATCAGATCATTAGACCTGACACTTACTTCATACTCCTCTTTAAATCCATAGCCTTCTGCACACTTCATTTGGGTGATGTGCTGTAGCAAGTCAGCTACACGGATGGCTGGATGAAGCTGTCCGGTCTGGTAGGGAACATCCACAGGATCTCGCTTCTTGTACGTATGGGACTGAACCAGGCTGCTTGTGTCACTGACCATCGTATGGGTTTCATCTAGGAAAAGAGTATCTCATAATGTACTGGCTCATTTTCACTTATTAACAAAAATACAAATTACACAGATTTCTAGAGGAATGGCAGAAATCTGACACCATCAACATTGCTTCTGTCTGTGAAGGCTAAATGCCAGAAGAACAGTAAATCCATGGAGCAGTTTACACAGGGAAATTGCAAGACTGATTGGAATGAGGCAAATTCCATGGTTCTACAATGGAAGCATTGCAGAGCAGTCCGAACTATAATATTGCTTTAAATAATGCTAGCTGATCATAAATGAGTTTTAGATTAGGCATTTGGTTCTAAGCTGCGTAGAAGTTTCACTCTGAAACTTCAACAAGTCCTACAGAACAAAAGAGGACTTGTAGTCTTAGATTAGTTAACTGCAATATTTTACACTGCAAATTTAGAGCAAATGTTTGGAGTGAGCAAAATAAAAAGATGCACAAAATGGCTTATGGTTTCATCAAGCTAGGACTGCAATGGAAATGTAGATCTGATACAACATTTGGAGACAAACTACAAGAGGACAAATGCAAAGGATCATCGTATCAGGGAAAATGTCTTGACTGGCTGTTGAACATGCTTTAGGACCACGGTATAACATGAGCCATCACATTAGGCATGAGATGTTATATGCCAACTGACATGCAGGCCAACAAACAAGAGAACCCAGTGGGTTGGTTAAAATTTTTATGAGACACGTACTCTCCCAACCCTCCACATCTCTTCCGTGGGGCAAGTGGGCAACTTACCATTGATTGGCACTTTTAAGAAGATACATATCAGGAGAAAAAAAGAGGAGGAGAAAAAGGAAACAGGGCATAAGCAACAGTACTACATTAATAATTACAGGTAATTTTATGTTTGTAATTTAGTCTTTACAGTGTGATTTCCTAAATGAATCAGATTTTGATCTCCGTTTCACTGTATAAATCAACAGTACTGATACCAAGGTATCTTACCATGAGTCAATTCACACAGATGTAACTGAGATCAAAACTTATATTTAGCAATAAATGGACAGATGTGAAAGTGCACTCTACCTAAGGAAGCAGTATCAATTTCTTCCTATTTAGATGGAGTTCTTAAGATTAGTTCAGACTTGACAAGAGAAAAAAAACAACCCAAATTCTGAGGTCAAATTATCATCAAAAATACTTTTTCTTTTTACCCAAATAATAGTTTTGCATATCTCAAAGAGTTTTTAATTTTTAACTGAAATTGTAAATGTAGTGCTTTGACTTTGCCGAACTACTCCTCAATGGTAGCATTCTAACTGTAACAAGGGGTTTACAAAAAGAATATATTTATTTAAAAAAAAAAAAAGTAAAAAATAACATATGAAAAGGAAGCACGAAAAATATGTTCACATTTGTAAGTTAAATAAATTATAACAGAAAGTTCCTCAGATTTTCTGTATGAAAAGATCCCAGATTCTCTTATGCATAACAAAAATACTACCACATCTCATTCAAGGTGAGATTCTGGTTTTAGTTATACAACTGAACTGAAAATAGATGTTAATGCCACAAAGCTCGTATTTCAAGAATGATTTCAGGGTCTGTCAATTGATACTGATACCAAGATGTATGAAATCTGGTCCTCAGTAAGCATGCAGTAAGTGTGAACCGTGCATTTAAATCTAAACCAAAAATAATAGAGAACAATTTATGGGCATGAGTATGCATATTTCACTACTTTTCCTGCTTGTTTGCTAACCTGATTCAATCCGGAGGAAAACAGATTCATCATTTAGTCATAAAATTTGACAACTTTTGTCTAATGTGTGATAAAATCGTACTGCAAAGCACCTTGGGATGCATGGCATGGAACGTGGTATACAAGTGTAGGTACAGTATGTTGCTGTTGAAATGGCACCTGAAAACTACAAGGTGGCTAAGACACAAAAGACAAAAAGAGTGTAGAAAGTTGATAAGCTGATCATGATTTTTGAGTGGCTTATTTCTATTTTAGAAGCAGGTTAGAAAGTTAGTTTGCCTTTTTACTTTTCTTTTTTTCTTTTTTTTTTTTTTTTCTCCCAAACTAGAGAAGCTCTAACACAAACTGTTAGTAACTATGATGAACACAAAATTACCAGACAGCCTCATCTTGTCCTATGAAAGCAGCAGTTTAATCCTTACAAATTTCTTTCCCATGAGCTCCTTTGTTTAGTTTTGTTTATGTTCCTCTCTCCATTTCTTTATCTCTTATAGCTGCATTAATTCTATTTATTTTCTTTGGGAGTGATCTTTTAAGTTGTTTTGAGTGCTTTTATGCCTTTTCTTTTTTTTTTTTTTTATGGTACATTATGAATCCATAGTTTTTTTGGATTGCTTTTGAGCACTGTAGCATCAGCTTTTCAGCATTTCCACTCTTTTTCAAATGGTGAGCTCTTCCAGATGCAGTGCTCGTATGGAATGGGAAGAGTCTCCATCTTAAATACTCCTACAATTGCAGTTCTTCTACTTTCTACTTACTGATTCCCATACAGTTGTACAACACTTGTACGACTTTCAAAACAACTTATATATTTTTATCAATTGTATGAACTTAGGGCATTGAAGGCAAACTCAGCCCTGTTCTCTGAGACGCCACTCTTATTTCTCCATTTTTAGAAATACATATGACTGGTACTTGACAAACATGACCTATGCTTATGACCTACACCAACTATAAATTTAATGGTTGTTATGTAATGCTTTTTTTGAGCTCTCAAACTTTCACTTAGGTTATTAGTAAAAGCATGAAAGTTTTTCCTCAAGCATATGAAATTTTCCTCATATCTGAAACTGAGAAGTAAGATTGTTGCACTCTGCACCAGTTAAAGAGTTTACCATTAATTATTAATATATATTTTTAATTTTTTTTTAATTGGTGAAGTTTATAATGTGCACGAATAGTCCAAAGATCTTGCTATACAGAAACTTGGAAATGGTAAGTGTGTTGTGGACTTTCTAGCAGTTTCTAGCTTTGAAAACTGAATTCAGCCATTCACCAGACCTGTACCCTTCCAAGGAGGTCACATTGAAAGGTTTATTTAATTCTATCCACATGCTTGACCCTGCAGCCTAAAAAACCAGCCAAGAGCAGGTATTAACTACAGTAGAAACTGAGCACTTTTGTTAATAGCCATATTCCTCAACTGACTCAACAATACCTAATTTGATTTACCTGAGATAAAACAGTATCCCAATGCAGTTATAAACACCTTTGGGGTGATAAACCCTGCCTGAGTAGGACATCACTCATAAAAGGGTACTAAGCTTTTAACATGTAAGGTAACAAAAATATTAATTTTCTACAATGAAGTAACTGGAAGGTTTTCTGAGTGCAGGCTTCTGTATTAGACCATAAAATATATATCAAGCTAAATCAATATTTTACAAATTTAGTATATGTAAAAACATATATAAGCATTTTTTCAGTGTGTGTTTGTCTGCTATCTGAACTGCTCGCTTAGAGATTATTTCTTGTGAAAAAAAAGCTAACAAATATTTTTACTATAATTACTACAGGGCAAAGAATTGAAAACCAAAGCCAAACCAAACCAAAAAAAACCAAAACAAACAAAACAAAAAACCTATCAGAGAAAAATGTAATAATCCAGATAAGAAATCTCGAAGTTTTTCTCCTGATAATAGTACTTTTTCCCCTGCCCACCCACAAGGTCAGAACATCTACTGGATGAAGCGTTGAATGAATGCTAAAGCACACAAAAATATCTAACATCTCAGGCAGTTAAAAGGCACTGCAAATTTCATTTGCATGCAGATTATTACATTGTTACAGTCACTACCATTACCTTCTCCCAGATTTACATAATGTATAAAAATGCACAGGTTCCTTCTCAAAGTTAAAACACTGAAATGCACTTTGCTAAATCTTCTTTTACAATAACAAGTTTTCAAAAATCATCTTCCTAAACTTCTACCTCTTATATGCTTCACTCTACTTTTACTTAAGCCTGTTTTAATTGTGGTTTAAAGAAAAGAATTAGTTTAGAGTTAGTTATTAGTTTTATATTTTTCAGTAATTTTAAGGAAGAGAAGAGGGAAAAATACTTGTTGTAAAAACATCTATCATATTAAACAGAGTAAATAGAGAGGTTTAACGCTGGAGTTTGAATTCTTGCTACAACACATCGTTGTATTTTGCTTTATTACTTTAAAATATCTCGCTAATCTGTTTAAAGTTAGTATGGGAAGCGTAAATAAATACAAGTTGATTACTTAAGCACTGAAAATGCAATAGTGCTTCATGTTTACAGTTTTATTACTATGCAGCAACCCCTTTCTTTCTGATATTGGGCAACACCAGGTTTTTCTAAATTCCCAGTGGAAATGCTGTATACTTTAAGTGTATGTTTTTAACCTATAGTTCTACTATTTCATTTCATTCCTGTGACACCTAATACATAATAAACTGCGTTACTGTAAGTGTCATGCTATCATTTTGCTGTTCAAAATACCATTTCTCCTCTGAAACTTCTCTTTGACAATCATGTCACAAACTGTGGCATTGTGAGAAGAAATGATAGCTGGTAGGATGGCCAAAACTGTATTTTGTCTCATTTTCTATATCATGAATAGTCTAATTATGAAACAAAATGTTATTTTTAAGAAGTTACATCTTCAGTTCTGAGAAAAAAAATGGAAAAAAAAAAGAGGGAAAGTATTTCAATTGCTGCGATAATCAAATTCTTTTGTGTCACTCCAAATACATGCATAAACATTTCCTCGCAAATCCACTTGTTAAAATTATTTCTCTTTTTTCTCCTCTGACTTGCACTATGACAGTAGAAATCAAGCCTGATAACCGTCTTTAGTACTCTCAGTGTAGACAAGCCTACCATCCCTCCCTTGAGCATAAAACTACAGCTTTTTGAGTACTATTGTCTGTATCCCGAGAACTGTGACTTTCTAAATTACTTCAGCAATAAACTTTGATAAAGGGAAATGTTCTCACCTAAAATTGCAGTTGGCACAAATGGATCTGTCATACATCATAAGCAGGTCAATGCAGAAAAGGTAAAAAGAGAGAGAACAGTAAATGATTGATAAATGTTCCTGAGTTTTCTTTTAGAAAGCTACTGTAAGCAACTGGTTACATGTAATATTTATTAAATTTCCATGGAAAGGAGTATAATAACGTAATTACATATGCTTTTGTTATGAAAAAGTCTCCATAGAGTTGAAACCAAGAAAAAAAATTGGTTACCTGGGTAATAAGAGTTAGGCACCGTTGTGCTCAATGTGTTAGTTTTCATTGTAAATGAAGATGGTGAAGATACAGCTGAAAAAAGAAACAGAGCGAGTTAGAGACAGCAAAGTGATATGTGGCTATTTAAGCTGAGTGACACGGCATGTGTGATCGACTTGGTTTAGGGTCTATACTGTTATGTTTGTTGCACTGGAATCAGGACCTAGGGAAAAGCAGGTATGTCTAGTGAATAAAATGGCTCATTGAATTTGATCAATTCCCTAAAAAGATATGTTGTCAGATAAAGCATTTTGATCAGGGATGACAAATACACTTCTCGAATCACAAGATTAGACTGAACACTGGTGCTTTAATAAAGACATCATGGTGACAACAGGTGCTTTTGACAGAAGCTTTGATCATTACTAAGTTTACCTAATAATACAATAAATACTGTATGTAAATATTCTACTGTAGTTCTTTTTTCCTCTATTGTTTTTCAATTTGTTCAGACAGGTGGATAATGTGTACACAGATACTATTATGCCCTGAATATCACTCTTTGTTTAACAATGGTTTTCAGGCTGTGATACATACACCAATGCTGGCTTGGTATTTAATGATTTAATCATTTATAAAAGCAAAACACAATGAAACAAATTAAATTCAGTTAATTCCCTGGTATACATAGATCACATGAATTACTATTGTAAGCACAGATACATTTAACAGGAGAGAATTAACCTTATCTTTGGGTGAGATGTTCACCCAAAAACTCATTAAAGGCTTTTAAGCAAAGTTTTTTCAAACTCAACCTTAGTTGTGGTTAGTTTGCTTGATGATATTTACACAGATCAATAAATTCAAGTTTATTCTGGATACCTATAAGCAGACTAACAGGAATTTGGGAAACAAGCAGAATTAAGGAAGACAGAATCTGCTGGATGAGAAGCAGCGAGATTACTCCTGCTAGCTTTAATCTGCTTTTTTTTGCTGTTTATCTTCTAGGGCCACCCCTTATTAAGATGGAGTTATATGGAAACTGGTTTAAATGATGCCAGATGGTATCATTTATTCCAAAAGTGAATATATCTGAGACTGCTTTCCTTTTATTATGTCTCCTGAGTCACTGGATGGAAAGGACAGCATGCTATTCCTTTTGGGTGCGGATGTAGAGACTAGCTGATGTCAGGGTTGCTGCAGCTAATAAAACTGTCTAGATACAGAATGCAGCCAGGTTAATAAACTTTTATAGAAAGTAGGGATGCCTTAAGTCTCTTGATAACAAGGTCTTATGCACAAATTTTTCCTAAAGACTGTCAAACCGATTCTTCTGTTGATCACATTTATTATGGAAAGTCTGAATTAGAGGTTCTAGCCCTCAATTGGTGTAAAATATTTGACAAGCCAAGAATGTCAAATTGATTTAAGTTTGTTTACATGAAGAGAGCATGTAGTCACAAGAACTCATTGAAGCTTCTTTGGTTATTGTGACCATTCAATAACACCATTGGAAGACTACACCGTGAGGACAGAAAATGAAGTCAAACCTCTTGATCTCTTCACAAGAGATCCCATTAACTGCAATGGAATATTCTCACCAGAATGGCAAGTCAGATTTTGAAAGATATTTTCTGAGCAATTTCAAAAGTAACACAAATGCAGATTAACATTGCAAATTCTGAGCCTAATGCTGCTGAGAGAAGTCTCACTGTATAAACCTCACAGAGTGTTTGTACAACTGAACTCGCCAAAGATAAGTTCTTAAGCTTATTATTAAGGAGTGGGAGTTGGGCCTCACATACTGTCAGTACTTGAAACAAAATTCAATCTTTGATAAATTCTGAAGATGTTAAAAACCATCAGTATACAAGAAAAAATAGAATGTTTTGTGCTACAAAAAATAAAATGTTTTGCAAATGTAGTCATTCTTTTTCTACTCTTTTTAACAGCTCTAAAAACTACTGCAGTCCTTGTCTTTGGTCACTGCTAACCTCCAGACAGGTGTAAGTCCTTGACTAAAATTCTAATACAGAAAAAAAAAAATCCCAAATTCTATTTATTTTCAGGGTAGATCCAAGAAGACTCAGAATTTTCAACAATCTCTTACGAAATTGCAGATAATTCAGCTGAGTTCTTCCTTTGCACAAGCAACAGAAAAAGCATCATCTAGAATTGGAAATAATAAGACAATTGGATCACCATTATTAAGTTATGACACTCAAAAATAAATTTTGCCTAAAAAAAAAAAAAAAAGTGAGCAGGGAAAGCATTTGAAGGACATGGGATAGCATGAGGGATATAACATTTTTAACATAATAGAAATTGAAGAAAGGTAAAACTACAGCTGTTTCAGTAATGTCTTTGCTCTTCTGCAGAAGAAAAGGATGGACAAAAAAAAAAGCTCAATTATCCTTATTATTTTTAAAGAAGTCTATTCTTGATATCTGACTGTCTTGCTCATTCGAATACACACTGTAATGTGTTGCACAGTGGGAGAGTCTGGGTTCCATGGATTTTCCATGACTGAGTAATGAGGAATATTTTAAAAACCATTTGCACCTTTCTTCCACCTTCAAAAAAAAAAAAAAAAAAGAAGAGAAAAAGAAAAGAAAAGACTTACATCTCCCATTTAGATTGTGCGTGTCCATGAAAGAGAAAGCTTCATCACAGTTGGTGCCTTGCTCAGTGTAGCTTTTATCCATTGAATTCACCATCACTGTCATTTCCTGCCGTGTACTACTCAATGTCTCTTTCCGCTTTTTAGCCAATTTTCTTAAGAAATGAATGTTGAGAAAAAGAAAAAAAAAAACAAACACACAACAAAATCCAGTCAGCAAACACAGTCTTCATGTTGTTTAGACCAGTATTACAGTTTGTAAGCATATTATTAACATATTTGCAATTATTCCTAGTTTTCTGAAAACATAACTGATTTCACACTTGCATCTTTAAACAGCATCTGACAGTCTAGGGCTAGTTGCCAATGCCCTGACTTACGGTGAACAGCACCTTAATCCTTGGTGAGCACCACTGAATTAAAGTGTAATACTCAGATACAAAGGTGCTGTGAGCTACTGTATCAGTGACTACATCTGTTTAAATACATAAATAAAAATGATAGGAGACAAGATCTCACTGGGACTGACAATTCAGTAACAATTTCCACTTCACATGCGTGGAAACACCTGGAGCTGTTTCACTGAGACAACACGTAATACAGCTAACTGCTGTACATCATACTCTGTGTTTGATCCCTTACATACTTCGCGCAAGCAAGTGACATTTCAAACCGACTTGCATTTCTAAAGACGATTTTCTGTCACTCTTGTCTTGATTTCAGTGGGATTAGGAACAAGAGTTAGTTGCTTCTGAGCAGGAATGATCTGTCAGAGACAAGATCTTGGTTCTGATAAAATCATAGGGAGTCATTAAACTACAAAAGTGCTTTGGAAACATATACTTCTCTTTTCCAGATCTGTCTGTTAAAGACCTATCTAAACTAAAATCTCACCCAGCCTCCCCCAGATCTAATTGTGCTTAAATACCATCACACAATAACAGGTCTGAGACAGCACTCCTGATTCTTCCATCAAATCCTGTGGGACATCTGTGATCCTGGTGATGGATCTTATATCCATTTGGCTTGTTTCCCTGGCTTGTGACTCTGTTTCAGACCAAGCTTTTCTCCAAGTCCTTGCCTACAGATTTCAGTACAATTTTCCAAATTCCTTCTGTATAGCATCTTCAAAGTATGGATTTTTCACAGAAACAACTGCTCCAGAGACTTTGATTTTCTTATATCTTAGTTCAGTAACTTTTTCTCTGTGAAAAACATAATCAACTAGCTCATATCCATCTGCTGGAAAAGTCTTTTAAATATCTTCAACCAAAGCTACCAGACACTCATTATCTTGTCTATGTTTCCTTCCAGTTTTTGAGGCCTACTGCACCAAGCATAACCAACTGTACTCTCAAAGCCCTTCTCTTTGTTAGCTCTTATTCAATATGAAAAAACTATTTCCACCACACAAAAAAAATATACTAGCCTCCACTAGTATACAACAAGCACGTGTGTTTCCTCTCACGTTGACAGTAGTACTACATGGGAAGAGCTTTCTATAAACATCCCTACAGAAAGCTCACTATTCTGCTTCAAACCTGCTTAAGTACTTGCCATACTTGCCAAAGTACTGATATAATACCGCCTGCAATGCAGACCAATATTGCATCACAGCCTTCCTGTGCTCTCCATCTGTCTAGCTGCTATCTCCTACCTCACACCTGGATAATAAGCTTTTGGGGCAGGGGCCACAGTTGCGTTCTGTACCTATAAAGTACCAAGCTCAACAGTATCTTAGTCCATAGCTAAAAGACTTTGAAACTAAAGTCTCCCTGTTAATAGTAGTAATTACGAGCGCAGGATCATTGCATACGAAAGTATTAGGTAATTGCACACGAAAGTATTAAGGGTCACATCTGGTCCTCAATATGCTGCTGGATTACAACTCCATTCATCAGGGCAAGCATCCATGACTGAAAGTGATTAAAGTATTCTACCTTAAAAAACTATTATAGTAACTACAATAATAAGTAGTGGTTTTGCTAATCCCAGCCTAGAAGTCACCTGCATTAGCTTGAGCCACCATGAACACACTTTAGACTGTGACTGATGTTGAAAAGGAGAGCTGGAGTGCTCTTATGGTCAGTCGAATGGCAGCCACTTGTGAGACTCAATCCTACACTAAACATTTAGATGTGCGACAAAACCTCAATGCTCATTATTAGGGATTTCAAAATTCACTAATGATAATCCTAAAGTCCAGCTAAGGAAGAGTGTACGGCTGTTGTCGAGATAATAAATGATAACAATTCACATCCTTCCTGTAGGTGAAGTTCAACTCATGATTGTCTCATTTGGAATATCAGTGGTAGACAGAAAAAAATGACTTGTGCTAAACAAGGGTTTCATTTATGAATTTTAATTTAATTTAATGAGTTTAAATGGAAGAAAATTAAAAGTACCTTTCTGATCTATACTAGTTTACATTGACAGCAAAACTAGTTCCTTATTACTTCACAATTCATAAGCTCTGAAGGACCACTAGATAACGTAGTCTGAACTCTTCCTTATCAGAGACAGTAAAATGTCACTCAAGTACTGTCTTGTGGTTTTGTGTCCTCCATCTGCCCCTCCTTCATTTCTAATCATAATGAATAAGCAATACAGTAGAATCTGAGGTGAGTCTATTTTGAGACGTATCTCCTAATGCATGAACAACTTAATGGAAGTCCATCAGCTGGGTTGTGAATCCAAAACCTGAACAGTGGCCAGCTGTGGCTGACATACATAGTATGGTCACTGAAACTTCACACGTAAGCCACATACTGTACTTAACTGTATTTCATGGCTGTGAAGATCATAGGAAAACACTTAGGATAATTCAGCACCAGAACCAAAGTCATCAGGTTCTCTTTAACCAGTTACCAACCTGATTTGCTATCTAGATACTACGTAGTATCTAGAAGCCAAAATGCAGTGTATAATGACCTTTCTTTGTCCATCAGTGAACCTGTGAGTGATATCTCTATTCACAAATCATACTTGTTATCAAGCCCAGCATTTCCTCCAAAATTTCTTGCATGTGAACAATGTACTACTGAACAGGCAACAACTCTTCCTTAAGATTTTTTTAAAGAAAAGTTACTAGGACAATTGTCCTGGGTATCATTATAGTGATACCGATCCCTATCTGAAAATTCACAATATGGTGAAATACATTACACCAGCCACTCAGTGTGATTCCAAAAAATTACATGTTCTGTAGGGTACACATCTCAAGAACCTGCTGTTACCAGGCATCATCCTTTGTTTTACAGTGACAATTGTATCTTTCCCAAGGAAACCCAGAGTTCTTGCTTATTACACCAACAACATGAAGCTCAGATTTTACAATATTGGATAATTTTTGTTAAGAAATTACAGACATTTTCTCATTTCCTTCATTTTTGGTTTTGGTCCCATAATCAAGCTATAGCAGGTTGTTTTTATGGCAGTAACAACTGTATAGTACTTCTGAATCTGAATCTAATTCTGGAAATAGGTCTTGTGGGAAAAGTTCAGATCTGAAACAACTGCTACAGGAAGAGAGAGACACCAGCCAGACTTTTGCACTGTGAACAGAAATACCCACTGGACTTACTCAAGTAAACTTTAGCTGAACGTAACATTTTTTTACATCTGCAATTTTCCAGTATCACTTAGTGCTACAATCTGCAACTCATCCATTCCTTGGATCTCTTGATCCCTGGGAAGCTCTAGCTATATAGCTATATAAAATGCCAGAAGTACATAAAACCATGGTACTTCATATTATCATCTCCATTCTCACTCTTAGATCTGAAATATATATATATATATATATATTTTTTTTTTTGGGGGGGGTGGAGCGAGGGAAAAAAAAAGACTTAAATATTTGATCACCTTGGCTCATGGAAAAGATACTTCATAGCTACTCTCTAATGTTCCCTCCTTCTTAAAGGAAGAGAGTGTTACAACCAAAGGGAAAAGCAAAACAGATGGAATCTCCCATGATGATTACCTAGTACAAAATTCTCTATAGAAGGAAATGAAAAATGATTAGGTTTTCACACAAATAGTGTTATAATCACTATATGAAGAAAAAGAATATCCTATAGCAGTCTCGATAAAAGAGGAACCTGATACTCAGAACAATTTGAAGATTAGCTAGGAACTGGTGGTATTTTTAAGGCGTAAGAAATAAGTGACCCTTTTTAAACTGGTATGGTGGTAACAACAGTGTAAAATGCAGAGCAAACAACCATGCAGGCTCCCAGGAATACCTTGTGTGAGATTTTAGGTATCATTTGTTCTGTTCTGTAAAAATAAAATCAGCCTGGGAGAATAATAAGCTAAAGGCTTTGTCACAATCTGTCCCTATTTTAACAGCCACTGTGAAATTCTCATATGCTCCATCTTCCCCTGTACCGTCCCTTCCTGTTGAGGTCTCCCTGTTAAACCTCTACAAGTCTGACTCTACACCTCTCTCAAAGTCCTCCTTCTCTGTAATGCCTCCCCTAAAATAACTGCTGCTACATTATCAGAACTCTGTTGGGTTCATTTTCCATCTATTTACCTGTATCCATTTTCTCTCTTTTGCCTTGACTTAAATAAAAATCTCTTTGGTACGTAGATTGCCTTTTGTCTGTGTTTATAAAGCACTAGGCACAAAGCATGCAACACAATTGGCCACTGTCATAGTTAGATAAACATAAGAACAGTAAAAAGAAGAAATGGAAAAAAAAAGTGTGTGCATGTGTGACTGGGGCTGATAACCAGAACCAGCTCAAGCTCTGAGAGAAATGAGCCTTCCATCTTAATTTAGGAAAAGTGAGGAAAACATATTTATTTGAATCAAGCAAAACACACACTTCCTTCTTTCCAATTTCAGACTGAGTGGTGCCCCCATTTTTAGATCAGTATGTCTTCTTTCGTTCAAGCAAAGGAATAAAGAAACAGAACTACCAGCAGTTCTGCATGTGCCTATCCAAAAAAAAAGATCTTCTTGAACTAGAAAATATAGACAGAGCTGATAGGAAGATCAAAGGAACAGATCCTACCAGAAGAATGGTAGTCCTTGTATAGATAAGGAGTCTTCATTTTAAAATAGAGGTAGTTCAACTGGGAATACAATAAAAGTCTAAAAAAACATGAGAAGCATGGAGAAAGTATGCAATGAAAACCTAAACACTATTTCTTGACGATGTAAGAACCATAAAAGGAAGGTATACAGATTTATTTTTTTTTTAAATACAAAAGTAAATACTTCCACGCACAAAAAAAAAAAAAGTAATTACGAAACACATCACCACAGTGCTCTGGAGATAGCAAAACTATTTAAAAAAAAAAAAAAAAATTTATTAAGGCCTGAGGACAGAGAATGCATTACTTTATAATTGCTCTATTCATACATGTTTCTAATGATTTTTTGCTGGCCACTGACACAGATGTGATGTTAAGTCTGGTGGACTTTTAATCCAAAATTCAATGCAATATTGCTTTGAATTTGTTTTTGATTGGCAAAAAACTCCTTGTTTTGCCAATCTCAAGGCAACTCCTTGAGGAGACTATGCAAAAAACAATGTAAATGCTTTATTTGCTTTCCTAACACTTAGAATTCCTCACCTTTTTACACTGTTTAGGCTACTTATGTTATCCTAAGCAGAACTGAAATTTGCCCATCTATTTTGGCTGTTTGTGATACGCTGAAAGAAGGCTCACAATTATTTTGGGAAAAAAATGTTTTAATTTGAAATCATCTAAAGAGCATCACTGATTCAGGGACACCCAGTCTGAAAATATCTTCTAATAAAAGCTCTCCACAAATAGCATATAAGAATTCAGGGAAAGTAACTGACTTAATTCTTGTTTATTGTATTTTAATAGATTTTTATATATTAAAAATCTTTTCACTTCTTTTTATGTTTTTCACTTTTTTTTTTTCCTTCAACAATAAAACAACCCTTTTCAGTAACTGTGATTGCTTCCCGTCGTCAGGAAAGAGGTTCTCTAAGGCAGACACAAAAACATACATCACAAAAATTTATGCGAATTACGTCTGTAAAATGGAGTTCATATTCAGCCTATTGCTTCTGTTTTTCAACAAGACACATTTTGTAACACTGTGTATAGTTCTAATCTATATTAGGAAATTAAAAATGCTGCTTTCTACATTTAAGATATCCTTTTAGGACATACCCCAAGTCTCCAACTCCTCATCTGTATTCTTCATGTTACTTCTTATTGTTATCAGATCCTCTCAGAAAACAAGTTTTAGAAACCTAAGTATCTAATCCAATTCAACCAAAATGGTAAAATTTTTTTAGGCCATATTCAACCACTTTCACTGGAAGTAATAAGTACTTCTATTCTGCTTTACAGTTCTTATCAAAACACCAACAGTCTGAATGGACCCCCTTCCATCTCCCTTGTATAGGTGGAGACATAAATATCAAGCTATTGAAGTCAAGTGAGGATGCAAAATAGAAATAGCATGGCATCAGTGATAGTGAAGTTCTGCTCATAGCAAACTTCTGTTGTTAAATTTCACATTTACATGCTTTATACTGAAATGTAGAATGCTCAGAAAGGCAATTTCACAGTGCCATTACACTGTGTACACTCTATCAGACAGGAAATAAAGTTAGGGGAAGTATTTATAAAGGCACTAAATTTTGCAGCAAGAACTAGCGAACAGTTAATAAAATGCTTTACAAGATGTCCCCACTTCAGGGAACTAGCATTTCTAGGGAACAACCACAGGGAAAGTATTTCTCAAGAAAATTAAACTGAAAAAAAGATAGGCAGGACCCTGCTGCATGGTGTTGTTCCTTGCTGAGGTTCTCCTAGTATTAGGTTATAAAATTATCCTTTACCCTAAGAAATCCAACATATATTTTGCATTGGCATCACAAGAAAGCAAAGATGCAACAGTATGGAAGATTGTAGCACAGATTGTGAATATTTGACAATAGCCCAGGGTGCACATGTCCTTTTGCCTGACTTAACAAACAGGTGGCTTATTACAATGTCTTTTAGGTGCTTTCTCTTTGTTTTTGTTATCAATTTCCTGTGTAAGATCAAGTGGTAACATTATTCATTTCACTTCTACTCGCTCTTGCCTTCCCTGATAAAGAAAAATGAATGATTTTTTAAAAAAATGCTGTGATATTTCTAGAATTTGGAAAACAGTGTACCTGATACCATAGTGTTTCATTTTTCCCCCTTTCATTCACTGTGGCTTTCATTTTGCCGCAGTGACATAAAAGTACTTTAAATAACATCAAAATTAGTATTGGGAGACAAAAAAGCCTCCCAGTACTGACAGAACTGGCTAGAGAGGGAGGAGAAAGGACAATGAATAAAAGGTGGGGGGAGTCATTTATCTTACAGAGTTAAAAGACTTGAGTGCAAAAAGAGTACGAACTTTTTAGTGAAGTTGGAAGTTAGGAAAAATGGTTTTGTTTTATATGAGCATAAACAAAAAGTTTTATTTTTTTTTTTTTTCTCATAGCGTATCAGAGCTTTAATGGTCATTCTGCACATTCTTGTTGCAAGTAGACTGGTTCATTAGCATTAAGTGATGACAAAGCTTGAAGAAAAAATATTTAGCTACATCTCATTGCAAAATAACAGTGGTATGTCACAGGTAAATGTGCCATGACTTAAAGACAGTGTGGATCAGAAAAGAGAAAAAGAAAACATGGAGGGGAATGTGAAAAGAGAAGGAAAAGCTGATGGAAAAATACAGGGCAGCTTCAGCCACAGGTACACAGCGAGATCATCTACTCTTTCTGCTAAATATTCTTCCCTTAGTCCTGGTATTCAGCACATGCTTTGAGGTTCACTTGTAGTGACATCATTAAAAACTGTGCTTATTTGATTCTTCTGCTTTGCACGAACTTCTGCATCAGGTTATCAGGGTTTCTGCAGGTGAAGGTTATAGAATTAAACCCAGTAACACTTCAGGTCACAGAGGCGTCACACTGACAGATTTTCTTTGCTGATGCAGTGGCTCAGTGGGAACACTGGTGACTGACCAAGACTCAGTGAAAATAAATAAATAAATAAAAAAGTAGCTATATGGTATATTAGATTGATGCAACAACTTCTATTTGAAATTGGATGATTCTTGTCCTAACTCCCAGTAAAAATTAATTTTATGGTTACAGCTTAGTTCTTGTTTGTCCACCTAAGAAGACCTCAATTAATTTTAGTATGATTGTCAGGTTATTCAGGAAAGGCTCTGGGCTACAGCAGTATAAAGAATTTGAGAAGCTTTGGGAGAACTGTGTTTAGAAAACTCCTGGCTGCACTGGTTCTGGCTCAGGTTAGTCACTGGTCTTGGTCTTCAGAGAAATCTACTCACAGATTTTAACAAACAAACAAACAAACAAACAATAAAACCCAACTACCAACTACCCAAACAGGAAAACAGAAGAGCAATGAGATGAGAGGAGTGACATTTTTCAGAATTGATCATTATCTAATTCTGAACATGACTTTGATTATTATAAATAATAAATCAGGCAACAAAATCTTACTCTACTTAACTGAACTAAGAGGAAAAATGAAAAGCCACAAATTCTCTTGTTTGTTTCAAAATGTGACTATTTTGAAATATGAATTTTAGATTTGTGTTTTGATTCCTACTATCCCCTAATTAATCAAGAAGCTAGTGAATACAATGCTTAATGGACTGATAGGTCCTCCAGAACTGTAAAAATGTGTAAGAAAAATACACAGATGGTGAGGAAGGCAGAGACCTAGAGCATCTGGGAGCAGCCAAATCATGGTAAGCAGATGAGGGGTGAAACAAGTGCACTGTACTAAAAATATCACCATAGGTTTTGTTGTAGGAAAACCAGCACCCAGGTCTCTCTTTCAGCTGACTGTCCTGTTCATGAAACCAGTCATACTCTCTGGTCCAGTCAATCTCATACTACTCTCTTCAAAGCAGCATATTTTTGAAGGTTTTAGAGAGTTCTCCCTCTCTTCTTAAGAACCATGGGGATTAGGACTCTGTGACAGAAAAGGAGATAAGCTTTTAAACACTACCTGGCTGAGCAGGGAATTGAATCCATTCTCTTTCTGCCTGGAGAAGAGAGAGCTTACAGGAGATCTTACTGCTGTTTTAAACTACCTAATTGGAGAGTATAGAGAAGACAGAGCTCGACACTACACATGTCATGAAAAGACAAGATACACTAGACACACATCGCAACTTGGGAAATTCCCACTAGATATCAGTAAAATTTTGTTACCATTGAGGTCGTCGAGCATTAGAGCAGGTACTCAGACAGGATGTGGGATCCCTATCTTTGGAGATACTTGAAACCCCACTAGACAACGTTGTGAGCAATTTGATTTAATTTAAATCTGCTTTGAGCACGGAGGTAGAAAAGACTATCTTTAAAGGTCCCTTCTGATGCAAATTATCCTATTATTCCCATTAAATGTTCTAGTAGTAGGTTTTTGGTTTTTTTTTTTTCATAAAAGGAAACCATGGGGATGTAAGGGATTACAGATCTGAACACTATCCTAGACTGTGCCCCTTCGGAAATGTTCTACATATGAGTTGTACAGCCATAATCAATACATGAAAATTGTAACAAAACTACATACAGTCAAATAATTAAAGATAAAGATTCTTTTTGAATATTTAATTTACTTATTTAACTGTTTATTCAGATATTTATTTATGTATATATTTAGTTATTTATTATGATTTTTTTATGTGTGAACTAAACCACCTTCTTAATTTAAGGAACAAAGCTTGTGGAAAAATATTTATCGATACAGTTTTTTGCATAAAAGAGCTACTTTTATTCACATTCAACTGCATCATGAGAATGTGACCCTTTTCCATGCGAAAAGGTAAATTATATTTTGATTTTCAAATGTAGTATTAATAATATACACGTTCTCATTTTAATGAAGATTGAAGTGTTCCATTTTCCATTGTATTTGACTTGTATTAATTTTAGCTATAATAATTGTATATATCCGTAAAAAGACATTACATTATTTTACATTCTTTCTACTGCACTATTTCAACTTTATTGAAATGAAGTATTTGAAGTTTCTGAAGACATTCTGTTCTGAAAGGTATGTTCACAGGAAAATTCAGCACCTGACCTTTCCTTTTGATTGAGGATACTTTTTTTCCCCACAGAAAGAAAATTCATTTTCTTAGCTAACTCCATTAAAAACAGTAAATGAAATTTACACAGAATCTGGACTTTCTCTTTTGTTAGCATATATGCCATCTTAATGATCTACAGTTAACAAGAATACCTAGATTGTTTCATATGCAAATAAATATATGCACACATACTTTCATTTTAAGAGAGTAAACGGTTCAGATGAATGAAAGATGTGTATGTCATATCAGGCTTTCAGATTATCTCCTTCACGGTATTGTGTAAATGGGTATTAAAGACTGCACAGGGTACAAGAATACTGCATTTTAACATACTGCTGAAAAAAAATATTTTGCATTTGACACCTCAAGAATCTTCCCTTTTGTCTCAACAGCCTTTCTTTTTTCTTTTATTTTCTCCATAGTATTATCATATGGTATGAATAAAGAAATAAACAGACAACACTGAGGCCTACTCAGGAGGAGGTAGCTGTGTGATGCATAGTGCCAGACAACACAAACATGAAAGCTTTTCACAGGAATAAATCCATGACAGATTTTGAAATTCTCTTCCTGAGACTAATTACCATTTATAAAAGGCTGGCTAATGATGAAAGAAAACACCTTCTTATCCCATAGCTGTCAGTTTTAAGCAAAGCCTCAAACTCCTAGGGGTGGTGCGCACCAGAGGTGTCCACGTTCCCTTTGCTTTCCCAGACTGAAGCAGGCGGTGGTGTTAAACTGATGAAAATTTGTTCCAGGATGACTTTCCCCACACTGAATTTTCACCAGATTTGCAGAGGTACTTTCAGTGCGGGAATTACAGAGCTGTATGATAGATGTGACTGTTACATGGTAGTTTCATCATCCTGTCTGCACACCTGACTCTCTTGTTGAGATCTGCTACATTCCAAGCTCCTTAAGCATGGTCAGTACCTGCCTTTATAAGTAAACATGCCATGTAAGTGGTTCCTTCCACAACCAGAAAATCACCAACCCTACAGTGCACCTGAGGTTGACATGCGTATAGGACAGGCATTTTCTACGTGAAATAACTTGGTACTTTCACTACAGGGTTAGTCTTCCAAGTCCCAGTGGAGGAAGCAGATTCACAGATTTATATGGCATCTAACTAGTTGCTTCTATGCTTGCATAGGCTCAAGTTAATAGAAAGCAGTAGTAGCTGTGACAGTTTTAAATACAGAAAGCATTTTTCTCCCGAGGCATTTAGATCTTTGCATTGATCTCTCTCTCACTGGGCAGAAACTAAGGCATTTCGCTTTATCATAAGGATATAAAATACAGTCAAAAGAAATTGTTTGAAGTTCTCCAAAACATTCTCTTAACATTCCCTTTAGCATGTTTGATATTATAAATATATGTAAATATATTGTACATATTGTATACATACATGCATATATGTAAATGTATACGCAAATACATGTAATGGTGTAAAAGCAAAGCCCAAAGCATGGGTTTTGATAGGCTTAATCTAATCTGACTCATTCATTGCTCCTGCTCACCAATAACAGAATACAAAACAGCCAAAGGCTTTTTGCTGATGCAAAATTCCATTGTATTAGCACAGATGTTCTGGCAAACAGATAAGCACACTGTCCTAGCTCTGATGTAAATCCTGCTGTGGGTGGTACTTCTGCAGTCCCTGGGTATATTGTCTTCTGTGCAAGACAGCATTCCTTGCTCACTCTGACTTCCAAACCAGAGGCCCATACTTCCTCACTTGATTCAATATTTCTTCCCTCTTTATATTCCAATACAGACAAAATCCTCTACAACGTATTTGCTAGTGTTGGTACTGAACATTCACAAAATCACACATGATTTTTGATGTGCTACCCACACTCCACCTCCATCACGCGCCTTTCACTTTTCTAAGCAATTATTTCCCCAAATCCATTTTCCCTCCTTCAAGGCTTTTGTAATATTCAGTACACCAAGCAACTCAATATCCAACTTCACAGAGTTTTAATCAGCCTTTTATAGGAATATATTTCCCTTCCTTTCCACAAAAAGAAATCTGTCTCCCCAAAAGTTACTGACTAAAAACACAGAATAGGCAATATTCAGCCATGTAAGAAAGAAACTCACTTTTTCCTAAGGGAATGTTGAAACTGGTCCATGTTGAAATATGCCCTTAAGCCAGGTAGAACAACTAGTGGGATGCATGAAGATATACCCTGAGCATCACGTTCTTAGCGTGCTCAAATTTAATACTGCTCTGTGCCCAACTAAGGGAAGGAAGGGCACTAAGCAGGGGTTCTTAAGCAGCACAGGGCTTGTAAATGATTCAAGTGCTCTCCCAAATCACAGCTATTGCATCTAATTGGCAGTGGGACTGCAGTGCCAGATGGACTGCTTGGTAATCCAAAGCTGTGACTATAGAGTAAGTGGTCCAGCTGAGCCCTTGTGAGGCTGACACTATTTGGTCACTCTACGATGCAGCTGCACCCTCAATCCAACCTTATCCCACTCACAGTAATGGGGCTTCTGGGAGAAACTGTCAGCCTCCCCCTTTATAAACAGCAAATGATGCTGTCCAGCCCCTGTTTCTCTCTCAGCAGGTACATGTGTTGAGGCTTTATGTCTTATATTCAACGATTCTTAACAAAGACTTTAATGTGAGACTTGCATGGCAAGGAAGGTTGATTAATCCACTTCAGGGCCCTTTATACTACCTTTATACTATGCTGATAAAGCAGCATACCATGGTGGCTTTAGGTAAGAGTATTTCAAATACGTGTATTTAGATCCCTTCATTTCCAAATCTGTCAAAGTTGAAACTATTAACAGCAAAAGCTTTCCTAATTAAAAGATGTAGGAAAAGAGTCAAGGAATGCTACTGTTATATCTTTAATAACAATAACATTTGAAAAAAAAAATAATGTTTGCATGTAATACGGGATTTTTACTTAGTTTTCCCACCCAAAAGCAGCATAATCCAAAGACTAAGGAATCAATTTTTTTACACACAACCACACTACCTGAAGCTGCACAGAAACACACTTGAAGACAAAATGAATGACTTATACTCTTTCTCAAATCAAATCACGAACTATGTAAAAATATATTTTTAAAGACACGCTAGCATCTTTTACCCTCAGAAAAGAATAATGTCTTCTTCTTCTGAATACAGCTTGCATGGTAAAATTCCTTTTGAGCAAACGGAGTTAAAGCTATAAATAATATCACAGTCCATCCCATGCTGAAGTCATCCATTCCAAGAACACTACGGGTATTAACATGAGTTGCTAGGTGCTGTGATGTTCTTCAGAAGGTAACAACCCTGAAATACTACTACAGCACTAAAAATATCAGTCAGTTGGAATTTGCAATTATAACAGCAATGATAGCTGCTGCTCCCATAATACACAGTACTTCAAATATATTGAGATATTACAGTTTACTTTATTGATGTCAGACAGTAAGCACACTGAGTTTTATGGAGATACACAGACCTGTCTTAAGTGTCGCACAGAGGCAGCAGTGAAGCCAGAAACAGACAGAGCTAACAGGCTTTCTGGCATGGTATTTTCTCATTGAAAAGACCATAAGCTACTCTTTCACACTCCTTTAATAACAAACAATAATGATATTTCTAAGATAAAATGCGGTGGTGCTAAAATTAACTCTCCAACTCATTATTTACAGAGAAAGGATGCAAACTGTGACAGCTGCATGGAAAACTGCTCTTCCTTTATTAAAAAAAAATAAATAACAAGAGAATTTGATAATGAAGAAAGGAGTACCCTCCACTGCAAAATTTAACATGAGTTCCATAAAAACGATTTTGCACTCCTGAAGAATTTAATGGTTAATAACAGCCTTTCTATGAGTTTGTTGAATAATATAGCTAGCACAGAATTTTCTGTGCTAGTTCTGCAAGATCTGGGAGATTGTACTTGAGAGGGAGGGTTTTTCTGCATGTAACATACCACAATCTAGGTCAGGAGACAGGTCTGAATAGGAAGTCCCAATAATAAAAATCAGAAACAGAGGTTAAAAGGATATTAACTTGCAAGACATCATTACTACTCGTTAACATATGGGAGTATGTGGCTATCTTATCTGTCTAGAGAAACCACTGAAGTCTTTTTCTTCACTGAAACAAAAAAAGCAGTGAGCAGGAATGCTCCTAAAATAGTACAGTAGTTGCTGTGAAAGAGCTTTTATATATTTCTTAGTGTTTTGGCACAAGAGTTGGTGTATTTTCTACTGAATTAGGATGAGTAATCTATAACACATACATTGTGGGTATTTAATTATACAAAATCACCTGAAGATACCTATGGAATTGTGATTGTTTTCTAAAGCTATAGAAATGTGATCACACAACTTCAGGTCTCTCTCTTTCATAAACTAGAACATGACAATTTCTCCTTAATGCACTATTTGATTCAAAGGATAACAAATTTAAGATCACACACCGAACAAATGTTTTGACTAGATTGACATTTCCTAGCTTATCTAGGCAAATTGCTAAAAAGCTGTATGTAGGAAATTACAGAAGAAAGGCTCCTTACAATTGACTTCAGTGGAGAATTAAGAGAATGAGGGCTTCAGAATGGTGATTTCCATTTCTTCCCTGAAAGAAAGGAGAGCTGCCTCTTTAAAGAAGCTAACAGACTTCCCTCCGTTAACTTTTACTTGGTCAAAACAAGTTGTCAAAACGGGCTCTTACTGTGTACATCAGCCTTAGTAAGATTGTAAATTCAGTAATGAAAAGATGACCTAACTGCTGCATCGTGGGCAACTAGAAGAGCTTTTTATCAAACCTCAAATCATTGCATGGAATGACACTGGCCCTGACTGGGTGGTAATTTTTAACAGTTGCTTCTTAACAGTTGCACAGTAACATTTAAGTTTACAAACACTGGATAAAAATAGTATAGTGATGGTTTCTCCAACAGCAAGAAGATAAATAATTTGAGAGGATATAAATGGACATCTGTGCAATTCATTAGGGACACACATTCACTATTTAAAGGAGTGTCTTCATTCAACACACTGTAACACCAGCACTGTCAATGACTTTGTAAGAGTATTTTGAGACAGACAGGTGAACTACAGGTGAGGAGGCTCCACTTCTCTTTAGATGAAAAGTTATGGCAACAAAAAGCTAGATAAACATGAATTTTCTGAAGAAACAACTTCAGAAATGCAAGCTGAAGTAGATATGTGGGCACCTGGTTCGGGCACTTAGATGCAGACTTGGTAGAATTGTAAGCAGCAGCACTGTACCAGATACTTCCAGATACGAGGTAAAGTTTCTCAGTGTCATGAGTTTGGCTGGAACAGGGTTAATTTTCTTCACAGAGGCTTGTACGATGCTGTGTTTTGGATTTTTGATGAAACTAATGGTGATAACACAGGCATGTTTCAGTTGCTGCAGAGCAACACTCACACAGAGCCAAGGATCTTTCTGCTCCTCGTGCTGCCCTGCCAGTGAGGAGGCTGGGGGTGCACCAGGGGCTGGGGGGGGACACAGCCAGGACAGCTGGCCTGGGCTGGCCAAGGGATGTCCCACACCGTGTGGGGTCATGCTGAGCAACAATAGCTGGAGTAAAGGAGGAGGAAGTGGGGATGTTTGGGGTGATGGTGTTTGCCTTCCCAAAACACTGTTCTGCATTCTCTCCCCCAGCACACCTGGGAAGAGTGAGCAAGTGGTTGTGTGGTACTGAGGTGCCTCCTGGGTTTCAACCACAACACTCAATTACTGTGGTTTGCAGGTAAAACTGAAAAAAAAAAAAAGATTACACTGCCAGACACAGGCAGAAATATTTTCATAATTTGGCATATTTTTTTACATATCAAGATTGTATATGGATAGGGAATGTATTAATATTGTGGCCTGCATATGAAACTGACATCTTATCTCCCCTGTTCAACACCAGCCCCTGAATTTGTCTCCACCTCTTCATTTGTTCTGATCCACAATGTTCGCATTCCCACAGGATGTAAGAGTCCCAAGCCATTTTTCCATTTCATTAACATAACCTGAGGAGTTTTAAATATTTCATGGGGTTTTACTAATTAAAACTTACATCACTGCCTGTGAAATACATATGGTAAGGGTACAGCCAGAAATCACTTCACTTGTCAGTAAAATGGATCTTGGAAGGAAGTTAGGAGTAGTTTGACACCAGTGTTACTCTTTATTCAGAAAATGGAGAATGAGACTGCACTGAGCTGGCAGATGAAAGGATTTCAGCAGGATGAATGTTATTACCTAAATAGAGGGCTGGTCCAGAAAATAGAAACTGCATTTTCAAACAAATTTATTGATGAGCAGTACAACTACTGGAGCTGAGCTTCCTTTGGCTTAATGTCCTGCATTCCCTAACTGCTTGCTTGTTATTTCCAGCACTCCTTTGGACCCGTAACACCTCCTCTCCAACATTTCCCATTGACACAGGATTGCATCTAAAAGTGCTGAGCTTCATGCAATCACAAAGTGACAAGGCTTATGGCAATTAGAGACCACTCTCACTGACAGACTGGAAGCTACTCATGTCTTGCTGTATTTTTTATATTATCCCCTCAGCCTAACGCTCATCTCTTCACATACTTTGCCTGCCTTCTATGTCTGGTGTTCTGGATTTCAGGTTCATAAGTGGTGAGACCTTAATTGATTAGGTGCTTGAACACCTAATGTGAAAGTGCAATGTGGAATAGCTTGATTGAGGTCCTCAGACATTTATTTGCCAGAAATTTTAAATTAAACAACAATGGACAAAAATACCACAATAGAATATGGGGTAAGCTCAGTGCCTTCTAAAATCCCTATCTCCAATGACTTGAAATGGAAGAAAGGGATATCTTGTATTGTACTTATTTCCTTATAATTTAAATTAGGTGGAAATAATCTGACCCTAATGACTTTAGCAGGACATAATCCTGTACACAAAATCAAACACGTTTCAAGTTTCCCTTGTCAGTGTCACACTAACGCATCACCACTGGATTGCTAAAGGGGCTAGGGGCTGAAGGTGGTTTGGGGTTTTTATGCCTGATTATGCACAGAAAGATAGGCAGACATTAATTATATTTTTATTTCAGCACTTTTCCGTTTAACCAACAAATAAATCACTATGACAGTGCGAGGAGTGCATGCTGTATTAGTGCTTCACTGCTGCTGAACTAGGTCCTAAGAAGCAGGCACAGTAACTCCTGGTAGTTGTATTCAAAGAACTGTTTTGCATGCGTAACCACATCTGAATTATTTTGATCTCTTTCTTGGAAATAATGCATTTTATTTCTTGATTGTCCTGCCAACAACACACAGGTTGAGTCATTAAGAGGCAGGAGGTAAAAATAATAATAATAATAAAAAAAAGAAACTGCTTAGTTTCTTCTTCACTCTGTGCCATGATCATACTGTCTTTCTACCGGTTTCAGAAAGAAAAAAAAAGAGTGTAATAGTTAATCTATTGTTTATTCAAAACCACCAACAGAAGTTAATAGACAGTTATAAACTAATTGAGTGCGTCTGTAATGCTATCTCCTCATTCATCTCGCTTATTCAATTTAGCTCTGTTAGTGTTCCATATGGTACAGTGCCCCTGCTGCTAGGAACAGTCATTCATTGCAAAAAAACCCCTCTAACAACAGGAAGCTAATAGTTTAACTGTTCCTCTAAATTTGTTTGACAAAACTGACATTTAGTACGCCATGTCACGTTGTCAGTAATCTGCAATTTACCCTTAGGCAGGCAGTGGATGCTCATTTTATTTACCTCTCATAGTTAAAAGCGTAATTAATATTCCACTCTGAAACAAAGATTAGAGATTTGACAAACATTGCAATTTAAATTCTCCATTATAGCAAACATTAAAACCAAACATCTTTCACACGCCCCATTGCAAAAAGGACACGTGTAGCTGTAATTTAACTTTTTAGTTTTTAATACCACAAACTAATTTCTGCTGTCAGTTTAATGAGGTGGAAAACACAAATCTTGTTGCTCTCTGTGTGCACAGGCTGGGACAGTCAGACTGTAGGGAGCTTGAATCAGTTTGATTCACAATGCTTCAGTCAGAATCCCCAGGTTATGTGAGATATTGGCGTCTAAAAACCACAAAATCTTAAAGACGTCGTTCAACAAAAGGCTCCACTAACCAAACACTTCAGAAACAAAAATACAGTAGCACCACAGCGGTTTTCTGAATTGTTGTAGCGTTGCTGAAAAACTCCAATAACCACGGTCCGGGCTGTAGCATTGCCACAATGCTGCCCACAGAAGAAAGCCCAGCTCCAAAGACTGCGTACAGAGGGCATGTTCCACTTTTCAGCATTTGACCTCTTTCATCCTGCTGTACACTGAGTCGAGGCTAGGCAGTCATTCAAATCAATTAATCATGGGCTTAAAGCAGAAACATTTTGGAGCAATTCCTGACCTGGGTCAGCTGTCAGGCTGAGGGCAGGGGGCTTGACTGGTCTGTGCCATCTCTGCCCCTTTTCCATTCCCTTCAAGGCCAGGCTGGTGTGCTGCTCCTCCTCACCCTCCTCCAGCCTTCCCTCCATGCCCACAGAATTTACACGTAGAGCAAATTCAAAGACAACTGCAGTATTTTCTACTCACAGCCGTTCGCTCTGTGCACAAGTCCCATAGCGGGCTGCTTGGTGGCGTTTGCATTACAGCTGATTTATTGTGCCAGACTCTGTGACAATAGGGCATATTATCAAACGGGGAGAGTAGGGGGAGCTCTCAGAGAAATAAATGACTGCAGTTGTAACTCCTGCTAATTTCAACTGGAATTCCAGCTCCATAAATTCTGCGTGACTGATTAAAATTATTAACATGTAGAACACCTTTAGGCAACCACACTGGCTCATTAAACATGGAAGTCTAGAATTATCTCCTCTGTAACAAATGTGTGTGCAAATGTGCGTGCTTCAGAGACATACATCAGGGTTTTATTTTATTTTTTTTTTAGAAGAGATTTCCTTCACAGAAGCACTTAGAATGCCAAAAACAAAGAGCATAGACACAACAAAGAGGCTGCTGTAACTCTCTTCTCAATCCATCCTATGTAGTAACCCACTGATTCCTGACTCCTTCACAAGACTTCATTAGTCACTGCCAACTTCAATCTGCTTCAGTTATTTTACATTCAGTTCCCAAAGGAAAAGCGCTCTCCCCACTGATCACAGGCTAAACTAAAGATAAACTGGCTCATTTTATAACTCATCAAGCTAACATGTCCTGAATCACGCTAGCATCGCAAACCAAGAAAGGGATCTCTGAATACTATTAACCCTGCCACTATACTAAAGGAAAGAGATGGACATTTCTAAAAGTGGGTGTCCAAAACAAAGATTCCAGTTTTAGATGCAAGGAGGTTAGTAAAATTATATTATCCCTCTCCTAAATGTCAGAGCATATTTTCGCTTTCATAATGAATGCATACAAAAATGGCTTAATAGAGTATTATACTTTAAAAGAGAGCTATTGATGTACAATCTGAGTTTCTGTGAACAAATTATTTGAATGTCTCTGTTAAGAGCAAATATTTGAAAAGGTTATAGCAATTGAATGAAAGTTTTTTAGATTTTTATTTCATTCTAAAAGGGAAGCAGTTTATGAAAATGTATAAATCAGGAGATAACCAGCAGAGCCACAAAGGTCAGAATCACAGCTGTTGATAAAGAGAATGTCATTAATCATAAGGTAAGAATTGCCATATTGGATTAGAACTGAGTCCAGTTGGTCTAATATCCTGTTTCTGTGAAGTTCTGGATGCTTTATGGGGAAATGTTTATACCACAAAATGCAGATGTGAAAGAAAACTGTTTCTGATAACTTAATGGCAAGAGATTGACATTAATTTTAAAATATGAAATTGTACTTCCTTTCCAAAATGCTTTTTAGCAGCACTTATATCAAATTTTAACAATGTGAACTCTGCATATTCTTCAAATCCACCGAGATGATCAGTTAACCTTTGAATCTTACTATAATCTTAGCCCAGGCAGCATAATGGTGCCAGTGAGTTTCACAGTTTTATGAATTATGTTAAAGGATTCCCCACTATTTTAAATGTAAGTCAACTTAAGAACCTATTCTCATCATGCTTCTGTTCATTGACTTACGCTTACCAAAAATTCCTGGTAGGTTGAACAGTTCATTAATTTGTTTACTTTTACTGTGCCTACTTTCATCTTTTTCATTAAATGCCCAATCTTTTACTCTCTGCTCATGTACTTTTTCTGACTGTAATTAGTTTCAGTGCCTGACTCTGAAACTTCTCTTCCTCTTCAATACTCTTTTTTAGACATGAAGTCTGACCAAATTAAGAGCAGTTTTAGAGTTGCACAACTTCTAGCTTGAATTCTTTCACTACTTTATTCCAGCTCGAATTCTTACACTTTGTTATGAGATTGATCGCAGTACAGACTCTTGAGAAGCTGCCTGACAGTATTTTGTATTTCTGAAATGGTCTAACAACAACAGCTGGATTTTGTAGGAGCAAATTAAGAGAGAAACTTGTACAGCAGGAGAATATATTTCTTTCCAAATCCTAAGCAGTAATGCTTGACTTTGTTAACTTTTCCTCTTCCACATAAATAGAAAGGTAAGATGGACTCCAAGCAAAACTGAAGGTCAGAAGCATATGTTGGTAGGCCCGCATATGTAATTAGTGTGCTCTGTTGGCTCAGCATCACCATGGAAAGGACTTCTTCCCCTGAGTGAACTAGAAGGATATAAAATCCATTCTATCCTCGGGGAACCAAATTTTCCCAGGAAGATGAGAAAGCCAGACACTCATTTGAAAAGCTAATATATATACAGGAACTGCTCGGTTTTCTTACGTGTGTCAAAACAAGCTAGTATTTGCTTTCCCCAAGTGTTAGGGGCTTGTAAAAATCTGTTTTGTACCTGTGGTGGGCATGGTGGGCATGCAGATTGCAAGGTTTTCTGTAAACTAGACAGTTGCTTTTTTTGACTGCCATCTGAAGTTTGCCCCAAGGGTCAGTCTAGCAGACTTCTAATATGAAGACTACAAATGTTCTTTGGGAAATCTGTTAAAAGATTTGCTCTGTGTATCACAAAAATCACCTGCAATTGTTCTGTCTGGTACTTGGATTGCCCTCCCTCTCCATAAACCTCCTCCCTCTGATTATGTCACAAGCTGGAGAAATGAACACAGGTTACTTTATTCAATCGTGAGCGTGAGGTAGCTTCTGAGAAGACGAGGAGAAAAATTACACTGGATGCACTTACCTGTTGCTTTTCCCCCCTCTGCCCTACTTTTAAGAGAGAAATTAATTTACAACAATTGCTGTGGCAACAGAACAGCAATAATTAAATCCTTGGCATTTTCATGCTAAGTGACACGCTCTAATCAAGAGACCTTTAACTTCTGTGAGAATGGTCTTCAGAAGAGACAAAGGCAACTGTGAAATAAAACATCCAGTTTGAAGGTTCCACTTAAAATGCTCCTATTTTTGCACGATGCCAAAGGTTTGTTTCGACATTTGCACTCCAAATGCGGAAATGAAATTTATGAAGAGCCTGGTAGATTCTACATAAAACAAAGTGCTTTTATTTTTTTATTTTTTTTTTTCTGCCTCATTTAAACAGAATCTCATTTCCTATGCCATTCAAGAAATTCTTGACTCTCACTGTGCCACTCTTTTGAGGTACCATCAACAGAAATCATAGAAGTTCAAGAAGTTATAAAATTCTGATAGTATCTTTTTAGCCTAGTCTATGGGAATCCACCACCAAAGAGCATTTAGCATGCCTTCTAACTGTGAGCCATTGCAAATGTTTTGCTAAAACTGACAAAACTAACTTAGATTTCTAATCTTTTGCCGTAAAGCTTCTCCTCAAAGAAATGCAATTTTCTCCACAAGGAAAATGTCACCTAATATAAATTCCACTTAGGAAACTGAAGTTCATTATACACCTAAAATGAGACTGTATCATATTACACAGAGTATGCCAACATTATGTCCACAGATGACTAGGTAGGCAATTAAATATGAAAGGTAACTGAATAAACAGAAGAATTCAGTTTTGGCAGTCTACATCACAGCTTAAACTGTCTTTTTTTAGATGTGTCAAATTATTTTTGTATATATGTATAGTATATATATGTCAGTGTGTGTGCATCTTTCTACATTGGCAGGTTAATAGTGCAAGGCAGTATAATGTGATATGACTTTCTATATTCCTGTTATATATCATCTTAACCAAGCTTTTCTATTTATAAACTCACATTATATGCAAATTGGCCATACCACAGTTAACTGACTTTACCGTTATATATTTAATTTGATGATGCTTAGGGCTTCCTTTTAATTTTTTTCCATGTGAACAAATTCATAATTCCATAAACTTAAATGTTCTCTAGGCCATTATTGCATTGTAAATTGTATTTTGCCTCTCAAAAGTCTATTAAATGTAAACTTGTGAATCTGCTCTTCCACTGACATTTACAGAGAATGAGTGAAAATCTTGCATTGGTTACTAACTACCTGAGTGGGAGCTATGTGTGCAAATGCTCAACACATTTTGGGAGTGTGTACCTCAATTCCTTTATGAGAAAATTTGCTTTTATAATAGCTATAGCTTATTGAACTTTCCTTACCATACTGCATTATTCATTCAGCCCACTTACCAACTCATTTAGAGTTTTTACGAATTGAATAAAACTCTCCACACATTCTCTTGTATTCCTTTTAGCACAAGTGATTTAAAAATCTAAAGTCTTGGTCTGAAATGTGCAGAAAGATCTGGATGGAGTGTATATATTCTAGTAATATCAATTTAGACATTTATCATTGCTATAGATAAGTCACAAGTACTTAATTTATGATTCAAAAATTTGGGAAGCCCTATGATTTTAGTTGGTTGTACCTCAAGAGAGCAGCAGAATTAGAGCCACGGTATTATTTTAATACTTTCAAGGCTGACTTGCAGAAGCAGAAGTCTAAAAAAAATTCCTCTTGTTTTGCTCTGAACGTTTATTTGCATTGTACACTCATTCACTGTTTTGTCCTGAGAAGGGTGTCGACTGAAGCTGTGCTGATTGGATTGGATGTAAACTCCCTGTAGAAATTGACACAGATGAGGTTTTTCATCACTTCCAGGCCACTTCCAGTGCAAACAAATTGTTCTTTTATCTCCAGGTGTTTTTAAACTTCCTGGGCTTTTGAAGTTTTCAAGTGTACCTAGCAGCTAGTTGAAAGCTGGAAAATTTGCAAAAAGCTCTTGCTAGTAAAGTCTTATCCATGAATACCTTGTTTAGGTTGTGTGTACACTGCATGAATGTTTGTATATTTGCAATGGATGAATGATGAAGTAGATTGAGCTAACTGAACAGTATCAAACTGTGGTGCTGAAAATTGTAATTTTGCTTGTTTCAGATATCACCAAAATCTGTTTCTGTGACAAACAACTAGTCCTGTGATGGTTTGGTATACTGGGCTCTTACCACATCTCACCATTTAATGGTAGCTGTATTTCAGTTCTCTGAATGTTACAACACACTCTCAGCATTGGAGAACACTCACTGTGTTTTGCTCTTTTGGCTATTACGCTTATGTAATTAAAAAGCAAATAAACAGTACACATTTAAGTGGGCAATATTTGGGTCAACAATGACAGAGAAAGCACTCCATAAAGCAGCAGTACAGCTACGAGCAGTACAGGTTCAAGCAACCTCATAAATTAGGAATCTTTTAAAAATTTTCATACCATCTTTTTGAAAACCGTGGCTATCTCCATTACTATACCTGAGCACTATAGATCACACAGAACTGAGGGAATTTGAAGAAATAAAAGTAACTTAGGATGAAACAATGTTGAAAGGAATAAATCAGCATACATGGAATAATAGGGTGACGATGATGTATAGATACAGAACTCCCAATCCAATCACTGCTCTGAATTTGGTGCAAATACAGCTTTAGATAAGTTTTAAGTGAACTACAGAAGAATGACCTTTCTTTCCACAATACCTTCCATTCGGCACACTTCACTGATGCAGACACTAGGCTGAGAGCCATCTCCTTTCATCTCTAGTCTTCCTCTCCCTCCTTTCTCCCCTCCTCTCCTCCAGCCCCCACCCCCAGAAAACCGCTGCTGACATCAAGGTATGCTCTTCCCTTTTTTCCACTGTTTTGTAGTCTGTAAGCAGCCATTGTGCTTTCAAAACTAATCTTCTTTCTATTTATATATCAATAGAAAAAGCCTAGACTGTAGCATTTCACTAAACAACTTCAGGGATTTGAAAAAGAAAACAAGCCTATTTCACTTCAAAATGTCAAGATTCAATTCACCCTACCATGCTATTCAGCACACACAAAGAAGGGATATAATATATCCCAAAGTGTAGTGAGTGACTACCAATCAAAAAATGTCACATTTAGGTAGACAGCTATTGATAAACCTCTGGGAAGGACAGGAAGAAGTGGGCACTAACAACAACAATTATGCACATTCACCCCCCGAGAGAAGGAGAAAAAAATGTGACAATTAAGATTGCAAACTGTGCATCTAGGATAAATATTAGCTGATGTTAAAACAACAGAAATGAGTTCACTATTGTCTGTTAGGCATCCACAACACAGTGATAGCATTTGTCTGCTCATTCCAAAATAGCAATGGCAGTTTAAATAAGTAGAGAGACTGTTTGAAGATTTTGAAGGTGTTTTTTTTTTTTTTTTTTTTTTCTTCTTCACCCTCTTTTCTTATGTCTTCAAATGGAGTGTCTCTATTCTAAAGAGATGATTGCAAAATAATCTGAGAAGGATACTTTCAACTTCAATACAAGCCACTAGATTTTCTCAGTGTCTTTCTTCACCTATTTTCATGACAGTGTGTTTACTAATAACAAATTCATAGAGAGTTAAGCCAAGAAAGAAAAGAAAAATCACTCCTATATGTATATAATGAAGGTTGAGCTTGAAAACACAATTTTTAACAATCTGCAAGGAACTAAATATGGCAAGACTGCATTTCAGTCATTAAAAGTATGTTCCACGTAATTTAGAACATTTAATTAGTTGCCTATTTTTCACATCAACAACACTAGCAGAAACCTCAGTTGCTTTAATGCAAAGGTATTTTGATCACACAAGATGCTTTCAGTACACGCACTATACCATTCAGGGATCTATTCTATTCTTGCTTGCATTGTGTTGTAATGACTTCAGGCAGTTCAAAGGAGTAATCTAAATACTGCAAAGCACACACAGAGATAAACGATTATTTTCTGCTGTCAAAATATCTACCTTTTACTTAGCATTAGATTAACACAGGATTGTATGTACAGACAGGAGAAATAAATGAGACTATCTGGAAGAAAATGGCATGTCGGCTAAATTAAAGATGGAATCAGAGCGACCTGCTTCACTGAAGCAGTTACGACTTATTCTTCTCCTCACTGTGAAATCCCGTTGTCCAAGTAAAGACCTAGGGCTGCATAAACACTGATTATAGCTCCCAGGAACCCAGGGATCAATGCACAATATTGCCAACCTTCATACCAGGCCACCTCTTTGTCTCTTAGCTAGCAATTACTATGCTGAATGGCACTGAATATAATAAGATCTTGTACTTTCTACTACTGAACTCCAACATACTCTTTCCAGTGCTTTTGTCCCCAAAGTCCCCAGTTCACCCTCATTTCTCAGTCCTCCAATATATTTATAATGCTTGCTAACTCATCAGTAAGCTTCATTAGCACACTTCTGTTTTTTGTGACCCAATTAGTAGTGGCAAATCGGAAATGATCAGTCTTTAGACAGACACTTGAGAAGCCCCTCTGTCAAAAAGGAGGTTCTGTCACTAACATAACCAACCATTGCACTCTCTCCTTTACATGTCTTACAATTCCTGTAGTAACTTCAATTTCATCTAGTTCAACTAATACACTTCCAAATGACACCACCCCTTTGTCTTACTGAATTCTAGAGAGACTAACCAACTAAATTCCCACCGAATAGATCATTTATATTATTACATAAAAATATCCCATTAATTTGACATGAGCTACCTTGGTATTTTTTTTTTCTGTGATCCTATTTATATCTTATTTAACCACATGACCAAATTATTTTCTTCAAAATATGTAACAAAGCCTTGAACAAAAGTAAGATTATCCGAGTCAGCAGTTGCTCATGCAATTTTTATTTTTATTTTTTATTTTTTTTGAAGATGTGCAACTACATTCAATATTCTCCAGTCATACAAAACCACTCTGACTCAATAGCTCTATTAAAGACTTTTGCTCATGGACCTGCCATTTCATGTGACAGTTCTTTCAGAATTTGAGAAGATGGATTATTTGCTTCCTCCAGCTTGGCTGCATCAAGAGTTTTGAATTTTGCTTCCAACATACAGAGGTAATTTCCATTTCCATACCTTCATTCATGTCAGTCATTCTTTTTGACAGGCACTTATACTCATGTATCCATGATTACAAGATACAAACATAATCTTAGTTCAAGAAACTCCCTTCAACATGAAGACCAGGAAGAAACAGCATAAGAAGAGTAAATCATGAACAAAGAACAAATATTATATTGAATGGCTCAAATGATTATACTTGTATCTGTGAAGATTTGCTTGGTGAGTTATGTAGTAACTTTAGCTCATGGTAATAACCTTAACTCAGAGCTATCACAATTGTTTTGTAGAAGAACACTAATTGTGTTGATTCTGTTGTTTCAACCATCCCTCCATCTGAATAATGCTAAGAATATAAAATATACACGCCTTTCCACTGTGCTTTGACGTGGAATATCACAACAGAATATATAGCAGAAGGAAGGGATGCCATCCAAAGGGACCTGGACAGGCTGGGGAAGTGGGCCCATATGAACCTAATGAGGTTCAACAAGGCCAAGTGCAAGGTGCTGCATCTGGGTCGGGACAATCCCAAACTTGAGCAGAGACTGGGAGAAGAACTCACTGAGAGCAGCCCTGCAGAGAAGGACCTGGAGGTTTCGGAGGATGAAAAGCTTGACATGACCCAGCAATGCGAGCTTGCAGCCCCAAAGGCCGACTGTGTCCTGGGCTGCATCACCAGAAGGGTGGCCAGCAGGGGAGGGAGGTGACTGTGCCCCTCTGCTCTGCCCTTGTGAGGCCCCACCTGGAGTGCTGCATCCCGGTCTGGGGTCCCCAGCACAAGAAGGATGTGGGGCTGTTAGAGCAGGTCCAGAGGTGGGCCATGAGGATGATCAGAGGGCTGGAGCACCTCTCCTGTGGGAGAAATGCTGAGAGAGCTGGGGCTGTTCAACTTGGGGAAGAGAAGACTCTGGGGAGACCTCATTGTGGCCTTTCAATATGTAAGGGAGCTTTATAAAAAAGATGGAGAGCAACTGTTTACTAGGGCAGACAATGATAGGACAAGCAGGAATGGTTTTAAACTAAAAAAGGGGAGATTTTTAGGGGAGATTAGAAGTTAGGGGAGATTAGAAGTTAGGAAGAAATTCCTTATTATGAGGGTGGTGAGGCATAGGCACAGGTTGCCTAGAGGCGCTGTGGCTGCCCCATCCCTGGAGGTGTTCAAAGCCAGGCTGGATGGGGCTTTGGGCAAACCTGGTCTGGTGGGAGGTGTCCCTGCCCATGACAGGGGGTTGGAACTGTGTGATCTTTAAGGTCTCTTCCAACCCAAGCCATTCTAGGATTATACGATTCTGTATGATCATATTCTCTTTTTCCACTGAGGCACAGAAAGCCTGACCTGCCTCACGACACACAGAAAGATTTTGGCAGAGCCAGTTGTTTTAGCAGAAGCTGTGCAAGCCCTGGACCTCAAATGGAAAATACCTTTTCCTTTTTATTCTATGATTTGTTACAAAGTTACGCACTTAATGTCAGTATCAAGAATTTCTGGTAAAAGCTAAGAGCACGTAACATGGAAATGACAGAGGAAGTATAAGACCTGGATGTATTATTTATAACAATATTATTATGAGCCATGAATATGATGCAGTCTTAAAAGGAAATTCAATTCTAGGTTGTAACAGCACAGACATATGCAAAGATACAGAAGCACTAATGTCAGGGTATGAGGCACAGACAAGACCTTATGTGGACTACTCCTTTTCCATTAAGAAAAAAATTAACCGATCCAAAATTAAATTGGATCAGGTACAAAAAAAGGCTTCTGGGTTATCTAGAATGGAGACCTAATGTAACAGTGGAGAATTTTAGAAGAGGACAAACACGGAGAAATGAAGACAAAAGTTCCACATGTGACGCATGTAGATATGTGGATAGACACTTTAAGTCCATCTACAGGCAGGCAGGACTGTATATCTGCCTTATATAACTAACATTTTCAAACAAACAAACAAACAAACAAACAAAAAAACCAAACACATAAATTGGAGGCCAAAGCTGGCACAAGAATAATTGTCCATGAACTCTGTGCATTGGAAGTATTTCCAGCACAAAAGGAACTAATGTATGGAGCAACCTTAAAATGGAGGAAGCCTTAAGTATAAATTTATGAAAGTAATTTTATGACTTTATTATTAAGAAAGTGATTAGATTTGATGAGCCTTCCAGACCAAGGATCCTACATTCTTAGAAATTCATGTGCTGTGATAATAAAAAAAGCAGGAGAAAATATTCATGCGTGACATTGTGCATATGGTTTTGTATTGACTTATACAACTTGGCAAAGCCAGATATCCATATGTGGTGGTTTTACCGTGCTGGGCAGCTAAACCCCACAACCGCTCTCTCACTCCCCCTCCTTTAGATGAGGAGGGGGAGAAGTAAAGCAAAGAACAACTCACGGGTTGAGATAAGGATAATTTAATTAAAGGGAAATAATTATAATAATTAAATAAAGACTACCATGAACTAAACAATTTAACTAAGGGGAAATAAAAGGGAAAGGGGAAAAAAGGGAGGAAAACAAACGAACAAAATAAATGAAAGCTAAATGGAAGTGCAGAGGAAAGAAATTACTCTCTACTTCCCACAAATGAGCGATGATTGACCACGTCCTTGAAGCAAGGCCTCAACGCACGCAGCCGGTGTTCGAGAGGAGGACCGACGTCTTCTCAACGAGAGCCCACCCCTCCCCTCTTCTTCCTGTTTCCACCTTTTATTGCTGAGTGTGACACCACATGGTATGGAATATCCCTTTGATTGGTTTAGGTCAGCTGCCCTAGTGATGTTTCTCTCCTCACTTTTTTGCCCACCCCCTAGGAGGGTTAGAGAAAGGCCCAATGCTGTGCCACTGCTGCTCAGCAGTAGACACAACACTGGTGTGATAACACTGCTGTTCCAGCTACAAGTACAGAGTACAGCACTGTATGGGCTGCTGCCGGGAAAGTTAACATTCCAGCCAGACCCAGTACACCATATCAGGATGAAAGATACAGTTTTCTGTATACAAAATCTTTGTGGATAGATTAATTATATATTTATCTGCTGGAACTAGATTGAGGATCAGTATTTGACTATGTAAATCTGATGTATTTTAACCAAGTTTTTACACTTAAAAGATTTTTTTTTTTTTTTTGCAGTTCAACCAGGAAAAAACACCCAAATGGGCCAAACCTCACTACCACACAACTAAGAAAAAGATAGTACTTAATTTAAGTACAACAAAGGTAGAATACATATAAAATGCAAAACCTTTAGCTTGCTACTGAGATTTCACTCATTGTCACTGAATCTTACAGCTGAATTCAATTAAAACTAGAAACTGAGTGAAGAGAATTTGGGTTAAATGGGGCTGTCCATTTTGATTAAATAGAGTGTCCTCTTCAATGAGCAAGGGCAGATGCTACCTACAGTTCTTGTCCGATTTATCCCAAACACAAGACTTGCACTAAGAACTTAGCGAGTACAGCCTCTGTGACAGTTTTCAGCAGAAACATGGCACACATGCATTTCTAATGACAGCAGCAGAAATAAACAAGGTATAATTTGAGCAATGCTGATCACGAACAAGGTCTGAATTTAGTTCAATTTCTTGCACAAGGAGGTTGCATAATGTGGTAAATCACTGTGTCTGGTGTCCAGATACCATATATGTTCTGTACCCCTGCATCTAACCCATACCCAGCCTAAGGATGAGAAGCTGTGTTCTTAGAATAGATCATATTGTATCACATTAAGATATAATCTAGTATATCCTTAACATCAATTAAAAAATAAAATATTAAAAAAAATATATATATTTCCCCATCATGAGTGCATGTGGCTGAAAATCACCAATTTCCAGTCATCCCTGACTTACAGCAAGAGCTGTACACCCTCAGGTCTCTTTCAGTACTTTTGGCTGAGAATGAGTGAAAGGTGTTGGTGATTTAGTAATACTGTAAAATGTACACTCAAGACTGAATTCAGCCACAAGAGAACAGAGAAAAGCTCAAAAATGTGCTTACAAAGGCTCAGTCTTTGCAGTTTGGTTCTGCTTTCAGAGTGTTGTGCCTATGCTGAGGAGCTAAAGTGTATTTGTGATATATACAAAGATGAGTATAATTTACGCCTTTCTTGACTAAACCAGTTATTTTTCTTCTGGGATAAAGGAGACAGTTCCCCTCTTATTCCTCAGGAGTAGACTGGAACGATCCTAGAAACAAAACACCTCCTCTGAGCAATGGAAAAAGAGTCACAAAGAGAATCACAGCTAAGGCTGCTCATAAAGGCTTTACCTCTAAGATATCTTACTTATATCTGCTGGATCAATACATTTTCACTGCATTTTTCTGCTCTAGCAGTGGAAAACAGCCATAAAATTGACTTAACTGGATAGTTAAGTCCAGTTAATGGCTGAATTGAATCTGCAAAGTATCCCAAAGCAGTTGGAGTGTACTAGTGAACATGGCCTTTGCAGTTTTATTTTGTTTTTAATAGCAACATCATAATGACGTTCCCCTTTGTTTAAAGTATATTTATTTTTAACCTCATGTTTGCCTGAAAGTATTTGGGAGGGAGTTTTAGGATGCTGAAATGGACTTTGTGATCTGTAAATAACAGAAAACCCAAAATAAAATAAAATGTCTCCCACGAAGCTATTTTTTTCACTAGTGAAGTTACATTGCCTATTTTAAATAGATAACATGTACAGAAGCTATTTTATTTTTTCAATTTATTATTTTCATATTTTCACCCATTTACACCAACTGCAGTAGTAAGCAACTATTTTTTCAGCATTCTGAGATTTAATATTTAACAAAATATCAAGTGCTGGTTTACAAAGTCTGTGGACTCAGATATAAAATGGAAAATGGGCTCTTGTAACTAAAGAGATGGTCAAAAGCATGCCTTAATTCATGATTTATGTAAAAGAAAGTTAATTGAACATGTTTTTTTTTATTTTATTCAAAATTCTTCATTTTTTAAAAGTCTTAGCATGTTCCTCTTTAATAAATTTATAGCAGCTTGGGGGTAAACTGCAGAGGCAGGTAAAGATGCAGTGAATCTGCAGCACTGTCTGGAAGATGGACCCTGAGAATTCCTTCATGTGAGATGTCTCTTACATAATGTATTGCTGTACAAGGGTCATTTGCAAATTAAAAGCATGAAAATGCTGATGTTACTCAAAACTGTATTAGCAGAATCACAAGACAGCATGTGGCCCGATTAATCTTATGAACTCGGCATTAACATATTACTATATCACAATGTAAATTGCACTTTTATGAGCATATCAACATCCAACACAGAGTAAAATATGCCCTGGAGCACCTTCTGAGCATAATTTTCTTCTACAAATAAAAACAAAGGTTTCAGAGCAATGACCAGTAGCACCTTCAGGCTCCACAAGAAATATGTTGTTGTATTATTAGCAGTTGTCACAAGTGGCTGCTTCGAAGCTCTGGCTATCTCCAGTTCCACATTAAGTCTCTCATTATGAAGTTTAAAAAAGTCAACGTACATACTAGGATTTATTTTCTTTAAAATGCCCTCTCAAGATGTATTGGATTCAACACTTATTCACACACGTTGCCTTTTTAACGTGAAGTAAGTCAGCCAGAAGGCGAGAGTGGAAGACCTTGAATTTATTTCTCTGTGCTGGTGATATGTATTTAAACATGGAAGGATTAATGAAAAGAATTGAAGGATTGAAAGAATGAAGGACTGAAGAAATTAGTACATACATATGCTACTTAAATGGTTATGTTCTAAAATAATAATAAAAAAAACAACAAAACAGTAAGATCATCTTGCGTGCTACAGTTGAATCATATGATTTCTAATGTTGCCTTTGTGATTGTTATTGCCGAATATTGCTTTCAGATTTATTGTGGGTGTAACAGAAATATTGAGAATATGGGTAACTATCATACCAACTCCTAATGCAATGTTCAGTACAATAGATCTTACTCTGTTAATTATGACAAAATGACTTTCATTATTTTCTGATTCAAAGAGACTGACTCTGTGCAAAACACCTGCTTTGGGGATGGTTCACTGAAACACTGGTATTCAGAATATTCTTTGGGAAAGTCCAAAGACTTCAGAGAAATGGCTACACATAAATGAAGATTTCTAAAAAGGCTGATCAGGAGTTTCACTGTTCCTCTCTGGAGGTCTGGATGTTTGGCTGGAATTTGTACAAAGCTGGTTTCTCAGAGCCGGGGAGAAAAATGCTCAGAAAAAATCCACTTGCCATTCTATTTACTACAAATATCCTACTAAGACATTCTGCTTTGTTCTGACTGAACTCAAACCAGGTATTTTTAATATAGGCAAAAATAAGAATTGTACGAAATTGTAAGATTTTTTTTTCCAGAAACAGAATCTTCATCTACTTGGGTTGATAATGCACTCAAGTACAGTAGAAAGACAAAGACAGATTGTGCAATTTTACCCTTCCTTTTAGCACCAATGAGAGAAAACAATTTGATTATGGTGGCTTTCTGCACCACTTCACTTTAAGGACATGCCATTAGCACTGTATGGTGTAGGAGAGTCCTATTTCCACAAAATATTTTAAATGAAGTGCTGCAAAGGTTCAGTCATGGACTGGTGTTCCACATTGACTCTCATCAGATGGGAAATGTGGAGACCTATCAGTTAGGGAAGTCCTTTCCTATGTTATTTTCAGAATGCATAGGCAAGAAATCACTCCTCTGCTAAAATAACAGCAAATAAATAACACCTAACAAATAACCATTGCTCCTTGAGACAAGTCAAGGAGTTCCTATTCATAAAGTAGTTCGTGTATTTTTTTTTCCATCATATTATGCCCTTGTAGTTCATGGCAGAGTGGATTGAAAGTATCCTGCTCTTTGCTATGCTACTTGTTAAAAGGGCAGGTGTTGGCTGCAGAATTATGTAACTTTATGAAACATCGTACAATGATTTATTTTAGTGTCCTCTTCTTTTTGTTATACATCTGCTGACATTCAACTCCACAATAAAATACTGTATTAAAAATTCAGTTTCCACTTGGCTGACATGAAAAAACAAATGTAGTTGGTGTGAAAATGCCATTTACACAACTGGTCTTCAAACAATTAACTGTTTTCCAAGCAATAGAAAAAATAATCTGTGAAAACATACTTCAGCCTTACAACACCACCAAGTACTGTGTATGTCTGCAAAGTAAAGTGAGGTGTTTAGCAAACAAAAAGGGTAAGCAATGAAGACTAAGTATAGTCAGAGGACGAGATGCAGCCACCTGACTGTATAGCCTTTTAAGTGCCAGCTGTATAGTGAGAGTAAATATCAGGTGAACATGAATTCACTGACAGTTATCAAGAGAAAAACAGTTGGTGTCAAAACAAACCAGTACTACAAAATCGCCACGGTAGGTTGCTTCTCTTAATAACTTGTTCTAGCTGGATTCAGCTTTTCTGCAATTTAACATGTCTCTTTAGAAAGATGGTCCGTATCTTTGCTGAGAGTAACCTGATGAAGAGATGGCAGAATGCTAGGTTCGTTTGCAGTTCTGATTTGTTTATCTTAGATCTGTTTGGCATAATTACATACGTGAGAATAATCATTAGATGCCTGAAATAGTGCTGTGCCTATTTGAATGGAGTGATAAGGAAGAACCTTCATAAATAATAGTTAGGTACAGCATTAACAGTCAAGAATTTTCTGTCTCTGGAGTCAATGCTCTTATATTTGGATGAAAATTGAGCACTGAACACAGGAACTGCATCATCTGCAAGCCAAGCATACATTAAAAATAAACAGTAAGGCAAGCATTCAACTGCTGAAGGCTGAGTGACATGGTTGGCTCAAATATTTTTTTTATATGAATAACAGACTGAGATGCAGAACTCCGCTTCTAGCTTTGCCTCTGATGTTCTTTGCGAAACTTCATTCTTTTTAAAATCCTCAGTGGAATTTGTTGCTGAAATGCAGCCTTTTATCTAAGTTGATTAAGTTGATGCAGCTACATCAACTTAACTTCCAGAAGCTGATTCATCTATCACACTTTTAACCTTATTGTCATGTGTAACTAAATAATGATATGAAAAAGGAGTTTTCTGAAAACGAACATCTTCAACAGTAGAATCACTGAAAGGACTAAAATACAGTGCTTTTTGCTTTCCTTATGGCTGTGCTGTTATTTACTTGGGAACTACTCATCTTTCTTACTCCTCATTAACTCATTTACCACCTGAAAATGTCACCAGAACATGACTTTGTATTGTTACTGTTCCACATCGACATGAAAATGCCATTTCCTTTTACATTCTGCATGCCGTCCAGAAATACACAAAAATTTAGAGGCCTGGTTGACTATAGAATATCAGTATTCACATGCACATTTCTGGCAGAACTTGCTGCAAAATTATGGGTTGGTTTAATGGTATGGAATAGAAAAATGGCAGCTGCTGCTGCTACAATGAAGGGTAGCAAAAATTCCAGCTGTGGATATGCGATCCCTCTTTCAGTGTAATACAGAGAGTGATATTTCTTATGATTAAATGCAACGTGCAACTTTGGCTTCTTTCTCTTTAATCCCATGTTCTCAGCTACTTAACTTTCTTCAGGATTGAAAAAAAATAGATGCTCAATATACCACTCCCACAAGCAAAAGTATCCATGGAATAATTAATGAAAGCTGTGTAATTTCTTTTTTCTATTTGTGAATCAACCCATAATTTCAATCTCTTCTGATTTCTGTATAAACATTTATTTTTAGCTTCAGAAATGAAAAGCTGACAGGCTTGGTAAAGAGACATTCAAAAGAAATAAGGCACAGGAAAATTTTAATCGCTATTAGATATAAGTGTAAAACTGCCATCTGTAAAACTCCAAGATGCATATAGGAAGAAAAAAAAATGCAGCTGACATGTTTAAATATCTATATTTCACTGGTAAATTAGCTACTGCAGGAAACTTTCCAGTTTTTGAAATAAAATAAAAGATATGACCCTGTCTTGTAGTGTGGCTGACTAGACGGTGAAGGGACCACAACAGCCTGTCCCACACCCTTAGATTTGCAAAAGCAGAATGTAATAACAAAATGTCTTGTTGCATTTTGTTATAGACTAAAACACCAAGAGCTGCAACTTCAAATCTGCACCCTCCTGAAGCTTCTGGGGACCTCTTCAAAGCTTTCTGTCATAGGAAAAAAGAGGAACTTATGGCAAGCCACAACATGTTGCAGGTTCTTGCTGTACCCCTCTCCACTTCAGATGTATTAGAAGAGTTAGTGCCTTTGTGAGGATTTGTGAGAAGGTGGGTGGGTTATCATGCCAGAGAGGATAAGGATCCCGGTTACTTTTCCTTACACAGCATACCTTTACTACTGTATCACCAAAAATTACAGTCCACGTGCTACTAGCTAATTATATCCCCTGTAAAATGGATACTTGTGGGTGTTGTGCTGTGAGGGAAATCTGCCAGCATCTGAGGCACAGTCAGCTGTGGATTTTCAATGCTTCTCCTTCTACTGAAAGAACTACCACAGATATATATATACATGTATATACTTGCTTTTTTTTTTTTCTCTGCTTTGCCTCCTGGGACAGTTATTTCCCTAAGCTGTTCCCTTCTGGGGCACATTCAGCCCTTGATAAAGCATAGAGCAGTCTCTCAGCACTTGTCTAAACTAAGAAACCCAGCAGTGCTCATTAGCTCCAGCAACCAGGTGCATGACCTGACTTCATCCTGACTCTCAGGTGAAACTGAAAGAGGTCATCCTAGAGCCCAGGGGCCTTGACAACCTGGGCAAAAAAAAAAGGGGCCTTGACAACCTGGTGTAGGCTGCAGATACAAGTTAAACTCAAAAAACCAGGATGTATGGCAATGTCCACTTTGGTCAATGGAGTTCTTGTAGGAGGGATCTGGTGGCTGAGGACACACTGGCCTTCCAGGAAGACAGCAAAATGTCACTGCCATGATATGGTCCATTGGCTCTTACCTGTTCACAGCCATTTGTCTCGTGTTTTACTGTCGATGCCTACATGCTGCTTCAGGTGTCTTTGCAACAAAGCTGGTAAACTGTAAATACCTTATGTCTTGAGACTTGTAACACGCAGAATTAAAATCCCTGGAGTACCCCAGCATGGGCTTCCAAATTTTCAGCAATGTGAAGAGCTGAACAGCTCATTTTTGAATGATCATACCTGCAGATATTACCTGAACTAAAAGGAGTATGAATAAAAGAAAAGGGAAAGCCTTTTCCAACATGAGCTCAATAGCAGGCCAAGTGCCCTTCTGCAGTAAAATCTTATAGCATGTCACATTGGCTTAAACCCACAAAAATCTCCTTTCAGAATGGGGAAGTGAACATAACCCAAACCGCATTACTTCTAGATTAACCTGCAATAATGATGCTATTAGAGAAAGTTGCAGAACTAAACTAACCCCTTTAATTTTGAAAGCTGGTGTCGAAGTGTTATTAACAAAATGCTGGCACTTAGATACTTAGTGAGACTGCACCCAAATAAGTCTCAAATTTTACTCTTCAAAGCTTGTAAAAAAGCCACAGCTCAAAATCAACAAATGGGAAAGACTCAAAGGAAGCATTTATTTACTAGTTCTTGGTGGAAAAAAAAAATGAGGTTTACTGTGCAGTGCACATGTATATGCACACTTTCAGAGATTAATATTACAGCTTGCACAGAGGAACAGAAATACCTGACACTAGTACTCCAGCATTTGATTTCCTTCACTTCAGATACATCCTCAAATGGTATAAAAATAGACTTACATTACTTTCTGATGTGACTAAGGATCTTTAGTTTTGATCTACATACAACTGCATTAATAATAGATTAAGGGTTGCTATCAAAGCATGATCACATGCTCCAGAAGGAAGAAACTACAAAGTACACCTGTCAAATCACGCTCACTAGCTAAAGCAAGGGCAAACTAACCGTATCTGAACTTTCAGGACACTTGCTGATCTATTCCGTCTCTCCTATAATGTTTCATTCCTGAGCAATGACTTGCATGCACATGATACAACTAGTATTCTCCTTCTTACTGACCTTGGACCCACGTGAAAAGATAAGATTTTTTCTTTAAAGGTGACTATCACTGTAGGATGTAACGCAATAAAGCAACAGCTTGCAGAGAGCAGGAGGAACCATGGCATTAACATTTTGTTGGTTGAAAATGACAAAGTAGCAAGTGATACAGGTTTATTTATCTGAATCCAATTTCTCAGGGATTATTCAATCTTGAGTGGATGATGCCCCTCCAAAATGTACAAATCCTGAATAATCTTCTACTTCTTATTTCCTTGTAACTATGCATCTCTCTTAAATATGCAGCCTAGTCTGTCTGATCTACTATCTGGTAAGTATCCGGCAGCAAAATATGCAACAAAAAATGAAACACCATATCGCTAGCTTTCCTCAGAAAGGCAAAGCACTTCTGCCATGGCCCACTTAACATTTGCAAAGCAGACATTTCTCAACGCCAAATTGAAAGCAAGCACATAAAAGTTACTAAAATGACAGCCAATGGCTACTATGCATGGAGATCCTTTTTGTCCCTGACAGATCTGCATGAATATTTACAGAGGAGACCACAACACGAAAATCCTAGATCACAGGCACAGTGGAAGCTAATGAGATACAGGGAAGATGAAGACAGGCCAATTTAATGTCGAATTTTTAGAGACTAATCAGCAATCCTGAACCAGGACAGTAATCTTGCCTGCTGTGTTTTCCTTCCTGGTTAGTTAATCGAAGTTATATGCATTTCTTGGATCCCAGAGAATGAAAAACAGAGCAGTTTTTCATTCACAGCAAATGCACAGGTCTCATAATAACATTGAGTGATTTTTTACAATGTTTTACAACTTTCTGGACCACTGCACTTCCTCTAAGAAAAGCCTCCGAGAAAACAAAGTGATTTGACTAAGATAGTCTAGATTCTCCATTCTTCAAATGCAAGAGATATATTATGAAAATCCTGCACTATGAGCTTAGTGCAGATTTTCATTGGACTCTGACTCTGTCAAGACACACAAAGATGACTAGGCTCCCAAGAATCTGCACAAAAGGAAAAATAAACATTAAAAAGGGAGAATCACGTGACAAAAAAAAATAAACTGTTAATATTTTTAACCCATGAGACAATAATGTAGAGATTGGAAACACCTACAGGAGATTAAGTGATGCAGAATTGCAGAATTACTCAGATGAATGTTTACAACAAAATACAAAAACCGTGACAAATTTGATAGGATATTAATGGGATGAGCACTAGGACTGCAGTAGTCATTTCTTGTGTTAACTAAAAAGTAGCATGAGTTAAAAGGAAAGAGAAAATAAGTTTTAATATTTGGAGTCTGTATTAAAGATGTGCAACCCTCTGTAAATAGTCAGAATGGCAGTCACACACAGAGTCCATAGGTGAATGTGAAAGATGTGATTAACCAAGAGTAGCGTATCTTGGAGTACTTGTAGTGGGCAGTAACCTTTTATTTATTGTTGAGGTTAATTTCCCTTTCCGAGGGTCACTAACTTGATCTTATTTGCTTGACTTACTTTTGGTCTTCTTTAATCATAGCAAAAAAACCTTTGTAAGTAATGCCTGCGTGAACGCAGCTAATTTAATCATACGACCTTTTCCATCTTATTGTCACCCTCTGGCTATCTGATTTCTAATCAGAAAGCAAATGATTATACTCTAAGTGGTACAGTGTGCTATCTTATTTTATTTATGCTTTTCTGAAAATCATGAGATGCTTAATTATTGTATTATTCTGTTGTAGTGTTGTCAAAGCTTTATCCGAAGAATCTACCACTGTAGTTCCTGCGCTTTAAATAATGATAATTTATTGTCCAAAGTGTAATCCACATGGACAAGGGTTGAAACAGTAAAGCTCACATGCTGATTACTCTTAGGGTGGGAAAGGGGGCAGCTCTGCAGCCACTGAAGTATCAAAGCAGATAGTATCAGAGGAAAGACTTTACACCTCTCCTGGTGCTTTTGCTAAGGCTACTCATATGAGAATCTTTGTTCTACAAGTATATGCGACTAATCCTGTCTTAGGTGATAAAAATTACATCACCGATTTTCAGGTACTAATGTTCCAACGACATACATTTTCAGGCAGCGCTGGCTTTCTATTTAGAAACAAAGGTATTTTTTCTCTCAAATCCAAGTGGTGGCAAAGGAAGCATGAACTCTACCCCTCTGATATTAGACCTCCAGTAGTCCTCATATCCCTCCTTTGCAGCTGTTAATAGCAATCAAAAATGAATAAATGTGCAGAACATGGCACACAAAGATTTAAGAGCTCTCATCACCAGGCTACTGGCAAAAAACAGACTTCTTGCTTCCTAGCCTAATGCTTTTTTCATAATCTATTTGGAAACTTATTTAAAAAGCAATTGTTATCAGATTTTTATGGTAGGAAGCAGCCTACAGAAAAGAAGTAAACACCAGGATTTCTGAACAAATGATTTCAAAGGACCACTAAGTTTTAGTTCATTCTGGAAGGAAGGTTTTGCCAAAGTATTAAGATCACAAACTCTCTGGAAATTCTGTGTTAACTGTAGCACTATGAATACAGACATTTTTTATCTGCCACTGTAGTTCTATCACTATTCTTTCTCTTATACTGCATGGCAGCAGTCACGGCAATATTTAGAAGGGATCAAAACCTGCTTTAATCGGCTATTAGTAGGACCTGAGAAAGGGCTATAATACTGATGGTGGCTTTATTGCCTTGCCCCTTTGTCTTTAGTAGCAAAACATACAACCTGTCCACAGATAACTTTTTAAGGTCAGTATGTAGGGTGAAAAAAAGAAGTCCCTTAGGAAATCAGGACTACATTCTACCCACGCATGCCTTGCAGCATTATATATTTATATGAAATGCAATAAAACAGCTAATTCATTACACAATACAAGACAATGATTTATTAGTCCTTTGTTGTGCTGTGAAAAAAATGTGGAGTCTCTCAAATTGTAGTCTGATATAGTTTGATTTTGCAGCATCCTAGTAATTCTGTCCAATTGAGAACAGAATACGCACCTGACCACATGCAGAACACATTCCTCTATTCATCAGGCAGCAAAAAGATGGATCCCCATTCTTTAACCTTTAATTAGTAGTTAGCTGCATTATGCATGCTTAGGGCAAAATTAGCCATAAATGCTTCCAGGGGCAGTGTACACTTACTAGTAACCTTTGCACGTAGAAAGTATATATTTCATCCAGAACCAGCAAGTGGAAAAATATGTAGCAGAGAGGGTTGGACAGCATATAATTAAACTTGCTTTGCATATTAGGTGAGCAACTAAAGTAGAAACCATTACTCTCTGTCTGCAAAGCAACTTCCAAGGTTGTTGCAGGCAGAACCAGTCTTGCAATACCCCGTACATGCTGCATATGACTAGTGAGAAATAGGCTTTTTGTTAAGGCAAGGCTGAGACATCCAAATGTTGGACAAGATTCTGCAAGATTCTGCTGAAGTCCATAGAAATTGAGGGCACTCAGCATTTGAATTCACATAGCAAGATACCACAGAATGGTACTTGTTTTAGATATTTTAGGCTGTCAAATTTAAGTGGTTATGCTCAGTTTGTTTTACCCATTTGATGTCTGTTTTAGCATTCCAAGATTTTGAAGCAGTGAAGCTTTCCAATATCTAGTCAAATTACCAGATGTAAATATGACATTTTCTTTAAGGATATGATTTGAGGGAGCATGCTGATTTCATTACATTATACAGTGGGAGAAAAATATATTTATGATCTTAAAAATCTCATCTAATTCAAAAGCAATCATACACCAACAACTAAAGCAGTATGTTCTACTGAATCTTTCCATGGGTATATTTGAGCACTTAGTAAATCTAAATATATCTGCCTGGACTACCACTCGCTGAGTTTAGCTATAAACACTTTTTGTGAACAATACTTTCTACTTCTAAATTCCATGTCATTGAAGTCAGCTAATAACAAAGCTTAGAAATTAATTTATTTCAGGTATGCTATAACAGCCATAATCAGCTATAAATCCTTTTGCCCTATTTGCATTTACTGAATTTGCCTTAATTATACTGCTGCCTAATTATGAAACTCAGTCTAGAGGGGAACTCGCAAGATGCAATGATGCAGAAAGCTGAGGACAGTTTATTCCACTTCACGGATTTACAACTTTCTACTACTGCAAACTGTTTGGAACAGGCTCTATTTGTGAGGTCATTAACATGTAAACAGTGTCACACTGAAGACGCATGGCAATGACCTACCATGGTAATGAAAAGTGATATTGAGTTTACTAATTCAGATAAGGGTACACAGATTGCCTTTTCTCTAACGCGCGAAGGCCTGTCACAGAAATAAATGCATGGTCCTTGTTGCAATTAATTTGAATCTTGTTCTTTTAAAGCTTTACTTGTAGATTTAATTAAAGCTTTCATGCAGCACACGCTTTCAGGAAGTCTCTATGTTTAATAGCTTTTTCTCCTAAATTAAAGAAACAAGTGAAGGTTATGATTCAAAAAACAACAGGCAATCATAAAATGAAAAGCTATTCTTAATACAGTAAGCATTATCTTGTTTTGACATAAGTAAATACACAGTACTGTGGGTGTTCAAGTATACTTCCTATAATTAATATTATATTGGAATTTCTACGGTGACATCATTTTCAATCACTTAAGATACAATTTTTCTTTTTGAATGTAAAATATTGCACGCTAAATTTCAACCTGGATGTGAATATTTTTTAAAGCCCTAGCAAAATACATTTTATATAAGAAATAAAAATGATAAAATAAAAACAGCTATTTTCCCACGAAAATAAAAAAATGATATTCAACACAGAAAGTACTCATTTAGACAATGAACTTAAGTCTTTCTTTAATTTTATCGTGTTCCATGTTTCCACAGACTAGGTCTATCTAAGTCTATTGGTACAATTGTGATAAAAGGAAGATAAGGGCAACTGGGTCCTCTCCCAATGAAAATAGGAGACCTGGTCACCTGGGAGATGGAGAAGGCTGAGGTACTCAATGACTTTTGTGCCTCAGTCTGCACCAGCAAGAGATCTAGCCACATAATCTGGGCCCCAGAAGGCAGGGACTGAAAGAATGATGAACCCACTGTAGGAGAAAATCAGGTTCAGGTTTACTTAAGAAACATATAGGAGCACTAGTCCATGGAACCTGATGAGATACATCATAGAATCATAAAATCATAACATGGCTTGGTTTGCAAGGGACCTTAAAGATCATCCAGTTCCAATTCCCCTGCCATGGGCAGGGGTGCTACCCACTAGATCAGGTTGCCCAGGACTTCTTCCAACATGGTGTTGAACACCTCCAGAAAACTATGCTAAGGGACATGGAAAATCCTTATTTATTAATCCTTATTATCACCTCCTTAGGTGATTGGTGACAACCAACATGGCTTTGCTAAGGCCGCATCGTGCCTGACAAATCTGGTGGCCTTTTATGGTGGGGTTACAGTATTGGTGGATAGGGGAAGAGCAACTGCCATCATCTACCTGGACTTATGCAAAGCATTTGACGTTGTCCCTCATGATATCCTTGTCTCTAAATTGGAGAGAGATCAGTTTGATGGATGGACCACTCAGTGGGTAAGGAATTGGCAGTATGGTGGCACTCAAGGAGTTGCCATCAATGACTCAATGTCCAAGTGGCGATCAATAACAAGTGGCGCTCCTCAGGGGTCAGGGGCATGCAACTGTTTAACATCTTTGCTGGTTACATGGACAGTGAAATTGAGTGCACCCTCAGCAAGTTTGCTGACATCAAGCTGTGTGGTGTGGTCAACACACAGGAGAGGAGGAATGCCATCCAGAGGGACCTGGGCAGGCTCAAGGGGTGGTCCTGTCTGAATCTTGTGAAGTTCAACAAGATCAAGTGCAACATCCTGCAACTGGGATGGGGCAATCCCAAGCACAAATACAGGCTGGGTAGAGTATAGATTGAAAGCAACCCTGAGGAGAAGGACCTGTGGGTGCTGTTTGACGAAAAGCTCATCATGAGCCAACAGTGTGTGCTTGCAACCCAGAAAGCCAACCATATCCTGGGCTGCATCAAAAGCAGCATGGCCAGCATGTCAATGGAGGAGATTGTGTCACGAGACCCCACCTGGAGTGCTGTGTTCAACTCTGGGCCCTCCAGCACAAGAGGGACATAGACCTATTGTCAAGAGGAGGGCCACGAGAATGATCAAAGGGCTGGAGCATCTCTTCTATGAAGACAGGCTGAAGGAGTTGGGGTTGTTCAGCCTGGAGAAGAGAAGGCTCCAGGCAGACCTTACAGCAGCTTTCCAGTACCTGAAGGGGGCCTACAGGAATGATGGAGAGGGACTCTTTGTCAGGGGGTGTAGTGATAGGACAAAGAGATAATGGTTTTAAACTAAGCCGTTAAGGAGATAAGGAGATTCAGATTAGATATTTGGAAGAAATTCTTTACTGTGAGGGAGGTGAGGCACTGGCAAAGGTTGCCCAGAGAACTTGTGGATACTGCTCCCCTGGAAATGTTTAAGGCCAGGTTGGATGGGGTTTTGAGAAATCTGGTATACTGGAAAGTGTCTCTGTCACAAAGGGGGATTGGAATAGTGTGATATTTAAGGTCAACTATGTTCCAACCCAAACCATTCTGTGATTCTGCAATTCTATCTAAGCAATAGCCCTTTAGTAAGTATCAGAAATAAATGCAATCACACACACAAAAAAAAAAAAAAAAGAGAGATGGAAAAGAAAATGGTCAGTAGAATAATTAAAGAAAAATGAGAATAAGCTGGAAGGAAGACAATGGAAGTAGGATCTAAAGAGCATGTGAAATGAAATCCATTGTGGACAGAGAACCGGAGAAGAAAAGCCTATGAATGTCCAGTATTCCAGCCTCAAAGAGGTTTACAGTGCTTTGAGTTCCAGCAAAAGACGGTTGAAAATGTAGTACCCTATTCAGCAAAAAGCACATCACGTTCCTGCTGGGAACCTGCAGTAGGTCTGGACATACAGAGTCAGTAACTTGTTCTCAATACTTAAAGTTCTACTGCCAGGATCAGGATCCTATTCTGTGAGGTATCATAAACGTGACAATCTCACCTTAAAATATGTACAAAGCATTCAGTATATTATGTAGCTATTAAAATAAATACCAAGCATTCGGTATTTCATCAGCTTTTGAAAATATACTATAAATCATGAACTTTAGTTGCTTTGAAGTGACCCTTCCATGGGCAATTGACAAATATGACCATAAACTGCAACATAAATTCCTTTACACCTAAAACATAACCCAATGCACATTTTTAAGCTACGTAAAAGCCTGTCTAGCCTACCCTAACTGTAGCTTGCTGCAGCCAATATGCATCCATTATTATAACTGAACAAACATGTTGGACAAATCCATTCTGGAAGATGTACTTCTGGCTACTGACATCAACACACAGAAGGAAAGCACACTGCTACTTTGCATGGGGAGATGCCGAGTAGCACAAATACTCTATTCTTCTTTGCCACCTGGGCACACTGCTGGCTCATGTCTCTGGCAAATTTGCGTCTCAAATTCGTGTCTTATGATCAGAGGAATTAGAGAATGAGCAAGGAGAGAAGCAAACTCACTCTGCAGGTGCACTGAGTATAATCTAGATATCCCCCAGCCATGTGGTTCAGTGTCTCACCAACGGATCTGAGATTCATCATTTGTGTGAGAAACCTCAGCAGAAGTGTTTCTGAGCTTCTGCTGCTAAAACGAAAAATAAATGTGCTTCTTTATGTTTCGTCAGCTCGGTACTCTAAAGGAGCAGGTAGTTGCTGGCACAAGCCCTACCAAGTCCTGCTCTGCTCCATCTACCACCTTGTTTTACTTGGATCACTGCTGCTGTTAGGTTGGCACAGGAACTAACCACAATTATGCAAGACTTTTCTGACAGTCCTACAATTTTCTCTCTAGAGCACACACTAAAAGCTACAGTCTAATAATAATAGTAGTAATAATAATAAAACCTTTCTAGCACACTTGTAAATGAAATAGAGCTTTGATTCTAATACCTATGATAAGTCTTTAAAAAATATTTTGTTTTGTAACAGGGTGTCTGGAACTGATGAAATGCCAGGCTTTGCTGGATTTGCAAGCACACAGCACAGCCTGCTCCCTCTGTTTCCTTTTCTGCTTTGTTTCTGTGAGTCCCAAATTCACAGATGATGCAATCTCGTTATCTACACTTCGCATGTGGGCTATTGTTTTGAAGTTAGGAAGGACCCTAATCAGACAGAATCCCTGCAGAGGCTCTCACAAACGGAGGCAGAGGCAAAAGGCCAGAGTGACCAGAAGCGACACAAGAAACTACTTGAGGCATGGTTTCTTATTCTCTCATGTCAGAGTTAGGCACATCATTGCAAAAAAACAATGACCAGGAAAAATGACATAAAGACAATTTGGAAATTAAAGATGTTTTTGGTCTGCTAGACACTGTGGAAAGAACATAGCCTATGTTCTCTACATCAGGGAACTGGAAATGTAGACTTTAAAGGAGCTCATGGAATATTGTAGGTAAGGAAGCAAACGGAGAGGAAAAGAAGTAACGGGAGCCAAGATGAGAACAGTTTCATTGCGAAATTGAGAACATTGACACATGCGACCTGGAGATGGATTATCATTAATCTGGCCACATTCCTTGCAAGGAGGGTCAAAAAAGGTAGTTCAGCTGAAGAATCTCCCATGGGATTCAGGGGTTAGATAAAAGACTACAGATTAGAAGCTCAAACAAAAATACAATAACTCGGTAGAAGTTATTGCAACACTAATGACTATAACACCTCAGTGCCCTGTGCTGACATCATTCAACAGACACAAACACCTTGTTATAGTTGTTCTTATCTCTATTGCAGAAGTGATTAAGTCTGTGCTATACTGGAGCAAAGAAGTCTTAGGCTAGATTCACCAAATGATTTCTTCTATCCCTTTTTCTTTAAGCATTTCTCTGCTGTTGGTCCTCCTCAAGTCCAGGATAGATGCAAAGCAACATTAACCTTGTTCCTTGTAGTCCTACCTTTTGCAGTCATCTGCTGCTGCTCATTTCAGTATTTCATTAAACCACTTTGAAAACTAACACCTCAATTTACCTAACCTGAAGAAAAAATAAAGGCCTTTAGCAACATAAATTACGATGTGAGTTTTGGTTTTAATATGCAGTTTATCTTCTTTACTGTTAATGCTTTTACATTCATACAAAGTGTAATGGTAGGTTTAGGTTTAGAGAGAGTAAGTTTTCAATGTCATTACCCATCTTGTACAATAAATACTAACACTAAAACAGTGAAAAACTCTACTTTCCATTTGGATAAAATGAAAGAATCTGAAGTCAGTGTCTAGCTATCAATGTATATAGAAATGCAATTTCAGAGCTAAAAAGGCATGAATCAAACCTTTTTCCTGAGAGAAGATTCTATTTTAGCCTTAAACAAAGTGAATGAAAATGATTCATCTTATACCCTCTTTTAAAGTCTATTTCAACAATGATGGTAGATAACAGTAAAATCTCAGTAACTAGAATGATTGCTGTTGACAGAAAGCATGACAGACTTGGGAACCAAATTTTTAGCAAACTATAAACAATGCCAACAGGCTAATTGAGGATTAATTCAACCCAAGATTTTACAGAGAGAATGATCCACCCTGGTAAACAGGTTGCAGTAACTGAACACGACTCAATATGGAACAGCAATACAAATGCACAAATACAGAGGGTAGCTTCTTTAATACACATACCTGTCCCTACCCTCTCCTCCCCTCCAGAATGTACGTATTATATCTCAGCTTTCTGTATAATAAAGACAGGCTTTCCGGCTTATCCTACACAGAGTATATGGAATCCGCAATTTCTTAAAAAATTCTCAGCATTCAATTCAAATCCCTATGTATTAGTTTAGAAAAGCAAGACAAACCTTTTATTAAACCAAGACATCTCTAGACTACATAAGCGTTTATTTTTCCTACAGCCATATTGGTCTCCATGCTAAATGTCTTATAACTTCCAAAAAAATAGCGGTGTAAACTGAAAATTACACTGCCCCTTTAAGGACAGAACAGTCTCCAAACCCTTAGCTCATCTGCAAATTTACTGCTTGACACTGAGGGAACAAGGACAGTAACTGAATGTGATTGTGTGACCAGCATAGCAATTAATCACTTCTGATACTTCACCTCACTCTCTCTTTAGTACTCATTTATTTTGAAAAATCCACATTTGCAGCACATTACAGGCTATGGTTTCTCACTCAACACCTCTGGGCTAATGCGGTTTTGAGAAGTCTGGGTAACTTCAGAAGTGACTATGGGTTTCCTACTTGTAGGTGCTGGAACAGTAACTTGGAGTGAGCATCTAAATATGCCCACAAAAGGGCAACTGAAGCAGAGCTACTCCTCTGTGTGAGTACCTTTGCTAATCTGATCTCTGGCACAGCTCAAGAAAGCTATTTCATGTAGTCAGATCATTGTCCTGAGGGGCTCACAAAACTTCAGAAAGAGATAATAAAAAAAAAGGATTTACTTACTGGTGGTCTGAGTGTTAAGGATTATTTATACATTTTGCTATGGAGAAATGTGAACATAAGCCTTGGCTATACAGCAATACAATCACATCCAAAAGGATCAGAAGGAACAAGGAATCAGTGTAAGAAATAATGAGTTCAGACATCTATTTTTAAAAATAATGTGATGTATTTTAATTAAAAATACTATTTTAATTCTGAGATTGCTGAGTATCTCTGCATGAAAGCTAGATATTGTACCCCTATAGTCAAAGCACATGGCACAGGGCCCACTAACGTATTTTTCAGCTATGCCGATTTAGTAAAACTCTCTCCTTGCTATTTTGGGCACTGCATATTGGCATTATAGACTTTACCAGATGCAACAAAACTCATGGGACATCCCCAAATGATTTAAGTCTAGCCTACAGGACAATTACAGAAATCCACATTTATTTTGGGTTACATGATTCTGTGATACAAGTCTATGTAACTATGCATATTTAAAGATCCAGAAGAGATCACAGGCTTCGTCTAACAGATCAAACACATCAGGCAGTTCAAAAGCATTCACATTTTTCTGTTCAGAGCTCTCCTCTACCTGGAAGATGCAAATGGATGAACTTATTCTAGTTCCAGAGGCAGCTACAGTTGGGAATACTGAAATGTTTGTAACATCTCTCAGTATTTTCAAACTCATATGTAAATTTTAAATGCTATGACCACATCTTTCCTGGAATTATCCAGAAATCACTGCTCAGTGTTTAAACAACATTGATTTTCTGAAAAACTTATGACTCTGATTATTAGGGTCATTTTGCAAATCTGCTAACCTTCTGCCATAGGTGCTAGGACAACTGCATCGTCCCCAGTCAGACTGGAGAAATGAATCACAGATTATATCTCTGTACAGAGATCCAGAAGCCAGCACTGGAAATCTGCTGGCAAAGCAAGAGACACAGAGGTAACTGAGAACATTTTCCCAGACTCATGAGCTCAAGTGAGATACAGGAGAAAAGTATGTTTCAACTGCACCCCAAACAATCAAATTCTCATGAAAAGTAGAGTATATTTTTATTTTTGTTTATACAAAAAAGCACAATGTTTGTAGAATTAATTTTCTTGCAGGAGCTATTCTGTCCTCTCCGAGTCATATTAAAAGTATTAGGCAATAGGATCTGTTGTTGTATACAGTCCATTTTAATAATATTTCCATGTTGTATTAAGCTTCTGGATTGAGATCTCTATATACATGTAGAAGATGTACCTGTGATGCATCTCTGTACTAAGTCACCCAACTAGATGATTAGTGCTGGGTGGGACAACATCAGCTAGATTTGATGCTATTAAGATCCCAACATGATTAATATTTTCTAGGAATACTTGGTAATAATTGTCTTCTATTTCCCTGCTTTAGCACAGGTTGAAATGACTTGTAATAAGGCACAAAAATAGAATAACATCATGCACCTAACTGCTGTGCAGCACCATTGTTGCATAAGTAGCTAATTTCAGTAATAACCATACCGTACCATTTTGATATCAGATTCAAACTGAGGGACACCATCAAAAACTACCTTCAAAAGTTTGCATTTTAATTGGGCACACATCCTACTCATAGCAAGGTAATGAAGCCTTTTCTCAAAAGCAACATGAACAGTTGCAATCTGTAATATCTGACCTGGAATTTGGGGCAAGTTGAATTCCCCAAACTGCCCATCAGAGGCCAGTGTCTTGAGTTAATTCAGAGAGAAGAAACACTCTGTTTGCCTTCATGCTTGAATTTGCAAGAATTTAGTTATATTAGCTCCTGACTAATAATGATTAATGATCTCCAAAGCAGACAGAGCCTCTATCTAAATCTTTGCCTAAATGAAAATCTTGAATATAAAAGATAATGATCACTGATCAGCATGGCGCTGCTTTATTTTCACTTCACCAACAGGCTTGTCTAGTTCATTTACCACGATTACACAACAAACTACCAATGTATTCTTCCTTCTCTGGCCAATGTCACTTGGGTTTTGACCATCCAAAGAGGTGCTGGGAGAAAGTAGAGTCATGGCAATGCTGGCTGCCCCACTGTGAACACCAGTCCTTACAAGTGTCACTAATGACATTGACCCCATTCTTCTTTTTCCCCACCTGGAATTTACGAGGAAGTCAAAAGACCTGCTGCAGAGTTAATGAGTGCTGTGAAATCTGCTCTAATCTTGAGAACAAAAGAATTCATAAAGAACTAACTATGGCCAGACAAAAAAACCAAATCTGCTTCCTGACTGAGGTGAAAGGTAAAAAATGCACCAGGAAAGCAAAAGTGGGAGGAAAGGCGCAGGCAGAGGCACTTAAACCCATTAACAAGAAGTATAATTCTTAATAGCAGTACTCAGCTTCTTTTTTTGTAATGTCTCTTGACTGGCTAACTAGTAAACACAAGATAAAATGGAAATAATTCTCTGCCAAATATGCACAGCTGTAGGTCCACCTCTGATGATTCATCAGCAGCACTAGGCATCTGCCAAGTTTTTCTTTTTTAATTTTAATTTAGGATGGATCTTGAAGTGGCAGAGATTGCAGTCTAGTAGGGAAAAGGAGCCCACAGCACATAAGGAAAGCAGCACACAAGACAATAGTAACTATTTCAGTGCATAGATGCTTGGATGGATGTCACAGCTTGCATTTACAATGACTAATCAGTAAATTTGAATATGATACTCAGTATAGAAGTGGTAAATTAGCAATAGCAGAGCACTTCAAATGATGTTTCTCAAAATATAGATCATTTTATAACCCATACCAACTTCCTCAGCTAAAAATAAAATTGGAATGAATTCTGCATTCATATAAGATCTCCACCAATTTCAGTGAAATTGCATGCTGAGTAAACAGGTGTAGAATTTGGTCCAGAATGTTTCCTCATATGGTGGGCTGATCTTGTCTGCTCCTTTTTGGGCTCTTACTTTCCTTCTTTCTCCAGATAACCAGTAAAACGATATACAGTCAATATCACACGATTTCTTTTAGAAGAGTCAATGTACCCAAGTCACAAAGTTAATACATTTGGATCACACTAACAAAAACACAAGTCTTCTTTTGAAGACACTAAGATTATACTGAATTAAAAAAAAACAACCAACTATTCCAACCACTATTAGCAGCCTCTATGATTGCAAACTGTGGACAAAACCTGTTTCCAAAGCTTATAGAAACATTTCAATTCACACATTTTCCACTGTCAGTGAAAAAAGAAAAAAAAAAGTATACTCCAATTTCTTTGAATAATGAAACAGTGCTTCATTTAACGTTTCGTTTGTTTCAATTTTTGTTTTTGACTTAGCCTTGAGACATGAATCATATTAAAATATTAATTTAAATATGTTTACTTGTTATGGCAACAACATTCTCTATGACTTACTATATTATACTAGTTTTACATTTTCAAAACAATGGTTAAATGGTCCCAACTGAATGTTTTCTTGAAGGCCTATTTCATGGAAAATATGGTCTTTTCATCTCAGGAGCAGAAACAAATTCTGAGATACTGCATCTATGGAAGAGAGAATTTTTTCTGACCTTCACATTAATACAGTGCTTTAAAGAACAGCTTAAAAAAATGCACTATATATAGAGTGTCTAATAATGTAGTATGAAATATGAATTACAAAGCAAATGAGCAGTTTCAATATATTCATGTCTCAGGAAATTTGAGCTAAGAGGTTTAAATTTTAGTTGCTTTAGTTCATTTGAAGTATGGTTCTGCTTACTAAGTTTTCAACTTAGAAAACATATACTAATTTTTCCATAAATTCCATAAATGAATGTTTGAAGATTTTCAACATATTTATTGAAAAAATGTTTATTTAAAAAGTATGAAGAGCTACTAAAAAAGGAACAAGGGAAACTTAGTATTATGTTTAAATAAAAACATTACTGAGATTTTTTCCTTTGAAGAGCATTCAATCACCAAATGTACCTGAAAACTAGTACTATAGTATGTCTCATGCAAGTAACACCCCATCTTCTGTAACCATATGAAAATACCCTCAATTTTCCTACGAATTTTAAAGTTGAGCTTTAAAGAAGACACATATCTGTTAGATAGTTGATTTTCACTGGTGGCCAGCCAACAAGATTAAACAATCTTAAATGCATCTCTCTTTGTATTTAAGCAAGATCTCCAATATTTTGCTAAACCAAAAACTACCATATATTCCATGAACCTGGAAAGTGAGAAAAGGTGAATAGCCTCTGAAAGGTGTTTGCTAAATTCACAGAAGAACCCTTCTCATTCATCACCCGCTGACAGCCGAGAATGAAGCAAGAACTTTGGGTAAATAAAGAATCATACAATGGTATTACTCAGGACTGTATCAAAATGATGGTTTACTTACTGTAAGTTATTATTCATCTTGCCCTCATTTTTTAGCTCTCTTTCCTTTTAAATCCGCCCCACTAATGGCAATGCAAGATGTTTATGCATGATCATTATTCATGAAAAAGTAGTATTAAGTGCATAGCAATAAATGGAAATGCTTGTACATCTCTAACCAATGGTATATTTTCATCAGGCCAAATAAGAAAGAAACCACTACATAAATTCTAAAAATTTTTACTTAGGCATGAAAATTTCTCATAGACGCAGTAGTGATATTTATACCTACTACTTTTTAATTAAGAAAATTCATTACGTAACTATATTCAAAGGACTCTAATGCACCGTATGAGGCATAGAAACTTCTGTAAAACCAAGTATTTCGTTACATTATCGACCATGCTGTTTTTAGCTTTTTATCTTGGTAAAATTTTTAAAGGTTTGGTTTTCATAAAGGAACTTGCAATATTAGCATTCACCAACTGTGCATGGAACAACATGGCAGAAAGCGTGTCTCTGATGTCAAAGAAGTTACTTACAGGTAATAAGTGTAGGAGTGATAGCTTCTTCTGCCATGATGGTGGAAGGATTAGGCAGTGGTGGAAAAGATGAAATGGAAGGAAAGAAAAGCCAAATATTAATGTATGAAAAATCAAGATGAAACTGAGACCAGAACTGATGACACAAATGGAAGGTAGCAAGAATGCATATCTGGGCATATCATGCAACATGTCTGGAACAGACAGATGACATATCCATCTCTATAAAACTTTAAATACAATACATAATGCGTCTCCAACTGTTGAATCAAATCACTTTAAAGCTCATCCACTATTTAAGTAATGTTAGATATTTTATGTATATTTATGTCTGCATATAATACATATACAAGCACTCCCAAGTGAAGAGATAAAACATGCTCAGTTTATATTTTAACTGGATTAGGAATAAATACGAGGAATTTATTTCTATATGTTAGAAATTTAACCATAAAGAATTACAGAGTGTATGTTATTTAGCTTCTTTTCCTGTCATAATACTATAGAATTTGTTGATATCCCTTTACTTAAAGAAATCAGTTGACATTGACACTAGAACTTGTTTCCACGGGAAAAATCAATGACAACAAGGAAATAAATTTCAGCTTTTTAAATAACTATTTAAATTCTGAAGAAAAAATTATTTCCTGGTGCTCCCCATCTACAGCTTTATCCGTAATTGTTATTACAACTGCCTTTCAATTGCTTCACATTGAGTGAAAACTTCCCATGTTACAACACAAGCAGAACGGCTATCCTTAATGGTTAAAATGATTCTGGTGGTATTTCCTTATGCGGCAGAGTTAAAAATAAGAACTGATCGTGTATCCCTGTTATTTCTGCCTATGTGAATGTCACAAAGAAGAAGCTAGAGACCTAGCACCACCATCCTGAGAAAATTTGGACCCAGCCTGGCTTTCCTGCATCACCTCTTACACAGCCAGACCCTCGACCCAGACTCAGACTGCAGGAGCACACAGAGTATCAGCGCTCCAGCTATGTGTTTCTGCTTTACATCTCTCCCTCTGTTTTGAGTCTCCTGCAAGTAGGAATGCAACTCTCCAAAAGGGCTAAGTTCCAACCTAAATGAATTCCATATATTGACTGTAATTAAAAAGAGGCCTGAGATCTTAAAACATTTCAGCGCATAATGTCAAGTAGCATTCACATGTTGGTAAGATAAAAGACTGAAAGGAACCATGTAGGCATTTGTAATTTTTAAGCATATACATACAGCCCTTTGACTACAGAGGAAACATGTAAACAGGCCTTGCAAAGGACTATAACTAATGTTAACTTGCCTCTAGCTACATGCTTCAGGCAACCCTTTGAAAACCAGGCTTTCATCAAACTTTCTCTCTCATCTTCTGTGTGTGAAGATGCCGTTAGAGATGTTTCCCAGTTTTCATCCCCATTTTTCTGATGAAACAGTATTGTTCAAACACGAGAGGCTAGATATTGAATATTTAATCACGTGGCAATCTGCAAGAACATACACCTGTTAGAACTGAGTTTTGAAAGATGTCTAACAACAGAGTAAGGGGAAAGCTGCAGAAACAGTTGTACACTTCTTCCACCAGCACATATTCCCTTGTCTTCAGTAAGGAGTACAGAATCAGCTCCTACCAAAGCAGTTCAACCTATCTGCTCTATTAGCAAAGGGTTGTTTTCATATCTTGTTCAGACATAATTATATCCCCCCTGCCCTTCTTTTCAAAATTACTCATTCTCTCGCTCATTTAGAATCTCATGACACTGCCAACCCTATTTCTTGCCATATGTTGCCATTGCGGAGATTTAATGTAATTAGTACAAATGTTCTCATACTTCTAAAAGACGTATAATAATTTGAGAAACAACAATAAATACAATTAATCAGAGAAGCACTGCTGGTACTTAAATGCAGAATTCTGCCAAATACATTATAGAGATGAATTCTGTGTGAGAAAACTACTAAAAATCCAGGAGCTTTAATTTGCGTGAAAATGTCCCATTAACAATTTGTGTAAGATGAAGAAAATTAAAAGTCTCAAGCTCCAGTTATTTTTAGAACACTACAGTTGTGAGATTTTCTATATGAAAGTCATTGAAAGTCGTGGGTTTTGAGTCTCAAGAATACCAGACACTGAAAAAAACAAAAACAACAGAAAGCCCAACTAAACAGCTAAAAGAACTTATGTTTGAAAGCTACATGTAAGGAAGTTTTAGACTCGCAAGTTCTCAGGCCACATGAAAAAAACACCATTCCTAACTGAACAAATGTAGCACTAAAAAGAAATAAGGACAAGTTCCATTTTATTTCCTACATAAAGTATACAGACCTTCTATATATATATATATATATGTATGAAAAGTGTAGAAAAGTCTCTTTCTGTAGAAGAGTATGACCCAAATAATTTGGCTAACCATGGCCAAATTTTCTTCTGTACAAGGAATCATGCATAGCTTTTCAGTCACTTTCCATTAGAGAGGTTATTTTATGTCAATAAACTGTTTCTGTGTATAGTGAAAATATAAAGCACTTTTATATCCTTTGGGACCAAAGACATAAATAAATTTCATAAATATTTCTTGTAGAATAAGGCCCCTCTATAAAATGTTATCAAAAGCAATGCAGCTGGCCACAGGAGGATTGTCCCACTACATGGGAAAACTTCTGGAACTGTGTAATTACCACAGCGATTTCTTTCATTGTCTCTCTTTTGTAGCTGGCCTAGAGGGGAAAGCAGGAGGGCACTGGGAGAAAACTGGAATTTTCCTCCAGTCCTATTATCTCCAATTTCCATCCTAACTACTTGAAATTGTTGGCAAAGGTGTATAACTGAACAGCCTGATTTACTACCAGGGAATTGGACCAATGCATTCCCAGCCCAGCTCCACTGAGTACAAAAGCATTCCTTATCCACTGCCAAGAACCAGGGGCTCTGCATTAAACAGATGCCACAATTACATACATTAGAAACTACTGGAAGGTTCAGGCATAGAGACAGCTGAAAGCAAAAACTAAAGATAGGCACACACACACAAAAAAAATATGGAGAAATGCAATGATCTGACCAACTTCATTCTACAGCTGAAGCAGAAACCAATGTAATCAAATTTTAATAATCACTTCCTTACTGCACTCCCACTGCAGCAGCAAGCAGGTAGCCCAGAAAGAACCTGCTACCCCAAAGACATATTCTTTTAAGCAAACATCAGACCAATCCATCTGTTTTCTCAACTTCTGAATATTTTTCTTTTAACCTTAGCTGAAATTGAATATAAAAGAAAAACTATAAAAAAGAGAATAGAATAAAAACCTAAGACTCTTGATTTTTTGAACTCCTGATTTAATTGCTATTAGTTTTCCAAAGGCTGTAGGAACAGTTCTCTCATTTTCACTGCTCTACTTTCTGTTGACCAAAAGGTGAACTTGCTGCATTTTTTTATTTTTTATTTTTTTATAAAGTCCCATGCAGGTATATCAAAGACTGATGGAGATCAAGGGCCTTGCCTGAGATTTTATATTCAGGATCAGATACAAAATCCCTGTTGTTGTGAAGTAACATTCTGGAAACATGTGTATTGGTTTCCACTGACTTTGTGTTAACTCTTATATGAGAGATTCAGAGCACAGCTGAGGAGAGCAAAGCCTCCTGGCTTTACTCTGACTTCACAGAGAAGAATAATCTCATTCACATGACCATAAGGGTATCAGGAATAGCTTGCAGGTTGTTAGTTTACATTACATGAGATCTTTATGCAGGAATGTGGTTGAATGAATAAAGGAAGGATAGAACAAAACAGAATAAGAGCACTGAACAACTAAGCAGGGAGAAAAACAGTAAAGCACTAACATTCTTAACCTGACCCAAGTGACAGGCACACAAATCTGGTTTATTTTAGTCAAAAGTGTGATTGTCCACACAGGAAACGTGTTAGTGACCGTGCTATTTCTACCCTTGCCACTGACTCTACACTGTACTCTGAGCAGATAGGCTCCCTAAACTCTCTGTGTCCCCATTTACAATATAACTACCCCAGAAGACCATTATATAGTGAAATTAATAATGGTGCCTAATGACTAGTGCTGTTTGTAGAGCTTCTGTACCTACAGCTTTGACAGTGACTATATCTAAAGCATATATATGTGGCACTGAAAACTACTTCAAGTGTTGGTCTGGTCTTTTGAATTAATGCCCAAGAGGTTGATCCATGAAAACCTGTGGTGCCTGGCACTGACCAAGCAAGGAATGGTTGCCAGCTCAATTTAGGTAGCTGTTGAAGGAGTACATTGGACAAAGACATGGTCATCAATTACAAGGACACTGCTTTCCAAATCTCTTGACAATGGAAAGAATGTTTTGCGATTAAGTTTATTAAGCACTTGGAGCCCCAGAGACAGAGCAAATTTAATCTACTGGTGAGATCTAGAGATCAAGTCTACAAAGACTCAGTGCAGTGAAAGAATGAAGTAACAGACAGAATACGCCTTGGGACATGCCTTGGGTAAGTCAAATGTGAAATTACTGTAGTCAACTGCAACCATGGCAAGTTTCAGAGCACATAGATTCAACATGGTAAAACCTAGCATTGTAGCCCAAAGAGTCTGTATGTAACAACACAGTGAGGAAAGTGGTTCTTAGGGAAAAGTTACACTGAGTTACAAGGTGCTATTTTACTTTTTGATCAGTTCCTCACTCCAGTAAAATTCCTTATAAAGTAAATGAAATAAAATGATGAAGTGCAGTAGTCAAATGATATGCTACCTTGATAAGATTGTTTCACAAAGTAGCACCTAAAGCATCATAAAACTGTGAAAACACTACAGTTACACTAAGCTTGCAGGATGATTTACACATTTTCTTCAAATGCATAATGTATACACTGTAACTGAACCAAGGTGAAACCATAGGGGCTCTCAGCAGCATAGTGAATTAATGCACCAATAACAATCTATTGAATAATCGGTTCATCTTTTGCTTAAGTCGTGAGTGTAATTGCATTCAAGACCTTCTATGCTACAGCATCTGCTTTAGAGGCCTGGAACACAATATTCCTATCTCCTGATACTCTCATTAAAGCCTAGTCACATCCTGTTACACAGATGAACCATTCTTACTTCTTAATATTCACCTCAACTCATTTTACAGTTTTTGTTCAAGGCTGCAGCATGATTGTGGGACATATTTAAGTTATTGGTATCATTCTTTCTGCAGTGCACAATGAAATTGTGCATATTTGGTAACAGAGCTCTTAGATTTGGACTTTCAATAGTTTCATCTCTGTCACATGCAGATTTATTCCAAACCCCAAAGAACTTCACATAATGAACTTTTTTTTTTTTTTTCCTAACAACAGAACTACTATGAATAATAATTATTGCACTGTGGTAGACAGAAGAAATCAAGTATCCTTCTGCATTAACATCCAAACACTCAGGATTTGAGCATTCCTGCCTCTAACAATTTGATTATCAAAGAGCTTTTCCCTAGTGAATAAAGCAAGAGCCAGTATAGCATCCATTCAGCCAGAGAGCCTGACATCCTATTCAGAATGAAACTGTTTGGATCATTTTGCAACGCTCTCCTTTCAAGATTAAAAGGAATTTGTGTCTTGTGGGTGAATACCTTTGGTGCCGATGCTTAAGGAGAGGCTCAGAAGGGGAAGAGAGAGAGTGATGAATGCTGGTCTGGAATTTTGTGAAGAAGGACTGACCAGACAATGTGAGAAGCCTCCCTCACTGCATGCCAAGTGCTGTCTCTGGCCCCAGGGAGGACTTTGGGAGTTCAACTGTTAAAATGAATGATGCAAGAAATCAGAAGTGGGAAGAAAAAAAAAAGTATGGAAAAATAAGAACCGCTTTTAACTCTGTTACACCGTACTTTATTGAGATTTGGTTACTGGCTCTATTTCATTGCCCGAGCCAGGCTTACCCTGGGGCTTAAGTCTCAGTCTCTTCCATATGGCAACTTCTGACTGCTTTTCCTACCTCTTGTTGTGACCTCGCCTTCTGCCCTGACCACAGATCACCTTTCTCTGCGTAGCACCCTTCTAACCTCGTGGCCCTGCTTCAGTCTTCAAGGGAAGTGAAAAGCAGCTACTTCTGTTGCTTGCCCTGAGGCACTGCCAGGCAGCTGCCTCCTTCACTGTGCACCTCCTGCGTTCAAATTCTGGAAGAATTTCAGGCAGCTAAGGGGTTTGGTCTATCTCAGACCTGCCAAACTAGTTAACATACAATTAAATCACCGAGTGCTGGGATGAGCAGAACCAGGCCAAGACTGCTCACAAAGGAAGAGAAGGGAATAATACAGGGCGAATAGCAAGGAGGAGAGGGGATATGGGACAGTAAGATGACTGACAGATATGGAGGGAGAATTAGTGACTCAGGCCCTCTGCACAGCTCACACACATCCTCAGTCCCACCTCTGCAGCTACAGATCTCAGGTACCTCCAGATAAAACCTAAAATTAATAAATTTCCCCCAATCTTGACTTAGCTTCTATCATCACAAAGATTGTTTTTTCTTACCTGTACCTCCTCCCTAGCAACAAGATATTTTATCCTTTTTTTATCCTTTTTTTTTTTTTTTCCTTTTACAATGTTGCAAAAGGCAACCAGGTTTAAAAGCCTTACATTTCTAATGCTGTAGCAGTTTTCAAATGATTTTCAAAGCAAAACAATCTCAACGTGTGTGTGCGTTGAACCAGCATTTGGAAACATTCAGCACCATCATAACATTTTCATTTGTTTTCAGGGAATGAAGTTTATGCAGAACAACACAGACCCTATTCTTAGCACAAATTACCTTAGCTCTAGCTCCTGACTAAGGCTTTCTTTTACAGTCAAGAAAGAAACTCTATCTGACTTTCAGCTGATCTGTTGGATAGACTGGAGACACACCCTTTTGGGATAGAGATGCTCTTCTATTATTCGAGTCCATCATGCAGTACTAATGCACAAAGTGAGAGAATCATTAACCTTGAGTTATTTTTCTTTTACAACAAAGCCACAAACATTAATTCATAGAGAATGCCGTGGGATGAAACAGATATGGTGGTTTTATAAAATCTCAACAAAGCTTGGAGGGGTGGGAGGAAGCAGTACTTCCTGAACTGTGACAAAGGGCACTAAGGTGGCTGGGTACTTTTGCCAACATCAAACTGAGAACCGGTGTAGGAGATGCTGTGATACGAACATGTACATAGAAAACATCTACTCATTGCTCACCTTTTCTTCATTACCAGCACAACCCCCAGAAATATAATGACGAACAGCAAGATGCCTGCAATGACTCCAGCAATTTTAACAGTGTGGTCGGTCTGCTTCTCAGGCTCTGGGTCTGGTTTTCGAGTGGCAGCCCCTGTGGAATCGGTAACAGTGAAGGAGGAGAGAGAAAAAGAATAAGGATGTTATTCTTTCAGTTCTCATACATTTAACCTACCAATGTCATTAATCTTACCCAGGGCCAACGGATACCAATGTATGCGTGATCTTTCCAGAAAAAAAATCTTGTTTTCATATGCATTGACAGGAATATAATTCTTCATATTATTTCATGACATTTTCCTAGACCACAACACAGGTGGGATACCACAGCCAGGCCTGACCTGTTTATAAGAGCCTCTTCACAGATCCACAAATTTCTGTATTTTTATTATCTCTTCTGCCTCCCTTTTCTTTCTGTCATTTAGAAACTTACGCACAACACAATAACTATCCTAAGCCTTTAACCAAATTTGATTTGTTGGAACACTTTCCTCAATTATTTTTCATAAATGAAGCTGTAATTCCATAACATATTAGCTTAAACACCTGGAAAAGTGAGATAAGCTCATTTACCATGCATTTTACCCGCAATTGTTTTTTACACAATAGACTTTTTTTTTTTTGCCTTTGGAAATCTAAATCTAGGTCACATCTGGTAGGCAAAAAGACTCCTTCTAAGCAATTTATTCACAAAGTGGGAAGCAGCTGATGATCACACCACTGGCACCCACATTTAATATCTGTTTAAATGAGATAACCAGTGCCTTACAGCAGCTACTGTCTTAGCTCTTCCAGCTCCTCCATTTAAAAAAAATAACATCGTTTGTACTGTTTACTGTATAATGTGATGGAACGTCAAATCCATGTCTGATGAAATATCCATTCCCTCTACTAAATGAGTTCAGGATGAAAAATGTTAAGGAAGCAACATTCAATTCACTAAACTGAATTTATTTTTTTATGGACTTCCATTTTTTTTTAATCAAAATGTGACAGTATTCATCATTTGAGGCACCATGCCATAAAATGGACACAGGGATTTATGTATCACTCTCCTGCTATAGCTTTTTTGGGAAAAGGGAAAGAGGAGTAAAGACTAGCTCAAGTCTATTATTTTAAGACCACATTCTTATCTCACTGTCTGGGTTCCACAGAGGTTTGGAAAGCACCAAGTGTATTTTACTTGCTTCTTCATTTCTTTTTTTTTGAGGGGAAGAATGCAAATTGGTGATCAATCTACATGCAGATGCATTTTCTGAAAAGTACAATGAAAAATTTTCTGATGTTTCTTCTCAGTCACAAGCAGGATATTCTAAGATTCTGATTGCCCCCAGTTACTCTTTCAGCCTACATCTTCAAAACTCCTTACCACTAGCAATGACAGGAAAATCTGGCAGTTTGCATTGGTGCCAGGAAATATGCAAACCCTTACTTAAAATATATTTAGAGCTAACTGCATATTCCAGGTTCTTTGGAAAACTCTGGCCATGGCACTTGGTGTGATCACCAGAGCAGGTGATCTGCTATCCGTCTTGGTGCCCAGTGCCACCAGAGCATTACTTCCATAGCAATGCACTGCAGTGCTGCATTAGTACAATTCTTACTTCATATGAATAATGGAGTAAAAGAACCTGGGTCTATATCTTCTTCAGTGCATATGTATGCAATTCTGTTATAAACAGTTCTATTTTTATTTTCCTTGTGTCGTCCATAAACGATTTAGTTAAACTGTATTGCTGTAATTGCACAGCATTCAGAAGTGGGTCAGATATTTAGAAGACATCTAATGCCTCTTCGTGCAAAAGGCAGCTGTCGAATTGGACTTGGCAAACAGGAAGCAGTGAATCAAACAGTATGATGCAAACAGTAAGAAATTAGATGGACTTTGCAGTCCTCTTTTAAATTGAAGACCCAAGCAAAGAAGAATGCAAAGACAACAAGAAGCAGTATCTTTTCAGATATAACTTCTAGGACTGGTTCCTTCCAACCATCTCTTCATCATTACCTCCTTCAGGCTACCTCACCCTACTGGAACACTTAAATGTTAATACCTTCTTAAAATCTTTATGGTTTCCTTCCTTCCATTATGGCTTTCAGTGTGAGTTTTGGCATGCTCAACATTAAAAAGAAGTGAAGGCAGCCTTGCTCCATTTTAACCTACAACTCTCTCTCAAGTATCCTCTGCATTTTATCTCAATGTCCTGTCTCTCTTTGACAGCACAAGGTCCTCACTTCATCAGAATTTGCTAGAGTCACAAAGAGGAGACAGTATCAAAGTCATATTCAGAACACATACGTCTTCTGAATATCACGGAGCACAACTTTCATGAAATGCCATTACCCTCTGGTTAATGCATTACAAGCTAGGGAATCCACCCCTACTGCAATCTCTCAAAACAAAACCTACACAAACAGAAATATAAGCCTAACATCAGGAGTCTGGAATTCCCATATTGCATTATATAGTGATTACCCAGTTGAGGGATCACCATAAATTATCTAAGAAAAGTGCACATAATGCCACCCTGAGGAAAAAATTGAACAGTTTCCCACCCTGATGGACTTAGCCTGACTCATACAAGAGATCGTCTTAAACTGAAAGTATGACGTACGACCCACCTTTTAAAAACTCCTATCATTAAATATTACAAGAAAATTAAATATTGGCATTAACTGAATTCTCATCTGGTCTCATTCAGCATCTCAATCGTTCCCTAAAATAATGTTGCTCCTTTCTTAGGGCCAGTGGGTTCCACAATCCACTTGGGTGAAAGAACCAGATTGGTACTGCCTCGTTATTTGGTTTGGTTTTGCCCTGATGAAATTCAACTAAACCACATCACCTAACATTATACTCAAGAGCTGCTGCCTCAACACTGACTCCTCCTGGTATTTAATAGACGTATTGTAGACCATGTGATGTTAAACCCTTAAGTACATTAGCTATGATAAAAGCTGGCAATTTACTTTTATTTGGTTCCTGTCTGATAGGTAGTTTTTGATCCAAAGTAAAACCTCGTCTCTCACCTCAGAATTACTTAATTGGCTTTAAACTTGTATCCACACAAGCAATTGCATTGGCACTATGGAGAGAAAGGCAAACTGTGTAAGGGGATCCAAGCAGCCAGGAGTTCTGAAATTCCTTTTGCCACTTGATAAACTGCAATGGCAATTCATGCTTTTAGTTTTGTTTGTAAGGTTTCAAGAGAGATTTGGAAAATGACTGTTGCAAGTTTAAAAAATTGTCGTGTTTTTTCTTTACTGTACTGACAGTCTAAAAAAAGCTTAGTGAAACGTAATCTTTCTTTACAGCATTAGCATTAACTGTACTCTGTTGTACCGTGATATTATAGTCTTGGCATTTTATTCTATTTATTACTGTTGTTTCAACCAATTTGTCTGATAAAGCCATTTTTAAATTCCTTGATCACACTACAGCATTTAATATATATACCTGCAAGACCACTGGACTCCTGTATCTCCTGCAGAGTGTATGTTTTTAATGACAGAATGCATATTGTTGCCAACAGCTGAGTTGAGCCCACTGCATTTTCCTCACAACACTGGACCTAACGACTTACTGGTTTTTGTTTGCTTGACTTTTAACCTTCTGGTTCTACCCGGGTCCACAGCAGCCTGACTTTAAACCTTGCACAGTCACCTCACTTGTTTCCTCACTGGGCCTGTCTGGGCTAACAGAGTCAGAAGAATCAGGACAAAGTGACACATATACTGTGGTCCCCCTCTGGAGAGGCAATAGGTCAGTAAAAAGCAGTGAGTGCAGGACAGCTCAAGGGAGCTGCTTAGGAAATGAAAGGACGAGGAAATGTTTCTTGACAGTTTAAAAAGGATTAAGGTGCTGACTTCGGAAAGTCCTTACTTGATGAGAACAAACTAGAGTGCTTCCTGCCAGAAGTGAAAAACAGAGATACACTTATAGACAAACCCCAAGATGCTACAAAACCCAGTGAAGTATTTCCTCAGGCTTCCTGCAGTGAATTAACCGAAAGACAGTAACACTGCTTGGTTCCATACCCTTAGATATTTACCCTTAGTTAATCTCAGACTTTCCAATTTTCTTTTTCCTTATTTATTCCTCATTCTTTGTGGTCTACCCTACAGTAGCATTTAAAACGTGAATTTTTCCTTAACTTGGAAAAAAAATTTCTTCAACTGCCCTGATTTATGACTTTCTCTCATGGGTCCCCTTTTGTTCAGTACCTTGCAATGATTACATTTTTAAGTAGTATCACAAAACACCTAAATATTTTATTTCACTTATTTTTGATATTCAGACCTATTCTACTAGCTTTTTTCTTCATATTGAACTCTCCTTTTCTGAAGTTTAGTGACTGCTAAGCCACATTTTGGCATCCTACCTCCTCTTTGGACTGAGAAGTGAATTATGTTCTAGCTATTAATATTTAGTATCTGCTGTATAGTGAATTGTGAATTTCTACATGCAGTGAAATTTCTACTTCTGTACCATGTGCTAAAATACTTGGTAAAAAAAAAATAAATCTTTCTCTTTTAAAAATTTCGAGTTCTTACTTATGGTACACAGGTCTGGTATTAGTATTATAGGAATAATTTGTGCTTTTGGGGAAATGGCTCTGCCACTTCCTTCGGTGGAAAACTTCTATTTAGTTTTTTGCTCGGAAGGCATGAGTGCCATGTTATTAATCAAATCCAAAACTTCACAAACAATAGTCTCTGTAGGTATTTCAGGGATAGAAAACTTTGAGCAAAACCATTATTCATTAGAATGGAAGCTAAAACTACTCACTGACTGAAACAGCAAAGCAAAATACAATTCTTTTAACTTACATGTAAGCTTTATTTTTCAAAATCAATGAAAATTTTCTTCTGTAACAGAAACAGAGCTCTACCAAACTGAACAAAACCTCTCTTTCTCTCTTTGTATATTAACAAAGTTTGGACTTGTTTTTCAATGTTTATTAGTTCCTTCCAAAAACTGTATTTAGAGATGACCAACTGACTGGCCATTGTATAGAAAAGAATTACCATTAAAATAACCCTGGCTCAATAGTCTAGGAGCTGCTAGCTATGTTTACAAACAAAGGAATAAGATAAAAGTAGTCACTACCAAAACGAGATACAGATTGTTTTGTCTAAAGTGATTCTTAAAAAATCCAGACATATACCCTCCTATTTGAGCAACAAATAACCCCTTCCTTTAATTAACTAGATTGGTCTCGTTTCATTTCTCCCACTCAAGGCTGACCACAGTCACTGCCCTTTTTATTTCCTTTCTGGAGCTTTAAGCTCTCAGAAGGTAGTTGCTTGATAAGTCTCTTGCGAGCCTTTCCATCCGAATTTCATTTATAGGTTTCCCAGTGACTGATGTAATGGGTAACTTTAAAAGGCTTTAAAGTAAGCATAGAGTTAGGCCAGATTGTCCCAGTCTCCACTGAAATTGAAGGCTAGCTTGTTTTCTTAGTAAGCAGCCTATTCGTTTTGGTATCTATCGATCTCTACTACACAGAAACTGTTATGTGCCCAACTGCTTCTCTCTAGACCAAAGTAAATGATCACACCTACAGGACTTCAGATTCTTTTGAGGCATGCAATCAAATTATTATGCAGGCAGTGCAATTCAACTCTTATCACATCTCAGCACCTACTTCTAAATTATTTCACAGAGTGGGTCAGGAAATGAAACATTATACCCCTGTGTATACCCAGATACACTGTGATTAGGTGGCTGAAGTCATGCAAAATGCTCCAAGGTAGAATGTAGTCACAGAAGCGCGATGCTTCCTTGGAACAACCATCACAAGTGTCCCGTGGTCCTTTGCACAAAGTGAGAAACTGAAAAGATCAGAGAACTTGGCTTTAAAGACTCTGCCCACACTATCCATGGTTGACAAAAATTACAGGAGTGATTGCAACGATTAATATCCTTATTGCTCTCTATTATTTGGATGACAGTAGGGCCTAGAAGCTCTGTATCAAACCGGGAGCCTGACTGTATTAAGAACAGTGCAAGCACACAGCTAAGCAATCTTTGCCACCAAAAACATACTATCTAGCTGACAGAGGCTGTAATATGCAGCTGTAGCGATTACAGGTGGGAGAGGGAGGCAAATAGTCATAAGAAAATGTAATAAATAAACCCCTTGATCCTTTCTGCTACTTAGCTAGCATCACTCATCATTTCCAGTAAATGTAACACTAGAAATAGATCTTTAAGATGATCGGAGAGACAGAATAACATTTTTTAGGATTATATTGGTTAGGGGTTTCTAAGAAATGAAGGAACATAACGGTTCATAAACATAAAGGCAGAGAAAGCAGACAAGGAGACGCCAAGAGTAAAGGGCTGGGATACAATGATATATGACAAAACAATAAAGTACACAAATATGTCTGTGCTACTGGTATGAAAAAGGGTGCTCCAGAGACACAGGTCCTTCTTATAAACATTTATAAATGTGAAATGATCAACATTAGTTCCTATTCTCTATCACAGGCTGCAAAATACACCTGACATGGTACAGTTGTGGGAAATGTCCAGTGTTCTCCAGAAGAATTTCCTCAGCGTTTCTACCCTCCCACGTCCATGACTGCAGACAACTGTGTCCTGATTTTTAAGTCTACAGCAGCATTACCAGTGCTATGGAAAGATAAGCCAGCATAACATGCTTTTGATTTGAGCTTCAAGTTCATTCCGGATGCCAGCATTTGTGACTGTCTTGGAGAAGACCCAAAACACATACACATTTCTAGATGAAATGAATTACCACCCTGGCTAGAGTAGTTATACTGTAAGTGACTGGCATTCAGTCCTCATCTGCTAGCCAGCATGTATTCTGCTAACGAAAGTCTTTGTTTTATTGCTCCTGGTAGAACTCCAGCTAAGGGGGAAGTTCTCCCTCCCCTTCGTCATTGTTAGCTTTCCAATCAGTGGCCCTACTTCTCCTTTGAAACCGTATTGCTTCTTTGTCCATATGGTGGAAGTTATGAGGTGTTGTTGGGCAGGGTATAATTTGTGACAGAAGGTGGTTTTGATCATATATTTTTTTTCAGTATTCTCTTTCTACTCTATGCCTCAAACATATTAGTTTCGTAAATGCCTCAAGTAAGGTCTGCTTTACTTCTCTTTTTACAGTATTTTCCCTTTATTTTCCTGGCTTCTTTTGGAAATGCTTATATATAAACTGCTTTTTCCATGGGGCAGGGATTATGGTTTCTTTCTGTCTTGCTGAACGCTGAAGCCATTTAAGCGTTGAAATTGATGTATCCTGGTTCTCCTTGCTATGATGTGTTAGCTCTCACTATATCTATTTTCCTGAATGTCTGAGAAACAGGGAAAACAGCACTCATAATTTAGCAGGAGAGTATCTTATCTGTAATTTATGATCATCAGTACAATACATATTGCTGTGCAGAGATCTTCTTTCCTTAAAAAGATTTCTGTACTTCCATGAGACAACCATGCTGATTTGGTGTATTGTTTATTTGGTGTTTTTTAAATGAGGGAAAAATCTGTCTTGTTAAAAGATCTATGCACAGAAGGGACTATCAAAATAAGGCTCCACTATGTAACAATAATTATGAATTATTAATTTTGTTTGTGATATTCTTTACAGAAATGTAAATATGAGCAACAAAGAATTGCATGAAAAGAAATGCAAAGAACTACTTCACTGATGAATATGACTCATTTAACTGACTATCGAATGAACAGTATTTCTCACTGGTGGATGATTCATGTTGGTGCATGTGAGCAAAAAGACTTTTTTTTTTTTTTAAAAAAAACATCTGTGTTTCTGGTTGTCAGGAATAATAACATTCTTTACAAAACATGCCTAAAACAAGTAAAGCTCCTAGCTTGATACACGTCTTTTGGTCTCACCACAGTATTTTTTTTAATGGGATTTTAACCTAGGTTTCTTATGGTGGATTTTTCCCGAGTCTGTGTTTTTAAAAAAAGGACTTGCAAGAAAACAAGTAAGCAAGCCTTTATAAACAGCTTATTTTCTTCAGGAAACCAGACAAAACAAAACTCGCTACTAGCTCTTTTTCCCCTTTTTTCTTAATCACAGAAAATGTAAGTAATTAAAATTCATAAAAAACTTCCTCTCTGCTGGTCATCCTAACTGTTGGAAGCTCTCACTCAAAATGGAAGAAAGAAGTTCAAACTCCTCGCACCTGAATAGCACTGAGATCATTAAGAGCTGTTTAAGGCACACTCAACAGCAACACCACACCCAGAAATTAATAATCAATACAGAAGATACAGACATGGTGTATCTTGTTCTTGGAACAAAGTAATTTTCTAAGGAAAAACTAGAAGTGTTCTTTGCAACCTTAAACTTAAAAATATCCCTAAAGAGCACTCCCCAGCCCTACTCCCCTGCCCGTATTTCACTTGGAAAATAATCTGGTTACATTTTTGTAAGTACTCATATTCCGTGGCCAAAGAAGCAGCCACAATGGTGTACATCACAGATCTATCTGTATGTCAACAAAGGGAGGGGTCACGGAAACATTTCAAAGACAGACCCTGTCCGTCACTGGAAAAAAAAATAATAAAAAAGGTAAATCCTCCTGACCTGAAAAGATCTATCTGACTACTATGTAAAGAAGAAACTAGACGTCTTTACTATCTGCTTACTCTTTAATGACGTGCTCTTCAGAAATCCTTCAGTAACAGAATTTACTTATTGTTATTCACAACCTACCTGTTTTCTTGGAGGAAATCATAACATTGCTCATTCTACTTAAAGATATATGAAATTATATATGTGATGATGCATGTGTGGCAAAAATACATACATGCAATGTAAAAATATATTTGCTATACATTTATAAGAAGCAGGACAAAAGAAAAAAAATTAAAAAAAAAAATTCCAGATTCAACACTTTTCTGGGGGACAGGAAGGTAGGTTAGAGGAATGTGAAAGGAGAATCAGAATAAGAAAGGAGAAATAATTCCATGGAGTTCTAAACCTGTCTTTGTACCAATACAGTATAATTTCTGTTCAGATTTGAAAAGCATTTACAGTATTGCCAATAAAAAGCTGTCCAAACTGAAGCAGTGTTAGACAAAACAAGATCCTAGTTCATGGACAAGAATAGACTAGGCCTTGTATGAATGCTTGTCACTGATTTACATTTCATTTTTCATGTATTTCCTGTAGGATTTAGGAGTTACAGAAAAATGTCCAACTGTCATATTTGATTAAGAATGCCTTAAATAGTCATTTTTTCTCTTCAGTCCTTCCCATATCACTTTTAATTATCAACACAGTTATACACATAAGCTGCCTAATTCAATAGCAGCACACTGGAAAACGTGTTTTGCTTCAAAAAGGTTTAATGTTTGGTTCTGACCAATAACGATTTACATTTTTTCCTCTGTTTCCCCTCTGTTTGTGTTTCTGATGTGAACTCAAAAGATGAAACAGAACCTAAAACTACTGTATTTCTCCTGATCTCACCTTAAAACCACGTGAGACAGCAACTCCCATCCATTTTTCTGCAAAACTATGACTCAGCTTTAATTTGTACAGGTGTTTTCTATTTATACAAAAACTTCCCAGTGGTCAGCAATAACAGAAAATCAGATGAGCAGAAGGACATTAAATTTCAAAGTTTTTGAAAAATAAAGGCTTGAAAGTGCATAAATATATTAGAATGCCTCTCACACATCTCTAAAATCATTTGCTCTTGCAGTCAAATTCCCATTACTGCAGAAAAGGACATTTTCAATATAAAGTCTGGAAAAGTAACTTGAAATCCCAACAGTAACTATAGTCATGGCTTGCAGTGTTGAGATATTACTCTAAGCAGACAAATGCAGCTTAGGCATTTACTGAAATTTCAGTTATTTCAAGGAATCTTAAAAGTGAGTGAATTGCTGAAATGTTATTTTGCCCAACGTAGTATATTCTGTCTTTTGATTAAAGCTTTCAGTATTACTCTCCACCTTGAACACTACTCTGATCATAATATACTGTAATGTTAGTCTATACATTAACACGGATATAATCCATGTAATACCGCATTACATGTTTGATAACTCTCCAGAGATACCAACACCAGATTTGCAGTACCCGAGAACTACAGGTTATTTTACCCCAAACAGGTCCCACATTTTCTTTCAAATTAAAATTCTAATTGCCTAGCATTTTATGAATACAGTCAATAACTACAGATGGGAAACATTGAAATTCACAGGTTTTTTCAGTTACTAATTATATCTCTGAGTTTCTCTCTCTTCCCTTGTCTCTCCTTAATTTTTCATTGTGGTACATGCAAAACATGTTCTGCTTTGAATGCAAAAATCAGAGGCATCATTTCTTTATACAGAAATGTAATAGCACACCACACTGCATACAAGCATGTTCTAAATTACTAATATTTTTGTTTTGTTTTGTATTTCCTTCTTCTCTGCCGATTGCTGACGTTGAACTATTTTGGATTAGATACGATACTGACTGGTACTGCAGAGATGGCAGAAATTTCTTACATTTCTTAAGAGTTTATCATTGTCAGTTTATTCATATTGTTACTTCTATGATTGGGTTTTACCCCATCCAACTTCAGACAGCCTCAAAGATATTCTCATATGAAGATCACACATTGCTGAGCAAATAGATTATTTTTTGAGTTAGGATGAATTGAGCTGACTTGTCTTCAGTGTCTGAAATTAAATTTTGCATCAATCTCTTCACTAAAGAGATGCTTGATACGGACACGTGGCATCGTGTTCTTTCAGCTGTGGATTGGGACACTCACATTTCCTAATCAGTTAGTTGTGTACCTGAGGGATGTAACACAGGTACTACAATGACTATTAACTCAGTGGCACTCAACTTTTTAATTCTTCTGAATAAAAGACAAACTCCAGTCTTTACAGTGCAGAAAGTAACTATTTATGCTATTTAGTCCTTCCTAAAGGATAACAAGTGATTAATACTTCCTTCTAGGTCAAGGAATCCTCTCCAGCTGTTCCCATCCCATCTTTGTAACACCATTGGCTCTGACCATGCGGTGCCAGGGAAGCTGATTAATTCATACCTCCTTTGCCAACCATTAGCATCAGTGGCCTGAGCAGAGCTGCTGCCCTGGCCCTCTGCAATTTATCTTCTCTGCTCTCCTATTAACACAGGAGAGCTGCAAAGATCCCACCATCCCCAGTCCAACCTGTTCGGAGCAACCAGAGCTGATTGGGAGGAGGACCTGAATCCTCAATTAGAGCCTTTGTTTTTTTCTGTAATGATTCGAACACATTCAAAACTAAGGCTGTCAGCTAATTTTCAGAAAACCTTGTAGGAATCCTTATTACTGCAAAATATGAACAGGAGTACTTAATACCACTAATAGAATCACATCAGTAACTGACTTCTAATCAGCTCAGGCTCTCTACTGTCTGCAGCTGGAAAGGGACTGTATTATATGTTGTTTCAGCATTTGTGAATAGTTATCAGAATTATTTTTAGACCCTCTGTGTAACTGTTTAACTTCAGCTCTTCCTCATCTGCTCTATGCAAAATGTACTTACATTTAGAATCTGAGCTGCTTTGGCTGCACTGTCTTAAAAACAGAAAACCTGACATTTGACTCTGTAATGTACTAGGGAAAAAAGAAAAAAAGGGAGAGAAGGAAACACTAGCTCCCATGCCACTGCTGTATCCTCTTAACATTTTCTTGTAACTATACTGTTTTATAGATGAAACTGTCATTGCAAAAATGACAAATATAACACATAAAAGAACAAAAATGGGCAATAAATCACAAGTGACACTCTGGCACATTGAAATGCATTCAGCCATTGCTGCAGAAAGTGGGAAGATTTCCTCTTGCTTTACATTCTGCCCAGCTGAGCAGGAGGATCAGGATCCTTGAACAACTGGTACAAAAAATGCTGGGGCTACAAGGTAATAACAGGCCTGGAGTTTCACTTTGAAGAGTCGGATCCATATCTCCTTGCTTTCCTTGTCACTCAGCCATGCAATGGCATTGTAATATGGCTTTGGCATTACACCATACAGGTGTTTGCTCTCCCTTCAATAACAATGCACAACTCCCACTGATATAAATTATGATCAGAAGTATCAAGAGAAGAATAAGGTCCTAAAACTGTGTATTCAGTCTGAAGAAATGTCTACACGTAGCTTTGTTATTACAAACAGCACTGCAGTGTCAGCTAGGAAATCTTGGATTCTCAATTACCCAAAGCAGCACTTCCAGTTTCCATATGTCCAAATACATCTAAGTCAGGGCTACGTGGTTCAGGATGGAGAAAAATGAATGTGAATGTCTGTCCAGCCCATGCCCATGCTGCTATACCTCAAATTACATCGTAAAGGAGAAGCCACAAATACCGATCAAGTAATTAACCCAGTTCTATCCAACAAACTAGATAAATGGAAAAATGGTCCTTCTCAAATACATGCTGTTGTTTTGTGTTAATAAACAAACTGTTTTCACTTATGATGAGACACAGAGTAATAAATCTGGAGGGAAAAAAAATGAGGCTGAAATTTAATCAATCAATGATTTCAGTTGATGTTTTTCAATTTTACACTGGAATGGCTGATAACAAAATCTGACCCAGACTATAGTAATACATCTCACATACTGAATTCATATCTGAAGAAATCTGTGTATTTTATTATGCAGATAACTTTGTAAAGGATGAGAAACCAATTAGAATTATTTTATGACTGCTTTTAACATGGTTATAAAAAATGCTGCTCATTTAGACTTTAAGGTATGCAGGGTAAAATTCATATAAGCTTTAAGATTGTCAGTATCATTTAAAAAAAATCTTTAAAATTATTAAGTATTGGTCATTCTACAAAATTTCTGACATATTTTGTATCTGATTTGTACCAAGAATTTTATCTATGAAGACTCTATAGCACAGAACTCCCGCTTCCAGCTGCATGTGTAATTAACAATGGGTAGTAAAAAGGGCGTTCTATGGAAATCAGTCTTAATAATATCTAGCAAAGTGGTGGCTGCTCCAGTAAATCACAAATGGAAATACTTTAATTTAAATATAAGTAGTTCAGACATATTTCAACAATTAAGAAAATGCCTGAAAGAATGAACATCCTAATCACAATTCCAAGCATGCTATTTTATCAGAATGCAGACAGAACAAAATAGATGAGGGCCAAGTGAATACCAAATATGGACAATTTAAAACTATTACATGAAATGTCTCTTAGAAAATAGTGAAGCAAAATGAAGATGCTTTCAGCTTTCTCAGAACCATAGATTTATGATTCAATTTTAAAGTCAAGATCATACGGTCTCTTATAAGTGATAACTTCTTTGTTCATCCTCTAAATACTTTTAACCAGAGAGTAAAATTGTGTTTGTTTATTTAAACTTGGAGACTGTATTGCAAGGCCTGTTATGCTTCCTGTATACATAGTCTTTTCTTTTGGCCAACAGATGCTAAAAGCTTCCCCTTGCTACAGCCTCCAACGGAGTACTGAATCAAGGAGATGCTGTCAAGATATTTAGGACAAATAGCAGGTGATCCTGTAGCTGGAAGTCATCTTACTTTTATATGTAAAGGAGGGAGAAAGGAAGGACAAATTGGAACTAATAATGCATTGTTTATAAATTGCATCAGTAAGGGCCAGGGTAAGTAGATGACGGAGGAAGTGCATGTGAGTTGGCTTGAAAGCTAAGCTGTATTACCATGATTTTCTGAAAAGGGAGATCTTTCAAAAACAGTAACAATATTCAGGAATGCAGCCAAGATTTTAAATTTTCATTATGCAAGAAACATCAACTTCCCACCAGAAAAAAGAGAAAAAAAAAGAAAGAAAATCCCTCTCCTGCCCTCTCCACCACTAATTACATATCTCCTCAAATGCTAAAAGACAAAAGCAATTTCTTGATCCCAAACTTTGGTGCTGGGTGAAGAGGCGAGGAAAAGGCATTAAACAGAAAATGCTCTGTAATGTTATTTAACAGTTACAGCTGTAAGCCTTGTAGTAACTGCAGTTGGCAATAGTCCTATGATTTCCACATAAAGAAGTCATTTTACACGTAGATCCTTTCCACAGTCTGTGAGTCTGTAGGAGAAACATGTTGGGAGTATGTGCATCATTCCCTGTTCCCTCGTGCCCACTCCAGCATGTGCCCACTCCAGCACTCCTTTAAGAAAATCTTTGGGTTCCTCCAGCACATTGCAGATACCATTACTATCCTCAACTCGGAAAGCCTGAATGAGGGGTCCATGCCTGGTATGTCTCTGTAGAAAAGCTTGAATTGTCATGGGAACAACCACATGTGCTGGGTGAAAGGTTTCTTCACTCCCTATTAAAGTTACAGAAACCGAGGAGGATGAAGCTTCCCTTTTCATCACATGGTCTTTTAAATACATTTAACAGACAGCTCTGAATGCTCTTTGCTGCTATTGTTTGATACTTTATCTTTCACTATACAAAATTAGTCTCTGGTATAATAGATACATTTATTTAAAAATACATTTATTTAAAAATAAAGAAGTCACAGACCTGACAGACAACCAAACTGCCAATGCTATGAACCACCAGTGACAAAGCAAATACTTTGCTAGATGTCCTATGCTAGCTGTTATGTCTGTTCTCTCATTTTTTGACTACCATAGACAATCTCCTCTTGTGGAACGGGTCTATTCCTGGGGGTCTCCGTTGATACTCAATTTTGCATTAAAAAAAAAAAAAAGAAGAAGAAAAAAAGAAAAAAGGGAAGAAGATAGAGAAGAAAAATATTTAATCCTCCATATGTAAAAACCTATAAACTTATTTTAATCCTGTGATGAACAAAACTTGCTGAAGTTCAAGGATACATAAGGGATGCTATTTGCCTCTTCAAAGCTCTACTTGTCTTTGCAAGTGAAAAAAATGAGCTATAAATATGTACGTGGACAGAGCTTCTGACAGAGCACCAACAAGAACAGGCTAGTACCTCCTACCATAATCAACATATCTCATTCTGGTAGTTCACGTGTTATTACATAATACTATTAAACATGCAACAATTTTGTCCTGATTGACATAGCAACTTGGGCGTTATGTATCACTCAGCTTAGTTATTATAACCCATATCACAGCATTAAGTTACAGTAAGCATGCCACTAATCCTCTCTTCTTGGGCCGAATCATTTACCTGTCTCTTGTTGACTATTGCAGTATTCAAATAACTAAGGATCTGAACTCGTCTCGTCCCTCAGATGCCCCAGTAGCAATATTTACATGCTCCCCAAGTAACTATGCCAGTATTCTTGAAAAGGGCAATGATTTTATCATATGCTAAATGCTGATGGACTAGGTCTAACTTCCCCTCCTACATATTCCATTAAACTCACCTTAGACCTTAGAGATTATTTTAGTGCTCTTTGCTTCTGTTTGAAAATAAAAAGGCTTGCAAATCCCAGAAAAGCTTTGCATGTGTGTTTATTCGCCAACAAAATGAATTATTTCCCCAGGTTCATAAAGATTTTTATATATTCAGAACTGGCCTTCAAGCCACACTGAGCCCACAGTAATTGTCTCACTTGTGTACTAAGTTTACTTAGACAATTAGACTTAAAAACCTTACAGATTTGTTCGTTTTTATGTCTTACATTGCAGGTTATTTTGCTTTAAGCTTAGAATGCATGTATGACATAATTATGAGGGAGTCTGTTTTACTTTTTTTTTTTTTTTAATTTTATGCATATTGAAATGCTGCCAGAAAATATGGCCTTCCCAACACACTGCAGAAAAAGTAATTAATACAATATCTTTATCCTAGCTTACACATGCAACTCATGAACCTAAAATAAATGCTTTAGATATTCTTGTGTCTTGATCTGATAACATAGAAAAAAAATAAACAGGCACACAGATATATGTCTATATTCAAACTGTGATTGAATTTATGGATGGAGCAAGGCTAGATCTCTTCACAAAATCAGGCTTGAAGGAACATTCCACAGATCACACACACAATGGAAACATGCAGCGGAGTTGTACATACAGGGATGTGTGTGTATGTCTTGGTGCCAAGCACACAATTTTATTTAATTGAGCCGAAGAAAAAAATTCCAAACAAAAAGAAACTTTTTAACACAGAGAACTATTTATGAGCAGAGAATGAAGAAATCATCAGGAAAAAGGAGCCAAGGAAAATGAGACAAAAATGGGCATGATAACTTGTCTATACTCGAACATCTGACCTGTTAGTTGGTCGTCGCCTGCAGCAGGGGCGATGCGAATGTATGGTGTTGTAAGCTGAGTCACGATTATCGCAGCTAAGGCAAAGGAAGATTTCCAGGTCAGCATGCATGAGGGAAAAAAAAGCCAGACTGAAGCTAGGCCAGCAAGAAGAATCTTGGTCAATAGTTTATTGTCTGAACTTCTTATAAACAAAAAAGGAAAAGAAAAAAAAAAACCACCCACAAGTTCCTTTTCATCCTCAGTTGCTGTTAGTTTGGTTATTTTGCAAATTAATGAGCTTTTGTATGTGACTTACAGGAAGGGGACTCAAAGCATATTATTTACATATAACGTGTTTGAGGAAACTGGAAACTGTCTGGCTTTGCTAGTTGCAGCACTGGGCTTTCTAAGTGAAAATTAACTGCCTATTCAGATTTTTCTAATCTTAACTTCTCTGTGTAATTTTTAATAATTTCTCTCTCTTTTTTTTTTTTTTTCCTTATTTTCTCATATATTTTTCCTATATTTCTTGTTAAGGTAATTTTCATGTAAGATGTTCTTGAGCTAGCTTAGATTCATTCATTTCTGTTCTACCTGTTTAGGTCTTTATTCTGAAAATGCACACACTAACCATGTACTTAACATTCATCTTACACAGAAGAACCACTGACAGTCATCATGCTTTGAGTTAGGTGTGCATGCAACTGTTTGAGGTCCAAGTTTTACACGTGTTCATGTTTTACCACTAAGACAAGAAAAAGCTGAAAAACACGAATTGCCTGTGTGCCTCGAGTATTCTGAATTTTCTCTAACAATCCCTGACTGGTACATATAACTATTAGCACGGCTCACAGTGATAAAGTACTAGATTTCTTTGTTTGCCAGCAGTTCTATGGTTGTCTCTAAATGGTTAAGCACACTATGATACATATATATTAAGAAATATAAAAAAAAATTAAAAGGTCAGATCCAACATGATGCAGCTGGAGAATGATGCAAAGAAAAAATATTGGAAAATTAAGGAGAAAATTATATGAAAGATCACTAATTTACATAGAACAGCCTGGGTGCTATTAGAAATGTGGCAACGAGTGAGGAAAATAGATCATCTACCATCTGCAGACAATTAAACTCAAAACTGCTGCTGCATAATATTTTGAAATATCCCTCTGCAACACTGAAATGCAGTGTTGATAGTAGCTGCTAGAGTACTGTTGCTATTGGATTTAAAATATTATAATATCCTTTTCTCTCTCATAATTAATGAAAGCCTTCCAATATTGCAAAATTAGAACAATAATGTCTCCCTCTTGAGAACTGAAATCCTAGGAGATAACCAAGATGTCTCTATCCAGACAGTGTTGTAAGTCATATCAGGAAATATAGTCTTAATATAAATCACAAAACACCACAAAGTTGATAGCAATAAACTTGAAGGGGTTTTGGAATGTTTTCAACTTTGTCTGCTGAGATTTTACAATCATTTAGCTTGAAGAAAGAGTAGGTATATGAAAGCCATATTTCAAGCAAAATACGACAACCTTTATTACCACTGGTATGAAAATCTCTTCCTGATTTTTGTTTGTTTGTTTGTTTAATTATCTTGTCAAAAATAATGGGAGTGGAAACCCTGCAGTCTCCACATTTGTATATACACCAAATACTCACAGAGGTCCTAGAAGGCTTTCTCTATAGAAAACTAAGAACACAAGGCTCTGCATCATCAGAATATGCTGTCAGATGCTTCTCCAAACAAAGTCAGTGGCAAAGGTTCCCTCTGACTTTAGCAGAAGCAGGAGGAAAACAAAACCCAATATTCTGATCCTAAATTACAATCACAATTATTGGAATCAGAATTTTTATATGATCTCTAAAAAGGTGGTGGTGAGTGAATGTGGACAGAAGGGGGCTGAGAACTGGACACTACAGCTGTGGTGACTTCTGACCAGTAAGCATTTTTGCTACTTTTTCTATTCCATGAGTGGTAAGTCCACAGAGGGGACAGAAGTCTGCTTTTCTCTGTGGGATCCACAGGGAAAAAAAACCTGTGCAAATAGGTATGATTAATATTGTATTACAATATGTCACAGCCTACATTTTATTTAAACATATATATATATATATTTTAAAAATATAAGAGACATTTGGTTTATAAGCATGATGATAAGTGCTTTACAGGAGCCCACCCGGAAAGTTTAGCACCAGGAGCTATAAATGCCTTTGAGGACACTTCTGACTTCAACGTTCTCACAACAACCACTTGCATTATTTTACAGGTTTCAAAAAGGTATTATGAAAAATTCTGAAACAGGCTTTCAGAGAAAAAAAGTACGGGGATTTGTTTGAAATAAAAGCTGCGTTTCTCACATCTCCATTGCCAAACGTGTTACCTTGTTGCTGTGGAAGCTATTCCAATTCATGAAGTTACCCTCACTTCTTAAATGAGAGAGTAAGACTTTTCAGCCAGTCAAGTAATTGAAATAGCTGAACATCCATTAGTGATTAGGAATACAAATCTTCAAATAATCTAAAACCCATTCCCTAATCACTTATCACAGTTTGTGAGGTAATGTAATCCATTCCTGGTAACACTGAAACTCCCAGAAAACAACACAGGATTCCATTTTAACCTGAAATTAATCGCTTTTATGTTTTATTAGGTTAGTGAAGATATTTGAAAGCTGGCTATGTTTTAATAAGCAGTCAGTTAGTAAATTAGAAATGAAACTACTCCTTTTGTTTTTGAAAAAAATAGCAAGAGACACAAAAAGTGCATTGTCACATTGGGGAAGATCCAGCCATTCAACAGGGGCAACTTCATGCTAACATTTCCGTTACTTTAAGTAAAGAAATCCTCATCCATCATATTTAGATACAGTGTAGGTGGGAGAATCGTTATGTCTGCATGTCAAGGGAATCATGGAGGAACCAGTTATATTAAGGACAGTCACTAGGGGACACACATGATTTCCCAAAAGCAATACTGGCACAGGAATGATTTTTTTTTGGTGTCATACTCTTAGCAGGTGCCCAAACTGCATGGCAGCATTATCTGTTCCTACTCAGCAGTAATTCCTTTCCTGTTCCTCTGCTACAATCTCCACACAACCATATTATTCCAGCACTTCTTTTTCATGCCTTGATGCTGGCACCAGCTAGAGGTGCTAAAAAGATGAGACTACAAAGATAATCACAGACAAGTTCCTAGTCTTCAGAGTTGAATGTATCAGCAATATGTTTATCTTTCCTGTTTGGGGATCAACCTTCTAGCTGGCACTGCCTCAATTATACCAACTTGTCTCATAAATGGTAGCATGATGTGCTGACATTCCAATAAACAGAGCTGTTCTGTACCATGAAAATGAAGAACATGATTTCTCCATTTTTCTTTTATCAAGCAATAAAGATAAGATAATTGCTTATGAGTAAGGGGTGAAAAAACATTTTCACTACTAATGAATATGCAGCTAGTATGCACGCCGTAATTGGCAATTTTACAAATCTGTTATATATAAAAATTTCCAAACTGTTTATTGTGAGATCATATAAAAACCCACAGAATATATTTAAAAAATACATGTTCAAGTAAACAACTAAAAACTAGCAACACATTTATTATTAAGAACAAACAAACAAACAAACTTCCTAGATCTCCGCTAGAGATGCAAATGAATCCTTTAAAATTCTGGGATAGGTTTAGTGATGCCTTTTAGCAATAGAAACATTTCTGGAAGCTTGCAAAGACCATGTGAAGGAAAGGTCAACAGACCAGAATACAGAATACATGACATAATATGAACATACCTTTTGTGGCTACCCTGACGCAGTCGATTTTGGTTTCCTGTGTCAAATAAAGAGGAAAAAGGTCACATCTTGTGTTTCTAAGCACAGAAATTCATCCATGATTCTGTTCTTGAAAGTATTGATAAAATGTGAGGGAAGTGTTTATTTTATGTTCCTCATTACGTATTTAACTGGTTATTAAGCAACTTCAATGTGCTTTCATAGTATGGACAAATACTGCTTGAGGATGTTACATAAACATTTCAGTTAACGTTCCTCTGAAAGTAGAAAATACACGAAAGATTCTCAAAAGCACAGACAAGCGTTCAGCTTTTTCCTTTGGCAACTTAATGACCTTGGGAGATTTTTCTTTTTCTTACAGATAAGTACAGTTCTAAGCATCGTGCTAGACAATTTTAGAAAGAAAAAATAATCAATGGTGTTTCACATTTCTGCACTGTCAGTGCACTGTGAAAGAGGGACCATTATGGTTTCTGGCAGAAAACATTTCCAGGCTGTCAGCACAGACAGCCAAAACTTATCAAGAACTGAAGGGCTCTGGGTAGGTCTGTGCAGGAAATGAAAAACAATTCCAGGAAGAATTAGCCTGATGAAACATGATCTGTGAAGGCCTTTTTAAAAACTTTTCATTTCAGTTCCATCTACTTATTTTTTCTTTTACTGTTTGCAGAAAGGGTAAAAAAAAAAATAAAAATCTAATTCAGTCAGGGCAACCAAATGAGAAAATGGGAGCTGAACACGTTATAAGCTAATGTAATGGGGTTGGACAGGCCAAGACAGATGTGCTAAAACCCACAATCAAGTTTGGCTTAAACTTAACGAAAGGAATCACAATACTCTTCTCTTTAAAGCAAGAAAACAAAAAGAAAATGGAAAGAAAAAAAAGCTGATCAACCAGGTTCATTGGACAGCTTTTAGATAATGACAGAATGATAACACACTGCTTTGCCTGCTCACTATTGACAAAAATGTGCTGTTTTCCCCTCCTCCTTCCTGTAACCTTTAATCATTAAGCAATACCGTGTCAGGAAAACTGTCAGTTTTAAAATTTGGTGTGCTAAATTTCACAGTTACTTTATTTTCTCATTAGCAATTACACTGGGCACCTTGCTAGTTGGCACCAATCATCTATTTTCACTTACGCAGTGTATAAAACCACACCTGCAATAAGGCTTACCCCATTGGCTCTGCTAGCAGCTTGAAAATAGATGCTGTAGCTCTTATGAGGAAGAAGAGGAGTGTTCCAGAAACCACTGTAGGTTTTGTTATCACCAATAGTAAAAGGCTGAGCTGCTTGTAAACCATTGGCTGGAAACTCTGCAGCAAAGTAGTACTGGGAATTCAAAAGTGAGGCATTCTGGAAATGAATGGGCACTGGATAGCACTTCAGGATCTCAGTTGTCTTTTTGGTCCTCCGTGGGCGTTCCTCTTCAACAACTATTTGATAAACACTAAGAGTGCAGAAAGGAAAGAAAACAAACAAACAAACATCTGGGTTATTTTAAGACTTGGGGAGTCGATTCATTCTAAGACCATAATATAGAATACCAGTACTTATGAAAAAGGATATGTACCTCTAAAAAGCAAAGGACACTGGAAGAAAATGTCATTTTGGTATTCACGTATATGAATTTATGGAATAGATTCATGCTTTCAGATATGTGCATTTTGCTTTGCAAAAAGTTATCCATACACGCCACAGCTCTTCATACAGCAAATGCACAGAACACTTTCTCTCTTGAACTTGAAAAACTCTCTTGTACAGAAAAAGCTTTCTTGATTAGTGCTATAGCATAGAATTAAGTATTATTTTGTTCACAGAAATAACTGTTAAGCTATAGAATCCATCTTCTAACCTGTTTATCTTCTCTAAATAAAATGAAATAATAAGATAAAAATGAATAAATAAATTACAAAGAGACAGGGAACAGTATTTTCTTAACTGTTGACATTATAACTATTTATAAAAGCACACAGAGTAAATTACAGTCTTTGAAAATTTTGGTGGCATATTGACTGTTCCTGAGCAAGAATGAAGCACTTTTTGATGGATGTTATTTTCACTCAGCAAAGCACTTTTAACACATCTTAGTGATAACCATGTTTTTAAGCGTTTCTGCATTCGGCAAAGCAATTCAGTCTGTACTTGTATGCTTCACTGTACTGGGACCTAGAGGGAACAGTCCATTCTTCTCCACTGTAAAGGTGCGGTGGACATTCAAGCAGGAACAAAGAAATAGTGATTTCTGCTGTATATGCAAACAGTGAAATCATTATACCCTTGCAGTTGCTATAAAAGTCTGAGTCAGTGCTTTCAGATTTGTGAATTGGGAAGTCCATGTCTCTAAAGAGGACTTGCTTGCGAGTTTATTGCTTCACTGGGGACCAGTGATTCTTAATCATTACTTGTCTCCTGGAGTCTCGAATCTGAATAAGCAAGTCAGTACAAGTAACCGATGTTAAAGCGACAATGCGTCCACATTTTTGCATGTCAGCTACGTTTACTTTATTTATACCATTTATGATATTTCAAGTCCCTAATTCATAAAACCCAGCAATCTCTGGGTAGGGTATGCTCCTTTATGAGGAAACAGCCACACAGGCTGCTGACCTGTTGTCCCCACTCCACCATCTGCAGGTAGACGCATCATTATGCCCAAAGTACCAGGATGCTCGCGCTGGGCCTCCGTGGGTCAGTCTTGACCAAACAGGACTCATTAAGCCTAGTCATATATAAGCACAACCGTGCCTATTCCCCTTCTGAAGGAAAAGGTACCTGATTATCACCAATTCTCTTGGCCCTTTTACTACTTTTTTGTTTGTGTGGTTGTGTTTGTTTGTTAAACAGAACAAGCCCTATTCACTATGTTTTTAAGACTTAATATCTCCAGCAGGAGACACTGCACTTCCTACGCTCACAAAAAATGCCCAGTGAACAGAATTCTTACTACCTCTTATTGTGCTTAAATTAGACCTTCGTTGGGGTGGACATTGGGTTTAATAGTAACCTTAAGTGTCTTCATGAAGATGTCTACACATCTGTAAACTCCCATTAAAGTCAGTAGAGCCTAGAAAGCTGTTCAGTTGACCCCCAAAAAGGTACCTTCTGGCTGGTCGAGTCTTTAAGGTCTGCTGCCATTACAGACTAGCTCTCCACTGACTGTAGTAATATTCATCTCACATGCAGAAATCTGCAAGTGGACACCTAATTTTAGATGTTTTAATCTGAAACTGAACCCCATGCAGAAATCTATCTGTGTATAAGTAAAATTAGGTACAGCCATGGAGACAAACAGTTGCCTTCAGGGCCCACTTGGAGACCAACGTCTGTACATTCTGCAGCTCTGTAAAATGAAGCCTACGTATCTAACAGAAAGATTTTCATTAGCTGATTAATTTCATGCTGAGTAGTAAATGAAGGTCAATACATGGCAACCTTTCCGTGATCTTATGAGAACTATCTGTTAAAACTAACCGCAGAATATCTAAGCTTAAAAACTAATCAGTTGCTACAGTCATGTTTTTTCTCTTCCAAATCAACGTCTGACATGATTTTAGCATTTAATTTTCTAGAACAAAACACAGTTGCTTAGAAGTAGGATTTCAAGCTACTCTGAAGAGAGAGTGTTGACTTCTCTAGCTACTAATTTACAGTCAATCTACAGTAAATACTGTTTGAGAATTGGAGTATTGGGAAGAAAAAAAAAAAAAAAAAAAAAAAGTAGAGTAATGTAAACTTCTGCTCTTGCAAGGCATGAAACCAAACACACCTGCCTAATACCACAGCAAAGACAAGAATCCCTCGTTCTCACTGAGGCAGGACAGATATTACACTAAGTTTTGGATTTGGCCATCAACTTTCAGCAGAATATTGTTACCTTTTTTATAGTATCAGGACTGAATGAAAGAAGGACCTCACACCAGACTAAGTAATGTGACTTGTTTCAGTATTGGTTGAGATGTGTATCCTTTTCATTTTTCACTCAGTGATTACAACTAAAGACTGCAGATATTTTAGGGACAAACCTGTCATTAAAATGCTCCTTTTCCTCCTGCAATTCATATTAGTTATATTGCATGCACTCTCCTTGTATATTACATTTTAAATGCCTGCCATCTATTCATCTTCAGATACATTAAAGAAAGAGCTACGTTGACTGGAGCTATTTCAAACTCAAGATGCCTTTTCATCCTTACTCCACAAGACAAATTAGATTTGCAAGCATCTAGACCTCAAATCTATTTGCTCTTTAATAATTTAAGAACTAAAAGGTCAAGCAGCTCTTTTCTGTTCCCCTTTATCAAAGTCCAAGTGCTAATGAAAAATAACTAAATCCTATCTGCTGCCCATTTGCCACATACTGCTGTTTCTCTGATGTAAATTAACACATTATAAGCACCTGGGTCAATGGAAACCTGACAGAACTTCTTGAGTGATATGTTTTACATTTGTATTAAGTGAGATCATCTTTCTAACGAATTTAAAAAAATTACCCCAATTACAATTATAATCCAAAAGCTTTCTCTAATTCTTATTGTTAAAATTGCTTTCTTTAATACGTAACAGCTCAATTGCCTATGCTGAAAAGGGTTCAAGTCTAATAAATTGAGCTAGCACTGCATCAGAACTCTATTATTCCTTGGAGGTATTAGTCATATTTCCTGCTTATTTGAAGTTGCATTATTCCTTTTCCACACCTCTACATTTCAGAGGATAAAGTCTTCCCACCTGTAATCCAAAAAATAAAATCTACACTATAGTGAAAGGTGCTGAAAGTGTATCAGCTATTGGTAGGACTTAAATTGAACTTTCTGAAGGAAAGAAATGTCATTTGAGTTTAATTCACATTATGCAGTTCTACTGTAGAATTCCAATGCCTTGGAAATTGAACACAAAACCTACTTTCATATAAGCTGAAACTTAGTGTTGCATCAAAAAAGGAACACATGGCAACTATTGTTAACTTAAAGACTAAGCATTTCAAATTTGGGGATTAAAAAAGGTATCTGGAAAAAAAAGAAAAAAATAATGCAATTTTTGAACTGTTTTTTAACAATTACAAAACGTTTCCAAATTTAAATGATTATACAGAGATACAGATCTAAACATAATGAGGACTGTAATTTTGGTTAGCAATTAGACATACCAGGCTTCTCAGATATTTACTGAAACTGGCTTGCTTAAATTAAAATGATTTCTCAATGCCTCCTAAATATACATTTATTTTTCTTCAGACAAAGCTGAAAAAAAAGACATGAAAGACGAAAGAAGATATTTTAGTACATTAATCAAAGATGCTAAGAACATTTAGATATTGGAAAAATAAACCAAACATATGGCACTGAAACAACTCAAAAGAAGACTTAAGTGTATATATACACCTGTTCTTAAGTACATGAAATGCTAGGTGTTAGTCACTTACTGAATCAGGAATTATTCTACATTACTGGAACGCAATAAATCAAACAGTATTTAATCAAAGTCTCATTCAAAGAGATGAAGCCATTTTCCAGAAAGGCCTACTGGATACAAGAATGGATTTCAGGATTCTTAATCCATAAGTCTTTAAGATGTACTAGCTGTGTATTTCCTATTTCCTATCAATTGAAACTGATAGATTTGTAATTACAACTCCACCAAAACTAATTCCAAATTGAAAACAAAGGGAAAAGAAGCTTGATTACTTCATGCTTGAAATATCTGCACCTTTTTTTCTCTCTTAAATGGTCTTGATGCTTCACCTAATTGGATGCAATTTGTTGAAGCCATGAGAAATGATATATATATATATATATATAAATCTGGACTAAGGTTATCTGGATTTATTTACTGGTATTAATACTACCTTTGTTTGTGATCCTAGGCAAGTAAACAGTTTTGTGCCTCAGTTTTCTGCTGTAAATCTGTTTTCTGCTTTCTCAGTTTTTCAGCTGTAAAATGGAACTGGGAAAAGTTTCTTACTCTCTCTGGACTGTTCAAGACCTTCTTTTATATTATCCTTGAATATATATATACATTTCTAGGTAATGTACAAAGCCTGCAAAGCTGTTAAGTTCCACTAACACTGTCCTGATAAGCTGTGTAAACTGTTGGGCTACTTTTGTAGACTTTGTTAAGAGTGACACTGTGGAGTCTAATTTGATTTTTTCTGCTCTTTATGATAGGGCTCTTTGTAGTTTCATGCTTTTTTGTAAATATATTTAACTGGTACATTTTATAGATCTCTATCTTTCAACTTGCATGCATGCTTTCTTATAATGACATCAGGCTGAAACAACAGAATTACTTTTAATGTACATACTGACCATGATTTCACTTATTTATTCCTATAACCCTACTTTATCTGTAAGCTAGAATCACTTCACTGCATTCTTCTGCTATGATACCAAAGTTACAATAGATAGCAAAGTTAAGAAACCCCAAAACTGCCTTGTTATCTCATTCTTATGTCCAGGAAAAATTCAATCACTCGAAACATGAAAGTCCACAGGGTCCCCATACTTTCACCAACAAGAATTTCACCACTTACGTGAAGTGAAACTGTGTTACGAAAGTTCTTCTAGCATGCTTGCCAGAGACACAGTCCTGCCATGTAAGCCTTAAGCACTTTTAAATCAGTTGCTTTATCCATGCCTTGTACCTAAAGCTTCATGTATCTTTTTATCTGTATCTTCATATATCATGTGTTAAGCCACAAGTTTATTATTCAACACTGCTTCTTTTAAGAAAAAGGCAATCTTTGGACAATTTTTAGATATAACCTTCAACATGTTCTTGATCTCTGACATCAGTTGTTTCTGATGTTCATAAGTCATATCCATAGGGAGGAACACTGGAAATTTTGATCTATTCCTTTTTTGACACCTGCCCATACACTGTTTTATATTACTATAGTCCATGTGATACCTTAAATATTAAATTAAATATACCAGATATTATATGTAAACTATGTCTTGAAATAGAAAAGAGGTAAATTACTCTTTAAAGGACAGAATTTATAATTTATAGTTAGCAGGTAAGTAGAAGAAGGTTACTAAAGATTTCCACAAATTCTCTTCCTTCTGAGCAAGGCTCTGTGTATTTATTACAGGCGGTATTAAATAAAGGTGATAATGAATATCCCTGATTTACCAGGTGCCTCAGTGTTATCATGACTTAGGCTTTACCAAGGGGTTGGAAGGTCTGGCAGCACATAATATATACTGACCAGAATATACTCCAACTGCTGTCATTTTCAGTACAGACATGAAGTGAGTGAACCAACTGAGCAATCGTCCTGTCCCTCTGACCACAGTTGAATTTTGCACATGTTGTCGAAGAGCGAGGTGGATGTTGCTAAAACTATGTTTGTTTTTTTTTTTGTGTGTGTCAAACAGAGGCCACTGCTATATTCAAGATCAGCTTTTTTAGGCTGGTGGGAGTGGGAGCAGGAATAATTGTTCCCAGGGAGGATACGTTCTTGGGATAAGGGTAGTCTGAAAGAACATAGAGCGTGCAGTTTATTTAGGAGAGGTGACTTTGCTTGTCCATGCATATGTGAAACAATGTCTATGAGACTCAATTTTTTTATTATTATTATTTTTGAAAGTGAATAGGTAACCAGTGGGATAGAGAGAAAATGAATGACTGTATAAACTTCAAGTTTAGGGAATAGGAGTAAGGAGTAAGAAGGAAAACCAGGCAATGTTGCAAATAATACTGGCCATACAGAAGCAATCAAAATTCTTGCAAATGCTCAAACTTCAGTGCAGGAAACAAAAATGTTTTGTTACTTGTTGAAAGTTAAATGGAATGATTCTACTTTCACACCTGGCTTTATTTTCTAATTTTGCAAACCTAGAGATAAGTCTGGTCTACTTCTCCAAGGCAGGATTTGTCTTCATTCTCAGGAAACACTATGACTAGCAACTAAAGTTTCCAGCCCGTGGCAAAAGTTCCATATTCAAATTGCAGAGAGCCACAAAACTTTCTGAATCAGACCTAGAGTGAACACAGCAGTGACTAATACAGTACAGCACCTCTATTGTCATGCAGGGAGCCCTATTTCTCAGATCAATCAAAGCAAAAATACCTAAACAGCTGTAAAGGAGGAGATAAGACAGCTTAGGTTCAGCCCCTAAAGATACTGCCAAATGTAAACTCTCAGGTGTTGTAATAAAGCTTTATCTTCACAGACCTAAGTCCATTGGGGAATGGTATCTGGTTTTTAATGTAAAACTCCTAAGCTTCTTTGTCACTGTCCAACTCTTTCATATGGACAGTCTCAAAGACTTTAAAGTCAATATTTACAAAAGGGATTTTCTGGGAAAAAATACATCCAAGCAAATCTCTTTTTAGCATTCCTGTGTATATATACAGGAAATCCAGACAGGTCTCATGTAGGGACTATTATGTCACTGAAAGGTAAAGATATTTTGCTTGTTCTTTCCTCCAAGGATAGTCTCCAGGGGAGTATATGACAATGCATTCAGTTCCCTGGAGAACGAAAACACTTGCTATATGATATCTTAATTGCAGCAAAGTGAGATGTGCTCTGAAAGCGGTAAAGCATTAGTCATTGTAAGTTCATCATGGATTTAAATGTTTCTTCCAAACACAGAAAAAAAAAAAAAAACTCTTTTGTGAATGTGGACTTTCTAGGATTTCAGGGAGACACGCACGCCTGGGCTCCAAAAATTCTTAGAAGAAAATCTGAATGAAAGAAACATGAGACAATGACACCTTCTACCTTCTCGTGGCCAGATGGGTGCCACCTAATCTTGATGACATAGTGTAATTCATTATTTCCCTTAGTTCCTGATACAGATTCTCTGTCTTAGAGAACCTAAGAACACTAAGTCAGGGGCAGAGAACATTCAGCAGATCTTTGGCCTTTTAATCTTAGGCAATCACGAACCATTCATAAAACGTTTGTGAGGTGCTGTGAGTTTATGATTTTTTACATTTAGATTTAGTTAACGTAAATGATGACTCAACATACAATTTTGTATTGTTGGCAAATAAATCAAAGAGAGAAGGAGAGAGAGAAAAAAACACTTCTAAGGAATTCAGTTTGCAATATATATATATATTTTAAGGATAGTAAAAGATTTCAAACTTGTAAGTGGTAGTAGTCTGTATTCCATCTCACAACATACAGTGTGCTCATGATAGCCTGCAGTTTTCACTTTCTCCAGTTCATCCTTTGCAAAATCAGTAAATTCAACACACATGGTAACCTACTCTTATTCAAAGCAAGTGTTAGCTCACTACTAGAACAGTGTACTAAAATTGATAAGAATCATTTGGTCACCACTTATATAAATGGTGGCAATACATAACGCCAAAAATAACTGTGACACAAGAGCCTGCTCTACTTTAACACAGGTTCATTGATTGGCAAGGGAATCAAAACTTCCTCCTAGCCTTCCTGGCCCACCCAAATCCTGGATAAATATTGATGAAACTTGCCCTTCCTCTTCCTTTTCTCTTTCCATTTTCCTTCCTTCCTGTCTTTTCCCCCTGGGTATAGAGCCTTGTGGTTAATTGTGTTTAATTATTTAAATGCTAGTGCTCAATTAGGACTGACTTGGAAGTGAAACTACCACACTGCTACACAAGTTTAAGAGATTATGTTAGAATTAGGAAGAACAGGATGACATGGATCCAACTATGTCTCCGCAACATTTCTGCACCTGGAATTCCTTAATACCAAAATAGTATCCCTACCCCTACTCTCCAAGTGGCAGACTACTACTATATATTGATACAGTCAATTTGATGAGGGACAAAGTATTAGTAATTCTCCATACTTAGAAACAACCACATAATTCTACACATATTTTTTCCTGTAAAGAAGCGTATACCTCCCTTTGTCACCGAGAAGGTAATTTTTTTCTTCTTATTTCTTCTGCTGAAAAAAAAATACATTTTAAACCACTGCAGGCCTCAAGAAAAATAATGATCAGAAACAACTCACTTTTTCTGAACCACTTACATCCTCTCTGTGACTTGCACTCTCCATATTTAATATGGATTCATGTAAGGCTTCTTATTCTTCAAACTCCCAAATGTCAGGAAAATATACAGATTTTGTACATATTATGTAGTCCTAAACAGGATGAAGTGAGTGCAAAATGACAATAAAATTAAACCCACTTATAAAGGGACTATTTCACATGACTTCAAAGTAATTTTCTACAGGTGTAACTAACACAAGAGAGGAGAACATTTGGCTCTGTATTCATACATTCTCTCAGGCTTTAATGGTGTATTTGCTGGTTGAGCAAGAGACATCTCTGATCATAGATCTCCCCTAATGTGCTCCATACTGTATCAATGAGATCTAGCTACTAAATACAGACTGCAAGTGACAAGCTAAGGAAGGCAACAGGAGGTGTATTTATTGCTATTTTTAGGGAAAGAAATGTTTAGAATGAAGAGGCTGTGAGGACACGTTGAAATAGTTTTAGCTTGCAGGTAGGTAACTGTGCATGTGAAAAGAGAAAGAAAACTGAGGAAACAAAACCAGGAAAAGACTGAGATGTAAGAATACAAAAGACTACTTATGGCTCTGCACAGGAACATAGAGAAAGAAGAAAATAAAAAGAACAGGGAATATACTGAAAATAGGTTGAGATGAACCATCACCTTTGACAAAAAAGAAGTGAAAGAGAAAGCAGAAGGAGGAAAGTTAAAATAAAAATTAAGCCAATCTAAACCAGGTATGCTTTAAGCAAAGCATTTTGTAACAAGTTACATTCAGCTACTCTTTATAAGTCACATGCAATATGTTTGTAAAAAGTGCTTGATTCCGTAATTATGTTATGAAATCATATCATATACTTCTGTAAGATTAGGGGGGAAGGGGAGGAATTGTTTAACCAAGAATGGCTGCTACTAGATCTCTTTGTGTTCATGATGATCTAGTGACTATTTTTTGAACTGTTCTGCCTACTGATATTTGGCGTCTCCCATAAATAGCTCTGATATACACAAGGCGACAAGCCTTCTAATAGGTATGTCACCATTTTATTTTTGGCTATATAAAATGTCTCTGCTGAGGTCTCTTTTATGTATATGGGACAACGGCATTCCATTTACATTGATCCAGTACTGCATTCTTTAAATGCCACTTGAAAACAGAAGAGTCTTAGGAGTCTTATAAATAGACTAAGACACTGTGAGTTGTACAGTGAGAAGTTCAGAACGTTTACCCAAGAACATGCCGTAATCCTGCCTGTGTTCCTCACATCGTCTGTGATACCCAGATCCCACCCTCAATATGCTCAGCTCCTTTTAGTATGTCCCAAATATTGTCTGGAAAAGAGGCAACACATGCTGTGGCTGTTTCTGGGCTACATATGGGCTTGCTGGTATTTGCAGCTCTCTACTGATGGACAAAATGAAATGAACTAGTAAGTTCATGCCATAACACAGCCTAACTTCCAGCATGGATACTAATCTGGATCTTTCCTCTGTATGGAGAGATCCCAAAATGTGAAAAAAAATGAAACTTCAAATCTATACAACATTTAAAAGGTATCAAATGTGCTTGAAAATTTCCAAGAGGTCCAACATGAATGAGGAAGGGAAGGTGCCCAGATGTGTGAACAGTACAACACATATGCCTTGTTTTCTTTGGTGTAAACTTAACTCAATTCAATTCTTATCTTGGGTGAGAATATATAGGACACACAAGCAAAGAAGTGCTTCCTTCATTCATCCGACCAGTGAACAGGTTTTATTCCTACTCAGCATAAGTTCTCAGTCCCTTTAGACACTAGATACTATTGATCTCACTCCACAAGGCTTTATGCTCTTAATTTAAAGCCTAAGCAGCAGCAGCACTAACTTAAATGATGCTGGTCTAAACTGAACTAACCTAAGGCTTTGGATTCTCCAGGGCTTTGAGACTGACTTCACTGCAGAGCAGAATAAAATGGGGATGCCTCCTTCTGCCTTTGCAGTCTGCTCACAACATGGCTATAAAAAGAATGAAAACCAGAGAGGAATTGTGAGGATAAGAATACCACGAAAAATTCCACAAAGCCACTATTCTGAGATCTTGTGGTGGACATCATGAAAGAGATGCCCAAAAAAAGGAAGAACTTTCTCCAGACAATGACCTGTTCATACAGCTGCTTACTATGTATGACACTCCCCACAGTTGCAGAGCTATTCACAACGGTACATAGATATTTTTTCCTCACAGTTCCTTTAAAGCAGAAAATATTACTTCAATTTATTTTCATTCTACAGATAGGAATGGAGAGAGCATGATATATTGATTTGCAGAAAGCTACACAGAATGTCCGTACCTGAACCAGAAATCAAACCTTGGTCTCATCTGCATCATGCCCCAGTGCAGTATCGTCTAGGCCACCCTTCCTACAGGAATAAGACTATTATTTTCAGTAACCAGAGCCACAGTCATCACTCTCCTACTGTCTGAAGAAGCTTAGCTGCTTTTCTTCGCTACCACAGAGCTCTCCCTCAGGGAGTCAGGATCTGGGTTACTTCACTGTGTACAAACATTTTATTTTTTAAAGATGTTGCAGAGATACATTTCAAGATGTTACTTTTGCTGATATCAAAGAATTAATAAAACATTTAAAGTAGAGAATTTCTTCTACAGTGGCCTGCTAGTGAACTCTGTCTTAATTTGAATATTTTTATTCCAGCAATCACCTATTTGAAGCAGGGAGTGAGTGAAGAGGGAGATGGGGAAAAGGGAGAGATACAGAGGGAAAGAGGGAGAGACAGAGAGGGAGAGGCAAAGGGCATTAAAGTTGCTGTGAAATCCCATCAGGAATGAAAACAACCATTAGTCCCAAATTATGTGGAAGGCTTTTATAATGAAAATGCCCCATCATCAAAGTTACTTAGTTTCAGGAAACATTTTTCTCCAAACTGGTTTATAGCTGTTTATATGATAAGACTGCCGCCACCTTTCAAAACTTGTATTAAAAACAACTTCCTTCCATCAGAATAGTTTAAGGTAACAAATGAACAAAAAAATCTCAGTACGTAGAATGCATTTTGGCTTATTCCACTTTAAAGAACAAGTAGCATAGCGACTTAAATGCTCAGTTTTACATCTGTTGTGCTGTGGAGGTGTTCCTGCTTAGCAAACCTCTGAGAACAGCGTGTAACTCTTAGTGCAAAAAGCATATAACCTAAACTGCTCTTGTTCATAAAAAACAATAATGAAAAAAGATAATAGCTGGTCTTGCACAGGCAATTTTTGTTAGATGCCATGTTTGATATAATAAATAGATGCACACTGTTGAATATTTCATTCTTGTAACTTTAATTCTCATTGTCCTGGTTTGATCAAGATAAGATCAGTCCTAAATTGCTTTGGAATATTAGCTGGGTACGATGAATGTATTTTATATTCTCTCAACCGTAACTCATTACAAGGAACTTGCTTGGCATCAATAAGTCACTATCGCTTTTGTGTGTGTACGCGTGTGTGAGAGCGTGTGTGGCTCAATACCCTGCTGCTAGGCTATTTAGTGATAAAATCTGATATAATAAAATATTAATTACAGCTGAAAGGTTGGGTGAGAAATATGAACTCAATTACAGTCCCATATTGTGAACAAAGGGCAGGGTGAAAAAAATCCGTTCGTTATAGAGGGTCGGGATAATAAAAGAACAACTAGAACATTAGACTCAAGCTGAGTGCTCCCTAAAAGGCCACCTGTTATTAATCTTCACATCAGGGACAGAATTTCAGGTAAATTAGGTCAGGATTAAAGATTTTTTTCTGCTGATTTTTTTTTTCAGTCTTAACTAATTTAAGGATTTCTTTATCTGAGCATTTTTTTCTTTGATGTCACTGCAATTTAGTAATTAGAAATTTGTAACAAGCAGAAGGACACAGCAATTATAATTAAAGGTTAGATATCATACACATGGTACAAACGTATCACCTTATACGGTACAAAAATAGATAATAACTAGCAGTCGATTCTAAATGTCTTCGATTCAGTCAGATTGGCTGCTTTTCAGCACCAAGCTGTTGCAGATGTGGTCCTACCCTCTTAGAAAGCTATGGATTTTTTTTACAAAAACCTCCAGCAGTGGAATATAAGTTATTTTAAGACTTATTAATAAATATGTTTCTGTTCATCCGTTCAATTTACCTGGATGACTTCAGATGAATTACCAAAGATCTAACAGAATGTGACCAGATTGTAAAGAAGCACAACTGTGAGCCAAAGTTAGTCCAAATCAAATCATATGACCTTGAGATCATGTGTTTAGTAGTGATTCATAAGAACTGAACAATCTTATTTATTATTGCAGGCTAGGATGTGCCATTATATCATAAAATAAGATTTTCACTGTCTAAAGAATTGAATCCTTGAAGGCTTAACTTTTTAACAGTGTTCTCTGTTTCAATGAATTCTGAAACTCTGACAATATATTTTGGTACCAAGCCAGAAAACATATTTTCAATGAATTTACATTTATGATACTTGCAACAATCCAACAACCATTTCAAAGCTTCTTAATCAGCTTTATGTTCTTTGCTTATTTTTTTTTGAAGAACAAAGGAAAATGGTAAGTTCATAAATACAAGGAGAGAATAATATCTTGGTATACAGCAAGCGAGAAGCTTTTATAAACCAATATTACACCATTTAACCAGTTTTCAGGTTGCCAAGGCCAATTTATAAAACAACTGGAAAGCATGGAAAAAAAAGTAAAGTCTTGTCACAGATTAAAAGAAATTTAAAAAGCGAAACTGTCTAAAATTATTTAGTTTAAAAAAGAATGAAGTTGGAAGGGATCTAAAAGAAATATTTAAAACCAAAACCCATGGCAGAGCTGACTGATCCTTTCTTTTCAATCTGTCATGGAGAAATAAAATATTGATGCACAATGCCATTAAAGTATAGATCAACCAGGAAGAAACAAATGAAATTCTAGGAGTCTGAACAAAGGCAAACCAATATGCAGCTACCTGAGACATCATACAGCCCATCTTAACACACTCACTGGTAGCATTTCTGAAAGCGTATGCCTGACTCTCTAATGGTCAAGCAAAGCTCTACAGCTTGCAAATCGTAGGTCTGCTTCTGACTAGTATAGAAAAATTCATTACAACACACCTTCAGCTCCAGCAAAGTCCCTGATGATTTGTGAACCATCAGACTCTACCTGGTTACTTCCTGCTACATAAGACAGGATGAAAAGAAGAAACAATCTAGTTACTGTTATTGCAGAATTTGATACAGTGCTATGCCCCAGACTTCACAAAATAGACAGAGAATAGATCTAGCAAGGTCTAAATGACACTAAGTTGGGAGGAGCTGGGCAATCACCAGCTGCATGAAGTTCAACAAAGAGCAAGTGCCAGGTTCTGCACCTAGGACAGGGCAACCCTGGCTGTATGTGCAGACTGGGGGACAAGAGGCTGGAGAGCGGCCCCACAGAAAGGGATCTGGGGGTTCTGGTCGACAGCAAGTTGAACACAAGCTAGCAGTGTGCCCTGGCAGCCAGGAAGGCCACACACATCCTGGGTAATCAATAGTTGCACAAAGATAAAGCAAAAGAATAATTAAAAAAAAAAAAAAGAGAGAGAGAGAAATTAAGTGATTCAGTTTTAAAGAATAGGAAGATTTCCTCACTTCTAAATCAATGCAGAAATGGTAATATATACCATTCTGCTCAATCTCCAGTATCCATCTCACAATTTATGCTTATTATATAAGATGCTGCATCCAGAGCAGTGGTTTTCACTCTGTTCTCTGCAAATTTCTAGGGATACGCAGTTTGCAAAATATAAGAAAAACAAAAATATGGCTTATAGATGTAAAACCACAGTATAAAGATCTATGTATCTACTGCAATATATTTACGGGTTTACAATTTAAAAAAATAATTTCTGCTACGAAAAATGTATTACAAGTAAGCAATAATCTACTTCAATATTTTCCAGTAAACCATGAACTCCTGCAAACATTGAAATGTAACAACGTTCACATGTCTAACTGTATGGAGTTGCATAGCTCTTACTTAAAAATGCAAAATAATACACACATGCAAATTGATGAAGAAGCTTGGATATTACACAGGATCGAAGAATTTGTATTTAGAAGAGCAGATCAGCTAATGGATTTATGATACAAAGTTAAAGCTAAAACAGTAAATCATTCTACATTCCACAAAGCATTGTGCACTGGAAACCTACTACTGAACTGGGCTGGGGAATAAAGCAAATAAATGTATTAAAAAGAGCGGATTTAAAGTAGAGGGAGCATGCTTCAAGGATGCTCTGCAACCTGCTGGCTTATGTGCAGCACAGAAAAAAAATATTTGCTGAGACAGCTAAACGAATACACAAGCCAATTTCAACAGGTTTTTTATTCAAAGCTTGAAAACTGTTTACTGCTCATTAAAGCACTCACAGAGGATATAAAGTTTTTCATCTATTCAACCAGGGGATACAACATGGAGCACTGAGAGACTAGTTCAAACAGCTCTGCTGCGCTGTTTTAAGATGTTGTCTCATTTGTCCATTCTCTCCTTCTACCAGATGCTATGCTTTCATGGGAGACTCAGTGGTAAGCAGCACATGCTTGTGCTTCAGTTGCAACTGAAAAGACCAGTGTTATCACTTAGGCAACCCAAGGCATAGCAGATAAATTTACTCCTGCCAATTCTGCTGTGGGAGAGCAGGACCATAGCAAAAATAACCACAACAAAATTCTCATCTCTCAATGTTATCACCTCTTTCCACAACTTTAATGCAGTGGGTCCTAGTCCAGCAATTTGGAAATGGAGATTACTTTCTGTGTTCATTTTTGTCCTTTCTTCTTCACAAAAAGTCTCGGCAGGGCACTCTAATCAGCAGTGCAGAATGATGCAGGCAGATATAGAAAACCAGCCATTTTTGTAGCATTGTCCCCAGTTTCTCAGGACTTGTGTGGATAAATATGTCTGACCTTCTCTTCTGTGAGTGAAGGTGTAACTCGTCCTCCTCCCTGCACTGGGAATGATTCTGGAAAGATTAGGTGGCATAGAAACCCTGGCAGCATGATACTGTATGGCTCTTCCCACAGGAAATTTGGCTGTAGATAAAAGATTCTGCACAGTTTAGGATTAGAACAGATGTTAAATACAGATCAGACTCAGGTCTTGTGCTTCTACTACCCCGTGAGACCAATCCTGAAAACAGTTTCAGCTCTAGATGTGAGAACACAGTTAAATCATTCACCCTCATCTTATTTCCCCACGGCAATTTCTCCCCAAATTCAACATTTTTATAATGCCTTAGACATCTAGCCTACCACTCTCTGAGGCTGTTTTAGGCTGAGGCATTTATACTGCTCCTGACTAAACAGTTGCTGCTTTCAGTTGTACAGCTGAGTAAGTGACTCTAATGTTTCTTTATGTCATTTAATGTAATCCAGTTGAACAGATTAGCTTTTACTTAGCAATGCTTTAGAGTCATGATGCTTGCTGCAAATGCCAGTGGTTTTCTTCCCTGCTTAAATGAACAGTGTAACAGAAAGAAAGTCCTCATGTTAATGTTCAGGAAAATGAATAATCTTTCAGCATCCAGTATGGGAAATGGCAGTGTTTCACTCTGAGAACATCTATAGTTTTTCTTCTTCTTTCCAGGTAGCATTCCTCATTATTCTTTTGTCTCCTTTAATATTACTTAACATTATATAAAAGCATTCACTTGTTTGTACGGAATGCATGATCTAAATGCTTTAGTGCACACAGAATGGTTCAATCAAATTTTATTTATACTAACTGTTAGGAAGTCCCCCAGAGCACTTTGTCCTGTAAACCACAGTACTCCTTCCGTGCATTTATGTATTAGTAATAGAATCTTTTTTAATGCGGTCATTTAGTGTTTGCTAGTGAATAAAAGGCTCATATAAATTTCCTCATAAAAAATAGTACCAGAAGGAAAAAACCTAAGGTCAACTGAAGTATGAAGATGCACCCCTGTAAGAGAATCTATAGAAAAAGCATTTATATAGTACAGGTTAATTCTGTGTTGTAACCTAAATTATATTTAAAAAAAAAAAAAAAAAAAAAGACTTCTGGCTCCCTGACAAAGACAGCTCTGGTATGTGTGACCCTCTTGACAAAGCTTGTGCCCTACTGAGGGATGACATATACAGAAAACTCAAAAGGGACTTTGGGAACTATAGTGCCATGTGACCATCCGTCACAAAACACTGCATCATATAATAATTTCTTTAAAATTATTTACCACCACCTTCCTCATGTTTGTATCTGTATCTGTTCCAGAGCTTCAGTTCACCACTGAGTAGAAGCTTTAAATTTGATTCATTTACATGTTTGTTTAGGTGCTCTCTTAACTGAAATTGTTCTTTTTCCTCTCTGAAGTTTATTGCTCTGAAGTTATTTTTGGAAAACAACCGTATCTTCTTTTCATCTTATCTGGCTGGCTGAAACAAATCTAGCTCTCAGAGTCCCTCCACATACATGTTTACCAGCTCCGTGATCGTTCATGCCATAAAACTCTGCTGCTGTGGTGCTAGTATATAGATTAGTATTTCTCGGTATATCCGAGCTGTGCACAGCAGTTCACACAAAGTCCTGCCAGTGTCTTCTATAATGTCATTTACAGATTGTCACCTTTGCTGGAAACCCTACCTGCTGTGTGCAGTCTATTTGACTATTCCACAGCCAAGCCATGTTTTGATGACTCACAGTCATACCACAAGCCATCAATACACACTTTCTTCGCTGCTGTTATTTCCAAAAATAATCCTCCATCTTACAGCAAGTATCCTTGTTATTAGCTCGTAAATGCAAAACCTTGCATTTCATCTTATTTGTGGTAGGTTAATCCTGAAGAATATTCAGTACTTCCTGTACATCATTCCCATCCAATGCTGTAGGATCTGCTTTTACTGGCAAGTGGTTTTCAGCATGTTACATTGATATTTGATACTTATAAATAGAACATGCAGAATGTTATTGGTCACCTCTCCATCGTTAACTCAACACTTCACAGTACAGCACAATGAATATGTACTTACATCATGGCCGCTGGTTTAGAGCTCTTGTGAGCCACTTAAAAATATATAGTTAATTTAAATTCTATGAAAGAAAAGCAACTGAATACAAAGAACTATGAAAAATTCAAAGCATATGACATGGCTAAAGGATAGAAAGATCGATGTGCAACACTGACAAGGCTTCGGTATCTAGAGGGACCAAGCAACTTCCAACATGACTTTCAAGACTGACCTGAGTGCTTATTTAGTCAAAATGGGTGAACAATCACTAAAAGTGATTTTACACTTTGTACCTGGGATCTCTCACTACGGAGTCTGGCACTCAAGAACAAAAACGCTGATGAGATTCAAATGCCCATGAAAATACACCTGTAGCTAAGTGATAAAATGTTCAGTTGTAAAACGTTATTCCACGTTGACATTATGGATACAGGAAGATGGCAAATGCATAATGCACAGAGTGTCAACAGTGAAAGCTTCCAGAACATCAATGGGTTATATGTGTCTGACTATTCCTAACCACAGCGTTACAGGAATTCTGAATGGGTCACCCAGCACTGGGCTACCGTGATACCTCCCTTCAAAAAATGATTTTGGAGAGCCTCCAGAAAGTACATCCCCACATAATCCTGTTCAATGATTGCTCATGGAAATGTACACATTTCATGTACTCCCTCTTCAATCCTTCCACAGCACACAGTAAAACGAAAACAAATCCCTGGCATACTTCAGTAAATACAGGACAACAGTATCTCTTTCCTGTGTTTTCAAAGAGTGTTCTGGTTGTTCTGTGTTGGAACTCAGGCACATATAACCTGAGCGCACTTTTTAAACCATGCAATGCAGTAACTTCCAGTGATACTCATCACTCTTTCATTATGGTCCCTAAATTCTTCAGACTTTTTTTAAAACTAAACACTTTTATCTTTCAAGGAAAGTGCCCAGGAAATACACCTGAGTCTCCTACATCCTCATTGAGAAAGAGAAACACGTCTCTTAAATACTCAAGAGTGTTACTGAGAGAGATGAATGTAGGATTCTACCTCTCATGTAGTCTCTTCCAAGTGATCAGTGTGACCATAAGAAAGGAACTGCCTAAACTCAGCCAGAAGTAGATGCTTATGTTTAAACACCTTAAAGGCACTCTTTTCAGGGCTTTATAGCATAGGTCTACGTCTGCTTAAGATACAAATCTCTAAGGTCTCTCTGCAGAGATGTGTGGCAGTCATGCCTGCTCTTTCCACAGTGACCCAATGGTCTGAGCAGGGTTCTCAAAAACTACTGACCAGGGTTCAATACCGTGTTCAAACTGAGAGGCTTTCACCATACCACTCCCAACATCCAACCTCCCAGGCTGTGTTACTGTCTCCTCCTACTAAGGTTGGCCAGCATGCAGACAGAACCGTAAGAATCAGAGAAGAAGAAAGAGAGCATTCATGAAGGAATCTGTCTGATCAAATGGAGACTCTCCTTATTTTGTCAATTATTTCTGTTTTTATTCAATGACCATCTAAAATAAAACATATTAAAAGTCCTGTGAGAAAGGAACAGGATTTCATGTCTTCTGCTTGCACAGGAGGAGCTTTGTGCTCCCACTTAGAGGTCTCTGCTGGTTTTCTGATAACACAGGAATGGCTGAGAACAGGCTCGCTGACTTGCTAGGACTGAGCTGCCTACAATCCACTTAGGCTATATGCATAACAGGATATTAAGTAGACCAATGGTACACCACCCTCCCTGTTAAACGGTTTGAATGACTTCCAGAACGGCTTTGGCATCAGCCAGTTATCACTCACTCTCACCAAAATTTCTGGATATGGATCAGGGCCCCTTCCCAACTGGCAGTCTGTAGATGGTCCTTCTGCCTGGGAGCCGAACATGAACTGTTCTTAGCCAGCTGGACTCAGTACCAGAAAACGGTATGGGGCATCCAAAATTCACAAGTAAATATGCTGACCTAAAGTCTGAACTTCAGTAGGCTAAATATGGCCCTTGGAGGTCTGAATAGATGTTCCTTGGAAAGTGGCTGTGGAAAAAATGACAGCGGTCTGTGTGCACTCAGAGACCGAGCCATTCATTGTAAAAAGTAGATTCAATAAAAACATGTTTTAACAATTCTGACTGAAGTTGGCATTCCGGAGCTAGCGAAAATGGTATCGGTTCCAAGAGTTTATTATTCACAAGCTGAATTGCTATGGGACTTCAGCCTTAACCAGGGAGACTGGAAAAACCCAATGGTCCACAGGCTGCTAGTGAGGAAGAGCCTCACTGAACTAGATTGGCATGCTGTCAGAGCGAGAGGTGAGCAACACAGAGAAGACTATCATTAGGAATTAGGCAAATGTATCCTCTCCACTGCACTGCATCCTACTTAAGGCCAGCATGTAGAAGGAAGAAATCATAATACAAATTAAAAAAAACAAAACAAACAAACAAACAAAAAAAAACAACAAAAACCAGAGCATCATAACAGTGCTGCAAATTTTTCAGATGTCAATTTATACCCAAGCCCTTGAGAAAGTATTGGTGAGTTATGAAACTGAAAAATAATCTCTTTGGAGAAACAGAATAATCTATTTTCTCTTTTGTTCTGGAATTGCTCCAGCTAGCTTGCTTTATTTATAATAGATAAATTTCTATTAATCGCATTGCTAAATGACAGATAGTGTTGTGCTGGGTTCTCATTGACACAGGAATCAATGCTCCATTTACCCTGGGACTGTGAGACATCACAGTAAAAGGGCCATGGAAATTTCTGAATAAGTCAGCAGGACATGTGAAACTGCACTGCTCATGCCCAGGCAACATGTACCATAAATTCTAACTCAAGTCACAGTAAAAAGCCAAGGACAAGTTCTACTGCATAACAAAAAAGAATTACAGCGTTTTTACAGCATAAGCAATTATTGTACTGTTCCCTCAATGAAACTGAAATTGACCCTTCTGCTGTAAATAATTATACTTGTTGCTATAAAGAAGTGACAATTATGGGCATCAATAAAACCCCATCCCTGCTGCATCACAGACATCCTCAAAAAAGTTTACTGGCTGCCTTACAGGTTGTAAAACTATGATTTGGAAATACAGTTTGCAGGCAGGTGCTGACCCTACAGCACACAACTCAACTCTTTATGTTTAGAGACCCTTAAACTATAGAAAGGATGCTTGTGACAAGCAAATAAAGAAGCAGACAGTAAGTTCCCTTCATGCTCTTTAAGCCTTGTGGTCTCGCAGTATTTCAAGAGGCTGTATTTTGGACATGACATTTCAGAACACTAGTGAGTTACTAATGCTTTTTGAACATGTATAGTAACGTTATTTCAACATAACTATTTATATTTATCATAAATCCACCAAACATCATCTAGACTGTTTTATCAGTGAGCTCTCGAAAGGCCAAAGTTCACTTTTCAGTTTATTGAGAAGCTTTCCAAATCTTTCCCATTACTGTATACTTTTGATATTTCTCTCCTCAGCTGTGTCTCCATGAGGTTTTCTTTTTTTCTCATTACTGCATTACAACCCTTGTCATGTCACTGGGAATAGAAGGAAATTACAATAACATGCTAGCATTACATAACACGGTAAGTAGGAATTGTGAGTGATCAGAGCTAAAAATACAGGTTTTGTAATGCTTTTACTTGCATTTGCGGTTGCCGTGTTTTTGTCCACACAGAGTGCTAACACGTCTCTCATTGTGTAAATCAGCATTCTCCTGTTTCAAAGCTCATTTGTTCACTTATCCTGAATTTATAATAATACTGATGTCTGCCTCCGTAATATATGCACGGTATCCTGCTCTTTTAGGATCCCATCTTTTAGGATCTTTTAGGATCCTGCACCTTTGAGGCCCAGCTCTGTGGTTGCCATGTACTCACAATAACATGAGTGCCCCATGGCCTCTTCAAGGCTATGGAAAATACCCCAAAACATTTGCATTCAGGCTGCTGGAAACCCTGCTTCTTATTGAGTTCTAATGATAGCTGTCGCTGGTCTCCAAACAGCCTGGCTGGCTTGCTAGCTTTTGTACACGAGCAAGCATGCAAAGCTTGCTGGCTTTCTCGATGGCCAGCGAAACCATTTGATCTGCTGATCTGCTGACCAGGCAGGTGCTCTTGTGAAGACCATAGGTTTCAAGGATTAAGGAAGTTAGTGGCTTCTCTAGAAGGCTGGCTGTCAGATTTGTTTCCCCAAAGAAGGCTTCTAACAGGCTGTCTCTCAGACTTCAGATGATCCCATTTCTTCAGATGGAAGTGTCTCAGCTGTATCGCGTGTCCTAGCTGACGTGGCAGAAGGACTGCAAACTCCTGCTGTCATCCTATTAGAAAGTGAGTAGACACAGTGACCAAGCAGAGGGGGTGGCCAAACACCTATCTGGCTGATATTCATAGCACTGGTGATGCTGAAAGAAAGAGATGAGGCCCTTCGATATGCCTTTCTTCCCTGCAATGTGTGTGGCAGGGAGGAGAGCAACCACGACCTCTGCTTCATGTGCAGCGCGCAGTGGCTCTAGTGGGGAACTGCTGTGTTACAAAGGGGTCTTTGCATTTCAAAGGTGACAATCTCAGTTTAATTTACTTCTTCTTCCTGCCAGCCAGTGGGTAGGAATTAGGTCTTTCACTGAAGAGCCATTATACTACGAGTGGTGCTGAAATGGCTAAACCACGTGAAGAATGATTTGCTACCTGGGCTCGAGTTGACAGAGGTTTCTTTACACTATGAATCTTAAGATGAATCGTGCTGTTCCCATCCCTGGGACTATATGCAGAAGGCCTTAATTCCAGCTATGACAATGAACCTAGTATTTACAGGGTGCCTTTAAAGGTCTCGCTTAGGCCAATATGAAATTGTTCTAATTGCTCTAATCTCTGTGGAATTTAGACAATTTGAGCACGCCATGAAATGTTTACCCAACTAAGTAGTAGAAAGGAGTGCTTATCGCTTTAGATAACGCGTAGTTTGAAATTTCTAAGGTCGTTTTCAGCTGCACTTCAAAATACCTAATAACTTAATATAGCCTTTTGAGCTGAAATATAATATAAATCACTTCTTCAGGGAAGAGAGATTAAAGGTAAGTTAAGTTTCAAAATCAAGCACTTCAAATAAAGAGATGTTTGACTCATTTTCCCAGTAAGAGCTGTTCCTTTTTTAGGTCACCCCATCTATGTGCTGAAGAAGTTGGGCACACCAATGATAAAGGGGAGGAATTAAAAATAAAAAGACTGCCTTCACTTTAGCACAATCTCAACTCACATGATTCAGTTTATCTGCGTATGGGTTCCTTTGACTGACCTCAGCCTGTGCAAAAAATACTCTGGCATGCAAAATGCCATGTATGGCATCGAGGATGTGGTTAGCTGATTTGATTAGCTCTGTTTGGTTACTTCTTTTACTCCTGGCTGGAAGAGGAAGGTCCCAGGTTTTTGTGTTGTCTATAAGACCAGAAGGAGTGCCTAAATGGGACATTGATTGGAAGAGTTTTACAGGGCAAATCCTGCTCACAGAAGCTCTGCACTGTAAGGTGAGAAAGGTCAAGTGCTATCCACAAACTCACCAATGACCAGAAGGCAGAGCAGAGCCTGGATGGCCTTGCCTTGTCTTTTATCCTTCTTGCTCCTTCCCCCAGTGTGCTGTTCCCAGAGGACTTGCTATCACCAGGTGTTTCTGGTATTATCTGGGACGAAATCTTTGGGATACTTACACTTACAGCATTTTAAGGATGTGGCTCTGAATAGCAGGAGGAGGGTGGTATGGTGACAGCATTTTGCTGATTATGCTAGTCAGATAAAAGAAGTGGAAACACTCAACCTTTATCGAGGCAAGACCGAATGGAAATTTATGTGACAAAGAAAACTTGCTTCTGCCGCTGATGCTAAAAGCTTGCAGGAAAACTTTTCCAGAGAAGGTCACAAGAACCTTTTATAATGGAATGCAGTAAACAGTCTAAAGCTCTTCCTAACATAGATGAATACATAAATAACACTAAATGCATGCAGTCATTGAGCATTACATTTTTCATTCCCGTGTATGAGCCAGATCTTTGCAATACATTAACATTCCTTAGTTGAAGCAACTGGAACTGACCAATCTATGGACCTGCATAAGATCTGGCCACAGGATCTTTCAAACTTTAAGCTAATTTGCACTGGAGAAGTAAAAGGTAGAAATGATATTGCCATGAAAGTGTGAGTACCTCAACATATGTTCAATAGCCCTTATATAAAAATATTCACAGTTTTATGATTTTTATGCAAATTATTTAGAACTTTACTGACTCATATGCACGTACCTTTGGGAAAAAAAATCCACGATTACACATATATTATGCAATTTCCAAAGAGACATCATATTAAATTAAAAAAAAAAAAGCCTTGCAAATTAAAATCATTCTAGAAATCAGAATAGCTTGGCCAACTGTTAAGTAAATACATATATTCATCATTACTGAATGCACTACTGCTTTAAACATACATAATTCCAAAATAATCTCCTTGAAATAAACACAGCAACTGCCATAAGACCTGAAATTGAAGACAAAGCAAGCAGTATTTGTTGTATTAAAACTCTGACAAAATAGATTTTAATCATGTCCAGTCTTACAAAGTCTAAAACAACCTGGAATGCCATTTGGCCTTCATGATTAATGTGTACTTTATCATTGTAAACAGAGCTTCCTGAACATTTCTATAAAGTCTGTTTTTTGAAGCAACATTTAAACAAGCAGCATTGCCCTTTCTCTCCTTTTATGTTGTGGTGGTTGTGAGAGGATTCTAAATAAGTAAGGAGATATCAGGATTTTTCATATTTCATTAAAGAATTTAATCACAGGAAAGAAAAATAGAAAAAAAAAAAAAAAAAAGCTGCAATACCAAGTGACCTCAGGTATTAGCTTCATTGCCTTGAATGGCAGAATTTGTGCACTCCTTATCCATCTCAGGAATTAAAGAATTTTATGTGACATGGCTGACGTGCTGATCAATAAAACAACAACAATCATTTACACTGCAAGTTTAGTGCAGTTTCAAAAACCTGCATTAACCAAGCTGGTGCTTGTAGCAGAATCAATACACAAGGCATCATTCTTAGTGATGTGCATAAATGAAGTATGACTAAACTTTTAACACCCGATGAATATAGATTAAGATGATAACATCCATATGCAGAATGTGTTCTGCAAGCTATGCAATGACAATATACTTGAGAGTCTAATGCACAATAAAATGTTAAAAGTATTGAGAAATTCCTACTTTAGTTTTCATTCTCTGCTTCACGAATTATTTACATTAAGAGTTTGCAGTCAGCTTTCATTTAAGACCTGTTGCAAAGGACCTCAGCAAATTTGCTGCTGTGTTCATCTGTTTCTGTCAATTCTAAATCTTCGTGTTACTTTAAATCCCTCTTCTTATTTTCTTAACCACTCATCCCCTTATTTGGTGTACTTTAATCTCCTAATAGCTTCTTTCTGTTGTCAGTGAAGCTTCTGATGTGTCACTACTGCTATAGGAGTCAATCATCTTTAGTTCACGATGCAGTTTGAAGGAATTAAACTGTTTTTTATTTATGGTCCTATATGTTTGTGTTTAAAGCAAAACGAGTCTAAACAGTATTATTTTGATCCAGATGCCTGAATGCAGAAAGACTATACCACGTTTTAGGAGGTAAAGGAAGACAAATATCAAATCGTTCTGTTTATAATCTAATTTGCTAAATCAAACAGTTTCACTGTATCTGTTTTAATTGCTTTCTGTTCTTTTTCTCAGCGTGTTCAGACTTCCTGAAAGTGTTATATTTTCCTTTTAAAAAGTTGTCTGAATGACCAACAGTATGACATTTCCTAAATTCAGACATACATACATTCACCTATGCAAACATGTAATATATAGTGCAATGATGAATATTGCATAATACAAAAAAAATTTAAAATGGAATATTCTGATGAAATGCTTCAAAAATGTTATTTTATGTATATATAACAGATCTGTATTTCCCACGCTAACAGAAATTACCAAAACCTCAGCAGCAGGATGGAAATAACTGATAATCATTCACTACAGCTGGAAACATTTCCCAATAGTAACAACAGGATTGACCATTACTGAGGCTCCATGGTTAGTCAAAAGGAAAAGCATCTTAAACCTCTGAAAAAAATGTATGTCACTCATCTGTATTTTCTTCTCTTCAGAGTATTAAGCTCATTATTTGTTATCATTCAAAATAATCTAATCCTCTGTTTTCTTCACTGAAAAGCAGGCATCTTTTACTACAATAGGTGTGAAACTGTGATATAAACCACTGCAAATTGGAAATTCATTAGCAGACACTATATAACACTGAAGAACCTACGTTACTGGTTTTCTCTTTTTTTGTCCCCTACTTCTGCTTTCATGGTCAATTAAAAGTAAATACTTCATGAATGTTACAGTACATATTTTTTAAATTGGCTAACTTACTAAGAGCTGATTATCTTAAATCTGTGAAGTAAACAAGAAGAGAGAATATTACAGACAGTAGCTCAGCATAGAAAATGTGATATGCCCTTGAACTTATAACACTGCAGTAAGCAATTACCTTAAAGAAGCCACCCACACAACAGAACTATGGCTTTGTTCCTTATCTTCAAAGAACAAGCCACTTGCATCTGGATCAAATCCTTTAAACAATACATGAACACTCAACATCAAAGCACTTTCATTTTCTTCAGTTATTTAATTTAATTAGAGCTAATACAGACATGAATTTAGACACTGATTGCTGTGTAGAAAATCCCCAGAATACATGTTCAAGAAATTAATCAATTTGGTTTTAATTTTATAAAGATTTTTCCCCCAGTACCTGACAGGAGCGCCTCTGCTCTGTGCAGGTTTCAGCAAGACTGTCACAGTGCTGTCAGTTTGATTCAAAGGTGTTTCGAGTTCATATGGTGGCATAGAGGGTGCTAGAATAAGAAAAGAAAAGAGGCAAAAATAATCATTAGTCCTGTATTTCTTCTTTCAGGAGCTGTATCTTCATTTGAATATTTAATTCTAAAGACTCCTGCAAATATAAAGACAATATTATAGGTCTAACGTGCTTTCAGTTACAAATATGAGATAACTTTTAAACAACTTCAGTGAAGAAATTAAAGAAATCCTAGCTCACTGTCAATTCCAAGACAGCCAACAGTTCCTAATAAGGATAAGTTTTCACAAAGTACTGAAAGTCCCTGACTTGGAAATGAAAATTTAAATTATTTCAAGAAGAGCATCTGCAAATGTGCATGCCAGAGTGGCTATAGCTTTTGAAACTGTGAGCCCAGCTTCCTCAGTGTGTTTGTGGTATTAGGCTACGCTCTCAGAACTTGTCATTTCTGCAATTTTAAGTAGTGCTGTAGCTGTCACAGGCCTATTGTCCACCACAGGAATCATTTACAATAATCAAAAAGGATTATCACCATGAGAACTTATCATAGTTTGAAGCCACACTTAATGGCACTTTTGCAAACTGTATCTTCATTAAGGAATTACAGCTGTGATTAAAATAAATGATGCCTCAGTTACTGTCTTTTACTGTTGTTACTTTTTTCAATGCTATCACCTACTTGCATTTTTATCATTATATTGAATGGAAGGCTGCTCAGTTAATTGCTTGTTTAGCAGTTTGTTGTATCCTTATTGTCCCCTTATTAATGATGATACACAATTAATAGATTTAAAGGCTACTGAAGCACAAAGTGATCATTGCAATAACCTTTTTTTGACCACAGGAATAATGCAGGACAATGAACTTCCCTAAATTAATTCCTGCTTGAGCAGAAAATATATTTTTGATGAGAGAAGATCTTTTCTTTAGTTCTGGGTTCTCCCAATGGCTAATTATACTCATTGTTGAACATGAAAATTTATTTGGCATTTGAATTCATTTAGCTTCATCTTCCAGATGCTGGACACTTTGTGTACCACAGTGATTTAGTTACTCAGAGTACGTTGTACTCTGCATACAGACAGTATCATAGAATCATAGAAAAGTTTGGGTTGGAAGGGATCCTAAAGACCACCCAGTTCCAACCCCCCCTGCCATGAGCAGGGACACCTCCCACCAGACCAGGTTGCCCAAAGCCCCATCCAGCCTGGCCTTGAGCACCTACAGGGATGGGGCATCCACAGCTTCTCTGGGCAACCTCTGCCAGTGCCTCACCACCTTTGAGTGAAGAATTTCTTCCTTATATCTAATCTAAACATACCCTCTTTTAGTTTAAAACCTTTACCCTGTGTCCAGTCGCTACAGTCCCTGATAATGATTCCCTCTCCAGCTTTCTTGGAGGTCCCGTTTAGGTGCTGCAAGGCCGCAATAACGTCACCCCGGAGCCTTCTCTTCTCCAGACTGAACAATTCCCTCAGCCTCTCTTCATGGGAGAGGTGCTCCAGCCCTCTGATCATCCTTGTGGCTCTCCTCTGGACTTTCTCCAACAGGTCCATGTCCTTCTTGTGCTGGGGGCCCCAGAGCTGCATGCAGCACTCCAGGTGGGGTCTCAGAAGAGCAGAGTAGAGGAGGAGAAGCATCTCCCTTGACTTGTTAGCTAGTTGTATCAATTCTTAAGCTCTTCTAGCAGATTAAATAGTTCCATCGACATGAGTCTCTCTCTTTAAAGTGTATATTCCCATCCTTTGCACCTTCCCACTATTATCTGCACCTACTTGAAAGATGTATACAAACTTCTCTCGCCTTTATCCTTATTTCCCTATACATCTACATAAGGATTGCATTAATGTTTTTGTCCACAGCTCTTCAGTCTGATGTGAAACCACTAACATCTTCATCGTTTTTCATTGATATTCATCAGCCTAGGCTATGAGCTGTGGTTCTATGAGTCCCACCTTTGACTCTTGGCTACTTCTTCTCTCCACAGATACTTGGGCAACATCTATTCTTTCCTTTTCTTCTGTCTAGGTTAGTTTTCTTCCTCTTCCACATTGTGCACAAATGAAGGGGCTTATTAATAGAGAAAGAAGGAGATATTCTTCCTGTTTGCATTTTTTGCAATTGCTCACCCTGGTCTTCAGCAGCAGAAAGGTCAGACCCAGTAAAAGGTAAAGATTTTAGAGGCTATGTATCTGTGGTGGGCCACACTGAGTTGATGCACACACAGGCAAGACTCTTTAAGCTCAGAGAGCCTGAATCTATTTAGTGAGGATGGCATCTCAAGCTGCTCAGTTCTGTCAAGTTTCCACAGTTTGTGTGCAAATTGTAACATTTATAGTTTGCTCAAATCTGGAAAGATTTTCAGAGTGATGGCTCAGATTAATGTCTGTCTTCTCGCTAAATATTCAAACCCCTGTTTGAAAACACTTCAGTAATGTGTTGGTCACAATAACTTTTCAGTATGTCAGCCATGTTCCTGAAATGGATGAAATTCTTCTGGGTGAGAAAAGCAGCATAAAAAAAATTCAGCCTGTCTTTTCATGAAGTTATATGCAACAGAAAACAGTGTCTTCCAATACAGTGCCCATCAATTTTGATAGAAGGCATGGCTACTAGCTCTGCTTTTAGTAATGCTTATTTACATAGAGATCATTTCATCCATCAATGCCAATCACACAACTGTAGAATGAAACATGGCAACTATTTACAGTACAGAATAGTACTACTCATCAACTTAAGACAGGAAATTAAGACTAGGAAAATGCAGTCTAGAGCCAGACAAATTAAAATGACTCAAGTTGCAATGACTCAATTTAGAAATTGGTCAGAATGTGCTGTTGCCACCTCATATGTTCTAAAAAGGTTCTGTGAAACTTTTTATCCATAAATGTTCAGCATTTTCATTTCACATCTCTTCAAAACGGAGAACAGAGGCCACATCCAGAGCCTCAAAGCCTCATAGGTGAGACAATGACAATACAGGCCTATAGCACTGCAAAAAGGACACCATACTCAACAGCTAAAATTTCAGTTGTGATTTTTCAAGGATACTAAGAAATGCATGTATTCTGCTTCTATTTAAAATTCATCAAGAGACTGGCCTTAACTACCCAAGGACAAGTCTTAAGCATCCCTGTTAGCACAGTAACTAACATGAAGTAATGAGAGAGTGGGGTGCAGGCAAGACAGCTTGCAGAACCTCACCAGATGGTTGCTTGGAGGTTTGTCTCATTTCAAGCATGTCCATTCACACTAATGAGTTTCAGTTGGGGACAAACCAAATTTAGAAAAGAACGACAATTTAAACCACAGCACTGCTCCCAAATGCCCAGACTCTCCTCTATTCTCATCACACTCCTCCTGTCCTCATTCTAATAAGGCCTGATTCTGCCATCCTAACTCATATCAAGTCTTCTTATGTCAGAATTTACTTTCTGACAGAAAATGGTTTTGCTCAGTGTGAGAAAAGTGATGGAGAATGAGCCCCATCTTTACTAACCAGTGTTTATGCACTCTTCTAAGAATAATTTTCTAATTTGAAAACTATCACCTGCTATCTTTTCTTTTTTTCTCTACAGTCTACAGTCAATAATTCCCACCTGACATTAACTGTCCTTTCCTATAATAAAAAGTAATTGCCCCGATTAACAGTTATTTTTAATTCCAATGAGGACAGAAAACGACTGATTGGGAAAAGTATACAGAAAGAGAGTAAAAAGAAAGAAGATTTTGTATCCAAATGCTTTCCCTTATCCTTTCTGAAAAGCAAATTTGACCACAAATAGATCAGGCAATTTTCTTTAAACATTACCAAAGAGCCATAGTTCAACTGTCAGTTTAATTCCCAAGAAGACTGTAGAGAAGTTAAGAGGAAAGGGATTTCAACTGTAACTTTGCAAAACATTTTGTCATCAATTACATAAGCATTTTAGAGTATGTAATGGTATTGCAACCCATCAGCTAGAGAAATAAAGTGTTCCTCTGCCTCTGGGAGGGCTTTAAAATATTGTTCATGGATCTGCAGAAGTGACAGAGTCATGCTGCTCGTGTCTGAAAACCACTACTCCTGATGTTCTTGTCTAATACAGTTTCATATCCACTTCAGTCCACACGCCTGCTAGGACGTATGCTGGCTGGCAGTCAGCTGCACTTTCTAAGAGAGCGTTAGACATACAGTATTTCTGTTCTACTCTCAATTGTTCATGGCTCATTAAAGAGATTTTCCAGCACTGTTACTGTGCTAATTTAGAATCGTGTCAAGGCTGAATAAGCTCTGAATGGAACCCTCATCCTCATGTCCCCAAAAACCCTACGCTAAACGTTGCAATAGGAACTGGCACTGACTGTAGGCACATAATTCATAGGGTATCTTGGGTGGTAAGTTACAGCTGTGAATAGGAATTTCAAAGTACTAGCAGATATTTAAGCACTTGGAAGTTTTTCAGGTGTGTTACTTTTGCATCTTCAAGGATAAACACTTATTTTACTGTTTTTTCAATTTGCTGCTTGTAAAATCCTGAAGAAGAAATAAGCAATGAAAGAATTACCCGTGTCATTATATTGTAAGCAAACAATAATACTCTTTAAACAAATACCTGATATTTTTGTGGTGAATTGATTTGTGATTGGAGGTCCAAAACCTTTAGCTGTGCTGGCTCTGATGGTAAAAGAGTAGGTAGTGCCAGGATACAGTCCAAAAAAGAGGTAGTGTGTTTCATTTCCTAGCTTTGAGACTCGTCCACTTTGATTGGATAGATCTATTTCTGGGTCAAAGGAACTGACTGCTTTGTAGGTGATCTGCAAAAGAATAAGAAAGTTATAAACTGTCTTGAGCAGATGGACAAAGATTGCATCTTTATCCAGTAAACCCTTCTGATGTATGCGCTGTCAGACATTTTATGATAAGCTATCTTACTCTCTTATACTCTTCAAATCCTGAATCCCATGAAGGAACACGGAAACTCAGCCGTAACTGGTACGAGTTATTACTTTTATAGATACAGAGACTTAGAGGCAGCTAGATTACAACTCTAAAGGATGGATTCAGGCTTACATTAATTCCTTCAAGATGCTGGCTTTAACAATGTCATTTTTTGAATTCATCTTACTGTTGGTTTTGATCAGCAACAACAACAAAACCAAAAACCAAAAACCAGTAGAAACGCATAAACAAATAACAAAAGGGGTGGCCTCCGGTTCTAGCTGACTTGACTGTAACTGCACTTTGCTCTAAATAAGATTATCCTTAGAAGATGATAAGGGTAGCTTAAGGCAAAATTTTCAGGAAGTGGGTAGAGCTTATATTTTAGTCTAAAGCTTAGATATTGTAATTGCTAATTTGGAAATTTTCAGGTCATTATCTTGTACCTAGGTCAGATTCTCCTTTGGAGGAAATGGGAGATAAAATGTTAATATATGCAAAATGTATACTGTATCCTCGGTTCCTTCTTTGATTCAAACAGTATTTTTAGTTTTCATTAGAAATGTTAATATAAGTTCACAGCAAAACTTGATCCAGATTTTTATATTAATTACTAATTTCCATGCACTGTAATGAGAACTTAGAAATAAAAAATCCATTAAAAAATTAAAAATGATTCATCCCTCCTTTTTACTTATAAAGTTTCATTTGCATGTGAATATGTATAAATTCAACATCGTTATTATTTAAAGTGATAATTGACATTCTTTTTGCTATATACCATATCTTTCTAATTAAGAAGATACACAAAACAAAACTTAGAAGCATGCAAGTGTTGGTATTATACACCTTTAACAGCTGCAGTTTCCTAAAAACTCTGACAATGAAAATTGGTTCCTAAACGAGACACTAAATATAACAACAATGAAGTACTGAAAATAAGTAATAAAGCCCTTTGATGCCATCTGGATAAACTCTGACATTTTTTTGCTTGACATAGGCAGATCTTCTGCAATTCTTCATCCATAAACTGAACTGAAATTATGTTGAAAAACACTCAACCAACCCTCCCAATTCTAAGAAAAAATAGATGAAACTACCAAATAAATTAATTTTTATCAAAATTAAATTAATTTGCCCAATTTGCCTCTTCCCTCCTGCCCACCCCCCAAATACACATTTCCTAATAGAATCCCCTTTTCTGATGGTAAAAGTTGTTCTGTCTGCTTGAGGGAGAGTGGGCCATATAGCTTTTGAAGATTTTAAAAGGCTGGTTAGACAACTACATGGCAGCCACGTTTTGTATAAACTTGATCCTGTTTTGGAGCAGATATGTGAACTAAATGAACTCTTGCAGCTCCATTTAACTCTGTGATCTATGTTTTGATAATTCTTAACTGGATTTTTTATTATCTCATGTGAGATTTATTTAAAGTGAAACCTGGATGTCAGAGACTTAGCTTACAGAATCACAGAATCATCTAGGTTGGAAGAGACCTCCAAGATCACCGAGTCCAACCTCTGACCTAACGCTAGCAAGTCCTCCACTAAATCATATCACTGAGCTCTACATCTAAACGTCTTTTAGATTCTTACCTTAGATTCTTATACATTTTTGTACAGTGCTTAATTACTAGATAGCTAAGTGGCTGGTGTCCCCTAGAGAAATATGTTCTCCCAGGGGCTATGCAGAACAAAAGAAGTGTTTTGCCTGGTTAAAATGAACTTGCACTGTTTCTTTATTTTACTCCTACTTATAAGACTATTCCTACCTTTATTTTATTTTATTTTTTGAAAAAAGTAACAAAAACGTAATTTCTTAATGCTACCATTGCTAATGCCAGTTCAGCACTGCAGTGATGAAAAATGGGAAGAAGAATAATTTTCTCACTATTGTTGAGTATATAATGTTGACTATTTTTATCAAATTTGGATTCAATCTTGCACAAAAATCCCTTTATTCCTACAACTGTGTACTTTTATTGGTGATAAAGGCTTTATGTTATTTCTCCATCTAAAACCTTTTTTTTTTTTCCATATAAATATTGGTAAAATTGGTAATTGGAATTGCTCTTGATTTTACAATAGCAATAAGTACTTTAATGCTTGATACTTTAAAAGTTTTTCTCCACCAGATATACTTCAGGCACTAAAAACATATGCCTGGGCACAGAAAACAGATTAAGTAATGAGATTTTTAATACCACAGAAAGTTAGGTTCTTAAGAAATGCTAGACAGAAAGATGTGATTGAGCCTCCTCTGTGGGAAATAAGACACCTCTTTTGAACTAAAGTGTCTGCTGCTGCAGTCCTAGGGCTGACCCTTTAAAAAATGTCCACCAGCTGAAGAGGTTGCCTGGGAAAGGGCAGCCTTGCTCCTAGGTTGGACTCAGGCTTACATACTTGCAGTTCTGTCACACCCAGTGAGCTACACTTTTTACATCAAAACTGCTGATGTGCTCACAACCAGGGCTCAGATGACTCTTTGCCTAAGCTCTGGCTTGCTGTAAGGCATAGGCAGGACCTAGACACCCTCCTTGTCAAGCCAGGGCGATATGGAGCTGTGCTGGATGCATTACCTTGACAGCTCCAAGATCAGCCAAAGAGGGGCCTACTGAGATTTAAATGGATAATCTACACTAACCGATAAAACACAGCTACCTAAACCTCATCCAACTTGTCTGGATCTCGCCTTGTGAGCCAGTTCAGTTACCTAAAATATACCTGAAGTATACTTTCATATTTCACCTGGAGTATACATTTCCAATAGGTAAAATGCCCTTGTGATTCATTGTGTATATTTGTTGGCTTTGAGGCAGCTTGCCAGCCATATTTATGAAAACTTTGTGGTACACTCTAAGCTTTTAAGCAAAAGATGAGGGAGAAAAAGTATTGACGAACAAGTCTTCAGTGACTAGGGATCTGCTCATGTTCAGCCACCTGACTGGACTGAGCTGGCATCTTCAGAACATGAAACAGCTTGGTTGCATCAGACTGTTAGTATCTGTCACTTAAAAATTAATGAAGCCAGGTTTATGCTTTAAATGATTGCTTTGCTTCCTTCACCTCTTCATTGAGAAGTGCTAGATAAATATCAAAAGGAGATATCAGTATCATATTTTATTATTATTTTATTTTATTTTGTTTTATTTTATTTTATATTTTTCAATATTCTCTTCACCGTTGGAATGCTACATTCTTTTGATATTCAAGGACTTGCTGTCCTGAATACCTTAGAAAGTGTGGCCAAGGTATTTTTTCCCACTTTAATATCCCTGTGCAACTCCCATTACGGCTGATGAAGTTATACACACATATTTAAGAACGAGCTGCATGTATACCCTGCATATACTTTTCAGCACTGCAACGACATGCACACGTTTATAAGCAGAAAGATGATTTGACACTGTGTTTCTATGTACATTAAGGCTAACATCAATAAAAACATTAATATATTAACTAAAACACCCTGATCCTTCAAAACAGGCAACTGTTGAACTAGCTGGAAAGTAGTTAGCCTTATCAAAAATCAATCCATACTTTTTTATAACATTTTATATTCTTACAATAAAACAGTTTTCAAAACAGTATCAATAGGTTAGCATTCAATTTAACTTTTCTCTTACACCATACCTTATTTAGGTGTTGTTCTGTTTTTGTTTTTGTTTTTGTTTTAAACAAAGCATTCCAATACCAATTTTGTAGTAAGGTCAGGTAAGAGGCTTAACAGTTATTACTGTCTGACAGCTTAATCTGTGCAGTCTTTTGTCAATTTTTCTAAAAGGTATTCAGGCAGAGGTTCCATACAAGGAAAAGCAACGATTTTTAGACATCTAACAACATGTAATTTTGTTGAATTTGCATTAAAAAATGCTGTATTTAAAAAAAAAAAAAATATTTATGCCTGCTTGTTTCTATTACAATAGGCTTCCTGTGATGAGTCTCACCTAAATGTGATGTTGACTGTCACCACTGTTATGTCTCCTCTTTTTTTAAAACAACCAGTAAGATCTGCCTTTCAGTGTTTTAAATATTTGTTCCACACTATTAGACAGAATGCTGTATCATATCATTCTAAATTTAGCAGTTTTCTTAAAGCTGATAACCCAGAACCTTTTTGGGACTTTCAGTAATTCACACCTAGATTACACATCTGATTTTATTACTTTGTAAGTGCTACTACATTCAAAAAGACTATTTACAGAAATTAGGAAAAATATATCTTTTAAAATTTATTATTAATTATGCACTTCTAAAAACCAATACAATACATGAAAGTGAAAATATGACAAAATGCTTGATACCTCATACAAAGTAATCACACCATATGTTTGTGCTGGCTCTCTCCACTGAAGAAAAATCTTCTCCTCGAAGGTACTCCCTTGAATGGATTCAAGTGGTACAGCACTTGGGACTAATGTATAAAAAAAAGGAAAAATTGCTATTTTGAGAAACGTTTCAGAGGAAGACACAATGTAGTATTTGTGATGTCAAGGCATAAAAGCAGTACATCTATCATGTCTCAATCCACTGTTGAGGTACAGTTCATATTCCATGGAATTTGTTAAACAGATCTCATATATATATTTATATATACACACATACACATATATACATATACATACTTATGTATATGTTTTATATATATATAAAGGTTTTATATATATATATAAACATATATATATATATAAGAGGTTTTATATATATATAAAACCTCCTCTTCTCCATCTCTCTAAATTAAACATCTCAACTGCATACAACTGAACTCACTATTATTATTATTCCCCCAAGACTGAAGCAAAGACCAGGGTAGCTTAGCAATGAGGATGATTTCTTTTACAAGATAGTGCCATTAAGGAAACTTTGTCACCTTCAGTATAAAAAGGAATAGTAAGGCTTGTGTTTTTCCAGTAAAACAATACTGATGAAAGAAAAGGACGATCAACTTTTTATAAGGAATTAGGTAATGTCTCAAGGATAAATTCTTGTAAGTAAAATCTACTTGTAATACCCACTTACCAATAGTGTTACTGTTCTATACCGGAAGATATTAAACAGTCATGTCTGAAAATGGACAAACATTGAAGTAACAAGGTATTATTTTCTTACTGAACTAGAATGGCTAGATTAGGAAGGCAAGTCACATTTTGCAATGGTGATGCTCATTGACTGTAGGCCTGATGCCCTACAACAGGGTGAACATACAGTAATGGTGATGCAGCCAAACTGAAAACCTGACATTATTTATCTTTCTTAAAGATTCTTAATTTATGAGAATGAACTCTGAACAGTTAGGGACATTAGAAGTAAAAAGAAAATCTTGAAGAATGCACATAGGACTGTTACAAAGCATAAGGCATTAATGGGTTAGCACTTACATCAAGTGCATGTGAAAATCTAGTTGGAAACTAGTTGCTGCAACAGCTGTTATAATTTCTCAGACCCCTTTATGAGATTTACCCATATAGCTAAAGAATAGGAAGACCTATAAGCAAGACACATGGCGACTCCTTCCTGTTACTAGGCCTGGTAGAGCACAGTTCTCCTCCTATTCCTCTATGCTGCTTGTCTGGGAGTTGAAATGGTTTGAGACTTCAAAAGCACATCTCTGTATCGCTCTGCAGAGTCCCTTATAGGAAATCCTCTGCCTAGGAAAAGTTCCAAGGACACAGCGATAGCTTCTGAATTTGCTTACCAGTTCTAACTGGGTCAGTAGAACCATGCCTTTAGAGCAACCTTAGGTCTACGCAGTAAGCCTTGCTTCCATGTAGGAGAGAACCAGCAAACTCATTTGGAAGCATAGGGTTAAGTGCAAATTAAAGGAATTTAATATAGTGTGAATAAGTTAGAAGAATAGCATAACACTGTCATAACTTCCTAAAATTATCTGAATGCCATAAACTCTAAGCAGTAGTGCCATGAAGGAGGTCAAATAGTGGAAGAGGTTGCCTAGATGCAGGATATTCATCCCTGGAGATACTCAAAACACAACTGGATACGGCCCTTGCAACCTACATGATCATGTGATTTGAAAAATTATAATGATCTTATGGTCACATCCTGTTGTTGTGCTACACTCAGATTTATGTGCCATACTAAAAATGTACAGTATGCAACAAAGCTGGTAGTTTTTCAGTACTTGCAAAAATATCACAGTAACGGAATCATAGGTTTTCAGGCTTAGTATTTCAAAACTGTTTTATATTATGGAAAGAATATTAAAATACTGTCCCAGGTATTCATATATATGAATATGTTCCATATACATATATGGAACTTGGAATACTGTAAAGTTCCAGAGGGCCAGGAATCAGTAAATGCTACATAAAATTTTAAAGAAAATACATAAATGGTACAGATATCAGTAAGATCTTTAACTTTGTCATTCTACAAATGAACTGAGTCAAAACTAGAGGATGACAGCAAAATTAATTCCAATTAAACAATTTTTATGTTAGCTATGCTTGGTCAAATCTGTTGCATTAGCAACTATACATTCATAAATTGTATAATTTATTCCCTCATATATTTTGATTAGAAATTAGTAATACACAAAACATTACAGCATATATTAAATGATTTAATAGGTTTAAATGACAGTCTTCAAGTATTTATTAGAAGGGGAACTCATCACTGCTTAAGTTTTTTTTTTCTAGAAATCTTTCCAGAATGTTTTCAGTAAGTCTATCATTGATCTGGAAGAAAATACAAAGCCACCCCTGTTCAGACTGTAGATGATAAAAATGGGAGGAGAAAGGATCCATAAAAGGATCTGCTATATAAAGCAGTCCCAGACATTTGATAAGGTTTTTTCAAACAGTAGAGAATTGAAGGTGCATAAAAGCATGGTCAAAAAGCCTAAGGCACATTTCTAACGGGCACCAAGGGGCTATACATTAGTGCCAAGTGGCCAAGTGTTCTGAAAAGGTGGTACTGATTCCTGACACATGACCAATTCAACAAGGAATTTTGGTGTTGCAGCTAACAATGCTGCAGTAAATTGCCTGTGTGGATAGACACAATAATATCACATAGGATTCAGAAGGATACTATCATCTTTCATGCAGCATTACTGAGATACACTAGTCAATTCTGCCGTGTGCATTTCAGAAAAAAAAAGAGAGACTGACAATTTATGTTATTTCTGAAAAGAAAAAGAGACCTGAAAACCTCATTTTAGCTTCAAATTACAAGAGGAGACAGAGTATCTACATACTTGAATGTATGCATACAGAAGACATTGTCTGGATAAGCAACTAACAGCATCCAGTGGATGGACACACAAAGCTAGAGAAATTGAAACTGCAACTCAGGAACAAGTATTTAATGTTGAGCATATCACTCAGGAGAAAATCTTACACGAGGATACTGTGACCATCACCTGAAGTTTTTTCAAACTGAAACTGGAACTTTTAAGAGGCAGACCACAGTTCAGCAGAGGTTATAAGTTTGCTGAAGAAATGATTAAATTATATATATTATAGTTTATATAAAAGATGATTATAATACTTGATACTTAACGGTCCCTTTACTGCCTTAAAATTGCTGAAGTTGGTGAATTTTTTTTTACAGATGGTGAAAGCAGAACACACAGAAAAACATGTTGAATATCACTTAGGATACATGTACAATGTATATGTAAATACAGAAACTCACCATCTTCATCAGTTTGTACTACAAGTTCTTGGCTTTCTTTTCGTCCTTCGGGATTCATTAGTACTAATTTGATGCTGACATTTGTGTACGGTGATAGATTAGTAATTGTGTGCTGCGGATGTGAGCTTTCTGTATCCCAGCTTACTTCTTCTCTCACTTGCTCTTGTCCTCCAGCCTGGTAACGGTAGTGGACTGTGAGGTTGTATCGATGGCAACGTGTGACGTTATATCCAAAGGGTTCCCAGCAAATGGTGATTTGCCTAGATTTGATCTCCACAACTTCTAGTTTCCGTGGCCCACGCATCGGATCTGAAAAATTACCAACATAACTCTGGTATGATTATTGATGCATATTATAACAGTAAGAGCAATAAGAAGTTATATGGTTCTATAAATATGACGTGTGAGTAGAAACAGAAATTCAACACTTTATCTCTCACAGTGAAAATGACAATAAAAGTATAAGTCTAATGAAAAATCAGAAAAAAAAACACTGAGGAAAGGAGAGAAAGTGTCTGTGGTGAAAAATTAAGAGCAAACAAAGAACCAGAAACTTTTTATGCTTTTTAAATTCATACTGTAGTTTAAATGATGCTTACTTTTTTTTTTTATTTTTTATTTTTTTTACCTATCTGTTGCTTGCAAAAAAAAAGTGCAATTTTGTTTACAAATTAATGTGTAAAAACTTTTAGAACAAAACCCTTCATTTTGCTCAGAGCAAAAGAAGTGTCTAAAAATAAAAAGGTATTTTAGGGAAAACTTGCAAATATATGCTGATTTTCTCCCAGGACTGCTTATACAAAGAAAAGTGTTAGCTGGTTCTCCAGCTATTTCTTACTCATTTGTTTTTAAGCTAGACTGAATGCAATTACTCAATCTCAATTTGGCCAGGACATTAAGTTAATATTCCAATTCCTTTAAAATAGTCCACAGGGTTCTTCTCCCATAAATATTAGTCGTTACTAGCTTCTTTATTTTAGTTTTAACAACATTTAAAGCGGTGTAAATACCCCAGTTCATTGTAGTGGTTTAATAGAGAATCGAAATGAACTGGCAGAAGACATGTCAGCTGATACCTTACTGCACCTGAACTTTCCTGGAGATCTCCTAGCAGGCAGACAGCCACAAATCACATCTAACAAAACCATATCCAGGAACTTACGGCTATCTATAAGCAAGATTTTTTTTCAATAATTTAATTATCCAAAGATTGCTGAGGAAGTTGTTAAAGTTTCTCCATTCCTACTGGTTTCAGCAACTGAGTTACAAAATTGACCCCAAATTTCCACCATATTACAGCACAACCACTGAGTTGGCATACACCTCAGATTTTCAAAACACTGTTATTAGTGGAGCTATTATACATATTTAGCAATAATGCTTTTTTTTTTTTTTTTTAAATATTGGAGCCCTCAACAAGATTAAAGACAACGTCTCGTTTTATCCACTGCTTCACTAGTTAAACGCTTAGAAGACTTTTAATGAGCTAGAAGCCTCTTATACGTAAACAAATTAATATGCATCTTCCCTCTTTTATGTTTATTAATCAACATGTCTTCACTTGGAATGTTCTAAACAATTTATACAGGATTTCATCTTTTTCCTTTTAATAAAATCCCTGCATGCTTAAAATATTTGTTCAAAGATGTTATTCATCTTAGCTCCTTGAAGAAAAGGTGTTAAGAAATTGCTTGTTCTCTATATATCTACAAAGCAGGGTATTTTTCCCTTTCAAATCCTCTGTGTTTTTTTTTTTTTTTAAATTAATTGCCACTACCCAAATGTGTTGATCACCAGTGTAGAATATTTCCCAGTTGGTGACAAAATGGCAAAGTAAAACAAATTCAGTAATAGATCTAATCCTAGTCTCCTTTCTGGTGACAAGACTGGTAAAAATTTCCTCAAAAAGGATGAATTGGTACAGAGCCATTTATCTGCTTCCAAACTCAGATACCCCAGCAAAGAAACCTGATGTTCAGGATATTTTCTATTGCTACAACAGTTAAGACTAAGGAAGACTTGAAGACTGGCAAACCCTGAGAGTTTCCTATATTTCTTAAGCATTTAGTTCTGTGTAATTGAGACATAAATCTCATGAAAAAGGAATGTTACTTTTCTGGATTCATATCAGCTTTGCTTTATTCAGGTGAGACTATGAATAGCAAAGGGCATCTGATTGGTATTGTGGAACTGTCTTGCTAGCTGGATGGGCTAAATAGGACCAGAAAATCAACAAAATTAAGGTGACCCTGACACACAACATTAAGCAGTTGAACAAAGATCATAGCTGCAAGAATGTGGATCAGCCAGCCTGTTTAGTTTCACAGTAGGCACATCAGAAAATTCACAGGAGAGCTGAGAAATCTTTTTTATTAGAGAGATAAAATTAATTCATAGCATTTTAAAGTTGAAATCAAGTGGCTTTTCCAAAAAAAAGAAAAAAAAAGATCAAAACCTATCCAAGATTTCTGCCCAGGAGGAAGATATTCTTATGTCCCGTTATCTCAGTAAAAAGTACAAGTTAGCCCTCTAGTTAAATCTTGAAGCCATTGCTATGAGAATGACATATACTTTCTTCCTTCAATAAAAGAGACAAGGGAATAAGAGATTGGACTGGAAAAGCTGGAAACTGTACAGTTTTCGTTGATATTCACAGGATAAAGCTTATCAGACACGCCAAATACTCCGCGTGCTTTGGTTCCTGACTTCATTCTGTAATCTGGAATATCAGATAGCTTCATGGTTTGTGTCTGTTCCTCTCACCATTCATTCAGAGGTGATGCAACTGAGAGGGCATCCCTCTGTGGGACAAGCATGGTGTGAACCTGTCAATGCCAGCACTTAGATGGAAAGGAGAAAGGGAGAGGTAGGATAAAAAGGACTGGGACAGAGCACAGAAAATATTTAAGGAAAAATAAAGCAAGATCTCATATGCACCAGGTGGGATAACTGCTGGATTACATCAGATTCCCACTGAGAAAGTGAGGGTGAATATTCCAAAGAGGTCTGCCCCTGAAGCAGCCCCTGAAGATACCGGGCTGCAATCCCAAGTATTCACCCACTTGGTTTCTTTGACCCCATTTTTAAAGTCTCAGAAAGGACCTGGTTAGTCCAATAGACTATGCTTTATTATTTCTTTTAATCAAATAAGCCCACATTTCTGAATTACCACTACTTCATTTGTGTCATTTTATTTTTGTTTCCAGTGCTGCGCTTACTTGACTTATCAGACCTGCCTGCATTACAGACCTGAGGATATCAGCCCTGACCTGACTATGTAGTTGAGTTCTCAGATCTGTATTCTCCAAGTACACAATGCTTTTTGGTTACAATCAGCTCAGTCGTACCGTAAGGAGGAACAAGATGAAGGGAAAAATGTTTACTTTCAACCAGAAAAAGAGGCTAAGTTAATAACAGATTTTTTGGATTAAAAACATGGCTAAAGACAGCCATGAAAAATACCAATCACTGTAACAGAAGATGGGACGAGGGAGCCCACCTGCAGAGGGGTTATACAGCCAGACCTCTCCCCTCACTTTGCCTATCTCTAGATGAGCAGATGCTCTGTTTTTCTTCAGCATCCCAGCTATTTTCTTCTGCCTCACTGCTGCAAATCATGAGGCAAATTGGGGAAATAAGGCCTACCAGTTCATAAAAGATGAGGCTGTCCTCCCAGAGGAGAGCACTGCCTGTCATGCCTGAAGCCTCGCCAGGTACTTCTTACTAAATCCCCTGACGGTGCCTGCAGCCTTTTTCGTGCTACTCTCCTTCTGCCAGCTTCAGCAGGTAGCAGGCAGTGAAGTCTGACAGTTGCAGCTCTGACCTGAGGGACCTGCAAGCCCAGTTCTAGCCCCTGGCACTTTAGCATCCCATTTAATCGGTGATCTTGGCTCCTTCTCTGCTCCGCTCTGTTTTCCTCAGAATATGGAGCAGAGACTGACAGATAGGATCAATTTCCATTGCAGCTTCAATTCACAGCTCATTTCTCTGGAACTTCACACTTTACCTCTTACTACAAGTACGATGCTTTTTCAGAAACTCAATTTCGGAATCACAGAGAGACATTTAGGTGTATTTTTAGCATCCTGTCATTGATCATCAAAAGTTGGGGTTAGAATAAAAACGCAGAGTGGGAGTTTTGTCTTCTCACCACAGACTTTCACCGCAGACCCGGTGAAAGGAGTCGAAGCAGGAGTGGGGTGGGTGGGGGGTTTCTGCCGCTCCATGGTACCCCAGCAGCAGCAGAGATCTGACATGTGTTGGGTACCATTCAGAAGATGAACCACTGTGTTCAGATGGCTCCATCTGAACCACGTTCAGATGACCACCTGAACAACAGGAATGAAAACTTTACTTCTTGTCCAGGCAAATTATTAATGCGGCTTAGCTCTGTAATAACTCTCACAATTTAAATTCCAGACTGGTCTCTATTATCCTTCACAGAAGTAAAGAATGAACAAAATCAGAAAATACAAACATTTACGATGAAAACAGAATCATCTGAGATGTAAGACATTATCTATCATAGCGCTTTCAAGCAAGATTTAAATTGTGGTAATTGAATGTACAGATATGACATCCAGGATCTCCGGGCTTTGTCACAGATTTCCTTAACATCTTTTCACATCAATTCCTTCTGAGATAAATGGGAGTTCACAGTAGACTAGTATCAATGTCGCATATAATTTCTTTAATGTGAAGCAAAGAGCTTGCATACTGCAGTGATGGAGGCCATAAGCACGCTTTAGACTTGATTCTGCCTGCTGACTCAGGACTACCTCTGATTCAGCAGACAATTTGAGACAATTGCTTTGTTCCAAACAAGAATACTTATGCTTTAATTCAAACACATGCTCTAAGAGTTCACCAGCACTGGTAAAAGTGATCAAGCTGTCAGAGCACTTTACTGAATCAGAAGTACCTTCCAGAGAAAAACAAGAGGAAAGCTGAGGAGGAGACAGAAAGTTCACTTCTCCCTGCAGAGAAACTAAGACTTTAAGCACTTGAACATTTTTTAACAATGGAGATCACAACTCTTGCTTTATATATATTTATGCACAATGTATTTCATCCATGTTTCTCCTTACTTGGTGTAACTCCACCCGCAGAGCTTATAAAGTTTGACTTCTTTGTTTATGCATTCCAGCTAAGTAGATATGATGCTGCTCCTTAGTAGTTTCAGTGCTATGTTATGTCTCAGGGGCATAGACCACAAGGTAATGAAATATCTTTTCATCTATTGAGAACTGTGTTATGACTCAGATGCTATCAAAGTAACAACACTTGCCTATTTGAAAAAAAAAAATCTTGAGATTTGTGTATCTATAGTCAACAGCAAACAAGGAATTAGGTAAAATGTTTTAATTGCTTGGATTATTTGATTATATCCAATCTGTGTAAGGCTGCAAAGTGTGTGGGGTTGTTTACAAACTTGGTTGGACAGTTTTGTGAAAGATCACATTCAGCTGTGATGGACTGATTTTTATTGTCACGATTATTTTTTCTACAAGTTCTTCAACAACAGACTGAAATTCAAAAAGCCTCGTCTTGCTCAAAATACCATGATTGATGAAGTCTGGTAATAGATCTTTTTTTTTTTTAAACTTCCAATATACCAAAAACTGCAGAGTGCAGAGAGGAAAGAATCAGTGGGCAAGATTTCAGGTGGTGTAATTTCACAGATTTTAATATATGTATAGACATATGTTTATACAAAAACATGAGCAAAATCAAAATCCTAATATGATGTTGCTGATGTTACCGTCCTGCTGAGTCCAGTTATTTTGAAGTGCAACCAAAGACTGTGCTACCAGTATGCACAAAGCTACTGAGGATCCAGAAACAAACCTCCAAGAAGGGCACGTTTGTGGTTGATCATTTTACTTATCCAAGAACATGACATTTGTGCCAGCAAGCAACAAATATTAAAAGAAGCAAAGAATAAATGCAAATTTGTAAAAATATTGAAATGTGAGTTTCATCTGACAATCTCTACTTCCTTTCATGGAGCAGTCATGGAAATTAATGGCAGCAGTTACTAAGATTACTCAGGTAAAGGAAATGACTGCACAAGATACCCAGAGTCTCCTGGAAAGATTTCAAGTTACAGTATTTAAGATTCCTACCAATCTTTCACTGTTACTTGCTAATAGCATTTCCAAAGGAGCATGCCCCTCCTTCTGCAAAAATACATGACTCCCACGGAAAAGCAGCTCTTCCATCGGTCTTCTTAAAGTACTCCCTGACATTTTAAAAACTGTTGGGATGCAAGCCCTGCAGAGCTTCAGAGCTAATGAGCGAAAGAGCTATGAGACTGCAAAACCGAACTGATAGTCACCTGCAATCCAAAGCAGGGAATAAACACTTACACACATATATGAGAGTAATGGTTGCATACTGAACTATCCCTGTTTTTCTCTGAGCCACTTCTGGAAGCAATGTCTTCTTTTTAATATCATCCTATGGTGAATTTCTTCCACAGTCTAAATGCCACTGAAGGAAGACAAGCCCAACAGCAGATGTCCCATATAGTTACCAGGAAGGCATTCACCTTGAGCAGTGGCCTGTGGGGATCCCTTCTGCACCCTTCCAAGCTATTCCAGACAATATCCCTGAGAGACAGAATAAGCTTCCTGCATACCTTTTCCCCAGCACCTTTATGATCTTGATCAGCATCCACAGTGTCCCAATGGTGAGGAAGTGTCAACAGGACAAGACTTTAATAAAAAACACATCTCAGGACAACCCCGTCCCAGATAGCTTTCTGTCTCAGGTGTAAACCAGTTCCTAGGATCTGGGAGAACGCAGGAGCTGGACACTAAACACAGATCTTCAGTGTGGATGGAGCAAGATGTGAGAACCTGCTTCCACTTGTGCTTTTTATTTTCCATATAAAAATATCCTTTAGAACTATTGTGTAGTTAAACCCTACACATTTGTATGATATGGAAATGTTACTTCCCCTATTTTATATGCAAATAAACTGAAGCTCAAAGTAAATGAATTGTCTGCTGCAGGTTACGAGGTGCCAACAAAAGCAGTGGAATCCTAATTCTCAGTCCCATTTCTAACCCACTAAAACATAGTACTACTCAATTCTTCTGTGCTTTGTGGCCAGAACTCGTTAGTTCCAAAATGTGGGAGCTCAGAAAATGCTAAAATACATACTCATAGCTGACAGCAGTAAAATGAGCAGGCAGGCTTCTTAAAATGAGCCAACTTGAATTCTCACCCATTTCTCCTCAAATTAAAATGTGAGATACAGTAGAGGTCTCCATTTTTCAGGAAGGATCAGAAGTACTAATATCAGCTCATCACCAGAAGAATACTTTTTGTGATATTTCTAGCTGAAACAAGCTAAAAATATACAAATACTTGGCACAGAACCAAGATGTTTAGCTAATTTCGGAAGATTCATTGAAAGCACATTCTGATAAGCACCCAAGACATCAGCTCACCATTTACAAAAATCAATATAGCTGTTGCTTAAAACCAGATGAGGCATTGGATTTAAGCTTTTAGTAATGTATTATCACAAGAGCTGGATACAGAAACACAGATGAGTGCTATAATTCTGCGTGAGAATGTTTCCTTAACATTTTCAGCTCTTATTCTCCAGTTCATGACTATATATATCCCTTGAGGCATAAGTCTTGAGATTGAAATTCACAGTTGCAAAATACCTGTCTAATCATCAATAACGCACGTTTAAAGTGATTAGTATTTTTTTAAGTATCAGTTTCTATACATGAGAGAGCTGACACAAACTTTTCACTGCACAGTAAATTTTAAATCTGAACCAAAGCAAATTGAACCTTATATTTCTTTATGTTGTTGTCATTTTATAGGTACACTCTAGGTAGTGACTCATTTAAATTCTAATATATTTAAATAAGGAATAAAAGAAAAACATCATTCGATACATTTTTGTCAAATTACCTACATTATATGATTACTCCTTCACAATCAAAATCAGATTTTAACTATGAATGATACAAACAAGATTACATTCTGAATCTGCAACAGAGATTTTAGTTGCTTGTTTAAAATGACATACCTAGCTATTCAGTAATCACTTTATAATAACCCCTTTCATTTCTAAATCTACTTAGCCATCAGCCGGTAGTGAGGAAAAAGCTGGCAGCAGTTCTTACAACTACACATTAGTTTTACATTTCATGACAAGCTAATTCTAGAGAGTTCGAAAGACAGACAAGCATGTGTTCTTAAGGTTTTCTTTCTTTTGCATGAAGAAAGCATACATCTAACTGAGAAATGAAAAATAAAGGAGTGCAGACATATACTTTTCACTTCACACGTATGGCAATGACAATGTATCCCAACCTCACCCCAGGAACCACCATGAGTATGTGAATCAACAAGAAACAAAAAGCTGATAAATACCTCTCTGAACAAATTAAGAAGAATGACTACAGTAAAATGGCAAAGGAAGAGTAGATAGTAGATACTGACCTCTCTGGTAGATACTACCTGTGGTAGATACACCTTTGGTAGGTACCTAGATCAAAATAATCTTTGAGAAGTAATAAAGGCAAATGACCCGTGTTGTGTAAATTGTCCCTCCTGATTGAATCCATCACAGTCTTTTTTTTCTGAGTTGATCACGTGGCTGTTTTACATTGTCATTATTGTCCCCAACTATCTCAAGTCCATCTTACGCTGACGAAGAAGACGTCATTATTACCTGATCTGAGATGCAGGTCCATACCCTCACCATTTGGCCAGGTACATACCTCTACATCTGTGGCACCCTTCAGAATAGGGCACAGGTAGAAGACTTCTAGACCAGTTTATACAGCCTACAGCCCAGATGCTGCTCACATTTGAGAAGCCACAGGCAACACAGAGGAAGATGAAGGCCTGAGGAACTGCTCCTGTGGCCACCTGACATACCTCCTTCACAGAGTTACCAAGCAACAGCGTTGTCTTCTTTGAATGTGAAACCATCTGGTGATGAAGGGTCAATAAAGAAACTTTCAGATACACTAAGAGACGGTGCAGGTGGCTGGCTCATCATTAAGGAAGACATTTATGCATCATTAAGCACATTCATGAGAACAACAGACATAATTTGACCACGCACGATGAACAAACACGCCGTAGAAAAGGGAAATGGCATTAACACAACATGCATTCCTCCACTCTGGTCAAAAAAGGGAACCTAGGAGAATAGCATGAACATTTGGAAGTTCCGGTGTGGGGGAAAAATCTTTCTTCTAGCCTGTTTTCCTGGATACGCCTGGAGTAGATCTGTATCATTGTAGTAGGGCAATCTGTTCTCTTTATACAGTAACACATGTATTTTTGCACAGTGAGTGCCCTAATCAGCTAGTGATTGTGACTAATAGTAATGGTAATGCATGCCCTGATTGCTCAGTTGTGCCACACATTGCAATGTTTGAACTCATTGCATTTTATGGTACAGCTTCCTGAGTTGCCCCAGAAGTCGGATGGAGAAAAGATAAACCTTTGTGTAAATTAGTGAAGGTTTTAGCTGCTCAATACCTGCCATGAAAGTAGAATCCTGGAGACTGCTCGATTATGTTGTGCAAAAGAATAAATGGGCAATGCTGTTTCATAGATCAGTCAGAATAAGATGTAGCAGTGTGTTCTGGTTATCACTGTGGCCTATTGCTACTGACAAATCACGTTAATTCAGAGCCATTACGTACAGTGGTGGTAGCTAAATTGAGGATTTAGGACAAGCCTCTATTGAACCCAGATGACAGGATTCCACAGTCATATAAATCTATGTAGAAGAGAAAATGCCACCAATCAATGTTACTCGTCTATAAAGAATATTTACCATTCTTTCTAATCTGACATGTGCAATCAACCTTAACCAAGTGATGCAGAGCAAGATCAGTTCTGACAAATAACTCTCAAATGCATAAACCTGATAAATGAATGAGATTCTTTGTATCAACTGGCAAAATAAAGTTTGAACTTACATACATGTCAAAATGGAACAGGATATTCTGTCTTCCTACTGCGTAATTAGGTGCTGGTTACTATTAACACATGGGTACAGTATCAAGTGAGAGGTAAGTACTGTAAACGCATGAAGATCAGCAATTAAATTTGTGACAAGACCCTTTTCTCAAAAGAACCTCACGTGTAATTTTGAGTCAGTCTGGATACAACATTTAATGTTCCTCAGGTTAAGCCAATTCTCAGGACTTTTCCAGGAGCTTCCCACAAGCCTGAGGAGTCAGTAGTTACTAAGTAAAGGAAGGTGGTTTTTCCCTCACTGATCTAAAATGCCATCTTTGTCTTTGTACACTGCCAATAATTAGTAACTTGAACTCTTCTTCATGTCTCAAGATAGCTCAGATCTGAGAATAGTACCTTATTCAGACTTTCTCAAAAGAAGCAAAGTACAAATTTCTGTGTTATGAGGATAACTCATCAAGTTTGGGATGTTTTAATTAAGAACGGTGTAAGCACTGACATCAGTTATATAGGTATGATTATTTTTGTTTTTCTTATGTATCAGGCCACCTAGTATGAAAAGAATTTCTAATTCATTATCTTTTTTGTTCAATAACTACGCATAGTGCCTTTATATATTAAAGTATTTGAAGAGTACCTACGGTAAGAGTTGACTGCTATTGACTATTTTTGACTTTGTTGGGTCAAACATTCATTTTTTTATTTTTATTTTTTACCTGCTATATCACACTATCTAGAAAAATATTTGAAGGACTCCCCCAAATTGCTCTCTCTCTAATGCCCTCCTGGCAGATTTCTTTGAATCTTCCTGAGATGGTTGAAGATGTTATTCACCGTCAGTGAAAGTCCTATTTCTCTGTTATACCAACCCCCATAAAAAGCAAACAAGCAAACATGTTTGCTGATGAAGTGTATTTATGCTGTTTACTATGAAATGTAAGGAGGAAATGAGCCCATATTTGCTTCTGACACATTTGCAACAAGGAAAGAGACTTCCACTGGAGGATCAAGGAGAAAAGCTGGTAAAAGGGGGAAGAATGAATTGTAAACTGCTTCAAGTTAATCCTCATTTTCCTTGTAAGGTATAACAGAGTCCTAAGATTCTTACAGAAATGCATATACTGGGGACTTAGATATCAGCCTTAGATACAGAGATACAGGACTACAAGCACAGTATTAAGGAGAAAAGATAAACTTGCTTTTGCACAGTATGTATTATAGGTTAGTTAAGCCATGCTTTATTTCCACACAGTCTTGTGACCGTGTTGTTGATTTGCTTTTTCTAGTCATAAAGATTAAACATTTATCAGGACTACATTTCCCTGCATTGCCTGCAGCCTTCCCCGCTTTAATCGCTACAGGTCACTTTGCATTTGGCTATGTCCTTCTGCTTCCTTTCCCTCTTCTAAATTCGGTCCTGTCAAATGGATTAAAGAGTGACTGCATTTATGCCAGAACCGTAACTGACATGGAAGACCACAAAGCAGCTATCAAATATTCAGGAAAGTGGAGGTCATGAGAGGTTGTTGAAGTACCTGTGATCTTAAATGACAGAGAGGGGCCAGGACTGGGCCCATTTCATGGGTCAAAGATGGGTGCTTGCTTTACTGTCAAGACATACACCAGCTCCACAGGCCACTCAAGAGCCCCAGATCACAATTTTAACATACAGCTCAAGGAAAATACAGAAGAGGTGATTGGCAAAAGTCTGCCAGATATAAGCTGGAGTGGCAAATTACGGAGCTGCATATGACAGCAATTACATAAATCTGAAAACTGTCTAATACTATCACCAGTGACCCAGGATTCAAAGTCCATTAAGCATTGTTTTTTCCAATTGAACTGAACTAATGGAAAATAATTGCTACTCTGAAAAAGGTCATACATGAGGTAATAAAAAAGTAAGTGTTATACAGTCACTATTTATACTTTACTCTAATTTGAATTTATAAATTGCTGACATCTGTTATAAATGGTACATTTTCCTTCCAAGCACAGAAATTTCTGATTACAGGTTTTCCCCTGTCACTATCATGATTATGAAAGTAAAAAAAAAAAAAAACAAATCAGGAAAATAATCAACATGGAATTTGTGAGGTGCTCAGGTATTCATCTTTAAGGGTGCTTTTCACTCAACAAATTTAGGCATTAAAAATGAAGCAAGAAAACTCCAAATCGTAAAACACACCAAGAGCTTGCAAGATCTCAAAATCAACAGCTGCCAGAGTTTTCTGTCACAGAATATCCACAGGGTTGTCCTCATTTACAAATTAAAGTTTTAAAATAGTTTAATTTTAGCATATAGGAAATATTCAGAAAGACAGAAACTCTACAGATATTTTAAGTATCGAAATTAGCATCTGCATGATAGCAAATTTGTAACTCAGAATTCAACCATAAGAGATGACAATAGAAAAGCTACTGCTTTTGCATTTGCAAAACAGTTTAGTAGTTGAGAATCTTGAATTATGATGATGCATATTTTTTGTCAGTAATTTACATGCACATAAAATGGTTTGCTGGATTTAGTATTCATATGCACACAAAATCTAGAAATATTCATATGATGTATAAGCAACTTAAGCTAGAAGTTTCTCGACAACCAAGCTGCTGCTTTATGGTTGTGTAAGCCTGCCAGTAGCAGAACTGCATTTTAAAATAAGTTGTATTTGTAGGAACAAATAATTTCATTGACTTGTAAATGAGACCAGGATACTCAGAATTCCATTTCTAGTAGGTGACCTGAAAAACCAGAACACAGCTATTAGTATGATGTTATAAACATTAATTGCTGTTGCTGTACTAGATGGTGCACACATTCCTCTAAGGTTATCCTGGCTGGATCTCAAAGGTCAAACATAGAGAGAAATTGGGGAAAAAAAATGACAGGAAGACAATATAGCAGAGACATGAAATCAAAAGAAGCTCATTTGCTCACCTGCCCCATCCAGCCCATTAGCTGAAGTCTATGTGAATAGGCATTATTCACACAGGTGATACAGCTTAGTGGGGAGAACAACACTCTGGGGATTTTGAAACCGTGGCTCAGTTTCTGGCTCGGGCACTTGCCACTGGAAGATTGTAAAAATCCCACTCAACACCTCAAATTAGAATAACTAAATCCTGTTTGTAAAGCGCTTGGCTATTTATAGCTTAGAGGCGGTACATCAGAAAAAGGTATTACTATTATTTCAGTATGATCTGAAAGTTGAAAGGAACGTGAAAATCAGGGCGCCTCTAGCCATTCCACTGCTGAGGATGCTTAATTCAAGATAATCGGGGGAGATATGATGCTGTTTCGGCTGTAGGAGCCCAGGCGCTGACAGGGGGATGCAGGGCTCCTGCATGAGGCAAGGCCGGGGCTGCTTCATGTCAGCCCCAGCTGGGCCCAAAAGCCAAGATGGTGGCACCTCAGATGCTGCACAGCCATGAGGAGTAAGGGAGAAACGTGTGAGAAACAGCCTTCTAAACACCAAGGGGAGAGAAACAGCCCTGCACACACCAAGGGGAGAGAAGGGGGAGAAGTGCTCCAGGCACCAGAGCAGGGATCGCCCTGCAGCCCCTGGAGGACCTCATGGTGGAGCAGGTAGCTCCCCGTGGTCTGTGCCCATGGCAGGGGGTTGCACCTAGATGATGTTTAAGGTCCCTTCCAACCCCAGCCATTCCATGATCCCATGGAAAGACCCATGGCAGAGCAGATATCTGCACTTCAGCCCATGGAGAGGACCACGGCAGAACAGGTAAGTACAGTGCAGTCAGTGAAGGAGCCCTTGCTGAAGCAGGTGGATATTCCTTGAAGGACTTCAGCCCATGCACGACACCATACCAAAGCAGAGGAAAAGTGTGAGGAGGAAGAAGCAGCATAAAGGAACTGTTCTGGACTGACCACAACCCCACGTCAGGGGGACAGGTGGGCAAAGGAGCTGGAGTGAACTGACCGTGAGCCTGAGGGAAGGAGCACAAGGGAAGGTGTTGTTTTAATTTGCCTTTGTTTTGCACTACCCAAGTCTATTTCAGTTGGCAATAAATTAAACCATTTTTCCCCAAGCCGAGTCTGTTTCGCCCATGATGGCAATTGGTAAATTATCTCCCTGTCTTTACTTTGACTCACAAGCTTGCCCATCTTGTTTTCTCCCCCTACCCTGTTGAGGAGGGGGAACAAAAGAGTGACTAGATAGGCATCTGCCAGCTGGCCAAGGTTAACCCACCACAGATGGGTTTCATATTTTGAATATTTAGGTCTGATCCAGCTAAAAGTGAGTGTTCCTTGAATGAAGAATAAAGAATCAAGGCCTCTGTAAACAGCAGACTGAAATAGACAAGAAATTTCACACTATACAAGATTTTTTGTTTAATTTTTGATGAATTCACAGTGTATTAAGTATTGAAGCAGAAAGCAATCATTTTAAATTGTTGTATCAGCAAGAGCAGCATGTAACCATGGTAATTAAAACAATGTTATTTTAAAAAAATTAGAAAAGACTACTCAAGAAGTATAAAGAGGAAGTATCCAAGAAAGAACATCTTTCTTCTGATAACTACATTTCTGTAAGCCTGCAAAATTATTAAAGACACACATTTTTTATTCCTGCTAAAGAGCTAGTTGAATATGCTACAGAATTATGATTTCAATTAAGAATTAAACAGGGAGGTTGCATGAGCAGAACTTCAAGGAGCGTTAAAGCACATCACTGTTAGATCGCTGGCAGAATATTTTGACCAGGATTCTGCTACTCCTGGTATTGATTTCATTACCTTAATTCATATTTGCAAGTGTTCTACTAGAGGAACAGTTTGGAACAGGGGAAAACAAACAAACAAACAACAGAAACACCATAAAAAATCAGGTATTTTAAGAGTCAAAGCAGAAGGTGCTCAGATTCCTTTGAAGCATTTAGGTCCACCAAAGCCCTTTCAATGAGCACTGCATCTGATACCACAGTTAAGAATACAGGCGATAGGAGTTGGAGGGACTGGTCCCTCATGATGCAAACAGTCATTGCTTCGGAGTGGAGAAAAAACTTTATAGGTTACAGTATGGAACTGCTCAAGTGGTAATTTATATAATGATGTTTATCATGGTATAAATGCAGTCTTGATTTAACTCTACTGATCTGAGGCTTTTTCTAACACCAGCTTGTGAGGATAACAGAAAAGATACCATTCTTCAATAACATAACAAGCTAGCCAGAAAACTATCAATGGAGAAAATCTGGTTAAGAAGACAAATATCCCTTACCCTCTCCAGCATGGTGTAGCACAGCATTTCCCCACAGACTCCCAAGATGCTAAAGGATGGCTGTAGTGTCTTTCTGCGTACAGCAGAGGGTCTTTAACAGTTCCCAGCCCATTCTGAAGCCCATTAGCAAAAGGAGGCAGTGAAAGGCAAGTTCTGTCTTAACAAAACAAGAATCTGGGAGAAACCGCACTGTAGGTGAAGGAGGTAAGACAGACAAGTCTCAAGAACTCCCAAATTTCCCATCAGATATGAAAATGTCACCAAGAAAAGTCAAAATGTGATATTGTTGCTAAAAACAGGAGGTTGAAGCATATAAGGTTAACCTCCTGTCATATCCAGGGAACTTCTCATCCTTAGTGAAACTTCTTAGTTAGAAACTTCTCATCACTCATGCTTAGTGAAAGCTTCAAGTGAACTGGAGTCTGTGATAAGAACCAGACGTGCCACGTCTCATCAGAAAGCCAATTCTCAGTAGTGGCTGATAGTTTAATTCAGCAGACTCAAGACATATGAAGAAACAGCTGAATAAAGATAAAGGCTGTTTATTTGAATTAGGATTTGGCTCAAAATGTCACCTGTCACTAGAGGGAAGCACTGCATGTCAATGCTGTAGGTGAAAGACCAAAACAGGTAGTGTTTATGTGTGCCGTGCAATGTCACATCGTGGATTTGTAAGAGGGCTTTAAAAAGACAACCAAAAAACTTAAAAGCTGAAACTATGATTACAGAGTTTCTGTCTTCTACAGAGGGTAGTCTAAAGCATAATTACGGCATCTATTTTCCCAGTTTATGCCAAACCACCTACCCAAATTTTTTGTAGATAAATTTTCAATAGTAAGTGTAAAAATACATACAAGAAGTTAATTACAAATGGCAGAACAAATCCTTGGGAGGCTTCTGGCAGCTTCACAAGCATTAATCGTGATCCACATATAAAAGTATTCCCCAGGAATTCACATAAAATAAGGCAGTAATTCCATCTACTATTTCCAATGTCATGAAAAAATTGCCCTAGATTCAAACCTGTTGTTTATGGTGTTGCTAGAATCGCTGCATAAAAATAAAACCTAATTACTAATATGGACATGTTATTCCTTAAAGTATGTTCAGCAAAGGACAGGATTACATACTTGACTGTGTGTTGTAGAAATTACCACAATATTACTCTAAATACAACAAGAATGCTCTTTGAAACTACAGTAAGTGCACCCAGTTGCTTCAGCAGAATTTGCACCTAATTTTAGAAGTAGAAATAGTTATCTTGATCTTAATGTAAAGCTATTTCTTAAGTCAAGAGGAAGGCACATGGCCACCTAAATGATTACACCAATAGCAGGGAGGCAAGGGGATAAGGTGCATGAAGGCTGTCTTGCATAAACACAAAATTACTTTATTCTTGCCTGCGTCTCTGTCAGAAACGTCCTGGAAAAAAAATTCCTAAAACCTGTTTTGAGCTTTCTCCATTTCCTTTAGTGAAGAGGAATGAAGAAAAGCATCTGAAATATTCTGAAGGCAATCAACCAAAACAGATTAATATAGAGCTCCCTCCATATGACAAAGTAATAACTATTAAGATAACCATACAAATGAAAATGCCATTACTAAAACTTAATTATCAGTCAGAAAAACGCCAGACAGTATCACAGACATCACTAAAACACATGAAGTCCTTTCGAAGTCCTTTTTTTTTTTTTAGTTGCAAAAATTAAAGGATTTCAGGATTTTTGTTTCTCAATAAAGCTATAGCAGTGTACAAAGAATGTGGGTCTTAGTGCTCTCATTGTTATCTCGCCTGTATGAAATCGGTATTGAATTTAGAGGTAGGCATAGCTTTTTGTCTTACTAGTACAGAAATGTATCAGAGATCTGCAGATTTCTCTCTTGTGTAAATATGTTTTTATATGCATTTAAGTCTGGCAGTCTACATGGCAACATTAATGATTGCATTTCAATTTAAAATATATCTACACATCCAAAAATTGAATGAGGCAATGTCAGTATATTCATTTTTTATCTTGAACTCTATTGTTAAGAAATATAGAAAAGCAATATATTAAAGAAAATACATATGTTTTTCTAATTTCTTGAAAACAGTCAAAACAGCTAAAAAGCCAATTTGCTGTTTGGTTGAAAGAGAACTGGGTCCATGTATGAGCTCTGGGAAGAACGTAAAGAAAAAAACACAGGCTGTATGAAAATGCAAACTGAAGAAAAGCAAAGAAGGAATGCAATCAGGATGAAGATTAGCACAGCAAAACTCTGCTTTTATTGAAAACACAGTTTCACAAACTACAGGATTCAGGATCTTGACTTCTATCAAGTTTTCTTTATTGATAAGCAATGATGGAAAAAAAAAAAAGTGCTATTCATATGACAGCTGATTTACAGAACTGTCCTAAGTCACTGCAGACTGAAAATCAAAGCCAGCTTGGTGGTCTAGGCACGCTTACTTAGAGTACCTGTAATGGCAGGAAGACATTCCCAGCCTCTGCGGAGGAGAGGCCACCTTATGGCACACCGAGTGAGAGCTAACAGGTGAGCATCCTTGCTGTTGAGCAGAGTTTAAACAGTAGCAAAGAAAAGGCTGAAGTTTAAAGAACAGACACTGTAAGACAGATTCCAAGGGAGAAAAAAAAATATATATATTTTCTTTACAGAAAGACTTGTAAAAAAAAAAATATCTGGCAACTTTACTTAGTTATTGTTCTAATCTGAAAAGTATACAGAAAGCACAATCCATATGTTTGTTTGGCTGAGAAAAGTCGTGGCTTTTCAGTGTGAGTTTGTTTCTGCAAATAAAATAATTTTCAGCACTATTGTGGAAATAGAAAACTTAACTTTTATAATACGATATCTGAGGTTGAAGAAGAGCAGAAGACCTTCATATAAATCAGATACTTATGGTCTGAGGCATATGGCAAAATAAAACCGGTACCTCATAAGGTTTTCACTCCTTTTGCAAGTCAATTACTTTCTAAAATGTGTTTCTTTCACTTGCATCCAAAAAACAAACATCTTCATCAGATGGCAAATGGCTCACCTTGCGACTACAGGCTGACATCCCAATCTTGTATACTAAAATGTTGCCTATAGTAAAACACACTCTGTCCTTTTGATTCAGGCAACCGGATACCTAATGCACACATCCAGGGGCAGACTTCAGCCATGTGAGCGTGAAAGAATAAATCTACCCTTTCAACAGAAGACAAATTACAACGCCACAAAGCTAAGCCAAGCATATTGCCTTGGGTTCCTGCAAGCTGCTTGCAACCTGTTCACCCACAAGTCCTAACATAAGGAGACGAAGGACTCGAGGCCCCTGTACCTACAGCAGCCCCAAGGCCCCGGTATCTGTCAAAAAAAGCAGCACATTTGGAATATTTTTCAGTTCAGTTCTCTTTTTCGTTAGGCTCATATTTTCACCTAATGGATTTCCGTTACTCCACATAATGGTTCTTTAATCTTTCATACCAATTTCCAGCATGATAAAACACCGTCAGCATCCACTTCCATTGAATATTTGATGATCACTTAGCTCTCACAAGGTGAAAAGTTTCTGTGACTTGTCCTGTAGGCTTTGTATGTTTTGTTAAATCTTCAAAGTACACTGAAGATTGTTTCTGCCTTAAAACTTAGCTAGGTATGTTTTGTGATACAGAATAGCTGCTCTGAATTATATCTGAGAAATGCATTCCTTCAAACTAATGCATGAACATTTAATATGTCACAAACAAAGACCAGAGCACAGAGCTTTGTTTTTATCCATTATTTTAATGCCTTTGGCATCGAATTGTCTATGCTACAACGCAACATTTATTTTATTAGCAAAAGTTATAAATGTGTTCCCTATCAAATTATATGTATCTACCTTCTCCATCTTTAAGAAATAATGTTGGCAGTTGATTTAGTCTGTAAACTCAATCCAAAGGCATCTCTGCCTGGGAAAACATCTCCAGTCCTCCCAAGCTGTGCTCTCTTTGCCTTTTTGGCAACATAGCCCTGAAAGTTTGTGACTTCCTGCAGACTGACTCGTAGTAGGTTTGGTGCTAACATTATTCCTGTCTTGCATGTGCTCCCATGCGGTTCTTCAGGAAACCGCACAGCAAAGACAACAAGATGAGTAGATAGTTGTGATAGTCAAGCAATGAGGCTGTGCCACCAGACTGATGACATATTTAGTCTTGCAATCTGTCATAACATTTTCCATTCCTCTGAACAAGCCAGTTTTAGCCGGTTGTGTTCCTGCAAACAGAGGGCTGGCAGCATCCTTTACCAAAGGGGAGCACACTGGGTCAGCTCCGAGACAAAACATTATCCACATTTATCCACTGGGCAACAGATGCAATCTATGGGAATCACATGGCCTCCACATCTGATAGAAGACAAGGCGTTAAGTTTACAGATCATCTTATTGGAAAACAAAAGAGTAATGAACAAAGAATGCTGAAGACTGAGATTTCATGATGGATGTCAAGGTTCCCCAGGGAGTCTAAGGCTGTAAATGTAGCACTGAAAAGGCATTCCCATTCCACTCCACTTGAAGTTAATGCCATAAAGACACGCTAATTGAGTGCAGAATTCATTCCATATGTGCAACCTTTGCTTTGCAAGCATACAGATGCACCAGGAAGATAACACTTTCTGGAACACATTGATTTCTTTTTCTAGAAGGCATGGAAATATGAGTGTATTTCCTCCTTTTTCCGTTTTTCACTGTAAAGTTTTCTTCAGCAGCCTAATGAGTAGGTAATGATACCTAGATATATAAAGTGAGAATTGCTTGAAAGCCCCATGGCTTTGTTTTCAGATGTCTAAGTTCACCTTATTTTGGAATAAGGTGAACTGCATACCTAACTGGAGGTCTATATCAAAGACATCTTCAGCAAAAACTCCTCATTTATTAGCAGTTTTGATGAGGAAAGCATGCAAATAGTTTCAGGTTCATTTAAAAGACAGGCATATCCAAGCCAGTTCTATTTCTCAAGTGAAACATGGAGTTTCAGGGAGAGAGCAGATCTGCACATATGCCCCGTCTTGCTTTGCTTTCGCAAGTAGCATCGTGCTAAAATACCCAGACTTTGTGGCTCAGTCACTATAAACATGTAATTAGAAGTAAAGGTCAAGGATGCCTGCTGCAAAGCAGTGCACACGTACAGACATGCCGTTTGTCAGCTGGGAGCATGTGACTGACATCTGCTAACACTGCTCATTGAGAAGCAGCACGCTATCACAAGGCTGATATTCCTCACAATTTGCAGGTGAGAGCTGCAGCAGCTGCTGATGCATGTGGTGGCACGGGGAGCTGGCAGTGATGGAGCGGCGGGGGTACCTCCCATTATCACCAGAGGAGAGAGAAGGGAGACTCGACAGGTGATAGCAGGATAGCTCTGATGATGAGCAACCCCCAGCATCATACATGTATGAGCACTTGATCTGGAACAGCCACTGTCATCTGCTGCCAGGCCTCAACTCTCTGCACTCTCCAGAAGAGCTGCAAAGCCCTTTGGCATTCAGGATCCCCCTTCTCCAAAATGATGCCATTACTTCTGTGTTAGCATTACTATATAAAGGAGTATTTTTCATGAGCCAGTGTGCTTTCATTGCATTATCTCAAGTATTTCCCAAACTTAGGAAGTTCAACTGATAGGAAAGATGTATTCTATTCAGCCGCTTCTCTTGTGTTAAAATGCCTTCTCATACATTGGAGAAAAGCTTCCTATTTCTTAGTTTAATAACACTCTTTTTTTTTTTTTTTTTAATTGCAAATCGTATTTTAAAACAAGATTCTTCTTTTTCCAGTAGTGCCTATAGATCTGCTGAAGAAATGTGTTTACATTTATCCTCTGTATGTTCTCTTTCTCTGTCCCTCTTTTACAAAAACAAACAACAAATAAACACTGCTTTGAGTCTGCATGGCACGTAGCTCTGGTTCTGAACTGCTGGTTGCACGAAGCCTACCACTCTCCTCAAGCCACAATGAAACAAAATCAGCTCTCAGGAGCTGACACAGAAGAGGCTGAGGTAGAGAACATTTATTTTGTATTATGAATTACAGCTTGAAAGAATAGAGAGGGATAAGAGATGTGAGATAAAAACAAGAATAGATTAATATATTATTGAAGGACTCAAGACGACAAGTGAGAAACAGCATTTCTAACTTTTTCATTAGTTCCTCACACACCATATTTGACAGAATTACTGCTACGTTTGCTGACACAATCCACTGCCCTCCAGACATCATGACAGTAAAGTCCCTGTCAAACCTGACACCTGTTTTTCATTTCCAGACATTGATTCTCCGCCTTATAGCCAATGTATTTCATAAGAATAAACTGTTACCATTACCAGCGAAATATTGATTAGAGCAACACTGAAATCCCTAACTGAAAATTTATTGCCTTAATTTCCAGTAGGTTTCATTAGTTATCTTCAAGCAGATGAAGATGTAAAGCAGTCATTAACATATGTCAAGCAAAATATTAGCTAGACTCTCATGTATGTATTAAAGTTTAAAGAAAACAATGAATAAATAATTACTGCTACATAATTGGGGAGAAACGAAAATGAACAAGCACCTGTTTAAGGTCAAAGGACAGATACTCATCATCCCATCAGACAACAGTAAGACACAGACTTCAGAGCTAAGTAATAACGTGGGCAGAAGTCGACAAGGAAAGGCTGTAACTCTTGAAATTGCCGAGCATAAAAGAGGCCAAAGCTCTCCCACATCGTCCCCTTTCAAGGCACTGTACATTCAGCTGACCACCGAGGCCAGTTCTCTCTGTCTGTGTGGTACTACCCAAACCCAACTTCAGTCCCTGAGCTTCTGAAAGCCTACATGCCCAAGTCATTCTGGATAAACAGAATCCTACCTCTCTGGCCTCTGTTTTTCTTATATTTCCCATGAAATAGCAAGAACACCTTCTGATATTTTTCTCCTTACCCTGATATATGCTGTTTTCAGGCTCCCATGCATTATTTTATTATATTTAACCTCCCCATGATATTAATCTGCCCTACACCAGTATCTCTACAATCAAGACCTCCTAATTCCCTCCCCATTCACTAAACTTGTACTAATTATCTTCTTCATCTCAATTCCTTTACTGTTCTTGGCATGGATCAATATTTTCTCTCTCCTTGGAAAGTGTGTTGTGTTGTGCTTTTTTTTTTGCCACCATTTTCATGTTCTATCCCCAGCCCTTTTTGCTGTTGCTCTTTAGGTTCATGATGCTAGTTAGCTACTGTAGAAAGGTTTCACAACACTCTTGAATGGTACTACAACCATTTTTATGTTTTATCTTTTCAGCGGGTGCCTTATTTTATACGTGCAGGTTGAAAACTTGTGCCTATAACCTTACGATTATTGAAGATCAGGATCAGAATTAGCTTGTTAAAGTGCAGAGCACTTTGCCAGGCAGTTTATGACTGAAAGCTCTTCTGAGTTTTAGACACACAAGGACACTTTCCACCACACCGTGCATCTCTGGGATGAACAAGACCTCTAAGAGATCAAGAGTACTCTTGTTTTTCTACTCTGCTTAAATAAATAATGGCTTCTCCTTTCAGTTATGGATCATCACCATCAGCCAATTTTACACCTGAAGAACAAAGTGGGAGATTTTCAGTAGTAACAAATAGTCTTACTTCTATAAATTTAACTGTCCTGGTTTAATTGACTAAAAAAGCCATTTAAGTGCCTAAACTAAGGATCAGAAGCTTAACTTCTTTGGCACAGCCTCTCCTTTTGCTAATTATAGCTCAACAAAGAAATGCATGGGAATGCACATATTAGATGTGTGAACAATGTCATCTGTACACATGAACAAGTAGAATTATAACTGGCAATTTATAATGACTTGTGAGGTTATTTTCATGAAACATACATCCCAGAAGCATCTGAAGTCTCAATACCTTGCATATGCCAACATTACAAGGGCTCTATTTACTTATAAGAACACATTTCTCATTATGTCATCCCAGAAAGCTTTCTCTGTCTCCTCCCTATACCATGTAATTCCTCTATTTCGTCTTATTACTTAAACAAAGAAGTTATTTCACTTAAAAGAAAAAAACATATTTTGTATTTAAAATGTACATCTAAAATTAATTTATGCAATTTCTTTAACTTGAACAAACTTGTTCAACTTACAGTTGAACTTATAATGCACTTACAATGTTGCAGCTAGGAATGCAAATCCTATACATTCACACTGCACTTGTATATATAGAATAAACCACATTTCATTCATTACTCACATATTATGACCCACAAATGTAAGAGACAAATAACCGTAAGAAAAAAAAGCTAAAGCTTGGCTATTTGTTTTTGTCTAACTCTACAATATCCTGAAGCCCTTAATAAGGACAGACTAAAAACTCTTTGGAAATCAACAACAGATAATAGTTAGATGAGATCTCCGTCATGAAACATGTAGACTGTGTGCAAACTGCATAAAATTCAGACAGTACTATACAGGTTCCTAAGGAAACAAAAATGCATATATTTTTCAGATTATATGCAAGCCATTTACACTGCTAATGTTGATATGCATTTCAGCCCAAGAAAAATGCACAGTGTTCGTTATGACTGACAGAGCTGTCCATAAAACCAGAGAAACAGGTCATTACTCCTTCAATTTACAGCCCGTAATACATATTTTGCAACCTGTAAAAACATTATGCTCCGTCCTATTCTGCTGTGCCGGTGCAGTAGCTTATGCTTGGGCAGACTGACATTTTTCTTTTGAATGCTGCAGAGGATCAATACTGTAATACAGAAGTAGGGGGATGCAGTGGGGGACTCGCAGAAAAACTGCACTTGGACTGTGCGTACGAAACATGTCCCAAGAGTCCAAAGAGTAATACGGATACATGCGCAGCAAGGTCCTAATCTGCAACAGGAGTCTGTTTACAGAGACTGGACTGTTATTTCTTTTAATAACCCATACAATTCTCATAGGTCTGTAAATCTTGAAAAGGAGATTTCACCTTCTTTGGAGCAAATGATGGTTAAGGAGTTATCTGAGTTCTTTCCAGAACCTTAATTTTCTCCATCAAAAAAAAAAAAAAAAGTGAGAAACAACTGGAAAATTCCTTGTACCTTCAAACCTTGCACACAAGAAGGAAGCGTATGAGAAAGCTGGTCAAATCACTAAGCACAGATGCCTGCCAGAAACACACAGAGATACAATCAATAGGGCACAGCAGAACTGTGTAACTAAGCAAAGTGGAGCAAAAAGAATACCAAAGAGAAAGCAGAATTGCTATGAAACAAAAAGCAGTCAGTATGGACATCAAGGCAACTGAAGTATGTAATGCCCTGTTTTTGTATTAGCCTCCACTAAAAAAATCAACTCTAACCTAGTGGTTATTAAAAATACAAATCCAGAGTGTAAAGCTTTTAGCCTACAGTAGGCAAAGAACAGGCATGCTGAAGGGTACTCAGATAAGTTAGATAGTTTCAAATGCTCTAGGCCTGTTGCTCATCCTGTTTCCTTGAAAATTGACTGGTGGTATATCCAATCTATTAGCATTTATTCTGGGAATCATACATAAGATCTCAAAAATGCAAAAATAATGTTTTTTAAAGGATATTTCTAAGACTTTTAAAGGAAGATATATGAAGAATTATCAACATATAAGATGAATAATCAGACGAGGCATAACACAGAACTCCCTCTCAGTTCCACCAACTTAGTGGAAGTCGACACGAGAATTGTCAAGAACATGTCGCATGGAAAATTACATATGGAATTGCTCAACCTCAAGTCCAACAAAGCACGACGCAAAGTCTTGCACTGAGACTGAAACAACCACGCATACCAGGACTGGTCAGGGACCAGCTGGCTTTGTAGCAGCTCTTCAAATCGAGAGATCCTGCTGGACGGAGAGATGAACGGGAGACAGGACGTGTGCCCTTGCTATCTGAGAGCAGAAAACTTTGCCATATGAGAGTAGAAAAAACAAAGAGGAGGAGAGGTGATGCTCATCTTGGAAATTCCAGCTTGCTATAAAAACAAAAACAAAACAAAACAAAAAAAAACAACAACCTCTTCACAACGGTCAAGTGCTGTAAGCTTCTCAAGGTTGCCCAGAGAAGCTGTGTAATCTACAGCTTTAGAAATATTTGAAACATGATTGAAAAAAAGCCCCAAGCAACCTGTGTCAGACTTTTAAGGTCTGCTTGGAGATGGTAATATTACTGGATGACTGCCAAAAATCCCTTCCAGACAAAACCTTGCGATGATTCTTTGATTTCATGACTTAGCAGCAATATCACATGTGAAAAGAGCAGCACTGCAGCGACTACTTAGGACTCCACTAGAATGCAATGGTCTGTCTAAGGCACTGCAGTGGATTGAATTTTAGGCAGGAGGAAGGCGTAGAAGGAGCAACGAGAAAAATCACAGAAGACTTTCTACATGAAAAAGATGATCAAAAAAAAAAAATGAGAATGAACACAGTAACAGTCTTCAAATATGTAAAATTCTGTTACAAGGAGGAAGAGAATAACCTTTTCTCTCTGTCAACAGCTGAGAAATAACAGGTTTATACTGCAGCAAAGAAGACAAACCTTAGAAACTAAGAAAACATTTATTGCTGGAATAGGTGGGCTGCAAAAATTACAAAATTTCATTCACTTGAGATCCTCCAGAAAGCTAGACAAAAAGGTGTCACAAACAATGGAAACAGAGCTGCCATGCTATATGGCATACTCAGGAGAGGGAAGGAACAGAAGGCCTCTGGACAGTCTTCCCAGTTTAGGACTATATGAAAAGTAACCCATGATGACACATGGAATTGGAAAAAATTAGTAAAATTTATTCTTTTTGTCGTATCTGTTCCTAATGAATATTCAAATATTAGTATTGCACCAATATTTTGAAACGCTGCTCTCAGTTACTGATGTGTTTTGCTCTGGGCGAGCTAGTAACAAACGTGATCCAACATTGTACCCTTGAAAAAATGTTCTCGGTAAAAAAAGTTTACAAAGGAAACAGATAATTGCTTTCTTTCTTAGCAGAAATTTGTCATTAATTGTCATTAATTTGTCATTAGTTCTCCCATGCTTACCTTTTGAAATGCAGTGCTATGTATGGACTAAGCATCTAGCGCTTCCAAAACACCAGACAAAGGGAAGCGTAGCTTGCCCATTGGCAATACCTGACACCAGCATTAAAAAGGAAATGTTAGGGACTCCTTTGAGACTGCAGTATGTAATGAACAGGGAAAACTGGGAGCTCCAGGCTGGCAGGTGGAACGCAGCAGTGCGTTGTGTGTTTTGTGACTGCAGCTTCAGAGTTCTACTTATCAATATGACTGTGTACTAAAAACCAAGTTTTAATTTTAGTTTTAGAAAACAATCAAGCTGTCTTGCATTCAAAGTTTTGAGACAATCACACTGAGGGCAATAGCCTGTAAACTGCACATTGTTTTTTAATCTGCCAGTGTTTTAAAACAATAGCTTCAGGAGACTTAAAGTCCTACTCTGATGTCAATAAATTCTTATTTCTAAAACGTGTCTACATATCAACATCACTAACTCCTTGTTCTTGCTCACTGGCTATTCTCCCTTCTTCCCAAGGTCACTGGCCACTCTGATGCCAAAACTCAGGATCGAAACTTTTGGGGGCATACGGGTGTGTGCAGGTGAATGCACGCAGGGGTGCATGAACCTTAATGATCAAATTAGCACTTCTCTCTGCTAGCTAAAAGGAGGTGGTCTACCTAGATATTAATTGGCATCCTAGATCCCTCAAGTTGGTATTTTCTGTCTTCTACAGAAGCCTAAATGTAATGATGTCATGCCAATAAAAGTTTCATTTCTTTTTGTTAAGTAGGCCAAAGTAGCAGATGTCTGGTTTAGCCTAGAGGAAAAGACGTTTAATGGTGTGTGACAAATAAGAAGGAATAAAAAACAAGTAATATTTCTTCAATGCTACCTGCTTAAAATGTTGCTTTGCTATTTAAGTTGTAGACCCCCACTTATATTGCATTAGAATGTCAGTAATAATTTGTCATTCAAGATTGGATATTAAAAATCGCCACTGCGACCTTTAATATACTTAACAGTTACTTCTTCATTTTATTAAAGTCTTGACCCGCTACTCAGATCCTGAACAAGCATCTATCAAAAGTGAAGGGGGATAATAGAGATAAATACAAGGAATCAATTGTATCATTCCTTTCAAGCCCTCCACACACGTACACCGCCAAACCCAGTCGACTCACTTGACTGGTTTAAAATGCAACACTGGTTTCCCAGAGAGGATAAGGGACTAGTGTATAAACAGAAATAAATTATATTTTTTAAAAAATAGCAACAAGGCAACTCAAGTGATAAAACCTTTCAGGAAAAAAAATATATTTTCAAAGGGAACAAACACTTTACGTACTATATTAAAGTAGTTTTCAGCAACATCCTAACAAAAACATGACACTTTAAATAATTAAAAATAATATCATTAAATGAGCAACTAAACAGACAACATTCTTTCAGTAGTGCCTAATCTAACATTGATAATAATAATAATAATAATAATAATAATAATCACTTATATTACCAGTGGGCCTTGCATATATAATTATTCAATAGTCTGTTGACCTAGGAGCTAAATATGTACAAAATTAAAAGAGAGCACCTGTCCCCTATTTTACAATCTCAGTCAAATGGAAGATAAAACCAAAAACCACAGAACAGATTCAGACACAGGGATGGCAGAGTACAAGTGAAAAATGAGATATTAGTTACACATACAATGTATACTCTATGTCCAAAAGGAAAATTCCCCATAGTCTGTATTTTAAAACTCACAAGCAATTACCTATTTATACATGTCTCTGACAATTCTCCTACATAACTATATCTGATTTGGAGCTCATTTCTTTTTACATAGTAGATAAAGCATGTTATGGATTTAGATGTGAAGAGATTCTGATGAGCTTGTTTTTTATTCTGGATTGTCTATTAAAATACTTAGTATTATACAGAATACAGTTAAGAAAATATTTCTCGCATACTTTTTTTTTTTTTTTTTTCATAAAAAATTCTCCAGTGTGCCTGACTTGATTCTCTAATTGACTTTGACTCAAGATATTTGCTACAGTACTTATGCAGGGCTCTTGCATACACCGTGATCTTGGCGCAGTACCAGGGAAGAGGACAGCAGCACAGGACTGGAAATGAGAACCCTCAGCACCAAACCCTGTTCTCCACAGGAGTGTTTGGGCTACGTGCTTACCTTTGTCTTTCCACATGGTACAATATAAACCTACAAACTTACATGTGTTTATTTCAGCAAAAGCCACCAACACAGAAAAAAAAAGATGTTTTCCACTGCACAAATCTTGGCACAATTTTATGTTTCCCAAAAACTCCTACTCTAAACTCCTTTGGAGAGCAAGCTGGAAAAAGGGAAGTTCTTCATTAAGGATGATCCAGAAACAGTTCTGAGAAATCTGTTTACACTCTTTTTACTGTTCAGAATGAAATAAGGAAAATAATAACAGGATTTGTGAATAACAGTAGATTATCTTGTCTGGTATGTGGTAAATGTTGAGTAAGGCATTCTTTTAAAGCAGTGATTGGGGTCAGTGTAGAAGGAACTGTACACATTGTATCTGTTATTGCACACATATTTTGTGCCCTTTCATGCTGTGATTTAGTCAGCAGCGAATACTCTAAATAACATGTGTAATTGTAGATTTATTGAAAGGAGACAATTTCAGCAGTTCAGAGAGCTTATTGGAATAAGTTTTGCAGATGAAACTGCACGGCATTCTTCAAAATGAAATGTGGAAGACGGAGATGAGCAAAGCCCTTTTCTTCAAGGCTTTGGCTGGTTACCAGAGCATGCAAGTGGATATTTGTAATTGACAAATTTTCTCTGCATTCACGGCAATGCATTACCGGGATGCCACATACATGCTGAAGAGTCAGGCGGAGTATTTGCCACAGCAGAAGGGATTTTTTTTTGACAAGATCTGCAGACTTGCATGACTCTAGACTCACACTCCTTTTACTTAAAATGACTTCCTCACTCAGAACCCAGAAGCTGCAAGGAACGGGCCCCCTTCTGCCAAGTTCTCCGCTTCATTATTGCCTACTTCGACACCAACTTTTCACATCTCACTTAGCAGTAAACAACTGCAGCTTAATGTATCCGTAAGAGGCAATTATCCTCCCAGTTCTAATTGCTATGTAATACTTCTGCACTTAAAAGTAATAGAATAGAAATGTTTGCCTTCTGCAGAAGCGATATGAGGATGAAGATGCTACTGCACTGATCTATCAAGATTTCACCCACGCAAGTAAACAGCAAAATCTGAAAATTTAAGTGCACGAACAACAAATTCATCCAAACAACTTAGTTGTGCATGACTCAATACAATGCTTTTGGGTTGGGCTCTGTTGTCTAAACACAGGTGTCTACTCCAGCATCTTGGAGTTACCTGTACCCAGCTGTCAGACAAAACAGACTCCATGGGAGACCCCTGCCCTTCTGGGCTAGCAGTGGGAGGCCAGGAGTGACACTATGAGGAATCTCCAAGGCACTCACCAGATGCTTATGTTTAGGGAACTGACCTGAGCTTTTGCTACTAAAGGTAAACAAAGCAAAACTGGTTAGTTAATGCTGTTTTTATAAAGCGTTATCATGCACAGAGCCCACGCTATGAGAGTCATACACAAAAGGAACTAAGAGCAACAAGAAAAACATTCAATTAATTTTATGTTTGACTGCACCACACTGCTATTTTTATTACTAACCAATATATTATTTTCTTTTCAATATTACATGTATAATGAGAACAAAAAATTAAATAGGAAATTATTGTAACACTTGTACAAACCAACCTAACATTGTGATTTGAACAACATCAGCTCTACTTGAGCAAATATATTTGTGGTCTATCTTGTCCAAGTGGACAGCACGGAGCAGACAAATGAAGCAAGAGAATCAGGGAAGGAACTCAGATAAAGTGACAAGAGAATCCCAGCTTCTCTGTGTACATTCCTTGGCTCATGATTTCCTTCCCTATCCACTACTGCTTTGTTTCTTTCTTCCATTCTTCATGAAGTCACGACGGTAAATTAACAAAACAACCTACACAATGATGGGAAGAATTCCTCTAAGTGCTAGTTTTGTTTCAACAAAGTACAATGCTACAAGTGTTTGGCTAGAAAAAATTCCAGGTGTGAAAGTGAAATGAATGCACCTGAACAAAAGGCACACACTAACAAAAGTTAGCTTTGCATTTTGAATGTGGCGGCGAGTGAAGCCAAGTGAAAGACTAAGAAGTAAATAAATTATGCAGCTCTTCCTCAGTCTCCTGCTATTCAAAACTGCATTCTATATACATACCATCAATATTAATTTTTGTAAGAGAAAAATGTTGATTCCAAACATAACACGCAATTGCACACTGCTGGAGGAAACGCACTGGGTTATACGTGCATTGCCCTTTGCAGGTTATTGTGTTTGCCTGCTTGATATGTGGTTGCTGGAATGAATTATCAAAACATACCTTGCTGCTTCAGCTGTGTTGCTTTCATCATCCCCATAGCCATGTCCAAAAGCACTTACAAAGAACAAATCACCTCCTCATTTTGCTTTTTGGATGCTGATTCTGATAAAATATTCTGAAGCCATAGGATAGAAGCCTGCTCTCAGCTGCCTGTGGTGAAGGTGAGAAATGCTGATCTTTTCAAATGTGCAGGACTCTCACAGATCTTCCTCCCTTTGTGCCATGGGTCTGGGAAACCCCCGCTGTGAGTCAAGCTCCACAAACCGAATCTGAGAGCAGCATATGCAACAAAGACCCATACACAAACTAAGTAGGTTAAACAAATGTTTGCAATCAAGTTTTTCAAGATTTTGTGCAACATAAAGCCATATAGATAGGTGTGCATGGGCAGTTTTGTGCAGCAGAACAAGTAGAGAAAGTTTTTACTGTTTGTCTTAGTGTAACGCCCTTTTCCAAAGGAATGAAGCTATGAAAAGAACCAGAAAACATTTCTGTTACTTTTACTCCATGGAAAAGAAAACCATCCACTTTGGAAAAACAAACCATATGTTCTTAAATACTTCATAAAAATATAGTTAAACATATTTGTTTCTTAACACATTCACAATGATGAATGAAGAGGATTTTCTTTTAATTTACTGATCTGTTCTAAAAACAATACATACAAAGTGAAGAGTTTTTCTTTTCTCAAAAAAAAAATTCTAAGCTTAACAGTGAAACATTTCACCACCTTTCTTCTCCACCCCTTAATTTTCCCACAGTGTGTCAGCAGCTGTTTATTGATTTTTTCGACATCATTTTTGCATTGCACAGGACTTCATTGTCAACCTCCTACTGTACACATCTGAGAGTCTGCAATTTCCATGGTATGTAGGAGGACGATCTGATATTGGTAGTTAACACAGCAGCAATATTAGCATCTCACTAAGTCGGCAAAGACTTCTATTGCAGTATTGCTCTGCTAATTTACCAAATACTCACATCACAACAGGCTGAAAACTATCCACCTACATTTTATCGATCAGCTCCATATTAAAATGTTTCCTAATCCTTTGAAGGCACCTGTCAGGGCAAATGCTATCTAAAGAATTTGCAGTCTGAGTAACCAGGCTTGTATGCTAGATAATTTTGCAAAAACATTCCAGAAGCACACTGAAATTCTGTTTTCTGAACGTTGCAATGATGTTCGACAGCATTAAAAATTAAAATCTGTTATTTTCTGAGAAAATTTGCATTATCATGTTTAAGTTACTATTACAGAGGTTCCTTCAAGTCAGGATTTTGGTTTGTTCATATGCCCTAGAGTCACAACATGCCCCTGTTAGTTCAGAAACCATAAAAATTAAAATTCTTCTGGGCATTATCTGACTATGTTATTTAACATAACTACTGTAGGTTGTGCATGCAAGATGCAATGATTATATGGAAATCAGTTTTGTTTTCATTTTGTACATTTCTTGGTTTCTTAATTAAAGCAGATGGAAAAGGTACTGAAAAGACACAGTTACGTAGTATGTGTCTGATTCCATGGCATGTCACCAAGCTTTAGCAATCCAAAAGCTTCTGCTCAGACCTCTAGAGCAGAAGCTGTAAGTCTGATACATCACACCTACATACACCATTTAGAGACTACTGCTCAGGAAGAAGATTTGCCAAAGCTCTTCTTTAACCAAAGAAGCCATTTTTGAGAACAGAGAATATGCGAACATGCTTCTTCCTAAGGACAACAAGCTTTTAAAGCTTTAAACATCCCCAGGGACATGTTCTTTTTTTGCAGGACTAAGTCCAAACTGATGAGCAGGATTTCACAGCTCATACGAAAACATAAAAACCTGGATGCTGTTCCACTTTATAACAGGTTTAAAGGAAACGTAATTCAGGTTAGATGGGACATTCTCAAGTGTCCATCGACATAGTGTTCCACCAAATCACCTGACTGGGGTTGTGGAAACTGACCCAGGTTAGACCTTGTCTCCATCTGGCTGGCTGAAAAGGCAAAGTGTGTCCCACCAGCAACCAGAAAAGACCAAAGCAGTTTTCATGACTAGTGAGAAAGAAAAATCCTCACAATAAACACAGGACTGTAGTTTACTATAGCTGTAGTATATAGCTGTAGTATATAGATGTAAGGCTTCACCAGTTCCAACAGAACAGGCCAGGCCTCTATTAATATTTGCTTGAGAATGGCTTATTTAGCCTAAAAATGTTCTTAATTACCTTAACATTATCTGAAAATTAAGAGAGTGCACAGACACTTGACTCAAGCCACAGCAGGATCATATACAAAACTGTATAAGAGCATTTTGTGCGACACTTATGTTAAATATTATACAAGGTTAACAGTGCTGTGCGCTATCTTGACATACTGTCTGATTAGCATTTGGCCAACTTGTAGCTCCTGCTTCAAAAACCAGTCTGAGGCCAAAACTCCAATTGAACCAGTACAGCCTTACAGGGCGATCGTAAGTTACAGTGCCAGTCGAGTTTGTGCAGCTCTGAGCAGCTGAAATGAAGATGCAATCAAGTCTCTATTGTTCACACCAGTGGCAAGATGAGATTAACTGAGATAGAATGAAAACTGTCTAAGTGCTACAAAATATTTGTATAAATCAGGCCGCTGGAGAGTTCCAATGTGAACGTGCAAGATGGGTGTAATGGAGAAGAGCCAGACGGTGGAGGACAGGCTCAGGAGGCAGTGACAATCCAGCCTGGAGGTTGCACTGCACAAATTACGCAAACACAGCTAAACTGTTTCCAGACCCCAGCTCATGGGCAGCCAGCTTAAGTCTCTGCATTCGTGGCACAGCCTACTGTGAAGTCAAATAATCTCGCTATGGATTGCTAGAAAAATTGCTAGAAAAACACCAAGGCCATACACGTCAAATAAATATTTACTGTTGTGGGCTTCACCTGGAGTTCTGTATGTCACATAGCATCACACATTTCCTTCAATGTATATAATAAGCTACTAATGATATAACATAGCTACTTTTAGCTATATACTATAGCTATAATATTAGCTAATAATATAGCTAAACTATAATATTATAGCCAAAAACCTATTTTATATAACATAGCTACTGATTTAATAACCCATATAATTACTGCTTAGGCATAAGCCTACCTTTAGAAACTCATTTTCTTCCTTAGCCTTTTAAGTGATTTAATAGTTAACAGAGGTATGTATGGGATTTTGGTTTTGAAGGACAGAGGGGGGGAAAAAAACAGATGATGAAATCATCCCCTATCATTTTCTCTACCTGAACTTCTGAGGTTGTACTCTATCCGTAAAGAGTGAAAGAACTCAGAGGGTTCTGCTCACAGAAAAAGAATCTGAATCCTTCCTGCACAGACTGAATGTTCATTGGAAAACTACCACATCCCTAAATAGAAAAGTTCTTTTAAACTACAAATGATCTCACAAGAAAGAACAAATTACCAAGGTAAGACATTGGTGTACGCCAGCATAAATAAAACTTTACCTGTATTCATTATTAAGGTACATACCTTACTTCAGAAGGAGTCAGCAATACCAGTTTGCAGGAAGACTGTATCGGAAGAACTTTACTCTTCAAAAATTACTGCCTGATGTCTAAGGCAATTGTACAAGCTCTGAGCATTGTCAGGAGCCAGTCCTTCTACTACAGAAATGCTACTCATAGCATACTTTACAAAGTACAAACAGCAAAAGTGCATTTCCCAAATTTTCACCTGTTTTTCACAGCTAGTTTCTATGCACAGTGTAACATCTGTTTGGGTATGGATCACAACGCAGGAAGAATGACCAAAAAACTTGAGAACACAAATATCTAAATGCTTCTTGCTAATCAAGCATTACCATGCAGAACATGTTTTTCTTTGTGTGAGCATTAAATATCAGTTATGGCCTAAAATCCTGGCATAAAATGTTTGTCTGAAGTCTGGAAAACCCTTACATTCACATGAGGAACCTGTTATGTTGAGCTATTCTAGGTACAATGGATACTACTGTAAATGTTTTAGAGCACATAGAGTAAATAAAGTCTGATGTTTATATTGTGTTTACTACAAATGTTTGACCTTATCACAGTGTCTCAAAATTCATGCCCTTAGATAGAAAGCCCTGGTCTCGTTTTGCACCTCTGAGGGGTTCCTGTTCCCGGGTCAACTACTTGTGCGTGGTCCTCCAGTTGGCGGGCCTGTGTTCAGTACAGAGTGCTGTATGCAGTGATGGCACAGCTGTACAGCTGTTAAAAGGTTTATGGAGGAAAAAAAAATCCCTCAGCTGAGCTTTGCCCAGACAGAAGAGTGAATCACTAAACTTTCTGCCTTCTCCCAGGACTTTAATCATTCGGAGGTTATCTGATTTACCAGCAATGTAAGTACAAATTAAGAGCTCTGACCTCCACCTTATCTCAAAGACTGATTCTGAAATTAAGCCGTGCATGAGGTGGCAGGCCATTGTTGGGGGCTAAGATCAATTAAAAATGAGGCAGTAGTGAAATTATCCCTCCGGCAACAGCCCTGCACAAGAGATGCTTCTAGCCACTATCTACACCTGAGACTGGGCGGTTCTGATAGCCATTAGCAATCAGGGCCTGAGTCTTCTCATGGTCATGGTTATGTTAATTGCACTGATAACAGCACAGAACAGCTCCTTCACAGGGAGAGCCTCGGGACCTGCAATTTTTGGCTACAGTCAAGTACAGCCAGTTCAGCACTAGCCCGGTATAGTCATGGAAAAGCCAGGAAAGGACCACACAGGATGAATTTTTCAGATACCTAATGGTTAAGAGGAAATCACTAATTGATAACAGTATCAAGCACAGCAGAACAGAACCACGAGAACTACGCAAAAAATAAGATCCCCAACTAAGTCACAGATTGATTTTATACAAGTTATTAGGGTGAAATTCACATGGTGTAATTAGTTTCTACATCATTAGCGCTACGTGTTTCGGAACCACGCTTAACTACAGGTGTAATTAAAGTTAAGGAATTGTTTCTTTTATGAGGAGAGAAACATTTGCAGCTCTACAAACCACAGACTAGCCATTAGGGGAAACGCACTAGCATCTGAATTTAATCATATGTTCCTTCTGTCGCAACAAATGAACTTCAGAAAAGTTCAGTGCCAATGCACTAGTATCAGTCCAAGATGTGGAAAATATTCATGTGGTTAAAATATATGAAATATTTTAGATGTTTTTGCTCTTTGGAATTGCCATTTTCATATGCCGAGCCTCTCCAAGATTAAAGAGCATAAAGAAAACAAAATCATTTTTTCTAGCTACATCTCTCTGCCCGTAATTTCTTTACTGCTTGTCTGAATGTAACAGAAAGTTGATTTTGCAACATGAAATACTACGTCTTGCAGATCATTAAAAGGATTGTTACGTATTTCCACTTTTGTTTTTCTTTTTGCTATTAATAATTTCCCAAACGATAGCTACATTTTGTGTAAATGTGTCTTGACAGCACATCTCTAGACAGGTCACTATTTATGCTACAATCTGTTACATATATGATTTGCAGGTGCTGTTCCTACTTGGTGGTGATCCTGTAACTTTTTATAGCACAATCTGGTTCTATAAAAAGCATTTGAATAAATTTGCTAACTTTTTCCATGCAAAGATCACTTCTGTACTTTCAAAAGATCTTTCAATCCATGATGTAAGAGAAATTTCACTATATATCGGCATGTTAATAGGATTTATATAGGCTGCAAAACTGTTATCATCCCCTTTCATAAATACTGATTTCATGATTTTTTCTTAAAAGACTGGGTGCCAAAACCAGCTTTCTCTGAATATCTCAGTTCTCTCAAAATCTGACTTTTAAAAGTGAGGCACTAAGACTGAAGGAAATTGGTCTGTGAAAAAGGAAAAAATCTCCAAGCAAGTATCTTGGCTTGTGTCTATCCAGTGACAAGAATCTGTGGCTAAATCTACTTTGGACATTTGGTTATCTATGTGACAGCCTTCAGCTCCACATTTCTAGAGAAGTTACTGAACTGGGAAAAAAATATTGGAAAGCAAACGCTTTGGGGCGAGAATCCAGCCTTTTGAGAAGCCAACAGCCCTCTTGTTTTACTGCAAAAAATGCTAGTGGAAACTCAGTCCAGGAACTATTTCCTAAAAGACTTCTAAGTACCAGGGACTTTCCTCACTGATTTTGCACTCTTAACGTTACGAGATGCTGAGACTGTGCCTTGTTCTGGCTCATGTCCAAATTCCTTCCTACATTTACTCTTTCTCTTAATGTGGTCCAAAATCCAAAAGACTGGTGTCTGCCAGTGTCATACAGGGGACGGTCAACCAGAAAACTGTGCTGAACTGCATCTCAGCTACCCCATTGCATTTGGGAATGCTCCGATACTGAAGTCAGCTCTGTCTGAGCAGGCACAGTAGTTCTGTAGAGAAAAAAAATGTTAACTCTGAATAATCCCAAACACAACGCATCTCTGGAAACCTGTACGGAAATACAGCTTCCATTTTTCTAAATCTAACTCCTGAAAGAGCAGCTCTGTCTCCTTCGGTGTTTATCTGAATCCCTGGAGGAATGTGCTCTATTGTAGATGAGATTGCTTTTGTCTGGATTTATTGCAAATCAATGTGTGCTGAGTTCACAATTTACCCTGGTCATATTCTAAATTACTTTGCTCTTGGATGATGGCTTGACGAAAAGTGTAATCCCACTGAAGAAAAAAGTTCACCACCAGAAGTTTCAGATATGCTTTACAAATTCTTGGGATCGTATCACAGAGAAGGGAAGTGGTATGTATGTATCAATGATAGATACCCTTTCTATGCTAAAACTATTGGTTAAAAAAAAATCTTCCCTGATTTGAAAAAAAACATCAAAGAAGAGTTTCTTGGATCAAATTCAACTCTGAAGTAGCTCTTTATTTCACAAGGAAGATTAACCAGATGATGCAGGACATCCGCATTTCTTTCATACCTTTGACTGTACTCCCTTTGGGGCTCCTCTGATCTGTGTTATAGGACAATTCTGCCTGCACCACCCGAGGAGAGCCTGTGAGAACTGTAATTTCCACACAGGAGACAAAAGAGCTTCTTCTCCCCTATTTGCTGGGCTTTCCCTTTCGAGGCAAGCAGCCTTTGGCTGGGCAGGAACAATGGATCACAAGTGACTCACTTAGCTAAAGCTTCAGAGAAGTTTCTAGCCCCAAAAAGTGAAACTAAGGAGAAATGGAGGTGCTCACAGCAGGATCCATAACATCCCAGTTGAATTGTTAGGTGTCCAAGGCTGGGAGCATTTTTATGGCATCGTTATGGCCAAATCTCTGCTATCCCGTAATAACTCAAACTGCTTCCTTCAAACATTACAAAAAAGTTTTGTAACTCTATAAGCAAAGCATTAAAATATCTTTAAAAAGAACCTACATTTTTCAAAAAATTGTTTGAACATTTATGGTACTTTTTTGTAAAAATCTCGTATGTATTCGGGGACATTTTATGTTAAACCATTACCTATACAAAGATGTAAAATAAAAATACCCTTCATCACATATCATCAAGTATCTGCTTTATTTCTAGAATTTCCATTTCTGGTGGATGGGGTACTAAGAGTAAGGCAAATAAACTGCCTGTGTGTTAAAGTAAGATACATTTTAACATTTATACTCCATTCAGTCTTACCTACCAAAGAGAATAAAATGGAACAGCATAAATTTTATCACATCCTTTCGGGTACGCATATGTACTTCAGCAGGACGTACGTGTGATGTGATCCTAAGTGCCTTGCTAAAGGGGGACGGGTGAAAAGTTACTGTCACAATCAGAAGCCAAATGTGCAGCAGAGGAAGGAGAAGGAGGAAGCAAAGATTGTAGGCAAAATAAGCAGCCACAAGAAGAAATGAAGCAAAGACGTAGGCAGCACGGCATTCTAAAAACAACTTGCTAAACATTAGCAACATGTTCTAAAAAATTAAGCACCTCAGATTTGAACCTATTGAACTTAGTATGTATTTTGGTATGGAAGGGAGAGATTTGGCACCCCTATCATTTTTTTTTTCTTCCATTGTGTCACATTCTTTTCAGACCCCTACAGTCTATTTAATTGCCTTCCTCGTCTCTCCCATCAGGTTTGGAGGGGGTGTGGCTAAAATCACAGATTTTTTCTTCATGTCACAGTCGAAGTATAAAGTAGACCTTGCTTTGAATGTTCAAAACATCAAAAAAAAAATATATAAAAAAAGTTACCTCAGTAAAACTACAATAATTTTTTGTCTATTTTTGGCTAGCAGTGTTAAGTACCTGAAATGCATTTTCACCATTTAGCTCTACTGCCTACTGAAACCCTATACTAAAAACATACTTTGCTGTTGTTTTGTGGTGTTTTTTTTTTTTTTGTTTGTTTTGTTTGTTTGTTTGTGTGTTTTTTTTTTAATTATGTGGGCATATAGGTAAACTACTGACATAGTGCAATCTGGCAGCAGACTTAGCTAGAGCAACATGTATTTTTAGGAGCATCATTAAGTCTTTTTCACTAAATTTGAACACAATGACTATCCAACTTCCAACCTCCATTAAAATTATAAAAAGAAAACAAAAACAAAAAAACAAAAACAGAACCAAAAAACAAAAACCAGCAAATAAACAGAAAAATCCAATCTTTCTCAAAAAAAGTGCAGAAATATATTTTCCTTTCTTCCAGAACACATAACTCTGCTGATTACTGTTGTCAGCTTATCCTTTAGCAGCACAGTTGCCTGGCATCTCTCTCAGTATTTCAAATCAGTTCCACCAAATCCCTAGCAACTAACTGCTCAGAATTTGGTCTTTTTTTTCTTGTGTGGAAATTTCCTTGTTTATATTAGATGTTTGGACAACTGCTAACTCCGCTGACATAATAACTAGCACTACCCTTGGAACAGTTGTTGAGACAGAAAGTCAAAGTGTTAGACTTTAACCTTGGCAATGGCTCATCTAAAAATGAATGGACACAATCAGGAAGATTAAGGAAACATTTATCTTATATATGTCGAGTGCAGTCTGTTCGGATTCAGAAAGTCAAAGCACCATCTCGGAACCCAGAACTTAATCAACAATGGCCTAAAAGTGAAGCTTTGAACAAGGTTTTAGGAAAATTTTGATTTTAGGAAAATAACTGATTTTAGTCCTTGTTCAATGGCTATTAGGACTGACACTAGTACCGTGTCAATGTACAGTACCAGTTGGCACACACGTATTTTACAGCAGCAGCAGATCTTATCTTCATCCTCGAATGTGTTACCGTCAGCACCAAAGAGACTCCTGGGTATTGACAAAGACGCAGGAGGTTGGTCTCCCTAGGACCATTTTTCATCACTGGACAGACAGAAGAGCTCGTTCAAGAGATGAATAAGAACACTTTGGATCTTGCTCTGCGTCAGCATCCTGCAAAGCCCATCTTTCCACGTTGCCTACAGAAGTTGCTGAAGATAAACACTGAGCAGCACAAGCACACTTCTTGATAGTGCATGTAAAAGCTGAAGGTAATTCTCAGTTAGCAACCTGTATTTCTACATATCTTAGAAAATAACATTATGGTAGTAAAATTTATGACCTCCATAGGCACTAAGCTCTCTAAGGAACCACAGTATTTCGTCAAATTACTCACGGTAATTCTAGGGCAAAGTCAGCATAAAGTTTATTACAAAAATATTGACAAAAACTTTCCATCTAAGTTTGATCACAGAAAGCAAAATTAGTCTAGTCTTACTGGCTTGTATTTATTTTCCCCAAAATAAAATTACTTGAAATAACAGCATGATGGCAGTACAATTATACAGCATAATCAGATTACTTATTAGTACCTTGAAAACAAACATTTCTACTTTACTTCTCTGATTACTCCTAATAAATACCTTAGAATTTATTTTTCAGCAATAGATCATTATTAGGTAAAAAAAAATCAAATGTTTTTTGAATTATTGCTTAATCAACTGTGCTTCTCAGGACTACGCCTACATAACCTGCTGTGTAATATGGTTTATACATGAAATATCGCCCCGAACTAGCATCAAACATGATGAATAAAATGGGAAGTTAATGAGAAGGAGGGAAGAGGTTTTCTCCATGGATATAAGCAAGAAAGAGTTCTGGAAATCAGCAAAAATGTGGGCCCAAGCTGGACTGGATTAATGAGCTTCAGCCAAAGCAAAATTGCAACTTTTGCCAAAGTGAAAGACTCAAGGGCTTCCCGATTCCCACCTGGAAATTTTTATCTGAGTGAGCTTTCAACAGCAGACTGATACCATATTCAGTTCTGCCCACCCACCCATCAGAAGGATTCAGCTTTTCACTTTTGTTCTCTGCATGAAGTTCGGATAAGGCTGCAAAGAGTGTCAGCTCTCATGAGTCTTCAGCTCTGAGCAGGTGAAGGCTTACTGACCCATGACAGCTTCTCTATCTTTTTGCAGGCTGTCTCATTCTAGAGCAATCCCAAGTTGCAGTGCATTTCAGCTACTGTTTTTCACCAGTAAAAGTGATTCTAGTCATAATCTTGACATCTAATAGCACTGTAACACTGCTGAAGCCTGTTTTTTGTTGTTTTTTTTTTTTTTTTAATCTTTTCTCCCCTCCCAAACAGCAAAAAGTATGATGTCTGCAATCCATGGAAATTTAAAGCTGAAAATAGGCAAAAATTATTTCTCTTCTACATCACGTGTGCCCTATGCTTTTACTATAGCATGACAAAATTGCTCAAACAGAGCCACTTTGAGTTCACGGAATATCTAGTACTATCCAAGGCAAATGACACTGCTTAAAATTCTTTTAGAGTATCTGAGTAGCATATATTCTGTAATGCTGAACACTGAATAGAAACAAGGGCATTCACTACTACTTTAAATTAAATCAAATGCATTTTATTTTAGGTAGGTATTAGCCATTTCCTGTTAAAGCAACTAATTACTTTCTGAATTCATCTCGTAATCTTAGAACTGGCCTTTTTGCGTGAGAAACTGCATGAGCAAGTACACTCCTGCAGACAGCAATGCACATAGTTAAATTGTCATGTAGATTTTGTTATCAACTGTTTGTGTGACTGCCAAATACTAACAATTTAGACTGGGATGACGACTTTTCCTCTTTCATCAGGCTGGAAAAAATTAGCTAATGTAATCCATTTTTTTCTGACAATGAGATTAAACTTAGCTTATCCAATGTTACATGTTTCTCCACCATCAATTAATAGCTCCACCATCCGTTTGGCACCAGAACCAAATCTTGGAGCAGGGGGCGGGAGAAAAAAGAAATCCTTTACTCGTGTTCATAAAAATAAACCTAGATTTATGAGTTGTCAGTCTGAGAAATAAGTAAGTCACCTTTTATGTGTGGTCCAAGAACTTCATAAAGATTTGTTCCAAGCAGTTCCACACCTGTACTAGATGCACCACATCAATACTGTCCTATTCCCTGTGAAGGAAGACTTGCAGTTTTTACTGACCTGTGATGTACTCAGGTTCACAGAAAGAAAACCTTAAAGTGTTAACTAATTGCAAATGAAAATAAGAAGTTGTAACAATAGAGACTAGAGCCTGTGGTCTGAACCAAAACAAATAAATACACAAAATGGTCCCAGAAATTTGCAGCGATGTCCAGGAAGCAGCTACTGCAGGGCATGGAAACTAATGTAGAACAGTACTTTTCTGGCACTTAAAGATATGAATACTGACTGTTTTCATAGGCAGTGGTCTGTAAGTCAAATGCCGAACAGTAAGGTGGTGGTAACACACAGAAGTAAACAACCACTTTGAATTTTAGTAGACAGCCTTTGAAAATTATCATTGTGAAAATAGCTTATCTTCAAGGCAGCTGCTCTAGGTTCCCAGTACAATATTGTACATAAACTGTTTAGCAGAGCTTGTGTTGCTGCAATAGAGAATAAAATAAATTAGCTTTGGAAGATTTATACCAGACTATTCCATGATGTTAATAAAGCAGAAAGAAACTCATTGTTTGAACCGATTCAGACATGAAACCAAGACATTTCTGCTTAGTCAAGAGTCCTTCTTTCTGGGTATGTAAGAATCACATTTTGTGAATAATGACATATACATTTTGTTTAAATAGTAAACGGATAGTAGAGTAAGAAGAATTACTGTACAATGAGTAGCCTCAAGTCTAATTAAGTAAGTAACAGAAAAGCACACAAAATACGCTAGTAAATGTAGAGTTTAAAAGAGTGCAAGGAAGGATCAAGCATCTTTTACTTAAATCAGAGCGATTCTGAGCTTGGCATTGGTCTTTGAAAAAAATGGTGACAAAATTTGAAAAATATTAATCTGCTGGAGCTCCCTTTGAAAGATTACGGAGGTATGAAGAAGGAACTGAGACACCATTACAAGACAGCAAAGCGTCCATCTCAGTCAATAATCAGAAAGTTTGTAAAACAAAATAAATTATTCACTTCTTCTATTAGAAACTCTGTTCAAGATTAAAAAGAACCTTGATAAGATGGCCTTCAAGGAGTCTTAGATTTAGACTGAGACAAGGTTAATGTTACTGAAGGAAAAAAAAAAAACTGAGGAGACCTATCTGCATAACATTACTCTGAATTACTGCAAGACTTGATTCAACCACCTGAATTTTTCATCTCCTTTTGCAGTAAATTAAATAAATAAGCAAAGAATTTTTAGTTTCTTTTTAAAGCAACTAACAATGCAATGTTATTTGCCAGTGAAAGGTTCCTTGACAAAAGAAATGCTTTCATTGATTATCCTGAATTATAAATTATAGCTCTCTAATTCTTCCCGTTATAAATGAATACTCTTCACAATCCAGCCTTACATGTCAGACAAAAAAGATGAAACTTTTATAATGGAAATTTAATTATAGTACAATTTTTGCCAGTTGTCATTCCTAAGTCATCTATAATTATGCTCAGGTCATTAAAAGTTATTTTTTTCATTTACTTGGCCAAACATGCCAGTTACACATCAGGTCATCCTCTCAAATTCAACAGTGTACAACAGTAATTAAGTAAATTATTGAATTTTTTTTTAAATTATTTTTTTAAAGCTAATTGCAAACAAAACATCTGCAGCAACAGTCAAAACAAAGAGCAACTGACAGGCAGCTTGATTTTTTTTTTTTTTCCAAAGTACATAAATTTCTAGAAATGAAAAGGCACTTCTGCGTGTCAGGAGTAAACACTTATTATAGCCTTTTTGCTCCACGTGCATTTTCCCATATGGATAATACTAAAAGATAACAGTCCACTCTAAACATCATTTTCTACAGCACTATTTCTGGACCAAAACACGTTCAGAGAGCTTTTGGGCAGTTATGAATCATGAATTAATGGATGAAACTGACCTTTCCCTTTCCTAAAAGAACCCCCCCACACACACTTTTTTTTTCTTTACAAGGCACTGAATTGAGCTTAACAGAATCAATAAGCATGAACTAAAGGCACAGATATATTTTTTTAATATATTTAAGATAATAAAAAGGATCTCCAAGGATGGTGAATATTGAAAGACAGCTAAACAGAGATGTAAGGACTATAACTTTGAAAACAAAGTGTTAAAAATATTTTAGATGATTGGTCATACTTGTTGTTCTAAAAAATATCATCCCATGGATGAAAGAACATGAGCACCAAAATGCAAGAGCCCTAAATCATAATTTTATTGGCAGTCCTATTTTAATCTCCATTTTATTAATACAGTACTTCACATTAATGTCATGCACTGCATTTCCCAATTTTATTTCCTATTTCCTTTCAGATATTTGAGCAAGCATTTGCTTGATCATCGTCTTTGCAGTCAAATGTGTTAATTTATTTGGGTGAGAATCCATCTAGTCATTGAGGTCCAAAGAAGTAGAAAATTACATATAGCAGATTTCCTCCCCCAAACTTATGTTGCCTATAGATGAGTCTGGAAAAATCTCAGTTCCTCACGAATGCTGCTCCCTGCACAACCAGCACATAGCAGTAATTAGATGAGACACCAAAAAACAACTTCTCTTCTAAAGCTACAGAAATGTAAGTCTAGCACTCTTCGAACTTTCTCAGTTTCATTTTTTGTAAAATTTTAAACAGAAACACAGTGCAGATTTGCTGACCAGAAGAGATCACTGGACTGTAGGACAGAATTACCTGTTTGCAACACTGTAGCGGCCCAGCAGTGCAACAAGAAAGAGAAACTTTATTTTTCCTTCAATGTCAGGATATTTCCTAATCAGGATCTTCCCTGATTTCAGGTCTCAAACCAGATGCCTAGTCTATAAAGTTATAATTTTTCTCTGTAGCAAAATGTAGTAATAGAAAAAGCAGAACTGACAGCACCAGCTATTCTTCCTGGAGACATTCAGGAAATGTGACCAAATTCTGTGCCCAACAATTCTACATTTGTGGAACAAAGAAGTAAAATGCCTTCTAATCACTGAAAAAAATAAATAAATAACAAGAACAGAAGCACTCAAGTAGCATCATTGCTTGTTTTTCTTTAAAGCAGGGCAGAATTAACACACCTTTCATTCTGCAAACTTCTGTGCTTCCTTTTTTGTAAGCGATTTTTCTGCAAAGAAAACTAGAAGGTTTAAAACATAAATACTCAGTTCTCCCACGTGACACCCTGGATGTTTCATGTTTCCCAGATGCTCCAACAGAAGTGTGCAGTTAGGTGTTTTTGCAACTGGCCAAAGCTGCTGGGCCAGACAGCACGTGGTCAGTGTAAAGCAAGCAGAAGTCTAACATTAAATACTCCATTTGACAGCAAATTCCTGGTTAATTGGGTCCTGCTTCTTGCCTTGCAGGTATCTCACAAGGACGTGGAAACCAGGGAAAAATTAGATTACCATCAAAACCCGGCAATACTTAGCGGACAAATCCTTCAGAAATTAAGACTTTCGTTTTCTATGAGATCATTTATTTTCCTGGCTCCCAGAACAGGTGACTCAGAAGTTCTTTCAGACCTTTTTATTATTATTATGTTTTTAATTATGAAAGCTGTTCTTGATGATAAATGCAGTAAAGAAAAGCAAAATCTTTGTGGTGAAAGTCAACCCAGCTTGGTAGAAAGTATCAGAAGACATTCAGTAGGGCTTAGCCATTTAGACTTCTGTCTAAATAAATATTATGTTTATGTCTTTAGATATTTGATTGCTAGGTAGTGCTCAAATAGCAGTCCCTTTTTCTTCACTATAGTCCCAAAAAACATTACAGTATGACATTGTTACCTTTTGCTATCTCTCTTGCATGAAACACCTTCTCCTATCAGACAGTGACTGAGATGCACAAAAGCAATCGCAACATTGCATAATGCGCCATTGGGATTCCTTTAAAAGCTACGATAACTCTGCTTCCTGTATTTCTGAAAACTCCAGATTGATGGAGATTTTCTTCATTAGCAGAGCATACATAATAGACATGAGCTTGGGGAGTTAAAATAGCATTTCTAAAGCTTCACATCATGCATGATTAGTTCTGTTTTTTTGGTTTTTAGATAAAAGTTGAAGAGAATATACCTAGGCCACTTCAACCATGTAAAAGATTTTATTTTGGTTTTGCATTAGACTTTCTACATTGGCTAACTCAAAGAAAAAAGCTTTGGAAAGTAAAAAAAGGAAAAAGCTTTGGAAAGCAAAAGGAAAAATGTGACCTCCTGTCACATTTTCACATTTGCTTATGTTTTTGCCAAAGGTCCAGCGTTACTAATAATGAAGTTTGCCTCTAACTGGAATGCAGTATGGCATCGCTTCCTACTCTAGGAGTAACTGTTATGAAAACTGTCCTCAAAAGAGGCACCTATGGGACTTCACAGGGAAAGCACCTATCCCCAAAACATTCCCTATTCCGTGTTTCAAAACTGCTTTAAAAAATAGATTACCAACATATTTATTTAAATCTGCATATAGTAATAATACTTCTGAAAACCAAAGCATCCATGGAACAGTTCATGTTCATTTTGTTCAGAACCAAATAATCCTAAGGAATGCCCTATTAACATTTTGGACAATTGTACCTAGTTAACCAATTCTATTAAAGATGCCCACGTATCAGTCTTCTGTTTTAGCCAGTACACTACCAACGTGCTGGGTTTCTTTGCAGTCTGTACTCTGGAATCCTTCCTAAATCAAAGCTGGATAAAATCTTCTTTTTGATTTTTATCTTTTAACTTATCTTTATAATTAATAAGAGACTGCAACAAATCTGGAGATGGAGCAGTGTCATAGGAGAAATCACATTATCTACTTTCTCTCAAGGGTCATTATGTTTTCTTCACATTCCCTCTACTTGGCAGATGTGAAATTAATAATTTTGCCCCTCAGGTTTGCTATAAAACGGTGAAGGTTCATTTGTCTCAAAGAGCAGGTTAATTTCTTCCTCTGCAAATGTTTTGAAATGGGAATCTAATAAAGTGGAGAACTAAGTCTCCGTTTATATGACTGCTTTTCACATGACTGAAGACAGTCCTCCTTGACACTTCTTTTTACAAACATTCAGTTTCCATTCTGATGTAATTGCCATTAAAAAAAATATCCCCCTTTCCTCCCCCCCCCCAAAGAAACTGAACAATCAACCTAAATTCTTCTCCACAGCGTAACGTGCAGCTCCTCAAAACAAGCTGATCTGACACTCAGGTTTCGTACCCTGTGTCTTTTATCATCACCAGAAGTTGCCTGTGTTCCTGTTACACTCAGCACCGTGTGTCAGACAGAGGCCAACAGACCCAGACCTAGGCAGGAATCTGCCTGTCCTCCTCCTGCCAGTACTCCCCCCTTCAGGTGGTGGGGAGGGAAAATGTTCTGTTCCTCCACCGAGACCTCTGGATGTTGCAACTGAACATAAAAATATCTATTTAGGGACTGGTGAAGACACAAAAGTGCAGGGATTAGTAATTTCTGTGTAACACCAGCTCGCTTGGTTGCTGATGTTACAAAACGTGTTTGTGTGCAGAGGCCGAAGGCTCACTGAGCAGAGAAACTGACCCAGGATCAGCGCTGCAAAGGAAAGACGCTCTTGGGATGGAAGGGCAGACCCCGATAACATTTTATTTTCTAAAAGGAAATGTGTATTGCTCCCTGTTGCTGGTAACCACAGAACTGAGCAAGCATCAGATATGAGGTGGCAGAACCAAAGTCTCTGAATAAAAAGATTTCCATCGTGCTCTACCTCGCTGCTCACACAAACCTGGGGCAGGACGGGAACACAGCACAGCCCTCATGATACATCCCTGTTTGTGAAAGCAAGGCCTAGGAGAATTTAATAGGCACTGTGGTGGGAGCTTCTTCTCCTGGAGTTTGAGAGAAGCAGAATCGTCAAATGGCTGAGGGTGGAAGGGGCCTCTGGAGGTGGCCCAGTCCAAACAACCCCACTCCAAACACTGAAGCAGGGCCCGAGCAAGCTGCACAGGTACATGCTCAATTGCCTTTTGAAGACCTCCACAGAGGAGACTCCACAACCTCTCTGGGCAACCTGTGCCAGTGCTCGGTCACTCTCACATCGTTTTGTGGTGTTCAGAGTGAGCCTCCTGTGCTCCAGCCGGTGCCCGCTGCCTCTTGTCCTGGCACTGGGCAGCACTGCAAAGAGCTTGACTCCGTCTTCATTACACCTTCCCCTCAGATATTTCTAGACACTGCTGAGATCCCTCCTCAGCACGCTCTCCTCCAGGCTGAACAGCCCCAGCTCTCTCAGCCTCCCAGCCTCTTCCTTGTAGCACAGATGCTCCAGGCCCTTCACCACCTTTGTGGCCCCTCACTGGCCTCCAAGCAGACCTCATGTCACTCACTCATCACCACCCCCCGGACTGGGCCATTAGGCCAGTTTTTAATCCACCACCTCACTGTCTGCCCATCAGCTTACAGGAGACTGTGTTGAAAGCCTTCTTGAAGACCAGGCAGACAATATCCACTGCTCGCTCCTCATCTACCAAGCCAGGCATTTCATCACAGGAGGTTATCGGGTTCATCATGCATGAACTCCCCTTTGTGAATCCATAATGATTTCTGCCAATCACTTTTTTGTCTTTATGCGCTCAGTTTCCAGGAGTAGCTGGTCCATCATCTTCCCAGGAACCAAGGGGAAGCTGACTGGACTGCAGTTCCCTAGGTCTTCTTGTCCCTTCTGAAGATACACGTGGCATTTGTTGCAGCTGCATTTGCTGTCATTTACTGCAGCTTTCTTGCTTTTTGTATTTAAAGGAACCCCACAGGGCAAATTCAGACTGTGCGACAAAGAGGAGAACTGGATTTAAGTAGATTTTTTAAGGGAGGAATTTGGATTACTTTGCTTTTTTTCTTGACCCAAGATTTCAATGACACAAGAGGAAAGCTACTCTGTAAGACAGGAACAGGGCGATCAGCTCAGTAAGGAACAGCCTGTGTGTTTGTTCCCAGGCACGGGGCTGTCGAGGAAGAATTTCCACAGAACAGTCACAGCTGAGCATTATTTGTCCTTTCAATCAGGCCCTTTCACAGGAGATGCATTCCTTTGGATTTCTAATCAGAGAAAGGGACAAATGACACGGGGACACGGATATGCATCCCACTAGTTATTATTTTCTTGGAATTCTGTTAAAATTTATCAGCTTATCTTCTGCAAATCCCCAAAACTGATTCACCCCCTTATACCACAGAAAATTCAATACTGGTTTTCACCCTTGTAAGCAAATGGACCTTAAATGGGAATCATTTTTATATCAGGAACGCATTAGGAGAAAGGATGATACAGTGGCTATTTTTTACTTCAGATTTCTGATTAAAAACGAAATTGTAATTTACTTTTGCAATGAAAACAATAGATGCAGTAGAAGTGTAATGTAGAACTTGTTGTGGTAAGTCAGTGCAACTTCCTACCAAAGCTTATCACAGCATTAGGTTTGGGATAGTGACATATTTTCTATGGAAAATAAAATGGTGCAATATCTGCTACCCTTTTCTTCGGGATTCAGGTGCCTGTGATTTCAGGTCTTACTCTGATACAACACAGCTGTACAACCTTGGTTCATACTTAAAAGGAAAGTGCTAAGTGCTGTTGAAAAGTACTTGCAGCATGACCTCCAGTTGAATTCTCTCATGATCACAAAACTAAACAATGTTAAGACTTTGTTATATGCCAGGAAAAAAAAAAAAAAAAAGGAAAAAAAAATTAACCTGTTCACAGGCAGTCCCCCAAGGTATAGGAATAAGAAGGAAGAATTTAATTCCCAATGACACTAGGATCCTTTTCTTGAGACAAAAAGGTCAAAGATTCAAAGAAGCCAGCAGAAACTGTGAAAGGCAGCCCCCATTTCAACCTTGTGAGACTGTTTTTAGGAAGGAACTCTTCTTTCCTAGCTGATGTTCAACAGGGAAGGGCATGGAAATAAGCAGCAAGTACCACCGAGATTCAGGGCATGAACACTGTCAAAGGGAGAGACTAACTACAGAACTAATGACAAAAGAAGACGGGGATGAGATATGAGGGTGGAGGATGGGGAAGACCAACTGTTAAAATGATTGAGTACAAAGGATCTGATCCATTAGGGCCTGAGGACTGTCCATCTTGTAGATGGATAACAAGTGCTTCCTGCCATGCATAAGGAGAAATGTGGTGACATGGAGTACTTGCTGCTGGACCCGTGCATGCAAGAGCATGCTGACCTGGGTCAAGACAGTCGCCAGCCTGTACATTTCAGCCTTTTTGTCTGCTTCAACCTGATGTAAAGTAATGTATAAATTCTACAGGCTCCCTGAAATAAAGGGCTGGAGGGAGATCAGAGTTTTACACTCTGGCTGTGGGTCTAGCTACAGCTTTCAACAGAGTGAACCTAAGTTTTCTGTGCAAATACTATATTGCCATACATTTTACTAACTGGCTATAGACACTATATACTTTTAAGTCATGCATCCCTTTTAGCAATTAAAAGGACAAACGGGGAACTTAGTTAACATTCCCAAGGAAAAACAGGGTGTGGTCCACGTCTGATCATTTTCAGGGCCTGGTACCAGGAGATGAGCTCTTATTTGATCACAGGAAAGATAAGGCTTGTTCCATCAGCGAACATTTTGGCAGATGTAGATGGTTTCACTGTGCCAGTGGTATCAGTGGGCAGAGAAGACGTAGGGGAGTAATTCTGGCACCTTGAAAAACCACCCCCTAGATCCAAAGCAGCAAGGAAAAGAAAAAAGATGAAAAATAGTAATCTTTAGAAGTGGGGATTTAAAGAGTTCCTCTGCTCTCTTCTTCCAGATGTAACAAGCCTCGGAGTAACAGACAGTTTACAACTAACCTGCAGCAGTGATGCAAGAGCTCAATAGACCTGGGAGTAACAGCTTTCCTCCCGACAAGCGCAGGTGAGGGTGCAAAAGAGACAGCAAGAACAGCAACTTTAATTAATATATTCCTGTTAACTTCCTTGTACATATTGAGCATGTCTGAATTCTCTGCCAGGAAAATCATTGGTTACATTGGCAGCAATTGTTTCTGCAAATACAGGGCAATAATTGTACCGTAACACAGAGAAGTGGAATTCAAACTGTTACAAATAACTTTGGGATAGTCCATTGTATTTATTATTTTTTTTTGTGTGGCAGTTTTTTTCTTTTTTTAAATCATTTTCTTAAATTTCACTAGAGTTTTCTAGTTCAGTTTTCACTGGACTATGTGTTCACTGGACTATGTGTCACCTTCAAGGTGCAGGGACACATCAAGGATCAAGATTTTTCTCATATAGCGTGTGTTGAGGACAAAACTTGTTGCAAATCACAGAAATAAATAATTCTATCCACAGAAATGCTGATATGGAAAAGAAAACTATAAAACACGTTCTAGCCTATTAATCTTTAAACTAGCCTACTCAGGTTTTTTTATGGCTGGTTCCACCAGTTTGGGGTCAGATTTAGAGAAGATTTGGTTCTGGATTTTTTCAGGCACCACAGGATTCACAGTCTTCAATAGTAAGGGCTAACAGTTAGGTGGGTGGCTGGTTGGTTTGTTTGCTGACCATCGACTTTCAGATACACAAACTTATATCCCCCACGTGGCAGAGCAGCTGTTGGTTCTGTGCTTAGATATAAAGTGATTTCTTTGGTTCAAATATTTGCGCAGCTATTTAGCTGCAAGCAATGGCTGGATAGAGTGTGGGTGAGCATGGTCTCTGTAGCAGTGGTGGGCACTGTAAGCCTGACACCAAGCTAGCACTCTTATGCCTCAGATAATGCTGTCTGAACTGTGAGGAACTCTAATTGGAGGCTACTATTTTGAAATTATCATTTTACAAATATACTAGAGTGAAAATGTATATGAGAGTAATGTGAGATACACTGTGTAACAGAAATGTTCTGTCATATCTCTCCTGGTTGTTTTTTTTCCTTCCCCTCATCCCATCTCTCCCCACACACCCCCACCCTTTTTTAAAGTGCTTTTATAATAGCATCACTCCCCTAAGTTCGTAGCACCATATGACACAACTGTGGGAAGAGGGAGCTTTGAACACAGCAACTGGTGATTCAAATTCCAGACAAACAAGGGAGAGGTCTTGGTTTCAGACCTTGAATATAGGGAAGAAAAAAAACAACAACTTTTTTGTAAGTCTGATTCAAATGTGGTTTACAATTGCCAAAAATCCATTAGCCTCCTCTTTTTCAAACCTGCACTCTACTTTCTAGGTTAAATCTAAACCAGATTTGAACGCAATTCCTCAGCCTTCCTCAACATTACCCTGAAAGAGCACTTACATTTATATTACATTTCATCAGAAGGAAGGAAAGCACTTCAGAAAGTATGTAACTGCTCCACTGAGGATGATGCAGCCAAGTCTAGAGAGATGATTTTTCTTCATTTTCTTTGCATTCTAATTATAGATGCTTTTATTTACTAAAGTTACAAATAGGGCTTGTCTATTACAAGCCTGCGAAATCTCATTCTGCTAAAATGAAAACATATTTCAAATGCTTTGGAGAACTGTTAAGATTATTGAATGTCTAGCACACTGCTCTGAGTCTCAGAGTGGTTCACTAGACCCCTAGGGAACAGTCAAGCAGCATACAATTATCACAGTAATTAAAAAGGTGCAATGACTCTTCTCTTAAAGACTCCTGTTTTATTAATTCTATGGTATGCTTTGGAGACTGGCATTATTTTACTCCTACCCAGCTTAATTATACCGTCATTAGTTTATCAGAATCTCTCTTTAACCCCTCGGGCCAGTTATTAGCATGTCACTTGCTAACAGTTAACCAATAACCACTACACCTTCAAAGCAGGATCTTCTGCTATAAAAAAGCCAATTTGTAGAGACAGATTTAATGTCATCATTCCATTTAAATTTTTTCAGTCAGGCATCACTTTCTGCTTTTAATTTGAGAAGGTTACTGTTTAGCTTAATGAAAACACAAATAACGTTGATGTATTACAAGACTTTACCAGGTAATAAAATACTTCCAGTATGTTGTGTTTTATGAGATCAAATGCATGTTTTAATACTCAACAGTACGTACCACTGAAACAACTAGGAAGCATACGATGTTCTTAAATACAACTAAAATTCTGGATTTCTTTCTCTGTAGTGGGTCTCGCTGGGACAGAGTTAATTTCCTTGTCCAGGCTTCCTACTTTTCCTACCCCTCTCCAGCAGCGAGTAGGCAAGAGTTTGGGAGGGGACACAGTCAGGACAGCTGACCCAAATTGGAAAGGGGTATCTCATACCTTGTGATGCCATGGTCAGCAATAAAAGCTCAAGGAAAGGAAGAGGAAGGGGGGATGTTCATTATTATGACATTTCCCAAGTAACCATTTAGTGTGCTGAGGCCCTGCTTTCCACCACGTAGCTAAAAATCTGCGTGCTGATGTGAAATAGTGAATAAATTCAGTGCAAACAGGCTCACTTACACAGAACCTGATGTTACATTACCTCATTGGATAAGCACATAACCAAACTGAGAAAAACTGGTTTAATTTTAAAATGCTTGAAGTACTTCTGTACTAAATATATACATACCTTGTCTAGACAGATAATTTTACATTATTATGAAAGGCACAGTGACCTAGAAACACTCCTGAAGGGAACTCTAATTAATTTTTATGCCCCAGTTTTGACTAAACTCTTGTTATCTTAGTCAAATAAAAAAAACCTTACAAATATTAAATAGTTCACTATTGTGTACTGCCACTTAGTATTTTTCATTAAAATACTTGTTTCCAACAATGTGAATAAGTAAAAAAACCATATTGTTACTAGCTATATAAGTTTGCATCTTCAAAACACAACACTGTGATTCTGACAGCAAACATTTTTTTTTACTCTATTTGGCATCGCACCAATTCGTTCAACTGAATGCCACTCAGCCACTCGTAGATGGCCAAGTGACTTTATGAAAAGTAACTTTACTGGCATATTCAATGGAAATACATCATTATTTCTGCTGAAATATATGATTTTTCCTGGTACTATTAAAAAGACAACACCAATCAGTTCTTTTAAATATTAGGATCAATAAGCAAATACCATTTGCTTAGTCACATTTCTTCTAGGTACACTTCTGACTCTCTTCTACCAGCTCTGCAGCAGCAGAAAGAAAATACAAAATACTGGGGGGAAACACTAATGACAAAAAAAAAATAATAAATCCAGGTCACAATATACTCTATTATTTTTTGAGCAGCTGAATCCCAAATTAATATCACTGCCACTCTTCCTGAAGATTACTGTGCAATTGTTTTTTGTATAATAGGTCTTCTTTGTATCTTTTTACAGTCAGAGGTCAGCACCATTAATTATAGCATCCAAAATAGGAGCCAAGACTGCTATACAACATGCCAAATCAAACTATCTCGTTTAATGAAAAGACATGCTGTCAGTCACTCAAGAAAGCAGTCCTCGGCTAAACCTTATCTGCTAATTGAGACATAACCATGACTACATTTGCTGTTACACAAGATCTTTTTCCACTTTATCTACAAGTATGATATACCTGACACTGAAAAAAAGGAAAAAAGAAACTTTATTCAAACAAAAAAAATAATTATTCCCAATCTTGGAACAGTAGCCAAAAAAGAAGGGGAAAAAAAGAAAAAATAAAAGAGATGAACTGGTAACTGATCTGACATCCCAAACATACACTAACAAGAGCAGGCTGTAATGGAATGGAGAGCGTTCAGTGGAACACAGCGTACCTGAAACCAAAAGTCACTCATCTATGCAGCATGCTACGCTGACCACTTTAAGGCATGAACAGGTATGATTTAAATCATACTGGCAAATGCTGAGATGTTACACTTAAAAGCATTCAGTCTTAATTCCTGAAGCTTGCTGCTTTAAGGTAGATAGTAAAGACCACTAGTAAGATAACTTACATTTTCGACCCTAGAAATATGCTTGCAACATTTCCGATCGCTTTTGAGTACTCACCAGCACATTTTGTTCTTGTTTTTAGAGCTGGGCCAGGAGATCCCGTTCCTCCTTCACCTGGTCTTGTAAGTAACACACTGATCTCATATTCTGTGTCAGGATCCAGGTGCCCAATCTTGTAGCTTGTGGAGTCCACCGGTTGTATGTCATACCAGCTTCCACTTGAAGTTCGATACTCGACCTCCCTTTGGATAATGGGTCCGTCTCCATTGATGGAGTTGGCGTTCAGCTGTATCCACAAGTACGTTGCGCCAACCGAGGACAGCTGAGGTGGAGCAATGGGAACTGGTGGCTCTGGGGCACAGTTACAAAAAGAGGCAATGATTATACAGGTATTTTTCTGCTTCTAAAATATTCAAACAATGAATTTCATGCCATATCAGAGTCTGCATAAAATTACAGATATGAAAAAAAAATTATCACTACAGATTATTTCCCCCAAAATGCAATATGCAAAGTCTTCTGTTTAAGCATTAGTGATTTTAACCTGAAGCTTACGTTCTGTGCAGAGTAACTTCAAACTGTCTGTGACTAGAGTTTTCCTATTCACTTGATGTTAAATGGCATCTTTTAACTTCCAATTCCAAATGAAAGCTGATCTCAGGTTTTCTTATTAAAATATAGTTCTTCCTGGATGTAAATATATAGCCTACTCAAAATTAACATTTTTTAAATTAAATTTGATACTTGAGTCTATTCTTAGACATAGCCAGAACAGGGACTTCTGCATAAAAACAAAAATTATAATTTTTCCTCTCAGACTGCAATATTCAGCCTTCAGATTTCCGTGTGAACCAAATAAAAATAGTGTTTTTCGAAGCCCTATATCCTGGTTAAACAGAAAAAGAAAGAAAGCTGGGGGAATTCTTGAGTCTTTATTATGAGCCTGTCTCTTTCTTGTAATAGCATATTTTCACTAACATCCAGAAGTATTCTGTTGCATTAAAAGAGCAACAGAATATGTTCCTTATGTGATCCTGAGTTTGCAGTCTAAAGACATTAAAAGTAAGATTTTAAAACTACTTTTTTATTTATTAAGCGATGGACATGTACATGTAATTTTGAGTTGGACCGCAAAAATAATTTGCAGACATCATCTCTTTTTAAAGCTAAATAACACGTTCATTTTTTTCCTACTGATTAACCGCAGAATTACTCTGCTGTTTCAAGCATCATATCTGCATAAAATTTGCCTTCCCATTGGTTAAATATATTCAAGCAGAATGAAACCATGCTGTTGTAATAAGGCAGTGTTTGATCCAATATTCTTAACATATCTATCAGCAAACACTGCCACCTTCTTAAGGCTGCACAGAATACTTAATGAAAATAGAACATCTGTCTTCCCTAAGCTGTAGATTCAGATTTATCCTCTCCTGCTAACCATTCCCCCAAGTGCTGAGATATAGGTAGTCAAACAGAAAAGAAGCTGAATTCATATATTTCATCATTTTCCCAAGGACTTCAAAGTCAGATTTAAAGGAAAGAGAATGAGGCACAGGGGGAGAAAGGCACTCTGGAATAAGTATTAACATTTCCTGAGAAATAGCAGAATCACTATTTTAGCAAACATGTAATTATCCTACATATGCTACCTTCTTTTTCTTTTTTCCTCACTTACAGAAGGAGCACTCGACTCACAGGGCACTAAGGATATTGAAGATCACCTATGATCCTCACAGACCAGCGGTGTTTATAATTAACACCGTTCCTTTTTATATAAACTTTAAACTATGCAATCTGATAGCAATTGCTGCAACCTGAGATCACAAAATTGCAAATGCAGGCCTCCATACTGTATTTTCATCTTTGTGAAACTAACTGATGGACATTGCGAAGAACACAGGACAGTTGGCAACAATCAGATGTGTCTCCAAAGATGCCTACTGGTTGTTACTGATTGGCATAGAAGTGCATACAGGAGAGAGGAATATTGTTTGCGTTTTCAAATCAGTAGTGAAAATAGTGTTTCACGTCAGTGGAAACATACGGCAAACTGATGTCATCTCTTGGTCAGGCACATGGAGCAGTTTGATTGAAACTAGTGTTCCTGAACTGTATAAACTACGGCTTCATACAGCGTTAGTATGCCTGGAAACAGTTCTGACTTGACTCAAAATGATTTAGCATCAATTTAAATCATTAGGCTGTTTTGTGAACCAAGACATGAAATGGAACTTTTATAGAGCATCCTAAGGCATTTACTTAGCCATGCTGAAAGAACAGTTAATTACCTTCAAGTTTCAAATGCTACTAAAGGCTGCTGAAGTGCCATTCAAAATGCGAACTCAGGAGTTAGGTCACTAAGGTTAGTGGTTACACCAATTCATTCCAAGTATTACAAGTGCTCGGAACAGACAGTATTTTATTGTCTTTTTATCCCTCGGGGCATATTTTTCATTCCTTCGTGGCCAAAGTGCAAAAGGTTAATTCAAGCTGCATGATTTCAGCAAAGCCGGCGTATGCTGCAGTTTAATACTGGAAGTGCAGTTTAATAGTAATGTTCTTATTTGTGATCAAGGTTACGCAGAATGAACCTGTCATTATAAATAGGATGCTCATTATTAAGTTACTGGTTAAAAACACGAGTCCAGGAGTTAAGCATACACTTTAATACAACAGGTGTACTATCAAATATAATGAGCTGATTTCATGACTCAGATAAGAAAGCTGTTCTTCTGGCTTATTCAATTATTCTTCCTTTAGTCAGAATTAGTGGGTTTCTTTGTTTGTTTTGCTTTTTTACCAAGAAATTAGAATCACTTACTCAGGTAAGTACCACACTGAAGCACCACCATCTTTCACTGAAAGCAGTTTTAATGTGGACATGGAGGTAGTCTCAAATAAATACCATTGCAAATTCTTTTCCCATTACTACTTTTATAAAAATGGCTCAATAGATCTGTGACTCTGTATCCAGGTACATTCAGGGAAGGAATTTCAAGTGATTGCAGAAACAAGCTTGTAGCAGTGGCACTTTAGGATGATGGTTTAGTTTAAAGAGCTCTTCCTTGCAGATCTCTTTGGAAACAGAAGTAAAAAGAGCTGTTTAGTACTGTACAACCTTTTAGATAGGCCTTTAAATGGAATGTTAACTCAAAAAATAAAAAAATGGAAGTTTATACATAAATTCACATTTAATGCTTTTTAGACAGACGGGTGACCTCCTCTTGAATTCTGTGATTAGCGGCAATGAGCAAAATCCGTCATGGAAAGAAAATACTGGCTGCCTTGCCAAGGCAGATGTCTAACTCCAGTGACTGCAGGTGACAGAAGGTTTCAGGCAGATGTTTTAATGTCACCCTATGTTACCTTGACCTGTTACAGTAAATGTGTGAAAAAGACAAAGCCTAATGATAAGGAGCAACCCTTCTCTTATGCAGAAGATAAATACAGATGTAGCCATACACACATATAAACTTTTCATTCTTAGGCACTTTCACGTTAATTGCAAACATCGTTGAAACAGCAACTCCTTTATTTACTTTGCTTTGTGCTTTACAGTGTAGAGATTTCTCAAACATTTCCTGTAAGATCCTAACAACTTCGTGTTTGCAGTTCTTTTAAAATTTTAATAGGGAGGGGAAAGATATCCACATAGAGACGCCAGTGGAGATAATGTAAATCTTTGAGATTTGACTGACTTATAAACAAGTAAAAACAAACATTTCTTGTCTGTAGCACAAAACAGCTCACTGAAAAAATGAAAAATTCTCCTGTAATAGTAGCAATAACATTTATTATTATTATTATTATTTTATTGAAGAAAAAGGGAGAGTAGAACCATGCTACATTTGGAGGGAAAAGGCAAGAAATATTCATCCTGCAAGCTAATTTTAATTAAACAGTGACTGTTAAAGAATGTCATGATGATCTCACGTAGTGCTGTTCAGCACATCACGAATACATGAAATGGTAAAAATACGGTATCAATCGTCTCTGATGCTACGTCCACATTAAGAACTTCTTACCTAATTATTAGAATTATTAAACTAATCATTAGTATTTTAGTCTTGAAATCAGTTAAACAGCTTTGTATATGCTAATATATATACATATACATATATATATATACACATATATATATATATATGTATGTGTATATATATATATATGTATATATATATATACATACATACACACCACAACTACATATCTTGCTATGCTCATCTATATACCTAGTTGTGCCCATCTTCAGACCAAGCAAATTATTCTGGTCCTTTGGAGAGCAGGAGTACTTTGCAGGTACGATCTAACCAGTTGGACATTAGCAGATACCCTGCTAAACCCTGGATTATTGTTAGCAGTATCCATCCTTAACCAGGCACAAACTGTCCTCTTCACCAGACCTGAATCCTCCCAAAAACCTGAGCGCTGACTTGTCCACTCCTGAGTCACCAGCTCTCTTCTTTAAGCCAGTGACATCTACGCCCGTGCAGCTCTCACTCCAAGCTCATCTGCCTGCCCAAGCAGTCTGAACCCGTCCACCCTTCCTATTTTCACCTTTGCTCATTTTTTGTTCTCTCTCCACACCCCAGTCACCATCCCCACATTCCAAATATCTCCGAATTCCCATCCAGGTTTGTTATTTGTTGACCTGGGCTGTATCTAAAAGCTCGGTCTGCTCCTGTTCTTCTAACCAAGCTTCTCCTTAACACCTGCTGTCCCCTCATGCAGGTCCACAGCCCTTCCAGCCAATTCCTTTTACTGGCCCCTGCCTTGACTCTCACCCCTACACACACACACACACATATATATATATATATGCGCCTGCATGCACATATATAAATCTTTGTGCATATGTACATATGGATGGACAGATGTTTCTGTTCTGCCCTTGGTTTTCTTTCTCTCTTCCTAGATTTTAGCACTCATGTAGCCCCAATTTTCATCTAACTCCCCTCTAACTTTGAAATGCCTCCCAGTTTGCCATGCCTTTCAGTCCCAATACCAAAAACCCCATCCAAGTACTCATCTGCTTGCTCCACTCACTCTCCACATCATGCATCTCACACCATTATAGCTTCACAGTACAATAGCTCAGAGAGGTGGAGGGCTGCATACTTAAAAGCACGGGACGGCTAAGCTCCCAATTTTGGATTCATGTGCCTGGCTCCAGCCCAACGCAGGGGAGCTCAGATCAGTACTGACATTTAAACTGAAATCACAATTTCTCAGTTAAACTCAGAGAAGTCTCCATTGTACACATTAGATGGGCGTTTGTTTGTTTTTCTGCAGCCTGTAAATTGACTATACTTGCAAGCAGGTTTCTTGACACATCCATTACCCTCCTAAAAATCCCAAGTTCCTGCTTCAAAGCCTGGTGTCTTCAGCACTGTCCCACGGAACATCTGCTAAGACGGCTGAACCACCTCAGCTGCTTTGACTGCTTTTTGAGGTTCCCTCTAAACTTTCAGGCTGAGACACATTATGGAAAATATCAGCCTCAAGTCAGTTTATCAAAATTATAAGCATCCAAAAGCAGAACTTTGTGACAGGCAACTGTAAAAGTAAGTTGTAATAGCAGCACTGTTTGTAAAAAGGCACAGGCAGATTGATGGATCCAGCATGAAGGATGAATTGGCAGAGACAAAGAAAATAGATAAAAACATCCATGTATATTTACTGTAGGAGAACAACTGATACCTCAGAAAAGCACTTTGTAATATTTTCTTCCCGTGTCTTCATCTCAAAATAGTTTTGCCCTCCACAATATTTTCTTTGTTCTGGAGGTCCAGAAGAGCTTTAGTTCTGTTCCTGGTCTTAAATCTTCCCTTTGAAAAGATGCAGACATTTAAGCTGCCAACGTTACAGATGGCTACCTCTCTGTGCCCTTGCTTAAAAACCTAACAAAACTCCATTTAACCAAATTGACACCTTGGTTTACCTTGTTTGAACTCAATAAGCAGTCTGAACTCTGTAATAATCTGGTGTCTGCTCAGACAGGCTCATTCTGTTCTCCTGAATCTAATCTGTGTTGGATCTGCCCACTACTAGAGAAATTCAACCGAGGGACTGTATGTAGAAGTCTAATTTACTTCACCAAATACATTTAATCAATTCCACCCTACTATTTCCCTTTTGCGCAATGTTTGATTACCTTCATGTCATCTATTACAAAGAAACCGCTGTTTTGTCTTTTGTTTGGTTGTTTTGTGGGTTTTGTTGTTGTTTTTTTACATTAAGTGGGTGATCTGACAAGGCCACTTTCACGTCTCCTATTAGATAAAGTGACATTTCAATCCAATTCTCTGACAAACTTAGATGAGGATACTGTGCAGTTTGAACACACGCACAATGACAAGGCACTTGTCTTTTCAGCCTTTCCTATCAGAACAAACACTCGGGTAAAATTGAAAACCTCCCCTTCAGGATTTATTTAAATAGAGCAATCAATACTTCATTTCACCATCCTCTAAAAGGCATGTAAGATAACAAAACCACATTTTTTAAAAAAGTCCTTTTTTCCTTCATGTTTAGGGCCAGGCTAATTGTTCATTGACAGGCTTTTTGCTCATTAACTAGACAATATTCATGTTTACAGTTCTTTAATAAGATAACATGGGATTAACTGCCAGCTTTTTAATTGCTTTTTTTCACCCCCACAGAGATTAAACCTTGTTAGAATCATATCTGTTCAGGTAAAAACAACCAAAAAGGAACATTTGGCCATTTCTTACGTATGTCTCATCCTCAGAAATCAAGATTTAGTTCCTATCCCTTTGTGATTTCAGGTTCGGTTTGCAATGCCTGATGCTAATGGTCTTTCTGCTGATTTAGAAAGTTCTTGTATCCAGTCTTCAGTTTGCACATCATGCCACAGTAGCACTGCAAACCTTAAAGAGGTTTACATAAGAAAGAAAATGGGAATTACTTACAGGGAACTTCTATTTAGTGAGTCTGTGCCTGAAGTACGAAGTAGCATGAATGTGGTACAAAGTTGTAACTCACTCTACTGGGAAGATGTCTTCAAGTTAAGATCTTAAGATCAAAGATATTTTGGAAAGAAAAAAAAAATCCGAACTCCAGCATGGGATTTACTTACTTGCAATTTGATTTACAAGTTCAGTAACCAGAATGAAACAAAGGACAATAAAGTGTGCCAAATTGACTCTTCAACTCCTGTCTTCCTAGCAATGTAGTTCCAGTGAAATTCCACTTAAGTCAGCTTAGTTACACCAGTGTAAATGAGAAGAGAATTAGATTCATTGTTTCCAACAAAGAGAGGGGAGTAATTACACCGCTCTTTCTACGCATACTATCATTAAGCCATCAGTACTTCCTGAGCAGACTAAGCATTGCATGCAATGGGGATATACATACATTGCTCATGATTTACTGGTGGTAATGGATGAAAAACAGATATTGTTGATAGATAAATCGATTAATCCATTGCATTTGAATTCTGCTGACTAGCATTGCAGAATAGCTGCTGAAAAAATAGGAAATACTGATGGTGTATAATTAAGAAATTGTAAGAAAGCATATTTACTAATTATCCCCTAATGCTGCTATTTCAGTACAGTCACCTAAGGTTTTACAGCATAATGTTTAAAATGGGTCTTTCTAGTTCAGAAGGAATGACCTGCAGGTGGTCTCATAAAAGCTCCAATACAGGCAACAGGGATTACCATAATTACTTTGCTACTGTACAAGTAGTTAATGGGATTACACCCTAAGGCTATCCAATTGTTCACAGTGCCCAGTGCAAATTTTCTGAAAGAATCTGGATAAGCACAAATGCTTTAATGATATGCTTCATAATTTCATCCACTACACCACAAAAGGAGCGCTAATAAATTAGAACACCCTAAATCAAACAAATTGACAGAACCTAACTGCTTTAGCTTTCTGTACCTCCTGTCATTGATGCAGCCAATCTTCCACCTGCCTCACTCAGACAGCTCCCTTCTTCCCCTGGTTTCCATTGCTGTAAGGTCTGAAAGATGCTTTATCATTCCTGTTGGGGTTGTACTTCGTCCTTTCTTTCTCTCTTTCCTAAATTATGAACGCTTTCATTTTTGGCTGCCCCTTTTCTTTCTTTTTCATGTTATCTTTCATTGAACTAAAACAAAACAAACGAAAACCCCCATTTTTTCCACTATGCCTTATAATTACATATTCGGCCCATCCTCTCTATTTGTTTCTCTCTCCATCTGTCCATTTAAGTAGCTCATCTGAGTTTTTGTACTAAAATTTGTTTTGTCATATTATCTCCATGCACTGCTTATTTGCAATCTCCTCCTCCTTGTCTTGTCCTGATGCTTCTAAAGCACATCAACTAAAAACATGTTCTTGTTTTTGGAAAATGGTTCCTTGTTCTTTAAGGGTCTCTTGCATCTCCAGCTGGTGACCAATTATTGCCCAGTCTAACACATACCCCAAGCTTCTTCCTCTCCAATTAACTTACAAAAAAAAAAAATCCTAAACCCATGCACATCTCATAAACACTGTTCTAACCATGTCACCTTTCCATTATTCCCCTCTCAATTATTATTTAATTCAAAATTTGCTACAGCCTAACTGTTAATGTTCCTGTATCTCTTCTCAACCTGCATTCTATTGTCCTCCTCACTTTGCCTCATTCCCTGCCTCCCCTTCCCCCCCCAAAAAAAATTGTTTTAGCTTCTTTAACTTTTTGGTTTCATTATTCATTTATGCAACTGTGCCTGCTGTCCTTCAAACTCCTCCTTTACTGGTAGTTTCTTGTACACATACTTTCTGTGTTGCTTTCAGAAACAAGACCTATGCTACATTTTCAGATAGAACAGTTATCCCACACCTTGCTTATTGATTATGTGAGTTACCTGAAAAAATCCTAATAAATTTGGAAAGAGGAGCACATCTTTAAGAAGTCCTGAAAGATCCTACATCGGTTTATAAGTATGCAAAATTATTAAACAGTAAGGAGAAAGAAAAGAGTGATTCCAAGGTCAAGTAATAATAAAGCTCCTTATCTACTGTATGCAAACAGAGTCATGCAAGCTCTTATAACTAAACATACTGCAGTATAAGTCATAAGAAATGTTAATTTGTATCTTAAACCAAAAGATAAAACCTAGAGCAGAATTTGGAAAGCATAGTGGCAAAAGTACTACATAAAAATTAATTTATTCCTTGTGTTATTCCTTAACCTGTATGTTTCTTTAATATTGCATCTCAATGGAAAGAAAAAAGTCCTAGCTAACAATAGGACAGTGTTTCTAAAATCAGAGAATTCATAACAGACGCAACTGTGTCCCTCCTAATTCCCAAAGGAAAAATCCACACCTGCAGTGGATTTAGTTCTAGGGCACTTGCTCTCTCCTTGCTGACTTGGATCAAATTGTTTTGGGAAAGAGAAAAAGAGCCTTGAGGTCTTCATCTCAATTTTTGTTTCTTAGGCACAGAACTGACCGGAAAGGGAAGATGTGTAACACAACAACATGGCTTTGCAACTTCTTTCACTGCTAGAAAATGTTTTTCTTTGAAAGAACAAAAATAAGATTATGTTCCTCCAAAATGCATTTTAAATACGATTAGTGTTAAGAAAACGTTTTACCATAGTTTTCTATAAAGATGGACATTTTTATATGCATTCAATTCAAAGGTGTTCCCTGCCATTTTTAAAAATATCCCTTCAGATGTTGAAATGTGTGTGTTATCTCTTACTGTAAAGTTTTCAAATTTTGAAGTAAATACATCTTTAGAACGCAATCTCCACCATGGAGGTAAATAGCTAATATTATATTCATATCCTCTAAAAAGATAAATACACTCTTCAATATAGAAATACCTTCCAAACAGTGTATCTGGGGGAAATATCTAAATAAACAATCAACAAGTAACTAGTTAATTAGCCCTGGCTTCTTCTGTCATTCCCTTGCTACAGCTGGATAGACTTTCACAATTTACATAAACAGAGTCTATTTATTAAACATCTCATCAACTTCAACAAATGATGGGTGACATCTTTAGTGAACTAGCGATTGCAGGTCCTTATTTCATACACTTAGCATGCAAATACTGTTTTTTCCGTGAAATACCTTTGACTATCAGTTCCGCGTAGTTTGATACACCGACCCCTCCTTCCGTCCGAATCATGCAGCGATAGTTGCCAGCATCCCGCTTCGTGGCATTTACCACGTTGAAAAGAGCTACAAATCGGCGAACATTGAACACTTTTATGTTCTTCAAAGGCGCATCCCTTACGTAAATACCCTGGGCAAAGAAACAAAAATAAAGAACATTGTTAGTCATGTTTTCAAATATACTTAAAAACAAATCCAGGTCTCATAAGGTCCCCAAGAGGGGCGGCCAGGTAAAGGCACAAGTCTGTAGCATTACTTTTACAGATGTTTACGCTGTGTGAGACTCTACTGCCTTCCCATGTGAGTTAAAACATTCATCATCGGTGGGCAGCCACTCAGCTGGAACAGCTGCTTTCAACTCTTTATAGATTAACTAATAGAAAGATTGAAGAGCAATGTAACATTTACTTGCTTGGCTTACTTTACACAAATATTTAAAGGTTGTTTTGTTTTAAAAAAAGAAGCATGAAACCCAGCATACGCCATTTCTGTCTCCTCTTCCCCTCCACATCCACTATTCAGCATGTGCATCTTGCACAGCTTGCATGGAAATTTAAGTGTATGGTTCTCATACAGCAGCACCTACACATGGGATTATCAGCAACTCAGGTGGAAGAGGCCAGGCACAGATTTACCAAGTGAATGACCGGCAAGGTTGAAGTTTTCTCCATTTCTCATTTCAACACCGTACCAGGAACTGTGAAATTTCTACCCTGGTGCAAAGTCTTGCCCTCAGTTCAACATACTGCACGTATAGCATAAGAAAGCGAACAACATAAGATCCGAGGAGCACAAGGCTCCTAAGTCCCATGCCCCCAGCCTGCTCCCTCGTGTGATCCAGTGTGTGTCTGGAGCAGGAAAAGGGGAGGAGAGCAGACAGAAAGGTACAGAGATGACACCTTGCCATGTCCTCTGACGCAAAGATGAGGGCTGAGAGACTTGGCTTTCAAACCACCACCAGATCCTCACCAGATTTCAGATCCGCACCATAACTCATGCTCCATCTGCCCGTGAAACAGGGCATGTCTATAACGAATGGCTGAAGAACCTTCAGAAAATCTAATGACCCAATTACTACATCTGATTGGAATTTTTTACAAGATCTACTTGCAACATTCATTCAAACAAGAAAGGTGCACTTTCCACACAAACTTGTGCATTTCAACAAACTGAAGACTACAGACTACCAAAGCATGAGGAGAAACTGCGAAGAACCCCAACAAGCACCTCTCAGAAGATGTTTGCAAGGGTCCCGTGCTATCTAGCTTCCATAAACCATCAACACAGCTGGTGATGTCTGTTGTTGTGTTGTTTGTTGTTTTTTTTTGGTTGTTTTGGTTTCTCCTCCCCCTGGAATTTATAGGGTATTACGCAGAATTTAAGATCTATACAGAAAATGTTGACTTCAGTTCGTTGTGGCCTTCACTTGTCACCGTACTGAAAGTAACCTTAAAGTACCAGTTCTAACCAGAGAGCTACAAATAACAGCCGCATCAAATTAAACTTGTCCATAATCACAAAACCAAGTCAAAGTTAATCATGCTATTAATGCCAAAGAAGCAGCATAAGTAACAGTAAATACTGATTTTCTCTCTCTTAATAACACAGTACGGTAGTGCTATTTCCTCTTAAAAATAAATGTGGTTGATGCATAGCTTATTTAAAAGAGGAAAAAGTTTGCAGGATGCCCAAAGAATGCACTATCACATCTTAAAAATTACTGTCTGAAATTATTACTTGGGAATTACTCCAGATAATTGCCAGCTCCTCAGAATTCGCAGAACTTCGGGCTGCAGCTCCACTGACTTCTCAAACTGACTGAAAACAAGACTTGCAAAGAAGCCTTCCCAACTACTATTGCAAAACTACTATTTTTACTGGTCTCGCTACTGCATTATCATTCCAGCAAGGATGAAAGGAGATAGCAGGAAGCAAGCAGAGCAGGTTAATTGTGATTTGGGAGAATGAACATTATTTAAGGGCAACTTTTTTTTCCCCAAATAAGAACGATCAATTAGTCCTAACTATAAGAGCTGCTGAGCAGTCACAGTTTGCATGCCTTTAAAGTGCGTTTCTGCAGTTTTCAGGCTTTAAGGACTCTGTGCACAGCCAAGTCCTGTGCTTACGTTACATCCACCCACGCCAGCTCCTTCCTTTTTTCTAGTTACAACATCAGGAAGCTCTACGTGGGCTATTTCATCTTGCCAAGAAATCGTTAGGTTTTTCTCCAAGGAACAACATACCACCACACCCTGGCTAATTCGAGCACCGTAACCAGCTCAGTGTGTTCCAAGCATGCACAAGAAGCTCTCTGCTCTCCAGCTGTGCTGTACGCCTGCCATTCACTGCAGGGCTTGAGGCTCTGGCAAAGGCTGCCCAGAGAAGCTGTGGATGCCCCATCCCTGGAGGTGTTTAAGGCCAGGCTGGATGGGGCTTTGAGAAATACGGTCTGGTGGGAGGTGTCCCTGCCCATGGCAGGGAGGTTGGAACCAGGTGGCCTTTAAGGTCCCTTACAACCCAAACTGTGCTACGGTTCTCATGAGTTACAACACAACCGAAGAACCATGTCAATATTCTAGGAGTTCTTCCTTGCTGTCCTTCTATCGATCTGACAAAGCTACAGGATGCTGTTAAAGGGAGGAAGGGGAGGCAAAAGGAAAGGACTAGGCAACACCATGAGGCAGTATAGTTTCTGCCTTAATCTGCAAAAGCCAAGCACGTGAAGAGAGGAGACCAAGGAAAAGTGCAATGCATTCACACTCCCTTCTGGCCTGCTGTTCTGAAACAGGAAAACTTAGTTTGATCAAATAATCAACTATACGGCTATGCAACACACACTACCTGTTCACACGTCAATAACTTTGACTGAAGAAGAGGGAAGCCTTATCACGTTTCATAGAGACACATCCTTTTACTCAAATAACAAGTGCCATGAGCCTTAAAGAGAACTCGACTTAGCTCTACAGAGGATTCAGTGTTTCTTCACCCCCCACTGAAATCCAGATGTGAAACAAATCATTGTTGGTGCCTTCAAGAATCACGAAGGAGCTCCAGAATAAAAAGCCTTTATTACTATTATTATAGCACACCTGTAAAGTATATGTGAGATATTATTATTAACACAGATTATCTTGACTGACTTCTCTTAAACATTACAAACTCACAGAGGCAAAGTGCAGTGTCTCTAATTATACCTTAGAACTCAAACAGTCCTGAAGAAATCACTAGCATGACATTTCCTAGTGGAACTCAAAGGGAATTTTTTTTTTCTCTAGTCTCTTTGGAAAAAAAAAATATTTTCAACGAAAATGTGTTTGGATTAGGCAGAGACTAAGAAACATCATTCATTTACTTTTCACAAGGAAATGTACTGCTCAAGAAAGCAAGGCTTCCCTCTCTTCAGGGATGACAGCAAACAAGTAGAAGATCCACCTAATTGATTTAAGCCCAAGCATAGAAGAATGATAATAAAAGTGATGAAGAAGAGTTCAATTCACAGTCACTGGAGGAGAGCTTAAAAAAAATAAAAATAAGAGAGGGTTAAAAAACAGAACAAGGCGAAGAACCCATCCAAACCTACAAAGCCCACCTCAACACTTATTTCATCAATTGCCAAATAGCTAAAGATGATGTTTAGTCTGAAAAAATGCTATTTACCATTTCATATATGAGTACAGAGAGGTGTTTGTTTTTAACTGTACCCACATGGCCAGCTTCTCTCTTTTGTTTGGGATTCACATTTCTTCTCTCTTTCACTCACTGCATACTGTCTTTAGGAAGCTGCAGAGGTATGGCAGTGGTCACTTAAATGGGACCACTTGGTGGAATTTACAGGAGTATCACAGAACAGCTCAGGTTGGAAGGGACACAAATGACCACCTTGTTCCAACCTCCCTGCCATGGGCAGGGATACCACTCAATAGACCAGGTTGCTCAAAGCCCCATCCAACACCTCCAGGGATCCACAGCTTCTCTGGGCAACCTGTGCCAGTGCCTCACCACCATCTGAATGAAAAATCTCTTCCCAACCTCTTATCTAAATCTCCCTTCTTTTAGTTTAAAATCCTTCCCCCTTGTCCCGTCACTATATGACTGAGCAAGTTCTCCATCTTTTTTATAAGCCCTCTTTAAGTGTATTGAAAGGCCTCAATGAGGTCTCCCTGGTCTCTCAGCCTTTCTTCATAGGAGAGGTGCTCCAGCCCTCTGAGCATCATGGCCCTTCTCTGGACCTGCTCTTACAGCCCCACATCCTTCTTGTGCTGGGGGTCCCAGCCCTGGATGCAGCACTCCAGGTGGGGCCTCACAAGGCAGAGCAGAGGGGCACAATCACCTCCCTCCCCTGCTGGCCACCCCTCTGTGGATGTAGCCCAGGACGCAATTGGCCTTCTAGGCTGCAAGCACACACTGCTGGCTCTTGTTGAGCTTTTTGCCCGCCAAAATCCTCAAATCCTTCTCTGCAGGGCTGCCCACAGTGAGTTCTTCTCCCAGTCTGTGCTCATGTCTGGGATTGTCCCAGCCCAGGTGCAGCACCTTGCTCTTGGCCTCGTTGAATCTCATTAGGTTCACATGGGCCCAATTCTCCAGCCTGTCCAGGTCCCTGTGGATGGCATCCCTTCCTTCTCTTGCATGAACTGCACCACTCAGCTTGGTGTCATTGCAAACTTACTGAGGGTGCGCTCGATCCGACTGCCTGTGTCATGGATAAAGACATTAAACAGCGCCAGTCCCAGGACAGACCCCTGATGGACACCACTTGTCACCAGCCTCTGCTAGGACATGTTACCATTGACCACCACTCTCTGGGTGCAGCCTGCAGCCAATTCCTTATCCACTGAATGCTCCACCCTTCAAATCCATCTCTCTCCATTTTGAGAGTACATCAGTGCTTGTGTACATGAGTACATCAACAAGATTCCCCTTTCCACAATTTATGGGTCCATTTAAGCATACATGTATTCTATGATAAACAACAAGCTCTCCACGGCAGAACTGTGAGTAGCTATTTTACTTAGAAGAGATAGAAATAACATATTTATATCGAATGAGCATTCCTTTATTGAATCTATCAGCAGATCCCTCTACAACTTTTTTACAAAGTATTATTTTTAGCAGCATCAACACAAATAAGATTCTTAAAGCTCACTAACACGAAATTCTGAAGTCCCATAAATGAAAGAGATCACTTACAACCTATTGCTTTACTAATTACAGTAATTAAAAACTTTATCTCAGCTCTTTTAAGATAGATGCTGAAATTTACCAATAGGTCTTGCAAACTAACAGTCTTTACGTGGAAGTCTTCACAAATACATCATGTCTTATTGAAAATTAAACAAAAAGTGACAGGTCTGTAATTTTCTAATCCTGCTGCAGAAAATGGTATAAAATTCATGATTTACAATGAAACATTATGGCATTATATACTAAAACCCATTAAAAAAAGGTTGTCAGAGCATCTTTACAGGATCCTCCCAGTTTGTTATTGTTGTTTTTAAATCTAGTTCGGCAAGATAAATACATTTCTTTTTACCTCGCTTGGTAGCTCTGCTTTGCCATGTGAAAGATTGAGGCTTTACTACAGATTAAGCCTGCTAGCTCTTTCTGCCACTGGGACTTGGAGAACTGTGTGAACAGGACACTTCATTCTTTGGAAAGAGGAATCTGCCTTAATCGTTTAATGCTAGACCTGCCTGCAGTACAAAGGCTACGTCCCCAAGGCGTGGAGCTATGCAGCTTTCTTAGTGCCGAAGAATTTTGACCACAAAAAGATTGCAAGGTGCTGAGTGAAAACAACATATTCTGCTGGCTGCTGAGAAACCCCCATGTTTTCAAATGCTCAGAGAACACTTTCAAAAAACAAACAAACAAACAAACAAACACCACCAACAACAAAACAACAAAAAAACATTCAGGAAAGCTATTTAAGCAAAATAATGAATATATTTAACTGGTAAGTCACCGGCAAGAATACATTTTCTATAAAGCAACATGTTATTTAATATATATGGGTATAAAAAATATATATCTTAATTTAACACCTCAGGATATACACAGCTTGAAAATCCATACCCCTAGTACCACCATATTAAATGCATGCAGCTTAAAGCAGAGACAGCTTAAAGCACCTTAAATATTCACATTATTTTTTCCATCTTAGCCAAGCTAGAATGAAAAGAAATAGGTTGATGGTTATTTAAATTAGACTCACAGTCCCTTTTAGGCAATGAATTAACTCTAAGTCTCCTAAATGAACAGCAATTTAGAAGCAACAAGATATATATTAAACCTTTCAGAAATAGTTTTAACAGAAATGCAGCAGTAATTCAAAGGGGCTGAAGTTCTGGGATGTTATATCCCGCACTACCTCTGAATTACTCATTCTCTAGGCATGTTTCAGCAATTTTGCCAGAAGAGACTTAAAAGGAAACACCGGTCAGTCACCCCCTATCCATACAGGTAGATTAAGCAGCTTTTCATACATTTATTAAAAGAAAGGGTTTGCATTATCTCACTTTCAGTGATGCACATTTATAAAATCCTGATTAGAGTCGCACCGGTGGGATCTCACATAACATCAGCAGTGCCAGAAGTAATTTTGTTTAAAATATGTATGAAATCTAAATCAAATAGCAATTAATACCTCAACAAAATTGCTTCACAGAGTTGATATTTTTCATTCTAATAATTTAGATAGCTGGCTCTACCTCTGAATTTCCAGAATTGCTTTCATAACCAAGACAACTGCTTGTCACTGTAGATTAGAACCACCACAGATCCTGTGATTATCCTGCATTTATTCCATCTGTGTAAGTTAACAAGTGTACTTCATTCAAGTAATGAGGCCATGCTGGAAAAAAAAGATTATTATTGTCCTGTTTGGAATTACTCTACTATGAGCTAGAATTGCACTCTGCATGTAACTAATGGGCATTCAGGCAAAATGTTATTATTTTACTGTTCAGGAAAGATTTCCTGTTTCAATATTTTAATGTTTGCTGACTGATCCTTTGCTTCAAATGATATAGCTCTCCATAAATCTCAATTTCTTATGTCTAAATCTAAATGCTTGTTGGAGCTGCCAGGTAATATTGTAAAATACACAAGTTGCAGACCAAGTAGTCACGGTATCAAATATTAAGCAATGATATCTATTTGAAGATACAATTAAACATGCAGAAAGTAAAAAAAAAAAAAAAAAAAAAAAAAAAAGACATTATTGCATTTTCTGGAGCCACTAAACTGAGTGTAATTTAACAAAAGCAGTTACTCAGTACTTACATACTGAAATTGTTTTGTATCTTTGTGACAGGAGCAAAACTACATAGGGATTTTCAAAGAAAAAAGACACAAAATCATTTATTTTTTTATATGAAGTTCCAGATTGAGAAGTGTTAACCTTCTCTAACAGTCTTTCAGTGTTCACAAATATGTAAAAATCCCAAACTTTCTTTAATAGCACACAACAGAATACAAAACCACTTGTATGGAATTATGTTCTCAGAAACATCTGGAGAAAACAGAGCACGAGGAAATCTCTCTCTAAAGGAAAGGTTTATATTTCATAGAGAAATTATGGCAATAATCCATGTATCTGCTAAGCATTTTGCTGAACCCACAGACCTATTTATAACGTCATTTAATCTCACTCCATACCTTAATTCTTTGAAACACAGAACACTAAGCACTTCTCATCATAGTTTTATTTGTATTAAATTTTCCAAGAGTTAGGATGAGCACCTTGCTGAAGAATAAAGAGGATATGTAAACGATTTTAAATACTCTGGCTTTGAGTTCTGCAGATGCCAGGCATATGGAAGGTGCAGAGTAATTAGGAGAAAATGATAAAGAAAAGATCATTAGAATAGTTTTCCTTCAAATGTACAATGGAAAGTGATGCGGGCATTTGTTTGCCTTTTCTATCCAAGCGCATAACAGGACAGGTGAAAAACGTTGTGCTCATGCCAATTGCCAGGTACATGAAAAAAAAGTCCGATGTGCAAGTTCTGGGGACAACCTGTGGTCTTAATCTTAAAAACTTGAAGTTTTAAATGAGCAGAGTAGCAGACAAAACCAAATAATGAGTCCTACAGAGTAGTAGCCAAGAAATAAACACACACACAAATATCATGATGAGGAACTGCCCCATTCAGGCTGGGACAGCTGCCTCCTGAACTGACTGGTCGGAGTGGGAGGAACGAATGGCAAGAAGAAACACACACCAATGGTTAAAAAAAGCTGAAGTAAACCACTCCACAATGTAATTTGCAAAAAAAGGCCGTTGTAGCAGTAATAATCAGTAATAAGCAACATACATGTCGGTTCATGTAGCAGGGAAGCTAAGTGGAGGGGTCCAGCTGGAGGTGTTTCAGCCCTAGTTACTGAGTCGGTCACATAGTTGGGCAACTCCCACCCCCAGCCCAGGCCTCCCCCAGTGCTCTGTATCCTTCCTATCATCTTCCCTTTGGGTTTAATTTAATTTAGCCTTTACTTCAGTTCTCTTTGCCTCTAACAGCTTAAACAGCCCTTGGTCTTAAAAAAGAAGCCTCCATTCAACTCCAATTTGAACACTATGCCTCCCAGCAGCAAGTTTGTACATTTTAACTACAGTACTCATTGTAAAGGTCACTGTTTCTTTCTCCCAAAGGTCCGAGAGCAGAGCACGGAAAGCTTATTGAATTTACTTCATCAATTGCCTAACTTGTACGTGTCCCGAAGTGATTCTGCTGCTGCTGCTGAGCTGTGCTCCATATCAAGGCAGCCTTCAGGGCCCAGAAACAGGCATACCTAACGTGCTGCTGAAACGCAAGCTGAATTCAACCACCCCCTGGTGGCACAGGTCAACTGCTTCATTATCTCAAGCCTGCCAATCACCATTTGCTATATTATTTAACACTCCAGAATAACTGGGAGATTAACACATCACACCCAGGCTCTTGAAAAAAAAAAATAAAAGAACAATACTTCGGTCACTTCATTTTCAAATTCAGACGAGAACAGCAACAAGGGCAGGCTGCTGAAGGTGATCCCAGAACAACTTTCCTTACGGGTCACTTCATTGAATGAAAACGTGTCAGGGGGTGGATTGGGATGGAGAAGAGGGACAGATTTAATTCACTGCTTGTGCATCCCCTACAACTTGCATATGTCCATACAGGTCTCCAGGTATGCAAATCTTCTGCATGTTAATGTATATATTTATTAATTTAAGTAGTTTATTTATTAATAACTGCCAGGTTTTGAGTACTTGGACAGTTCTAAAACAGGGAAAAAGGAAGAAGAAGAAGGAACAACTACCTGTTAACAGAAGCTTTCTGTCTGAAGTCCAAGTTTCATATGATCCTTATTAACTTAAAATAATTATGGCTCCCTTAGGTGGCACTTCTGACTCTCTTTATAGATATAAGGTTCAACGGAACATCTTCAGCAAGTGAGGAAGAGCAAAATCTGATAATTTTGCAGATTACTTGAAAACAAACTTTGCCAATCTCTTTTCAACTCCCTTAAGGTTTTGCTCTGTTGTCCATCACCAAGACCCTGGTGGATTCCATACGGTTTCCAGTTTATCTCCAAAAGCAAAACTTCTACAGCCATAATTCTTTCCAATTTACCTTTCTACAAAGATATATTTTCGTCACAGGAGATTACCAAGCAGAGGATTAAGCGTATGAAGAATATTGTTGTGATAAAATGTTTTTCTTCAAGACAAAAAAATTAATACCTGTATTACAAGTTTTCAGTCTCTACGTTCTCTACATAAGCAGCAACAGTTGCTAACCTAGTCAAAACCAAAATACGTATTTTAGTGTCAGAAGCATCATCTTGGCAGAGCAACATCTACCTCTTCCAAAATAGGTGATGAAGGAAATCGCTGAAGAACACCACCCAACGTCACTCCTTGCAATCCAATGGATGACTGGCACTACAGAGCTAAGCAGCTCTCTTCCCTCAATTTACAGTACTCTTTGTTGTACTGGATCAAATATTAGTTAGTTTTCTCGAATAAATATATAATAAATATAAGTGGATCATGTGCACAGACCAAAAGTTTTTAGCTTCTGTTTTGTATCAGTGTCAGTGAGCTCTGTGTTGTTCCGTGGTCTAAAACCTCTCTGAATTATCAATGTTTTGACTGATGCCACAATGTAAAACTTTATAGTGGCTTCTGTCAGGTATTTTCACTGAAAATCAAATATTTTAGGTAACATTTTAAGCTTCCAAAATGCGATCTGCATCCTTATCACTTAGGAATAGTGGAACTGGTTTCTGAGGTTTAGGAGTGAACTTTATTCTTCCATTTACCTATGCATTTATTTAATATTAATAACAAACATGCTGACATTTCTTCATTGTTACCAGCACTTGGCTCTTCTGCCTGGTAGGGTATTCTGGGTAGACTAAGGCTTACCCTGTACAACAACTTTGCTACCCAGACTTCTGGAATGCTTTGGAGCAGAAGAAATGTAAGATTTATTTTTATCTCCACTATTACAGTCTCATACAAGTAGTGTAAGGCTAGCATGTAGATTCACAGTAGCTTCTGCACCATCAAGCTTCTTAGTTTTCCAGCTGTGTACGTCACTGGTCACAGTAGCTCTGCGAACCACCATTCTGCTAAATGGGAAGTGGGTAGAAATAAGATGTCAGTCTAACATTCATTGGTATTTGTAGCAGGGCACTGACTTAGCAAGTTGGCCTCTACTCTTCTGTTTATTCAATGGCTTATTTTTCTCAGGAACATTCAGAAATCCCTTGCAATAACCAGCCTGGGCAGCACACTGCTGTGGTGGAAAAGATTTCACTACACTTGGATGTAAAAACAAGAGGGTGGCAAGTTGGCAATACTCGTTTCCAGGACTCCTGACAGCACACCACTTCCCTGATTTTGAAAATTTAGTTTCAAAGCCATCTCAGCACTCAGAGAATAATGCCAATGGTAAGAGTACAAAACACTTCATGGGCCACTCAGCCTCGCTGACACTAACCTAAAAAGGAAAGGTGGGATACAAGGAGGAAAGTCACCTTTACTATACTTTCTTACCACACTCCAAAGACATTTTATAAATTCAGCTACACACGGTTTACTAATAAAAACACTAGGCTCAACTGTTTCTGCTGGTCAGCTCTGAAATGTCACTGAAGTCTAAACACTTCACAGGTACATCGATATCAAAATGTTTTTCTGTTTCTTACATATCTTATCTCGGATTTATCATTAACTCTTCACGACTGTGTAACTTCTCCTTGGCTCTGGTACCACTAATAACTGAATAATCTCTGAAAAATCCAAGCATCAAAGAAAGATTCATCAAATCTACATATATGTCAGAATAAAAAGAGCAAGCCCAGGAAAAGAAGCCTGGCTGCTGTTATCACTGATGGCAGAATGCATCCCAATAGATAGAAGAAGAATAGAGAAAAGGATTTCTGTAAGTGTGATGAAGCCTTCAGCCCTATAGACCAGACAAAAGTGATGTAACTGTTTGCAACAAAGCTTTTCACATAAGCAAAGCATTTGTGAATAATCTAACAACTGATCTAACTGATCTAACAACTCCTTTATTAGAGGAACCATTTTGGAAATTATGGTATCTGTATGGAAAAATAGATTTGATTTCTCATACAATCTAAATATATACTGTCTAAAGGCATAAAGCACGCGGTACATGCATTTGCTCACAGTTAGAGTGGAACAATTAAATATAGATATCTTATTGCAAGTATTTGGTGTGGGATCTCTAATACATATGAACATACTAAAATTTTATCAAGTTCGAATTGCTATTTAGAAGGCTGAGATTTGTCACATTTCTTTTTTATGCTTCTCTTTAGGGAAAAAGAACATGTAAATTAAACTAGTTCTTTCTATCATATTTTATAAAAGTTCTTAAAATGTAGAAAATCAGAAAAATTGAAGTTTGTCTCCTAAAATTTTATTGCGACTGTGCAAATTTAAGCTCAAGGGGAATTAAAATAAACACAAATCCAAATAAACAATACAGTTTTGCATGTAGCTGTTTATAAAATTGGGCTGTAAAAAATACTTAAGTTAGGAGAAACAGGGATATACTGGTAATAGTGCATTGTTCCATCGATGCTTCAAAATACCTATTTGAATGTTCTTCTCTAGGAAAAAGAGTTTCTTTTTGCCACTTACACTTACCACTGCCATTTTATACACAGGGCTAGACCGCAGCCTCCGCATCAGCAGATGATTTTCTATTTCTGACAATCTCCTAGCAATATACTACACCCTCCACCTAAATTGCTGGAACTTGAGTGGGATCAGAGGTTCAGCAGATCAGTGTTCATTGATAGCCAAATCCCCATCCTAACTGCTTTGCTGTTCTTCTTATTGCTGAGCATTTCCTGACTCTTTCTTTACGACAGACAAAGTAAATATTTAAATAAGTAGAAACTGACATAAATAGGAATTAAGAGAAAAGACAGTCCAAGACGTTAAAGTGGGAGAACAGGGGGAATCTAGTCAACTACTTAAAGACAGTGAGTCTACGTCGACATGCATCTCATCTCGCCCAAGAAATTCCATTTCAGAATTTCCTTATCAGTCAAGTTGCTAAATGCTACAGACAGGAGTAGTGATTTTGGAACACTATCACAAATTCACAAAATAATTATGGTTAGGAGCGAGCTCTAGAGAGAGGTGGTCCTACCCGCCCACTCTAAGCAGGCCAACTAGAGCTCATGACTGCGTCCAGTCAGATTTTGAGCACCTGCAGGGATGGAGACTCCGTGGTCTCTCTAAGCAACCTGTTCCAGTGTTTGAACAGGCTAACAATAAAAAATGTGTTTTTTTTCTTATGTTTAAGTGCAATTTCCTATATTTCAGGTTGTGCCCATTGCTTCTTGTCCTGGCACTAAGCACCTTGGAGAAGAATCTGGCTATGTCGTTCCTACTCCCTCCAAGATTTCCCTTGAGATTTTCCTTCTCCACACTGGACAAGTCCCAGCTCTCTCCTTTTATGTCAGATCTTCCAGTCCCTTAACCATCAATCAGCGTAGCCATGTCTGCTTTTGTACCGGGGAGCCCAGAACAGTACCCAGCATTCCAGATGTGTCTCCCTATGGCTGAGCAGACGGAAGAATCACCTTTGACTTTCTGGTAATACCTTACGCAGCTCTGGAGGCTGTTGGTTTTTGCAGCAAGGGCACACAGCTGGCTCACGGTCAACTTCTCCATCAGGACTGCCGGGTTCTTTGCAAAGCTGCTTTCCACCCTGTCAGACCCCAGGTATGTACTGTCACATGGGGTTATTCCTTCACTGGGGCATGACTTTGCATTTCCTTTTAATTAATTTCATAGGGTTCTTCTCTGCTCATTTCTCCAGCCTGTCAAGGTCCATCTGAATGGCAGCACAACCCTCTGGTGTTATCAGCCCAGCTGTGTACTATCTGTGAACTGGCTGATAAAACACAGGATGCAAGAAAGGCACTAAATATACACCGTAGGAGAGAGAGGAACACAAAGAAATCAACGTACCACAAAATAGAAACAATATTAAACATCACCAGAATTCAAAAAATAATAATAAAAATATTTATTCATTAACACCCTCTTCTCCCCTTCCTGCAGGGCATTAATTATCATTCTAAGAGTAAAACCACCTCAGGTTCTCTACAAAGGAAACACACCAGGATGCATGTACATCAGGATACATGGCGAAATCTGCAGTTGCTACATGTTGTTAAAGCTCCTCTCAAATCAATGGGTTCAGGGCAATTTGCCATGCACAAGGTATTTTGATCAGTCTTGGAAGACTGAGTTGTTTGTGAGCAGGAGGAAGAGGGACCTCTTGCATTCCCACAGTACACACAAACACCAAAAGATCCAACATTTTTTTTTTTTTTTTTAATATTCCAAAGAACATCTTGAGGCCTATTTCTTTGCTCAATTTACATTACTAGTTCCACCTTTCTGTGTTGCTAAGTTGTTACAAGTGTGTATGATTTCATTTTAACAGGTAAAATGCTGCTTCATGATCTTAGCACTAGAAAAATATTTGAAGAAATATTTTTTTTCCTTAAGTGTTATCCATGAAAATGGAATTAAATGAAAGCCTCAGAAAGTTTACACCATAACAAAGAATTCTTATGAAACTCTAGGAAATGGGTTCATCTCCTGGGATATTTTATGCAATGCACATAATCAAGAGCAGGCACACACAAGCACACAAAATATTTTGTACATACCTATCTATTTTTAAGTAAACCCCCAATTTTCTAAACTTTATTTTTCTTTGTAAACTGCTGTTTAAATTCTTGGCTGAAAGCTGGTGCTGGAAAGCAAAATGTTTGTTCTTTCAATATGCAAGGCTGAACCATAAGAAGGTTACTTTCAAAAAAAGAATTCTACCTTTTTTTCTCCCATAATACTTTTTTTTTTTTCTTCTGCCATTTTACTAAATACTGGCTCTAATACAAGTTTTTCAGAAGACAATGCCTCAGCTGTTTTCACTTGACCATTAACTGGTCTGTGTTCCACATGTTCACTTCTTTCCAAATTCTAACTTTGGCTCCCACCTATGAACACATCCTTTTTCTTTTCTGAATTGTATTTACTTTTCTTGGGACTCCCAACTTGTTTAGTGCCTAGTCCTTTTCCTTATTGTTAGTGTCAACTTCTGGAATTTGTAGTTTCAAAGAGGAATTAGTTCAAGTAAAATAAAAAGTTACAGCAATTGCTACAGTCTTTACAATGAGAGCAAAACAGCATGGAGATGACATTTTTTCTCAATCATTCAATAGAATAGAAAGAGTCATCCCATACTGACAATAACCTGTGAGTTGTGGTACCCCATCACCACCTCAATTGCAAAAGATTCTGTAATACTCCAGACTTCAATGTTCCACAAGGAATAAAAGTGGGATAGGCTTGAAAATAAATAAAGAATAAATAAATAAATAAAAATTTAAAATTAAAAAATTAAAAAATAGAGGTGCGAGGGGACCTATGGACTTCACTTAGGACTGTTTCATGGCCTTGGCATTATTAAGCTAAGAAACTCTGTGCCATTTGCAACAATTACTCAGCAAATACAAGGAGACTAAGATAACCTACCAAGTTACAATTTTTTATTTCTTTTAAGGAATTTATATCCCTAACAGTCCATCAGAGTGTAAAAAGTAACATATTTGCTTGCCAGAAAAAGCTGTAGTACTACACTTGATGTCTACTGCTGCATACAAGCTGGGGGCTACTATATAAAAGAAATAGAAGTACAAGAGGGAAATCCTGCCAGCACTGGAAGCAATCAGAAATGTTATTGAATGCAGTGGTTCTGTGATTTCACAGGCAATTTACCTGTACTTCAGACTAACAATGTGAATCTGGAAAAAAAATGACAGGTATTGAAAATAATTTGGGAGCAAATTATCTCACGATATTTTGGAAATGCCATGTCCAAACACATTAGGAATTATGGACATGATTTATGTGGCCGAAATGCTGAAAGGCCCCTGACAGAAATGGGGGTTCCTTTTGTCGTCACACATTTGTATTTAATTATTTATTAATTTATTTATTACGGTTTTCCCTTAAGGGTTTAAAAATACAAGGAAACCACTCAACAAAGAAAAGGCTTTATATTACTAGCGGACGAAGTCAGCATATCAGAGAGATTGCACAAGCTGTTTGTAGTACCACTAAAACCTTGAATTACCTGAGTGCTAGCATAAATGTTTCTACAGAACAGTGCTCGTTTTATTCTGGCTCTAGTGTACACAAGAACCTCTTTCATTAAGATGTTCTTTAACTGAATATTGCTTCTACCGTTATCAGCAACCGAAGGACCTTTAATGTCTATTTAACCTGTTATACGACACAGAAGATACCACGTTTTCTGACAGCTGTTACAGATAGCTGCATTGTACTCGTGGTCCTGTGGCAGTGGCATGAGATGTTACAAGCAGACATACATAGAATTCGTTAGTATCACACCATGAAACCAGATGCTCTCACTGACTGAGGGAAGAGTCCAGCTCTGGGGATCTTTTACCCTGCAGTGACCTGGTATGCTAGCACACAGCTATTGGGAAGCGTATCTCTTAGCCCTGATTTGCAATATCCCACACATGGAGCTGTCTGACTGCTCTTAAAGCAGACATCTGTGGAAACTGGCAAACAAGTACAAAAACAAATCCAAGCAATCCAGGAGATCCAACTTTTAAAGTGTTCTTATACAAGAGCACACCTGGAAGCTGCACGCTGTTGGACTGATTACCAGAGGGAATTGCAGTTGTATGGGCAGGCTAAAAAAACATTGGACACATAGGAAGATGAAATTCCTCAACAAATAGTTGGCAGCAGTCTGTCACTACTTTCTTATCCTTCACATGGAGAAAAAAAAAAAATCTTCTTGTAATCATGTATAAGCAAAGAATCACTTAACTAATTTCAGCAAAGTTATTCTGGAATCAGTATTGCTGAAATTACACTGCCATGAAACCTACAGAAAAAACTATAGAACTGAAGCAGGATTTCCCTGTTATGAATTCTAATTTCAATTTGACAAAAGAGCATTATGCAAAAGTTCAAAGGCTCTAGAAAGGTTATCACTGACAATGTAACAACCTATTATTTTCCCCATACGTGCTAAATTCTTTTCATGACTGGAAAATCATGCTTTCACAAAATCTCAGTGGCTTAGGGAAGACAGGAGTCTAATTCTCCCATTTCAACAGTATAATACTGTCTTTAAATGGCAGGAGAGTTCGAGAAATGTCAGCCTTCTATCAGCACAGGATGAAAATGCCCATACAAAGCCAAATAAAAACAAAGAAGACTTCCATTGCATTTTGATCAGGCTCTTTCTGTGTAGACTTAAAACAGTTCATCGTTCATATACAGATCAATACATGTTTTTGCTTTTCAGGTGTTTTTTCTTATTTGCGTGCTAGTTTTCCTGTAACTACCCACATGTAGTTTTATATATATATATGTATATATAAATATAACTACCCAGCTTTTTAACCTGTCCCACATATTTGAATCATTTCCAAAATGCTTGATGAAATTGTGTACCAAGTGCGAGGTGAAAGGCAAGCTACACTAAAAGCCTGAAATTGTTTAAATGACAAAAACAAAAACAGAGAATTTCGTCTCACAGTCCCACCTGTTACTGTTGCTTCCATTTCTCCTGTCCCTCCCCCTCCAAGTATCACAGCTTCATCTAACTGATCTCCATAGGCAGGCATCTTTATTTCCTCCTCCTCAGTTCTAGCATGTTTTTCACATCCGGAAGATAGACAGATCTGGAGGGTGGTATATCCCTGACGCTAAATCTAAATACATGCTACTGCTTGCAATGGAGAGCAGATAACTCTGGCATGATAGCAGCAAGACAGCAGTAGGATTTGCATCCCGTTACTAAAAGAGATCAAGGAAGATGCATCTTTTTGATGCAAGGTTACACATGCAGACAAGGAGTTGTGAGACAACCTCTAAATGAAGATCTGACACCTATCTAGAAGCTACATTAATGAATAAGTAAAAGTTACAGGCTCAACGACATTCTTTGGCTCTGTAAAGCAGAAAGTCTGATTTGACTGCCATACTGGTCTTCTCCAAACTTGAAAAGAAAGAATACAATTTTAGCCGAAAATACTAGCTTAAAAAGAGGCAGAGGAGAGCTAAGGATATTATGTGATATTAGATGATTATGTGTGACATTGCAGTTAGGCAGAGAACATTAGGAGAAAGCGATGTGGTCTTCCTTGTGGAGTTAGCATTTATTCGTTTTCTCCATAGATCATGAATAAAAACCAATCATGAAGACAAAACCAATATCATTTTCTACCACAGAACACCTACAGCAGTTCACAGCAGTTCAAAGGCACTCTAAAATATAGTATTGATCAAACAGACAGCTCTACCATTTTTCATATGTTTTACAGTCCTTTCAGAGTGGAGAACTCCCTTCCCCCCCAGACCTCAGTGTATTAGGAAAGAAATAAATTACCTGTAACCAAAGTCTGTCACTTGGACTGAGTTTCCCATTGGCAGTACACTGAAAAGTAGCAAATTGTCCTGCATTGACTTCCACACTCTGAAGACGCAAGAAATGGGGAGTTTTTGCTGTTGGAAGAAGAAAAGGTATTGAATTTACGCAACATGGAAATACTGGCTATGATTAAGACACAGAACGTATTTAATGGCCCCACTTTAAAAGATTCAAATCACTGACTAGACATTGTATTTTAGATTATTTTAATTTTATTCTTTTATTGTTCTATACCTGAGAAAGAGCAGAATAGAAGGGTGCTATTTAATTGTTCCTGCTGTGTGAATTACCTCAGCTCAGCATCCCTTTTGCAATAACAAACTGTATTAATACGGATGATATTGAAAACTAATTGATGTTTTGAACCAAAATCTATTAGATACTTACATTACTGACTAGACAAAACAGTAAGAAGTTGAGTGATGTTGTCAGGGAAACAGGTATTTCTTTTTAACCAGGTAGTATCTATAGAGGAGATGCTTTAAACTGTAGCATACCAAACAACTAAAATGCCATCATAACACTTCTCACCAACCACAATGATATTCTTTAAATACAATTCTTTTTCTTTTCAAAGCCAAAATACAATGCATTCTCCATCCCAATGCTTACTTTTCATATAGAAAGAGAAAACACTCCCATTAAAAATGAAAGCAATACAGCTGCAAATAACCTAACAAATGAAACAGATACTCATACAAAAACAATGTCTACTGAAAGAGGAAAGGCAGCGTGTGTATTTTTGTTTTACTGGAAAGAGTCAACAACATGACACAGAAAAGATAGAAATTTGAAACAGAAAATCACCCTTGAAAAGGCATTATTGACCAGCCATTCAAATCCTACTGCAGACAAGGAGAATTTTTGCACTGTCTATGCTAGCAGATAAGCTAGGCACGGAACATTGCTTTCAGTCATGGAAATGTTAGTACTAGCAATAAACTAAGAAACTGAACATACGCTTTCTAGCAGAGCATTGCAACTGTTTAAAGTGTTGATGACATTTTCTTAGAAGAGCTTATCACTGGGACAAATTACAGTTTTTTAGGAGCATATAAACAACCAGCTACCAGAATTCCAGAAAACAAATTATTTAATATCCGGCATAAGGCAGTATAAGAAACAGGAGATGGAATAAAATCACCCAAGTTAATATTTAACTAAAGGAGGAAATGTTTTCATAATAAGTGCTCTGTTAGCAAATTTATTAGACACGGTGCTTTTCTTTTTTTTAAGCACTTCCCAATGGAATTAGGACAGACAGACTTTAGGCCAAAGTCGTCCCCTTCTTTGCCTACCAGACTATTACAGTCTGACTATCCAGTAAAATTCTCCATCAAGTTCCACGTTTTTCAGGCACTTCTTCTATTTCTTTTTCTTTCCCATCTCCTTTTACCCTACTCATTTTTAATTCAGTCCTCCTGAACTCTGGAAGTATGTCTTTCCGAATTACAAGGTATGGTCTAAGTAGAAAGGGTCTTTAGTGTTTTTTTTTTTTAAAAAAAGCAAACACACACATTGATGTAAAACCTCCAACCAACCAATCACCACAACACATGCTTTTTGTGTCTACATGCAGGCTTGCTTACTACTTGGCCTTTGCCCATACTACCCTAACAACTCCCTAGTATGTATTTTCCCATTGCAATTTTTATTTAAAAAGTTAATCATTCCAAAAAGTGTTTTTTTTCTGTCAATATATACAAAGAATAGTCATTATAAGTCTTGCAAAGTTTTATCTGCAAGATAGCAAGATAGCTCAATTCTAATTCTTATGCTTTTTTTTTTTTTTTTTTTTTTTTTTTTTAGTAGAAAATGCAACTAGTTTGATGTCTTAGTGGTTGGAAAAGATCTTGGAGGTCTTTTCCAACCTAAGTGATTCTACGATTCTAGGAAAGAACTGTTTCTTAAAGCTTCTGTATTGCATCATTGTCAAGTTAGAACTCTACAAACTATGGGGTGTAACTCGGTCTCCCCATCAGTAAGAGCTACTTGCAGGTTTACAGAACAAATGCACAGATCAAACTTCTCAAAATCTGCATAAGAAAAAGAATTATGGTGATAAAGTGATGATTTAGACTTACCCTAGCCAAACCAAAGATATAAATTCAAACTGCAAAAGCACAAATACTGCCTAACAACATGAGAGCCTGCTGTGTTTATTAGAACTAAGCGATTCAGAAATAACAGCTGCTGAGTCTGCATAACTATCTCCATGTTTCAAGAAATGTCTGTGTCTTCTTGCCACTAACACTAAAACAATTTTTATAAGGTGCTCTAATATTAACTGATAAATCACTTTTTATTTTAAACTGCAGCCCTTACTTATAAACCACAAAGAATGCATACAAGTAAAATATATCGTAAAAGGAGGGTGGACAATTACACAGAATTTGGTGCCTTTTTCGCCACTTGGTTGTTTGGCAGTAAGACTACAACCTACAACTTAACGTATGACCTTAGTAAGTCTTATTTAACCAATAGCAATTACATGAAATAATTGTTTCTGTAAGTAGTCTGTTAAAAGATAACTGTATTATTATATTAAAGCTTTAATTCACAAGGTTTTATTTTTATACCAGTTTTAAAAGAACTTAGGATAGTTATGTGCTACACATCTTTAATAAGGGGACAATGAAACGTATTTGAAAAATAAGGAATGCAAAAAAAATGCAGAAATTTAGCTATTATCCTGAAGTATACCTGGAATAGTATCCTAAATCTTGTTTAGTAAAGCCACAGCCATGAGCCATCTTAGTTTTTTTCCTTCTACACTTTGGAAAAGTTGTCACATGAATTCAATTCAGCTCTTGCATTGCCCGTTCCCCCTCATTAATGCCTCAGCTTATGGCTATTGAATTTTTGATGCTGACTGAAAGCTGTTTAACAAATCTTCATGATTCTTATTCTGAAGGAGTCGTTAGATGACCCAGGTAGGGTCTGGGGTTCATGCCTAGTGCTCTACACAAATTATACATAGGATATGTTTTCTAAGCCAGTGAAATGTTCAAATGCTAGCAACATTACATACATACTCAGCTTATTTTTATAGGATTTACATTGTTTTCTGACTATTTCAGTATCATTTGCTGAACATTTACTGAAGCACAGTAGCACATTTGGTTTAGAGGGATGACTTTAAAATAGTACGTAGGTACTTACTACAAGGATGTCCTAAAACTTTCACTTCATCAATGGCCACATATCCAGGGTGACCTGAAGTTACCACTTCAAAAACAACCTGAGAAGTGAAAAGAGCATTTCAGTTAGCAGTTTTGTAAAACAGGAAATATAAAAATACTTTGTTATGGAAAAATACACCAACTCTTTCAACATGCTGAGAACTCCTTGAAAAAGAAGCACAATCAGAAAAGCTTCAAAATGTGTTGTTGTTACTAAAAAGGGCCAGAACATAAATCACATTTTTGTGTTTATTCTGTTTTTGGAGATTTACCAGTGTGGTCATACATAGCTCATAATGAGAAATAACTACGCTCTCTTTCCCCTTATATTTGGTCTGCTAAAATAGTTACCTAAAATCATCTTAAGTATTAAAATTCATATTTTATTTTTAATTCTTTCACTTATGGAACACAGTCCTATTTTTATTTAATAAATGACAATTCTGCAGTATACAGAGCTTTATACAGTATCAGACATAAGCATACCTATTTTCATGAATGTATTTTCCACACTCTTAATCTTCCACCAAATGCAGTGAATTAAGTTAAGCAGATCCATATGCCACGGTTTGTTTAATGGCTATAAATAGGTCACAAAATAAATGGACTGTTCTTGTCATTTGAATTAAGCACACTCAAAAGTAAACCTCTCCAAACTTTGGCAGCCTTAGCTTTAACAGCCCGAGAATGTTTATGTGGAATAGAAGGAAACGCGCCAGTAACATTCGCAGGTACATTTCCAAAGCAATGGACACGAAGTTCATGCTCAAATCCAGGTTGTGATTTATAATCCTTTTTTAAAAATACTTTCCTTTTGCTTGGGAAGTTAACCCTAATTTCCTCTTGTAACTAGTCTTATGACACTGAGGACTGTAAAGTTTCGAAACCACTTTTCACGTATATATTACATTTGACCTTGGAATAAATGCAGAAGGACACTGTGAACCAGAATCTTTACTGCACTTATTTCAGCAGAAGGTTATACATAATGCTAACAAGGACAACATATAGCCTCACAATATTATATCATCGTTTCCTGCTGCTAAGTAAACACTGATAGAACCCTGATCCTGATTTTAAAACAAACCTTGAGGTGAGCTGATTCTTTTATCAACTCTTGCCTCTGCTTTCTCCAGTCTTTCTTGTTGCCTCATCAGTGGACATCAGTCCTCCTCCTCTTTTCTCCTAAATATCACAAGATTCTTCCTAAACTCTGTTTCTCTTTCTTAAAGTCATCCACCACACAGTTTTTGCACAAACAAGTTCTGCACGACAGATTGTTCAGTCACAAACCCTTGCTTGTGGCCTTCTAAATGCTTGAAGGCACTCTGATGGCACTCAGAAGTTGGTAACTGCCAACCCAGAGGAACCGAGTGGACAAGGCTAGGTATTTGACTCCTTGCATGCAGCAGAGTACCCATAGCAAGACCATTCAAAATTTCATAGTATCTCTTCCCTACAGAGAACACTCTTTTGGTGGAACCAGTATGAGGAGCTACCTAAGAAAGCAGAAGTAAGAGAACATACTTCTTGAAGAATAACTTAAATTTAAAGACCTGTAAGAGCCTATCAAATGAAAGTCATTATTACCCTCATCTTAGCAGCCTTGAAATAAAAATACAGAAAGATTGGTGACTTGCACAAAGTAACCTTGAGTTTCAATGACAGCACAAGACTGAAGAAAATGGTTATGCTGGTGCCTTTGCAGGAAGGAAGAGAATACTCCATTAATTGAGGAGCTACCAAGACTACTCACAACAGCATAGGTCTGAAAGACTCTAGGGCATGAAAATTACTGGACAGTGCTGTGGACCTGCAGTTAATTCAATGGTGTTACAACACAGCAGTGGAGAACAGGGAGTAGACAGCCAGGTCTTGGAAATAGTGGAAAAATTCCAGGGGAAATGTGCTGCCATTAAGAATGTCACTGAGCAAGCTCAATCCAAGGGGGGAGGCAAAGACCAGCCTACAAAAACCCAGAGGGCTCGGGACAGCTGTGTAAAAATCTTTTTGTTTCTCTCTGACATTCCCTGGTTGCTTTGAGTTTCCTCTGTGAAAAAAAAAAAAAAAAAAAAAAAAAAGAAAAAAAAAGGAAGAAGGAGAAGAAGAAGGAGGAGGAGGAGAAAGAGGAGAAGAAAAAGTAGAAGTAGAAGAAGAACCAGAAGAAAAAACTAACTAAGCTAACTGCCTAATTTTTACTGAAACAGAACATTTGCTTGTTTGTTTTTGTTTTGTTTGGTTTTTGTTTTGGGAAACTCACTACAAGGAGATCTTCACAAAGCCACCTGAAAGGTCTACTATCACTGCAGATTTTTTTCAGGCTCTTCATTTTCAGATATGCTAAATTGTACAAAAGTAAAGGAGGTATTTGCACATACACACCTTTGAAGCAGTCAGCTAAATCATAAGTGTTCTGCTAAAAATATTAGTCAGATAAGGGGGATTTAATAATTTTTTTACAAAGCTAATTATAAAGGTCTTTTACAAAGAATTGTCTGGCTTCCAACAAAACCAAATACCTAAGTAGAAGATCTCAAAATAATTTCTGCAATTCATAACTGGGGAGCTTAGCTACAGGTTCTCTGATAAGTTTTAAGTACTTCATTATTGCAATATAATCATGGAAAAAGCTTGTAGATCCTGAACACAAACCAGGTCCTTTGGTTCACTGGCAGAAACAACAACCTCAAAATAACTAAGTCTTATGACTTAATACTTATGACAACATTGAATGACTCAATGAGTGATCTAAAATATTCTGCTTTATCTCTAGACGACATACCAAAAATGTCATTACCACAAATAAGCCAGGCAATGTAGGAAGGAACTGCCAACTGGACATGATATTAAATTACAATTATTGTCGCAAAAGAGGGCAAGTTCCAAAGAAAAGTAATATAGGTTGAAATATTGTCAGTTTAATCAGGCTTCCATTACAGGCAATACCCAAGCTGATACCAACCTACCTGATCATAAGTTTGGGTCTTTTCTGACAGAAAATATGCTTTTTTTTAGCATATGGAAATAGACACTACAGCCAGCAGTGACATACCATAGCCAAAAAGACATCACGGACATGCCTTTTTCTTCATGTATTCAAGAATGCGACTCATACTGCAAGTAATATAATTTCCCATCTGTTCACAGGCTGTAAAATACTATCACCTTCTGTATCCGAATCCACTATTCTGTTTTATGTAAATTAATAAATTAAGATTATGGACTAAAAAAAAATCTGCTTACATGAGCATGCTCCCCTTTTACAGTGAAAAAAGTAATATGATGCTACAGATGGCATGGTTCTGGAGACCCCAGCGAGGGTACTGCATGCTGTAGGGGGGTGCTCAGGACCGGACCTAGAGGCACTCCTGGTAACTCATTTTTCCACTGAAAAGCTGTCATGGCTGTCTGGACTATTCATGGATCCAGATCAGTTTTGTTAATAATTTCCCTCGAAATAAAACCCAGCGACTTATTTCACGTCCAGATTTCTCTGACATACCACATTTAAAAAGTCACTTGTTTAGCAGAGTTTTGCCTTTATACCTCAGACACCAAACTCTGCATTTCCTCCCAGCTGCCGCAACATCTGGGGACAATACAGACTGGCCAAAATAAAGGCGACACCCCAACAGGCTGGGCAGCCCCTTTGATTCTTCAGCCTTTTTATTCCGTCATCTTATCAGGCAGGAAACAACTGGTTAAAGCACTGAATCCGTCTGTTCAGGAAAAACTGGGGCCGGGTGCTGGCCTGGGAGCTATTTTACACCCAGGCCTGCCAAACAGGAAGCAGGGACGCGGCCTAACATGGCGCGTCCCTGCCCCACCGAAGGGCAAAATTAGCTCCTCGGTTCCTGCCGCTTCCCCCTTCTACGCAGGAACAAAGGAAAGGGGCTGCTCACCAACGTGCACGCTTACTCCTGAAAATGTGCGACTCGCGATAACTCGCCCGCTCCCCAGAACAATAGGAATAAATAGCTTTTGTTAGCACACAAACATCGCTCCGTAAATTCCTGCCTTTGCTGTGGCAAAATCACAATGCTTTTAGCCGAAAGGTGGGTTGTACCTAACGTAAACACTCTCTACTTCACAGGACTTAAAATAGTGCTTTGCGAAAACAAGGACGAAGAAGGACTGTTGGGAAAGCTCCACAACGTCAGGCTCCTTTTCTGCTCCCTGGGAACCGGGCTGAGACATGCTGCCTTCTCTGCTTTACCCCCAGTGTGCCTGTGCTTGGTTATATTGGACATACTGGTTATATTGTCTTGTGGCCCTGAGGGTTGAGCAACTTCTCTCTCCCCTTTTGGACCTGTCCTAGGACTGCCCCCTTTGTTACTGGAGCTACAGCTGCTTCTTCAAAGCCACCTCAACGGAGATTTCTGACCTGGTCCTTCACAGACCATGCACAAAGCTCTCAGAGCTTATTTAGTTGGGCTCTCAGCAGCGTTGCCACACCTACAACGTGGTTAGGCCTCACTGGTTAGGAATTTATTGTATGCCATTTGTGCCCCCATCTATCACTCCTACACAACCACCATTCAGCACTCAAAAGAGCACTTCAGCATATTAAACAACATTTAGGTGGCTGCTGCCAACCTGAGACTCCACAGAAACTTCTTAAGGGTGAACAGCACTAAAAACTGAGCTCGTAATATTAATAAGCTGGCTTATTACATCTCGCTCTTCTTGTTTTTAAATCAGTTGTGGCTGAACATTTCTCTACTGAAGGCACAGAAGTTTTCTTGGTTTAGGAACCAGGGATGGGAAAAAAACTACCAGGTCCTTGTTTATATGACAAAAAAGCACGTCTGCTTACTCTTGGACCTTTTTTTATTGCTGTGGTTTTTTTTAAATGTAGATATATGGTCTGCCCTGACTCATCTTTCTCAAAATACCTACTCAATCACACAACTCAGTGAAGAAGAGCTATTTAAGATTTGTGACCAGTAGTGGTTCAAAAGGCAATATGCATTTCAAAGTTTCTTTTGAGTTCAAAGCACAGTTCAAGAACCGTAGGCGTGCAGTTTAATGCAGCGCATGCAACACATGAGAACATGAGCATGACCTTCACTGCTCAAGAAGCTTCATTCTTTGTCCTAGCTGGTGACTGAAGTACATTGCATGAACAGAACTCCAAGTACAGCCTGTATAAAGCAGGTTCTGAAAGAAATGAAAGTTTAAGTCCAGATTTGAAAGGCAGGTCGGATCTACTGCTTATTCCCTAAACTCCCAATTTACAGGGGAAAGTGTCAAACTGGTAAAGGGTAAATCTCATCTTAGTGTGAAGTGGTATACTGTAACTTGTGTCCTTACTGAAAAAGAATACAGGAATTACTCCTTACTCCATTTTCTAATTTCAGCTTCAGAGAAAATTATGTTTAAAGAAGGTGTACTAGCATATACAGTAGCGTACTCCACTGGAAGTTATTTTTAATCATTTCAGTTCCAATTCTGGATTTTAAAACTGCAGTCTTTTGTTTTATCTGTTGTTTTCTCAAGATTTGTTTCAGCTTGGTGTTGCCATGACTGACTCCCAGCAAATTACAAAAGAAGTACTTCAAAATATAAAAAGTGATAGGGGGGTAGTGTGTAACTTGCTATGGTGCTGTGCCAAATTGCCTGCTTGCAGGGTTAGGAGCGGGAAACACAAGTCTCCCACCAAACTCAACTCTGCAGTGGCATTTCACATATTATAAGGTTCTTAGACTGGATATGCTTCAAAAATGTAAAATATATTTCAAACACTACAAATTGGTCTGAGAATCATTAAGTAACCAGAAAGAAAGAAAAAAAAAAAGAGAGAGAGAGAGGGGAAAAAAAAAACAACTCTGAAATCAACATTTTTCTTCTCCCACTATAGGATTCAAACAAGGAAAAAAATCAGAACATTAAAGTGAACAAAACCAAAAATCTCCCACCCTCTCCTCATTAGAGGAGTAACTTTTTCAGCACTAACTTTATCAAAACCCATCATTTTTAGGGCCTCTTAAACTACTGAGACTGGACCCCAAGAACCTAAAAACCATCTCACCAGTTATGGACATCTACATAGCATTTAATCCCCTTTTTCTGTGTACATCTTAATTCTGTTCCAGTATGGAGGAGGTTGACAGAGAAGCCTTACTTTGTTTGCAGGCCATCTAAAATGGCATGATAAACTCTTTCCCTAAGACAAAAATAAGACTAGCTCCTCTAGAAAAATCTAAGCTACTTTGAAACAAACAGATCAGAGACCAAGAGCCACAGCAGAAAAGAACAAGCTGTGCTGATTATCTTTGACCCTTAAAAGGTGCTTAGCAGCTTGAACCTGTGTTACTGCAACTATACTGTAATCGGGAGCTGGACTGCAGTGTAGACATACCCTAAAGTTAAAGGCAGATAGATGTTAAGCAGTAACACTTAGAAGACTATTAATTAAGGAATTAATGTATCTTCATCAGCAGAATACTTCACAATTTAAGTTTAAATATGCAGTAATTAGACTACAATTAGTGTTGCTACATGCAGGTTATCATTGTGATTTATATACATAGTACAGCTTTCATATGGGGTGAAACCTACACAAATAATTACATAGTAAAAAGAAAAGTGTACACTAAGAGAAATTAATGTCTTTGTTCAGAGACTGTACTTCTAAAGAGTCAATTCTAAATGGAAACCCAATGTGAAAGGTATTAGCAAACTTGGATAACTGGTGTTACAATAATAAAACACTACTAATTATTAAATCTTTTGAATGCTTTGCATATATGTGTTAATAATATGTGGTTTAAACAAATAAATCTTTAGAAGTTGGATTAAAATTCACTCCACACTACACAATCTAATTTCTATTCAGCTACCATTAGTGGGAGTTATTTTGCCTATGTTCTTCATGAATCAACAGCAAAACAGACTAACACCATTGTGTTTTTAAGCATCCCAGCTTGCATAAATATTACAACTCTGGAATGTTATCGTGCCATTTGTCTCTAGTACATTTTGGTTTCATTTGCAGCTAGACACCTTGTAGGTGTCCTATTAATGGACTGGAACTATAGAGTATTCACAAATATGCAGATGCCTATGTGAATATGCAATTTAAAACACAACAAAACAAAACAGACAACTACATTGTTTTCTCTCTTCATCTACTAAAGCAGAGCCTTTTCCTGAACACTACTTCTAGGAAACTACCAGCCTTCATATATGAAAAGTTAAAAAGGATGTTATCTTTTCTTAAATAATCTTCTCAGCAGACTGTTCTTAGTTTTGTGCAGTAAGGTCAGCCAGACACAGATAATCCTTGGGAGAAACTTTTGTAGTTTTTGGATTTTATGTGAAAAACACATGGTTTTGTGACAAAAGAGCTCCGAATTTTGGAATCAAAAGAATAAAAGCTTAGGAAACAGAACCAGTGCTAGACACATATCAGATGGGCCCTTTGCTTCCTCCCACCACACATTAAGCAATCTGAGCTCCCACCTAACTTGTACATGTTCTCACAAGGCTCACATATATCCTTTCTCCTCCTCCTGCTCTTCTCCCAGGTGATGCAGATAACTCCTCACCTCCCCCCAAAACAGACTTCATGATGAAGAAAGAGCATGGAAAAAGATAAAAGGAGTTCAGAAGAGCAAGTGCTGGATTCTGCACCTGGGATGGGGCAACCCTGGACAGATGTACAGACTGGGGCACAAGATGTTGGAGAGTGGCCCCACAAAAAGGGATCTGGAGTTCTGATCGACAGCAAGCTGAACACAAGCCAGCAGTGTGCCCTGGCAGCCAGGAAGGCCAGACACATCCTGTGGTGCATCAGGCACAGCATTGCTAGCCAGTTGAGGGAAGGGATTGTCCTGCTCTGCACTGTGCTGGTGTGGCCTCACCTCGAGTGCTGTGTGCAGTTTTGGGTGACACAAAGTAAGGACATAAAATTACTAGAGAGTGTCCAAAGGAGGGCTACAAAGATGGTGCAGAGTCTGGAGAGGAAGATGTATGAGGAGCAGCTGAGGCCCCTTGGTTTGCTCAGCCCCGAGCAGAGCAGGCTGAGGGGAGGCCTCATGGCGGCCTGCAGCTCCCTCACGAGGGGAGCGGAGGGGCAGGCGCTGAGCTCTGCTCTCTGGGGACAGCGACAGGACCCGAGGGAACGGCATGGAGCTGGGGCAGGGGAGGGTCAGGCTGGGGGTCAAGGAAAGGTTCTGCACCCAGAGGGTAGTTGGGCACTGGAACAGGCTCCCCAGGGATGTGGTCATGGCACTGAGCTGCCAGAGTTCAAGAAGCTCTCAGACATCAGGTCTGGTTTTTGGGTGGCCCTGTGTGGAGCCAGGAGTTGGACTCAATGGTCCTAGTGGGTCCCTTCCAGCTTGGGATATTCTGATATTATATGATTCTATGAGAAACAATGAGAAATTGCAGGTGTCACCGGGCGAGTGAGAAAATTGCATTAGAGATTTCTGAGAGAACAGAAGCAACCAAAATAGAGGTGACTGACCATAAGCTATGAAATTGAGAGCTTCCTCAAGAATAAATTATCTTATCTACATCAAAACCAGTGAAGCTATACTATTTTATACTAATTCCTTGGGCCTCCACAGATATTGCTATAACATAAGACATTTTGGCACATCAGCTAAATTGCAATACCTTAGCAGGTCTAATTTCAGACCATATGCAGCAAATGCAAAGAAAATGACTTATTATATTCCTCAGTGAACAAAGTACAGATTGTGCCAAAATATCTATATTTTCAGAGGTTAAGAAAGTACATGGAGTCCATTACTGACAGACTCAGGTGTCTATTACATATCAGCTAATGCATGGTAATTTATCAAACTGCAGTACCTGATCCAAGCATGTAAGGGTTCACCTATGAATAAAGGTGAACAATACAGAGTTCAGGTCTCAAGGGAGAAGTAGGTTAGTGAGGTTACCTTCCTATTTCAATGTCCAAATATCCATATTCCTCAGATATCAGTTAGATGTATCATGTTGTTAGAAATCTGACACAGATTATTATTATTGTTACCAACAACAGATTTAAAACTCTTTGGTCTTCCTATATTTTTTGTCAGAATTTTAATTTAGCTTAAAATTTACTAATCAAAGTATGGGCTTCTTCTCTTAAAAATCCCCTGTCCACATTATCATTTTGGTTCAGAGCTTCAGTGAGGCTTTGAAGCACGTTCTTTATTTTCACTGACTGTTCACAGAGCACTTTGGCTGCACCCAAACCAGATTCTTTTCAGAAGAAATTACATTGGAATTTCCTCTACTAGCTCAGTCCAAACCCTGGTGGGGACATTATAGAATAACAGAATCATAGGTTGGAATCACCATTTAGGTTGGAAAAGATCTCTAAGACCATTTAGTCCAACCTTTAACCTAGCACTGCTAGGTTAACCATTAAACCATGTCACTAAGCTCTATGTCTAACATGTTTTTTGAAGACCTCCAGGAATGGTGACTCAACTACTTCCCTGGGCAGGCTGTTCCAATCCTTCACAACCCTTTCAGTGAAAAATTCCTAATATCCAACTTAAACCTCCCCTGGCGTAACTTAACTCCATTTCCTCTTGTCTTATCACTTGATGCTTATGAGAAGAGCCCAATCCCCACGTTGCTATAGCCTCCTTCAAGGTAACTATAGGAACAATAAGGAACAATAAGGTCTCCCCTGAGCCTCCTTTTCTCCAGACTAAACAACCCCCGCTCCCTTAGCTGCTCTTCATAAGGCTTGTTCTCTAGACACTTCAGCTTTGTGTCCTTTTCTGGACATGCTCCAGCACCTTAATGTCCTTCTTGTAGTGAGGGACCCAAAACCAAACACAGTACTTGAGGTGCAGCCTCACCAGAGCAGAGTACAGAGGGATAATCACTTCCCTGACCCTGGTGGCCACTCTGCTTCTGATACAAGCCAGGGTGCCGTTGGCCTTCTTGGCCACCTGGGCACACCGATGGCTTATTCAACTGGCTGTCGACCAATACCCCCAGGCAACTTTCCGGTCACTCCTCCCCTAGCCTGTAGTATTGCATGGGGTTGTTGTGACTCAAGTGAAGTACCCAGTACTTATGATCCAGATGAAGGCATAAGTGACACAGTCACGCGTTCACTCAGCATCTGCAAAACATATACGCACTGTCTAACTCTCCTGAACCACCCAGAAAGCTCACAAATCCCCCCAGAAGATGCCATGTTACCAAGCACCCAGTTATATCCCATGTCAGCCACGAAATTGTCTGTGGGATGCTCTGCTCCTCTCCTATTGTCCACCGAGGCAAACAACACAGACCACTCCCCATTTCATTCAAGACAGAAAGGCTCTTTGACACACTGGAGGACTTTCTCAACACTGGCATCAGATTTGTAATATGGGGCCCACAACCTTGCAGAAAGGTGCCCTTTCAGCTTGTGAGAAGTGAAGCTGTGACTAAACCAAGCTTGGACTCTGTGGTCAGGATATGGCCTCATGCTCCAGAGAGGCAAGTAGTACACAGTTTCTCCCACAACGCTAAGGAGAACCTGAGCTTTGCTTTTCTGGAAAAGGTGCCAGTATCCCTCCATCCAGTCTTGGGCAGAAAGCCACATTGGGTGTGAATGTGTACCCTGTCAATTCTCCCTGCACAACCCAGGAACACATTGACAGAAGCAAGAAGAAATGAAGACTCATAGATCTCTGTCACCGCTGCAGTGCACCTGCCCAGCTTGAAGCTGGTTAGCCAGCAACCAGTATGAATCATGGGCTGTAAGGACAGAGAGCTATCACACTCTTAAACAAAGGGATGTGTGACTTTGTTCAGGGATCCTGAATTTTTACACAAGAATGACAAAGTTGTGGTGCAATCCTACAGGAGATCAACTCAACGGCATGCTCTTTTGGGTCTTTTTTGCACCCACTGCCAGGTATCCCATGTTCCAAGGACAAGACAGTCAATTGTGAGTGAAGTAATCACAGGGGAAAGGACTCCAGAAAGTAATTCAGCTTGTGTGTTGTTTTATTCCTTTGAGAAAAAAAAAAAAGGGTTCAAAAGGAAGAGCTTCAGTTCCCTTGAGACATCTTCACAGATCAGCTGCTGCAGACAGAGAAGAAAGTTCACTATCACCCCACAGAGTATCTCCCAGTGGATGCTTGGATGCTGCCAAACTAATTCTGAAAAATATGGATGGGGCAGCAAACACCTGATCACTCACAGCACATGGGATCAGAAGTGGGACTCTACCACATGCGATGCTGGTGGTCAGGGCATCGATGTAGGAATTAAGATGCTGGCACCCTCCGCATAACACACACACAGAAAGCACCATGGAAGGACTACATTGCACTTCCTAGGGAGGTCTGCAGCGAAAGAACCCCTGTCTTTGGGATAGCTTTCCTCCAGAAAGCTTCAAAGCTTAAGTATAGTGACAAATTTTAGCCCATGGGACCAAACTAAATCCAAACCAAGCTTTCCACACTGCAAGTGAAGATGACAGGAGCCTGAACAACAACTTTGGTCTGTTCCTATTACAGCAAATCACTTGCTCACGTAGACACTATTTTCATGGGAAGGAGAAAAGCTGTTGAAGTACTGTACAACAGTAAATAACTCTATAATCTTTAAACTTTACTACAGAGAAGCAGCACTCTAAGGAAGTGGCAAGTGAAACCCTCACTAAATCTTTAGGATGTAATCACAAGCACATTCCTATGATAGTAACTGTTCTATTTACGATTAGTATTGGACAGAACAAATGGATATTGCATTCAAACTGACGACTCAAGCTGAGGATTCAGAGGACTCTGCCGGTTCTAAAGCAACAAGTATTGCTCACCTAAATCAAACTTGAAGACTCTACTGCAGTAAAATCTATCGACATTCAATTCCAGCATCCCTAATGAACTGAAAGAATGAGTGAATTTATTATAGAGAAACCAACATGATTGACTGGAATCAATGGCAAATTTTCTGAATTGTTTCAATCTGATTATTTCATCTGCATTCAAAGTGTGTGTGTGCATACATCTCATACACTTCTATAAATATATGTAAACATATAAACACAGCCATATTCATGTAAAAACATTTAGCATCATCTGCAAAAATATAATTGAGATAAAGATCAACAAAACACACTGAAACATATTTTGATTTAAAGTCAAAATGGTAATTAAGAGCAGGTGCCTACTATGAGGAACAAAAATTCATAAAAAGTGAAGCATACCTGATAAAAATGGGGCCAGAAAGTGCTAATTGCCAGCTCTGCTCTGTTCCAAGTGCCAGTGGTAGATGTGTTCCAGACTGGGTTACCAATAGGACCATCATTAACTTTCACATATACATTCAGAATGCCAGGGCTAGATCCACTCTTGCTTGCAACATAATAGTGGAAATCAATACAATGTGTGTCATTTTCTTTTAGATGGGGCAGCAGGAGGTGAGCTTTCTGTCCTGCAAATCTCCCAGATGTATTCACCAACATGAAAGAACCTGCAAAACAAAGTCACTGTTTCAGTTTTTTCATTATTTTAATTTCTTCTCCCTATTACAACAGCTCACAATTAAAGCATCATTAAACAAATGATCATTTTGCCTTGCTTCTGCTAATAAAATAGTAATTTGTATTTAATCTCAAATTACTTTTGTGAATCTCAAGATAATTTTCCAAAGCTAGTAAATATTAGAATCCTCACTTTACATATGGAAAAAGAAAGAAAAATAAAACAACAAACCCCCCTGCAGTGATCTTCACTGCACTGAATCTACAGATGCTAGGAGAAAATCAATTGCAGGTGGAAACTATCTGAGCATTTCTCCATGCTGGGTCCCAGTGAAATCAAGGACAAATCTACGTGCATAGATGCTGGGAGGCAGTAGCTAATGGAGACATGGCCTGAAATGTTCTCAATTCCTTAGCCACTCTCCAGCTTACCACCAGCTACTTCCTTTACAAATGAAGTGTGGACGCTTAATTATCTCTTGGTCTCAAGAGGTGAGAAAAGAAGGAAGAACAGAAAATACCCAGCAAATTGTTAAGTTGTATAGAAAAAAAAAGGGGGGGGGGAGGGGGAGATGGAGGGAATATTACAGTAGGATCCTAACGTCAAAACCAGTAAAGGTATAAATAAAGGTATAAACACTTGAACGACCCTCACAAGAGCATCCAGCCAACTTATGCGCTACTTTTTAGTGCCTATTAATGCACTTCATTGAAGTGTACCTTCAAAATAATCAACTTACGCAACAGATGTGCAATTTAAAAAATCTGAATGACTATACAGTCATTTCATTAGAATAATACAAAGTGATGTTCAAGACATTCATATCACTGTGATGAAAAAAACCCAAAGCCAAAGGAAAAAATTCCACTAATGCATATACTGTGATACCATACAAGAAAATAAAATTAAACAGTTGTACTTTCAACCAAGGACTTCTCAATGCAACACAATGAAACACAGAAATAAAAACGTATGTTAAAGCCTGCATTTTTCATAAAAGTCCAAAGAAAATGGATATGTTATAGATGCATGCTAAAAATCCGTAACTACATGCTTTTATAAAAGTACAAGCACACACATTTCTCAAGCAGTTACTAGAAAACAAATTTTTTTGTTTTTCAATTTGATGTGCAATGATACCCTGGAATTTGAATAGGATGCAAACTCTTAAGTAATTTCTGGAAATGGAATGTAAGTATCGACACCTTCAGTCCAGACTGCACCTTTATCTTAAGTAGGTTTAATTATTCAATAATACAGTTTTGCAGCTATTCTAAATTATTTATCAAGTATAACTTCTCATTAATTTTCAATCCAGACAAAATAATTGAGTTTCTAAAGTTGACGAAAACTTAAATGAAATGTGATACAAAGGAATCTGAATGTATTATTACCTAAAAGGCAATATAACATACTGGGACAATTCCTCATGCATTAGTAATGTAAGCCAAAGTCACTAACTTGCTTCTCCAATTAAAATCTCATACTGGAAACAACAGACACAAGAAGACTCCTGTCCTCAGTTTGGTGTGTGCAGAGAAGACTAACCAAGTTAGCAGTACTGTCTTTCCACTCCTTTCTTTAGTAGGATGGTTCCTAAGTTGTGCATGGTCTTGGGATGATCAAAGTATAAAATCTCCCTGTGCTGGAATTTTAGATCCTGTTGCTCAGTAATTAACTAGGATGCTGAAGGATGAAGAATGAATAGGCAGCCAGCTAGAATAAGAATTACTCCTGTTATATGATCAATAACACGTTTCTCCATCTTCATAACACAACAAAAGGTTTAAAATAAAAGCCACAAAAGTATATTTGGGTGTAAAGAGAAAGCAAATAAATTTTAAATTTAACCACATGGATCTTTGCTTTAAGCAGGCAGGAAATAAACCAATATTCCTTCCATCATTTAGGACATACTCTGCCGTTCAATTACTTCATTTAAACTTAAAATACAAAACCTTTGATATAGTTACAGTTTGCTATCAAGACAGCAGTAACAATGTTTATGAGTTTGTTAAAAACTAACTGGCCAGCTTTCTGTATCTTAACACTAAGAGTGCTGTGGAGAAAAGTGCATCTGTTCTTAGCCACCTTGAAATTTCAAACAAATATCTACCTGATAACTCAGCCAATTTTATACCTGCTTGATAGAAGTATCTTGTTACGAACTATTTAACTTCTATCATCCTGAATTATGTAGTACGTACTGCACAACTGAACCATGTGACAAATTATCAGGAGCTTAAGAGAGGAAATACGGTCAGCCTGTTCTGAATATATCTGTAACTCCCTTGTTGAAAATGAAAAAGTATGAAAGAACATCACCGTAAACAGTACAAATCTTACTTTCCCCTTTGTAAGAACACGGAATCTTTTAAGAGAACTAAATTAAGCTGCAGTGTATCTTTCAGATACGCTGTTTTAGTTCTTCTGCTAGGAAGTACCTGGCAAGCTCTTCCTAGCTCATGAGGCATGGAGTGGGAGACAGTGACGTAAATGCATCCTTTCAATTGTTTCGCCGAACTACGGGCTGAATCTCAGGAAATGAGACACGCAAAAGTGCCCCTAAACTCCACCAGGCAGCTCTTTTGGGACACTTTAATCCCAGTCACACAGGTCTCACCAACCAACACTTCCAGAAGCTGAGGTTTCTTTTGTTCCAGCACATCTGCAACAGCACGTTCACTCAGATTCAGTCATCGAGGTCGTTCAGCCATCTAGCATGAGTTGATTAAGTAACCTGTACTAATCGTGCTGTTTCAAACATAGCAACTTCTACTCTAAGCCTAAACATAGCCTCTAGACAGCATGCTGGATGTGCAGCATGGGCACAAGAAGCCTCGGGTACACCCAACCTACAGCTCATGGGCAAATCATGAGGAAAGCTAGCAGCTTTCTGGGGGTCTGACTAAAGCTAATCTAAAAGAAAACAAGGGTAATAAATGTCATGGAAGCCCCCAGTTGGCTCCTTAACCCTTCATTAGCCCTTGCCCGTAAAAGGTGGCCAGCTCACGAAGGAATTCTATCTGTATTCTTCGGCAGTACTCATATTTCCCTTCAAGGGAACTCTGATAAAGTTCCAATTTCAGAGGTAAAAATGCAATGAAATTATCAGGTGTAAGTGTGAGCAAATTCTGTAAAATCAAGGCAAAAATCACCATGTGCAACGCATTAGAATTTAGACCTTAGCTGCTACACCTACTTCTAACTATGGATCTCTGCACAAGAAAGAAAAACAAACTAATATTCATTAAAATGAAAAGGCATAATCATTACACAGAAACTGTTACATGCATTTTACTTGAAACCATACAGTGTCTGCAAAGGAAAGAAAAAAGTGAATCGAATCCATTAAAATCTTTCTTACAATGTTTTTGGCGTTTTTTGGTTTTTGTTTTTTTTTTCAGATCAACTTGTCTTCAATGTTAAGTCATGTAGAAATTTTTTCTTACAACTTTTACTATTGTCATCTGTTAAACTGATTGCTAAAATAATACTATGCCAGATGGTTATATAAATCTAAAGCATGTGGATAAACTCCATACGCAAATACCTAAACACCTGATTTTGACTGAATAAAAACAGGAGTTCTCAGCCTTGAAAGGAAAAAAACTCACGACATGCTTTCTTTGCTAGAGAGCATTAGCAGAGAGTAGATCGGTTCCCCAGCATTGCTTATTGCACATTTGGGCACCTGACAAAAAATAAACTCAGGTATTCACTGGTGTATCAACTAGCTAACAGCTACCTGTAAGGGAATGGGAACTAGAGTAAGATTTCAGTAAGAAAACACACAAAATTATAATCAACGCAGTACTCCTAAGAAGAGATAGTAAATGCGCATGCTACCATAAATACATTCCTTTTAAACTGCATTATTTCCCTAGATGTACTTTCATGTTTAAACACATGGATGATGATAGTTTCCTTAGTCAGAAAGTTTAATAGGGATTTACCTGGGTGTAGTGCTTAGCTCCATGTTTAGGCACTAAATTTAAATTAATAGTTCAAAACGATACACTGAAATAAAACCTAAGGCAGCCAATGGTCCTCAGCATCCATTAAATTCAGGCTTCTTTAATCCACACGTATTAAAAGTCACAGAGTTGCTAAGTCATCCATATTTCATCATTTTACCTAGAGGGTTTAAATCTACAAACTGGTGGATTTGCTACAGTTACTGTCGTTGTTTACAGTTCCCCACTGCACAATGTTCCAGCAGTAATTCAGCAAATATTTGGTACACTGAAATATTAATTCGAAGATACAACACCTGAGAAAGACAATGCAAACTAGAGTTGGTCCAGAGTAAACGGGCGATTGAATGTCCCAGTAATTCTCATTAACATCAGTGGAAATTTTCTGTGAGAAAAGCACGGAGGAAAATGAAAATCCTACAATGTTTATTCCAGCAGTTACCCAGCATTAAACAGTATCATGACAGATCTTATTAGGGTCTTGTACACAAGAAGATGCCCAAAAGATAGAGTGACACAAGAACAGCAAAAAAAAGATCCCAGTATGTGTTTAAAAAAAAAAAAAAAAAAATCTGACAACTGGAAAAGCAATATACACTTCTACAAAAATGATGGAAATGGCACAAGAGAGATTTCCCAGTCACTTCTGCAAGTTTTTACTGTGTCACATCACCTTGTTAAGAGACACTTTTTATACCTGGAATGTCAAATCCAATGAAATTGAATGCAGTATCATTTTTCATGCACGAAGAAAAAGTGACTACTGAGCAAAGAAAGTTACTTTGTTGATTTTTTCACAAATCCTATACATGGTTGAGCACAAATGATTAGTTTTCCTTCCAGACCGTAACATACAGAACCTACCCAGGAACTGTGATTTCATTGATACGATAATAAATAGAAGAAAAATAGTACTGGAGTTTGACTTATGTAAGCATCAATGTTTGATGATTTTGGCTCTCAGTATTTGAAAAATGTGCTAAATGAAGCAGAGCAGAAATTCTGATTTTAATCACAGATATTCTGTGTATTACCTTATTAACAAAACAACCTTCAGGTGCAGAAATGCTTCTCTGTAAGGCTGAAAGGTATCGAAATGCCCCGTTATCAAAAATGCTCTGATTAGGTAGTTACAAAGGGTACTTTTTATTGACTAAACAGCATTCCCTAAAGGCCAGCCAACCCTAGAGCTGTCACTCACTGCAGGTGGCTACCACAATGGTATCATTTCTACCACAGCTGCTGTGAGTGCCCTATGCTAGATATGACTGCCCAAGATGCTGGAACTGCTGTGCATTTGCAGACAAATTGCAAGTATCGAGTATACGACTTTCAGATAGAGCGGTCAACATAACTGTTCTTTTATTCATTATGCTTTAGATATATATGTATGGATCATCTTGGAAGTACTGCAGGAAGGAGAAAACCTGAATTTGATGACAGACAACCTTGCACTCTTAATTCCCAAAGCCAGTAAACAGAAGAGTTTTGCTCTTCAGTATTTTTTTCCTACAACTTACTATGTTTACAGATAAAGAAAAATATCTTTTCAGGTAACACTTGAAATTCTGGAGTTGATGCAATTTGGGAAACTTCTCAAAACATGGCTAACAACAGTACCTGAAGAACCAGGGACTTCTGCTCGGTTGTATCACTACCAGATGCCACGCCATAGATAACTGCATATAAGTATCAGTGCAGCCTGCACCCTCAATGGGCAACACGTGCCAAAATGCACCAGTTGAAAGTCTTCCTTTCAGTGTCTCAACTAATATCTATCAATTCTGTTAATTAACTTACAAAACATTCATTTATCAGCTGAATTGTAAAGCCTTCTCTTGAGCATCACTTACCCACATTAAATTTTAAGTTATAATTTTAACCACTATTAATTATCAATCATAAAAAAAAAAATCATCTCCACTTTTTAGATGTTTCTTCCACGTTTTCAACTACTCACACTTGAAAAACTCTGTTAAACCATTCCATCATAAATCCTGCACACTATCTGAAAAGTGGATCAATCTGCTTCTACCCATAATGCCATCTTCATTTTAGCTGAACAACTAATAAGCCTTATAATTCTTTCACCAAATTCAATTTCTTCCAATTCTTCCTCATCCAATATGCATAGACACATCTTCCATTATTTTGTTCGAAATTCTTTTGATCAAATACAAACATGAAATCACATATTTCTGAGTCATGTATTTCTACAGTCACTTTTCCAATAACCAGTAATGTCTGAAAGAGCTGCTTACTGAAGAACACTGTTTGTTTTTCCAACCCTTTTCAATATTTAATGAATTTTGCTATTTGTTCTATAGTCTTTGTTCCGTTTCCTTCATGACTCTTCTACATTTTCAAACACTATATTGATATTTTGGAGGCTTTTTTCTTATAGGACTAATATTACCTCTTTGCAACAAGCAAGCAATGTATACAAAGTCCACACACACAAACTTCAGGAGCCATTCCAGGAAATAACTGTGTATGGACGAATTCTGACAGAATTCTGTCAGAAGTTTCAGATTCAACTTCTGAACTAATCATTGCATTTTAGAAAAAAAGAGAAAGCAAAGTAAGAAGAGGCAAAGCATCGATATGTTGGAGTACACTGCATGCTAACTGACACCATCAAAAATATCCCCCGGAGCAGAGTTTACCTGCAAATAAAATCATGAAGGTTAGAGGTGAAGAACACAAAATGAAGTGAGGGAAAAGGGGATGTGATTTATCAGGGAAAATGTATCAAGAAAAAATTCACAACTCCAGGATAGACAGACCAAGACCCAGGGAGACTTTTAAAATGCAAAGTTATCCAGCAGCATCTCCCTGGGACTGAAAAAGGCCAATGCAGGCTGAGCACTCTTCAGACGGAGCAGGTAGACATATGAAACTTTCTATTACAATTAGCCAAAATTAGACAACAATGGTGATCCTTCCAAAGGAAGGGGCTGTCACAGTAGATGCCCCCCAGCCCACTTTCAAGTAAGTACACAAACAGAATAAGAACAAAGACGTTGAACGTACACATCTGAACTAGGGGAAAGCATGCATTGTAAAGCATTTCCTCCACCCTCCATGGTTGACAGAAGACTGGTGATAGTTTATGAAAAAAAAAAAAAGAAAAAAAAAAAAGAAAAAAAAAAAAGATGCCAACATTTTTATCCTACAGCTGGATGGCTCGTATGCAGAAAAAAACAAGAAAAACTCAGAGGTTTGAATGAATGTGACTTGCAGTTAAAGATCCTGTAACTATGGCACATCACAGGCTTCTCTAGCTTCAGCCTTGAGGGTTTTATTCCAGAGGAGGGCCACAAAGATGGTCAAAGGGCTGGAGCACCTCTCCTGTGAAGAAAGGCTGAGAAAGCTGGGGATGTTCAGCCTGGAGAAGCGAAGGCTCTGGGGTGACCTTGTTGCGGCCTTTCAGAACCTAAAGGGGGCTTACAAAAAAGATGGAGAGGGACTCTTTGCTCAATCAGACGATGGCAGGAGAAGGGGCAATGGTTTTAAATTAAAAGAGAGGAGATTTAGATTAGAGATTAGTAGAAATTCTTCACTCAGAGGTTGGTGAGGCACTGGCACAGGCTGCCCAGAGAAGCTGCAGATGCCCCATCCCTGGAGGTGCTCAAGGCCAGGCTGGATGGGGCTTTGGGCAACCTGGTCTGGTGGGAAATGTCCCTGCCCATGGCAGGGGGGTTGGAACCAGGTGATCTTTGAGGTCCCTTCCAGCCCAAACCATTCTATGATCTATGATCACTGATTTATGATCACTGAAGGCAAGTTAATACAGGGTTTGTGTAAAACCTTCTGAAGGGCAGGAAAAAGGGACATCTGAACTCCAATCCCACTCATGAAAGCAATTTGATTTTATTTTTATTTATTATTTTTTTTTAACAGGAAGCAATCCAACTTGCCTGAATATAAGGCAAACCCACTGACAAGGTAACTCTCCTTTTGTTTAGAAGTGGCAGAGGGGAACGAAGTCTCCAAGCAGCCGCACCGCTTTCCATGCCAGCCACAGTCACTCAGAAAATACTCTGGCAGCCAACTAGCCATGGTATGAAACTGTGCAGGAGTGCTGCTTGTTTGTTTGTTTTTAAGGAACTGTGCTCCAACTGGGCTTCAAAGAGAGAAATTTGGCACAGGACAACATTTTTGTTTGTTTTACTTTCTGTTACGTTGCTCGTCCTACGTTTGGCCTGATGCGATACGCTCTGGTGGCTCCAGCAACAGCTTCCACAGGCAGTGAGAACTGTGCTAGAAACTGCAAAAGCCGTAAACTGATTTATAAAATCCACACACTGGATTTCTTTAAAGCTGGCCTAATGCTTCCTACCAGCTATAACATTTTTTTAAAAAACTTTTATGCTATGACTGGATCTCAGACATGCCAGAGCTTTGAGTCAGACCTGTCTGCACCTTGTCTTTAAAGTGAACACACCAAAAAATACCAAACAGGCTTTGAAGCAGCTATGTTTTATTAGAAGATAAACTCGAACAAGCTCTCTTCTGTTTGAAAACCTACATTCTTCAGGTGAAAGGGATAAAACACAGGCATTTGAAAACAAATATCTTTTCTGCCCAACTGTGTCTCTGCAGTAAGGACCCTTTCCTCCAGGCCCGCTTTTCACACTGGCAACTTTCAATAGCTCTACTTGTTCTCCCTTGGGTCAATAGAAAAATCTCCCGTCTTCATCTCTGGCCTGTCTTTATGTCTGTTCCCCATTATTCTAAGAATCCTCCACAAGTGCAAGCTCTCCAGTCAGCACATCTATTACTGTCTGCCCTGTTCTTCCCTCAACAGCTTCACCCATGGCCAGGTGCTCTCCAAGAAATCCTCCCCTCCCCTTCAAAGAACTGCACCTGGCCAAAAAGCACGCAGCTACCAACCACGGACTTACCACAGCATGCAATGTGCATACAAAAAATAGCTTCAGACAATAACCTGGGACCACTACCTCTTTTGGCACACGCAGAATGTCAATGTGTGTGTGAAGGTTTTCGCGTGTTCCTCCTGTTAGCAAGAAAATAGGATGGTGTTTCCTACACACACACACACACTTGCAAAGCAGGCTGCTGAGACCAAGAGACAGAAGTACAGTGCTTTTACCAGCACCAAGCACAGTCATACAAGTACACCAAATATTCCTCTGTTTACTCTGGTGAGACTCCTATCCCTTCATCCCCCCGTTTTCCCATGTCTGTTCCTCCCCAGCCCATTACAGACAGGTAACACATGCAGCAAGGGCAGCAAGTAAAATACCAAACCATGCTTTCCAACGATCCCCCTTACCTATCAACTTTTATTTTATTATAATTTGGCATTCAAAGCATGAGACAGTTTATTTTGTTAGTGGAGGTAAATATCTGTTAAACTAAACATCACACACCAACAATTAATGCTGTAGCCCAGAAAGCCTCTCTTTTATAAGCACGCTCTTTCTGTTACAGCACAACAATATTAGTCTTTATTTTTGTAAACCACTCAGCCATGCAATTCAGCATTCAAGAAACAATACCCAGGAGATAAACTGACATCAGTTTTAACATGTTTCAGGTGAGCTCCCAGGGTAAACTACTTACTTGTCAGGTAAAAGCTTTGGGGAAGTAAAAATAACAGAACTATGTGTGTGTATGTGTGTGTGGGGGGAAACATGGGTTGACGATGCATGTTGACCTTATTGAAAAGGGCCATCTCCAAGAACAGGGTTAAGTGCTGGTGGTACGCTTCTCCCTCGCCAGTGACGGGCTGAAAGGTTTGTTAAACACAGAGGTTAATACAAAAAGCTTCTCAGGGCCTGAAGACCACGAGCTTTATAACTTTAATAGAAATTCAATTTTGTTTCAGCTTGAGGTTGCTGGGTTAATGTTTGGCTAATGATCATACCTACGTATACTCCCCAAAACTTTGGACTACCTCAGCAATAAGTTACTTTTCAGTTAAAAACTATCATTACACTTTCCCTGCATAATATTCCCTGGAAAAAGTACTGCCACCTGCCTGATTGCCAATTTCCCAACCACTGACAAAGGCAAATTGTCATCATAATACTGTCAGGTGTGTGAACTACTGCCAAGGTGTCGCCTATGTTAGTATCTGCAGTAACAGTGCAGGCAAATGCCATCCATCTCTTTCCTTTCCACTTCCAGAGACACCCAATGTCTGATAGTGTGTCACAGACCTGCAATACAGAAAACAAAACACTACGATCGCCTACAACACTAAATCTCCCAACTATACAGAGCCCTCTGAAATCTTGTTTGATGTATCAGTAATTTTAGGAGCATGTTAGCCTCAAGAGCCATTCTCTTACTGGAGTAATTTACTCCTGGTTTTATGAGTTTCAACTGAGATAACTCACAAGAAATCTACCTTATCTATCAAAGACTAGGGTAGGAAAAAGAAAAAAATAAAGGAATTCCACAGATATACAGTAGGCTTACAATGTAGTGTTTAACCTATTCTATTGAATCAAAGTAACCATCTTTTTCTCATTTGTTCAATACACTCATTTTGAAAGCTCGCTTAGTGCAAACCATATATAGCCTAAATTATTTTACTTCCGTGTAAAAAATACTGTCCAGCAATCCGAAGCTCGCAGATCTAAGTACAATCACAGATGCTTCCCTTGAAGACACTGTTAAATCTCTTTTTTTCTGAACTAAAACACTCATTGAAACTACAAAACACGGGTAGTGGGCTTTTTCCCCAGTTAAACTACAAATGATTTTATATGAGCATTTACCGTATATTTTTCCCCAGTGAAACAGTGCAGAAAACTTAGCTAGGGCTTGGTGTGGAAAATTTTCAGCACAGCAGTGCCTGTGTTTAGGTGATGAATGACACAGCTCAGGTGCTTGACTCTTGAGACCTGGTTCCCGCAGGGAAGCACAAAGTTACACCAGCACACAGGCGATCCCCTGCCCTATGGTGGCTACAAGAAAGTTTATGCCTTGATGGATAATGTACTGCACTTTCTGAGCGATACGTTTTAGCTATTTACCTTTTATTGTCTCATAGCAATCAGTCTGCACAGTCAATCCTATATAATAACAACGTAAAAGCTTTAAAACTGCTATAATAGGATATGCAATTGGGGCTTTTAAATCTTAAAAAATAAAAATAAAAAAAAATCACCAATTCAAAATCTCCTTTTAAAATGGAATTTAACTCTGGTCAACACCAAGATCTACGTATTTGTGGGGGTATGTATTAGCTTGAAATAGAACATTAGTTGGACTTTCTCTGTGGAGGAATTAGAGATGCATTACTTCTCCATTCCTGGATGTCTTTCTTTTCTTAATGCTCTGTCACAGAAGCAGCTGACAGTATTTTCTACAAATTGGTAGAAAAAGCTTCATTTCTTTCAGGTTTTCTCCTCCTAGTGATCCTGTTAAACTTAACAACGATAAAGACCAAAGTGACATAACTTAAGTGTTCAGATTTCTTTTTTCCCCAGTGATATCCGAATTCCAAAGCAAGTAAAAATTACAGGAATATTTGTTACCAAGGGTGTACATTACATGGACGGGTTACATGAAGGAGTTTCAGTACAAGACAGAAATTAAAAAAATAGTAATAATTAAGGCATGAGAATTTTATTTGGTTAAAGAATAAATTTTACTATTATTTCTACAAAATTGGAAATTTCATCTCTAAAATAAAACTCTTTTCATGAGAAACAAACAAACCAACAGAAAAGCAAACAAAAAAACCCACAACTTCTTGACATTCCAGGAAGAAAAAAAAGCTTTATCTTGGCTATTTTATTCCAGACATGTTAACCATTACAGTAGAATCTATTTTTGAAGGCTCTTATCTAGAAGAGGTTACGTCACAGGCTATGTCACAAACAATGAATATTGTGCAGGTTGCCAATTTATCTGTCCTTATTCATACAATACTTTCCTTCACTGTGGCAACAGACAGACTTTCCAAAGCCATCTGAATACTGATAAAGTGGGAATTTCACTTGTTGTTCTTTTAAAGAGACTTTTCCCAAGCCCCAGGAGGAATTGCTTTTAAATTTTGTACTACTGCAGCTAATTTCTATGTCCTAGTTAGCATTAACTTGAATCCATCTTAAATATAGCAGTAAACACCCCTAAATCATTTAACCAGTATACATGATGAAATTAACACATTTATCTCGGGGAACCATATATTGGTTTTTATTTTATTTTTTCTGTATAGTCCCAGTGAGAATATTGTTTGATATCCCTTTTTCAAATTCTGGTCTGCTGGAGATTCATTAAAGATCTTTGCTTAGAGACTCAGTAAAGATATTAACCTGATTCATCACTGAAATAAGCCTTACAGTTCTCACAACTCATGATCCCAGGAACTCAATTGTCACTCAAGAGAACAACAGGGTCGATGTTCTTTTTCAAAGAAGGAAAGCATAAGACTCTAATTAACTGAAGGGCTTAACGATGTGCTTAGATACTATTCAGGAAAGCACTTAGATACTTAATTTGACTTCATCGGGATTAAAAATTGAGAAGGTACATACATAATATTTCTGTATGATGCCTTCTGGAGTTTTAAGTTACAGCTATTGCAGGAACCTGACATTTCACATCTTCCTTAAAAAATGTTAATTGAAATATCATTGTCTTCAAGGATACAGTTTTCAGAAATACCTAAGTGGTTCAGAAATCCTGGAGCTGATTTCATGAGAACTCATTTGTCAACAAAACACAGCAGCTACAGACAGCAATTTAGGAGCTGCAAGCTGTAAAATTATATTGGCTCAAATATATACTGCACATATTAGCAGAGCATCTGAACTAACTCTTGCTCCCAGAAGCAAGTGCTAATTAATTCAGCAAAACTCAGACTCCTAAGTCCTGAAACTACTTTTTCAACAGTATTTAGGCAGTTCTCAGCAGACTTGTAGTTCCCCAATGAGCTGGAGTAAATGAACCCTGCAGAACCGTATTCAGTAAGTGAATTGTATGGTGCTTTCAGATAACTTTCATATTAAGTACGGCTAGTGGCCCATAAAAATATTGCGACTTGGTAGCAGTGCTTAAACCCAAACGGTCCAGACAACACTGGATTAAACACTTGAAAATTTTAGTCAGATTTTAATCCAAGTGCCAAATACTAAGACTATAATCGATACTTGGACATCTGAGTGATTTTCAAGCGGGAAGAGGGATAAATCATTGTTTTCAGTGCTGTGAAAGGGGAATTTGGATTTACACCTATTTTAAATCTGCTGCAGGACAAAGCAGAACAAAACAGAAACCAAACAAAAAGGTAACATTCTCTGCCCTCTTCTTCTTCCATGATATTCTCTTAAAGTTCCTAGGCTGAAACTTGGACAGAAAAGCAGTAGCCCCCAGATTTAATTATATGTTACTCAGAAGAAAGCTAGGGAACCAAAGTGCCATTTTTAGATCACCTTGTCCCTTTCTGCAGTACTTTTAGCCTAGCACCCTCACGATACAAGCTGCTTCTCTGTGCTGCCCATGGAGACGTGTCTCTCCCTTTGAGAACCGCTGTCCCCGCTTTTGCTTTTCCTTACCTTTACGAGGCTCCCCTCTTGCACCGCCTGCACCTCCTAACTCCAGCCCCAGCCCAAGAGAGCAGATCCCTGCCTGTCCCCTGCTCTGAGGCCAAATCTCAACCCCCCTGGCAGCTTTTGGGAGCCCTGTGCCATCAGATACAAGTCCTACTCTGTTCTTCCTCTCATGGCTCCCACCCACCAAGCTGGGCCTGGCGGTCGTGAGGATGAAGGAGGGCCACAGGAGAAGGGGAAGCAGCCAGGAGGAAGATGATAGAGGTGAACTCCTGCCAAAGGGTAGGAGCCCAGAGTTTGCTTTTCGTCCTGTGGGAGGACAGGTCCTGGCTCCCAGGCAGGGGGGCAATGAAAGCTGTGGGATGCCAGCCAGCATCGTGTCCGCAGGGCCCTCAGCCTACACCTCAGAGCAGGAAAGAAGGCAGCACTGCATGCGACACCCTCACTGCTGGCCCCTAACCCTTCCTTCCCCACTCCTAGGATGCTATGCACGTCTGCCCAATTTGTTTATGTTTTTAAACACCTCTTTGAATTGCTCCTTTGGTTTAATGGTTGTTGAAATGTCGCTGAGCAGCACAAAGCATCCCTTACTGGCACACCACCACCAGCCCATCAGCTTGAGGCTGACCGCAGCAATGATAGCTACAGCAGGGTTTTAATACAAATACGCTTTAACGTTTCTGCCTGTCACTCATCATTAATGTGTTTCACTTCAGTAGCTTTTTCTTTCTGCCCCCCTAATACTAAAAGCAAATTGCCGTGTTCAGGCAGGCGGCCGTAAGCTGAGCGGTGTATCCAGGTAACCAGGAAAACAAGCAGCCTAGGAAATAGTCTCGTGGCAGGTATGCCATGCCACTGACTAATGGGGCTGTATTTTTAACATTTAATTACAAAATTAGCTTCTAAACAAACTTACAGTTATTGTGCCTGACTGTAGCCTAGTTTGTCTGGCTAAAATATGATTTTAAGTCTCAATTCCATTAAATTCCTTTTCATTGTCTGCAAACATGAATCATTTTAATATAACTTCTGAACTACTACAGACCTTTTTTGTTATTTTCAAAGCCTGCTTCACATAACCAAATAAGCTATACTTCAACAGCATTTTATGAGACAAAAATCTTCAGAAATATTATGAAACATTATCATAATGAACCAGATTACATTAAAACATTAAAGGAAAATTGAAAGTGCTAAAATGAATAATTGCTAGACTCAATTATCCTTTACAATATAACAAATACTTAGTGTTTCATTTAGACTACAGCTTGGTGTCAAAAGCAGGAACACAAAACATACTGACATAAATTGATTTGTAGGCAAGCAAACAGAATCACTTGGCTTTACCAGGAGACTGTAGGATCCCTTATCCTTTCCTCTCCCATCCCAGTTGTTGCCTCCTTCTTTTGCCTGATATAGTTATTGTACCTAGGGGAGTTTACAGTTTGGTTACCAATAAGCTATTTTAACCACCTTTTATGTAGATTGATTTTTGGAGTTTACCACTGACTTCAGTGAAGGTTTGTCAGAGAATGGAAATGATAGGTTTCCTATTTAGACATCTACATTAAATAAAAAAATAAAATAAATAATAATAATAAAAAAAACTAAGCCTACATCTTTCAATCAGATCTTTTGCCAACGAAATCATATCAGTGGCAGAACACACTCAAACTAAAAAGCTTCATTTACAGCCCAGATATTTTTCAGATATTGGTAACTATAGCAAGTACTACCTACAACTATAATACTTAGCAAAGGTAAAAATAATATAGCCCCCATTTTCCAGTGTACTTCATGTGTATTAGACAGTACCTTGTATATATAGTAAACCCAGACTCCACGCTATATATTCAAACCAAAATGTGGATGGAATTGAAAAAGGAATAATAAAAAGAAAAACAAACAAACAAAAACAGTACTAGATGTTTTCCCATAAATAAACTTTTTAAAGTTACTTTGGATATTGTCTGCTTTTGACATAGATGCCCAGCCTCCTTAATAGTCCTAACTCCTAAGTGTGTACTTCAAAAAAGCTGGAAAATAAACTACAAACAAAGCTACCCTTTCGAAAACACCTATTCTCTGAAACACAGGGAAAAGCCCAGATGCTTCGGCAAACTGGATTCTTTGCAAACTCTGTTGGACTAATCTGAACACAAAGTGCAGTTCTCTCTCTTCATTACACTTGTCATACTTTTCCAAGTCCTCTGCCTTGTGTTCCTTCTTATCACCTCCTGAGGAAAGTTGAGAACAGTCTACCAAAAAGCAAACGCGCACTTACGTTGGCAGATGTCAGAAATCTTTTTCACGTGTTGTACGAGTATGCATTGACAAGATCAGAGATTGGGATTTATGAGCACACTGAGAACATTTGAAATAAAATCCCTGTAAGCGTATTTCTTGAAGTGTGTGGACATTTTAAACAAATGTTTTGAAATGGCCTGCTGAGACACAGAAGTTGCCACGTGAAGCACAACAAGCAGCTATGTACAGAATGCCAATTGTGCACAGAATTAATTATTTGTCACGCTAAAAAGCTGTGCACTTCTTCTCACTTCATTTAAAGTTTGCACTAACTTGTTTCTTAAAAAAAGTCAGATGAAATTTAATCCTCTTTTTATTCTCTCATAAATCTAGGGAGGGTTTGTTATTACTTGAAATGCACTTATTTTAAGAGAAAGAAAAGTTTCTAGTTAGGCAGCAACATCACCCATTTCATCATCCTCAGACTCGACTTTTTGTGCAGGCTGTAACTTGACAGACATCACCATAAGATGAACAACGAATAGTTAAATGTGTGTAGGCTACTCTTTGCTCATCATTCTGATAAAGCTTGTCACGGTATAGGAAGTAGAACTCACTAGGCTTTAACAGAGTGTAAGTTAATTTCCTGAAAGAATAACATAAGGGAGACTTTTATTAAATCCTAATTACTTCTACTTCATTATCACTTCAGTAGGGGGACTGGCTGATATCATTATTGTAATGGAGGTCAGTGAAAATGAACTAGTCTACTCTTACAAATATACTGCTTCCTCTCATCTTTTTATAATACTCTGTCACCTTTTCTTGTATTTCAGTAATAAAATTCAGAGAGGTCATACTGGGAAAGTGAAAAAGCAATGACTGAAAAACGTCAACGGCAGACAAGCTCTCACTGCCTGTTTAAAAAAAGGTTTCATCCAGAACTACTTCTAGCCATAGAGGCTGACAATATTGCTTAATATGAAGTAATTTAACTTCCAGCCTTGTTTGGCAGATGAGAAGAATGTGTTATGAGTCTTCCTGTTTTCTCATAATACATGGACAAAAATTATGGAATATCCTCTGACAACAGGATCTACTTCAGGATCCACCTACGGCTTTGTAACTCTAGCTCAAGCCCTAGCTCTAGCTCAAGGAATAATCGAACTCTCTTTATAATTGTCTCTTTTTTCTTTTTTCTCAGTCATGCATTTTAAAACAAAACAAGATCAGCACCAAAAATTAACTTAAAATGATTACAATTTATAAGCCTAGTTTCACTGATTTAAAAATCTTTAAACTTGATTAGAAAAATTGCTGTCTGGAAACACCCTGAGTAAACATTTCATCTTTTGTCCATAATTACTGTTTTCCAATCCTTCAGAACAAAAAGCAAAGGGATAAACAAAGGCCTAGGAAAAAAAATCAAATCCTATAAAACCTAATTCCTTTAAAAACTCGAATATGTAAGAAGTATATAATTCCATGAACAACTTGGACTCATGAGGAAGCTTGCTTTTTGAGTACAGTCAAGTTCAGCGTGTTATTATTACTAATGTGTACTAGTATTTATTTCTGACCTACAACATCTAAGTTCTCTGAATTTGCATGCCTAATTCTTTCTTCAAATTTCTGGAGTTCTTTGTCCTGCCACACTCTGCCTGATCGTCCACCAAGGATGCAACCTCATCAATTTCTTCAGTTTCCTCCTCTGCATCTCCTTGCCTGCTTTCACTTTGATACAACATGCAACAATCCACCCCTTTCTTTACCCAGTTATATCAGTTTGAGAAGACGGTCAATATATTATCAGGCTAAGTAAATTGTTGAATTTTGTTGTTTCCTCCACCTTGACTCCCAGTTCCTTAATTTCAAGTAATCACAGCCCTGGCTATCAGACTTGCTAAAACTGTACCTGGGTCTTACCGTCTGGTTTGTCCTGATCTTGTGGGTACTAGGCATATTACTACGAGATACATGGAGCCTTTGAACTTAATGGGGGATGTAAAATAATTTAAACAAATAGTAACATCATATGCCTGACCTAGACACGTTATCAGGATCTTAAAGCTTGACTGCTATGGAAAGCGTCCTTACATCCATCAGTTATCTACCTACCAATTACATGTACTAAACTACATGTGAAAAGTATCCTTTAGATGAACTAATTTTAATCTTGGATTAAACAACAACAACAATATTTCATACCTTTAAAATATTATTTTTTTTTCTAACTAAAAAAAAAAATGTTGAGCCAAAATTACAGCACTTCAGTTATTCTCTGTACTGTTGTTTTTACTTCATTATTTTAGTTTAAACTAAAAAGATTTTTCTTTTCTTTTCCTTTCAAAAAGTAATACATTAGTTCAGCCCAATTAAAAAAATAATAATAATTAAAAAAAAAAAGAAATAAAAAACTCTCAAAACACTGAGGATTTTCTGAGATGCTAGTGAAAATGTTGCCTAAGGGTTCTCAAAAGCCCAAGAAAATCATCACTAGCAGGAAATTACTTTTTAATCAAGCATAAGGAAGAAAGCAGACAGTGTTTTATTCCCTTCAACGATATGGTACATTATTAAACAGACAGAAAACATTGTTTGCACTTTAAGAGAGATGATATAGAAATAACTAACATTTTCTAATACTTAGCTTATATCTGCAGGGAGATCAAAACCCGTATTTTCCTGTATCTTATCTTTCCTTACAAATGTCTACCACAAAACATTTAGTCATTCTGCTATTATTTATTACTTTCCATCTGTCTCAGATATGAAAGGATGTAGAGGTGTCCTATTTTCCCTTTTACACTACTCAACTTCTGTTAGTAAAGTTACTGAAATGTAGACAGAAACCTGCAAATCCCACTCCCCCCACTTTTTTTTATTATGTCTGAGAATAAGGAAGAATAGATACTTAGCACTGTAATTACTAGGTAATGGCTCCGATACTTAAATAGCACAGGTAAGTAGTATTTTAGGTTTGGATGTGTCATGAAAGTTCAGAAAATATGATAATAGGGTAAAGCAAATATTCACTATTTTTAAAAATTACTTGGTATTTTAATAGAAAATCCAGAGGAAATAATTCTACCGAACAGTCTACTAAAAGCTCTGCAATTTTTTCCTGATCCTCCTGCTTTGTCTTGCCACAGATCTTCATGCAAAAAATTTGCAGCTTTTAGCCTCAAAATAGTCAAATTGATCCTAGGTAAGAAGAGATTCCCACGGCTTGCGTATCACCACCAAAGCTGCTGAAACTTAAAACTAATACCCATATACACCTGCACGGTGATTCAGTCTCTAAAACTGAAGACTTAGAAATGGAGATTCAGAGATTTCAATTGCCAAAGCAAATCCCTAGCCCTTCAAAAGTAATCTGCATAACAAAGAGAAGCAAGGCATTCTTGCTACTCCAATTATTCACGTAGAAAAATGTAAATGCTTACAAGTTGACCCGATAATAGAAATTTGTAAAAAGGTGCTATAGGCAAGTAATGTAAGATTACTAACTTTCATGCATAACCGCAAAGTAAAATGAATCGAGAGAAACCCTCAAACATGGAGCACTTGATACCATGCTCGATCTCTTGCTAAAGGCTGAAGAGGTGTACTCAGGCCTTTTGAAACAGAATTAGGACTTTTGCTGACCCTGCATTAACATAAAGAGAAGCTTTGCTTTGCCTGAATCAACCGATAGATCCAGTGAGAAAGACATCTAACATCAGAAGAAAAATCAACAGTTACCATCTTATCTGAATTGCTCCTAGTACATTTTTTTAGTGTAACTGCCCAGTGATGAGTGCAAATGTCTATTACCAAATGTTTGGATTTTACCAATAGCTCTTTCATTCAGGTCATTTTTTATTTCAATGCAAGTTTGAGTTAAAGGTGGATTAGTGGTCAGCCCTAGCATTTTAGCGCAGTGGACACTGCTAGGAATCAGCAACCAGTGTGAGCACCTCTCAGCTTTATCACACACTCTGCCACTGACTCATTATCTCAAGTGAGTCACTTAACCTATCCAGGTCAATTAGATTGTCTGTAAATTATGCAGGATACCACAGTCTCATGGTAGTTACAAGGCATTGTTCAATTCTGTAAGAACATTTGACATTCTTGGAAAACTATGAGTGTAAATCGTATTACTATCAGCTAATGAGAGATTAGTTTATAGGAGGGCAATCTGCATACCATGTGCCATTTGTGGTTATTTTGCATGACAAATGATTCTCCCAAATAGTCCTCAGCGGTGAAAGATGCTTTTCACAATCCTTTTGATGTTTATCATATTTACAAGCTTTTAGTAGTTCTGCAAAGAGGCATGAAACAAGGACAGTAATTGTCAATTCACACAGAAGAACTGAAACAAAAACATGGGATCTACAAAAATGAGATACAATGCACATCCTGTTCTGGAAAGCTAAAAAAACAACAACAACAAAAAAGTAACATTTTATACGTTATCACTGTTCTCTATTACATTTTTTGTTTCCTACAAAGGAGAACCATACTCCCTAACACTGAGTCCAAATGCTAAGAAAGAAAGAAAGAAAGAAAGAAAGAAAGGGAGGATCTTTAAAACAGTCTGAAATAGGAAACAGACTATACTGACTGTTCCAGCTAGACATAGTTCAACATAAACTAGAATAATGTGTAAAACACTTTCAAGTGTTATTTTCTGAAATTCCCTTATTTATATATTTAAAAGGAAGCACTACACTATAAGCTATTTTGTCAATTGCATAGATGGAACTAGATCAAAATATGTGCTCTTTATGTTTAAGTCTTGAAATGCAACACTATCCGTACTAAAATATTAAAAAGATTAAAGCTTACATGAGTATTTATCAAAGGAACGTGACTTTGGATGACTGCTCAAAACAGGGATATTAAACAGAGTGGGAGAAGAAAATATATACTGATCAACAGAAGGGAACAAAAGAAGGTAATGTTTTAAAATTTTAAAATTTGTTGGTATTAATAACCACTGGGTTCAGTGGTACTTCTCACACTTGTTGGGTAACAAACGTGTTCACAGGATCATTATACTTGCTTGCTATGCTTCTACTGAATATGCATAGCTCTAGCAAAAATAAATATACACAAGGGATTGTATTTCATTAGTAACCTACTTGTGAATCTTCTAGTAAAGCTGAAGCTTTAATCATGACACATCAAGATGACTATGTACCCTTACAATTTTGATGATGATAACAACTAACATTTCTCCTCCTGAGTGTCCAATTTTAGCTGGGGAGGGGGGGTAGGGAGAATTGGGGGGGGGGGATGCAGTCTGCTTCAGAGCATTGTCAAAACTGCTTTGGGGCATCAAATATTTTCCTGAAATGGAATATGGATATTATTTGATGCATCAACTCACAGGTGCTCATGACTTTGATTAGAATAAGGTTGTTGTTAAATTAAATTCAAATGCATTAATAGAAAAGTTCTCCATGGCAAATATTAAGCATGTATGATGAACCCTGTGCCATTTGGAAATAGCTTCTGTACTAGAGGTCAAGATTAGTCTACTCCAGTTATTCTGACTATTTACTTGTTAAGAACACAGAGATTAAAGAAAACTCGTATTTCTTAGTCAGTTTTTCTTTGTAACATAAACATCCACAGAAACTCATGTCCTACACAAGCTTTTGTGTTTCTTCTACAGTGCACAGAAGCTGGATGAGATGGCATGGTGAAGACAAGTGTGATCAGTCCACAATGACTCTGTGGAGGATTGGCATAGCAACAGCTGGCATTGCTGAATCAATGACTGGAGTTAAAAGATGCTGCTCTGGTGACAGATGTCACTGCTTGGAGCCACTGTCTTGACCTTCTTGAAGGAAATCAAAACGCTGCAGATAGCATCCAACAGTGAAGCTGACTTTGCTTTTGGATGTTGGGTCAGATGACCTCCTGAAGTCCCTGTCACCATAAATCATTCAACAAGCACTGGGTGATGGACAGCTATTAGTCATAATTTCCAATGTTATCTTGAAAAAATATGTACCAAGCAGGACCAACACTCATCCTTACAAGACAAGGATGTAACTTCAGTTTCAGGAAGGACACAGAAGAGCTGCAACTAGTTTCACTTGTCAACTTTTCCCTCTTAACTTTGTTTCAATAATATTGATTGGAATTCTGTGGATCTGAAATCATCAAATATGTTTAAATATTGCTGAAAATATTAAGAAATAAACTAGCTATTCAATTAACATTTTCCAAAATATAATCTCCCAAGCCAAGAGTAATTCAGCCACTTGGAGGTAAATATCCTACACTCTCCCACCTCCTACTTACTGTTCATGCAATGCTTTCCACTTACATGACTCAAAATGCCACCTTCCTAATGCACCTTCTTGGCTCAGCTCTCCCTTCCTCACCCAGAACACAAAGGGTATCTATCTCCCTAATGTTTCTTCCTGAGGGATTTGTAATACTGTTTTGCATGTTGGAAAGAAAAACTTTGATGATGATGGGAACAACAGAAGTAGTAGCTAGAACATCCCTAAAAAAAGACATCTGTGTAATTGACCCTGAGATAGGTGTAGCTACGAAACAAGAGCTGAGTTAAAATATAAATTAATTAGAAATCTTGGAGAGACACCAAAAACTTCTATGCCACTTTAGCCAGTTTATGTAGGAGAGGCCTCTTCATCTTACAGTTTACAGCATGCTTTCATTTATTTGGCAGGTAATGTTAAAAACAAGCTCGGTGAAGCTGTTCATATGCTACACTGGACAATTTATTATTATTACTTGAAGCCAAAAGTGGAAAGACTGTTTACTACACATGCAAAAGCAGTATCTAGCATTAGTGGGCATAAGAGATATCAAGGTAACCAACTTGTGCTGAGGGAATGCACTTTTATTTGTTGACTCATAGAATACAACTTATTAGTAACATTTTTTTTCCAGGTTTTTCATTTTTCTCCTTATTTGAATCAAAATAGGAATAAACCTAGTGTTTATGTTTATTTTCCAGGTTTTAATTTTCCAGTGTTTAACAAACAGAAAAGAGATCGTGCTGACAGAAGGACCAAAAGGTCTTTTCTCAGGAAATGCGTTCTTTAATGTGTAACCTTTAATAACCTTTAGTTCCTACTGGTGTGCAATGAAGTTTTGTTACAAATGCTATTGTTTTTTGAAACAGATCATGAATTTTTTCAACTATTACTGATAAACAATCTGTTAGGCAACCTATCAGGTAGATATGCAGACACTAGGCTTGGAAGTATTTGAATTAATTATTTTGCAGGTTTCCTCATTAGAACAATGATTCAAATTTGATTCAAATTGATTCAAATGAGTGTACTGATGAAGAATCAGGCAAATCAGACCACAGTTTAAATTACTCTTTAAGCCACTGTAGACCAGTACTGCGACGGAAAATGGTCCACGCATTTCTCGCTGCTCCCTAGTGGAGTAGGAAAGGTGTTGGTCAAGTTCATGTAAGCATGTGTGAAACTACTGCCCAAAAAGCAGGCATCATCTCAGTTCATCCACAGGAAATAATAATGTACGTTATTCAGTCTCAGTAAGAAGTGAAATCCTAAGCAACACTGATGTTTAAAATATTACATTTGTTATGAGAGATAGCACATAGTGAAACAAAGAGCTAGTGTTTCAGATCTTCTGCAAAAGCATGTATAGCAAAATCAAATACTTGCATCACATTTTGAATGTTGCCATTGAAACAGAGCCACTTCTTCATGAATTTAAGCTCACAGAGCTGACACAAGGTGTCTATCCCTGCCTCAGTAACTGCTGATCCTTCATCTATTGTAAGCAAAACCTTTATGGCCCTCCTAGATCTCATGCTACCGATAGATCAAGAAAATCGATTGTGATCATCTGATGTGGTCTACCTCCAAAACAGAAAAGAATAGTTGTGTGGCCCATTACATTTCTTACAAAGGATGATGTGACAGTACAGGAAAATAGTAGCTGAAAACATAACCTGATCTTGAAAGGCTTCTAAAAGCAGGAGCTATTTCACTTCGCTTCCAAAGGCGAAAGAAAGGTGTTTCAGGATTAGCAAGGTGGATTCATTTGACAGAACCCAGGAAGGCCTCACTGCAACTTTAAATTGCTTTAGTAAAAAATGACACTACTGGAAAATACCAGAAAGAACTGTTTTGGAAATTTTAATATGCATTGGACTTGAATGAATGTTAGCACAGTCTCCCAACATTTTAGTAGATATTTTGATTATTTCTGAAATGTCTATTGCCCTACAAATTTTCTTCCAACAGCTATCAATCCTACTGACCACAAAGCATAGTTTACTGACTTGCCCCCCTCAGACCAAACTGCGATCCTCACCTGCTTATCTAGCACAGATTCTTCTGGCTCCTATCACAGGATAAAAAGGGACAACATTTATTAACTGGAAGGTGTCTTGAACTAGACTTCAAGGCAGATTCCCATGAAAAAGGTCCCATGAAAAAGCCTGACAACAACAAACCCAATCTGGTACGTACAATGAGACCACGAGCACATACTTTTTCTATATACTGGGAAAGTGCCATTGTCTGAGTGCACAGATTATTAAAACATAGTGTATTCCCTGTAAAGAAACACACACACAAACCCTTCTCTTCTCCCAAAGAAATTTTAATAAAATTAAGAACTACATTCCTGCTCAAGTCGCAAAGTAAAAACATTTCAGAGATCTCTATAAACCTTTGCAACTGCAAAGTAAAGCTACACTTACATTTCCATGGTGTAAGACAGAGGTATAAATGCAATCCCTCAAACTAACGTAAAATAATTGCAACAGAATAGTCTACTCTTTCTTTGTTATTAAAAAAAAAAAAAAAAAAAAAAAAAGATGTATACCATTCAATGAGTAAATGTTGTAAATCATTTGATTTACAGAGGGGGGAGTAGTAAAGCAGAAGAGGAAAGAATGATACATAAAATTCATTTTACCCTATCTCCTTCCTAAAAGCATAGCATTTCTCTGAATTACAAGCAATGCATACACAATGCAGTCCTTCACAACTTTAGTTGTGAGAATTTGCATGGATCTAGCCTAGCATAAGAAAATGAGGTGAAGATGAAGTCAATGGCAGTGATGGACAGGCCAAGTGTAATTTAACTTCAGCCCCTCGTCGGATACAATGCATTACTATAATCAACACGTGTCACTGAACTCCTAAGTATGCTGTCCTAATAGCTTCCATCAGGAAGTTTTGTTTTATTTCAATACAGCATTTCTCTTCCAAAAGACACTTTATAATTTCCTTAGAAACATCATTTCTAACAATGGGATTTGGCTCTTTTAAAAGACCACGAGAATGTTTGAGGCATAATGCTTTTTGATACCATAACAAAGAATGTACTGAATAAAGAAAAACAGTAATTATACTTTTAATTATTGTGCTATAATTAACATATCTTGTATAACAAACTTCAGAATTGTAGACAAAGAATACCGGATGAGGGCAAAACTTGGTGTCATCTGCTGCTGTTTGCACTTAATTAGCAACAAAAAATTGCAGAAAGATTCCACCAGTTTCTAAAAACATGCTTTTTCACAATTTAACCTTGACATGGGAAGAAGCATGTGTTGTGAAGCTTTCTATCAAGTATTGAAGAACGCCTTGAAAAAAAAAAAACACAGGCTAACATCATTTATCCTGAATATAAGTAACGCATCTGTGTGTTTGGAAGCCAAGTGAAACGGCATCTCTTCATGTGTTCATTTCAAAGCTGAGGCAACTACCTTGCTCAGAATATCCTGTGGCTCAGCAGATGTATTGAAAATAATCAATGTGGTTATATCCAATTGTTAGTCAGGCCTTCTGGAGCTGGAATACATGCAGCCATAAATATTAATGCGTGTGCTTTTTTAGACCTATCTTCAAATGTTCCATCAAATTTTCTGTAAATGAGGAAAAACATAAAGGAACACATTTTAATAGGCAAAGCAAAGCTCAGGCAACTATTAAGTAAAAAAGGATATCCCAGAATTCTTCAGGGAATTTGACAGTCTGTGCTTCCCTAGACTCTGAATCATTGATATGCTAAAATGCAGCACACCAACAAAGCCTTCGTTAGGAAATAAATCCGTGAATAGTAATAATGCTCAGAAAAAGCATCTAGAGTTGGAGGTAGCAAAGAGAAATCTGGCATACAGTAACAAACATGACAGCTGAGGCAAAGACTAGTTCATGGCTAGTGTATTCAGCAGAATTTACAGAATCACTAAGAAGACTTACTGACCGCAGAAATCTCATGCGCATACTGAGCTTAAAGCAGAAGAAAAGAGAATGACAGTCTTGCAAATAAATATATTCTCCCAAGAAGCACGATGGCACATGAACTGTACGGAATAGGAATGAGAACAGACTGTTGAAGTAACAAAACCCCAGAATCTCAAAGTAACAAAAATGAACAAGTCTTTTGGCAATTAACTTGCTTTCCTTACAAATATCTTTTATGTAACATTTGTAATACAAAAAAAAATGGGACTTCTGTTGGGCTTTACTCTTGCAATAGTATGGAAAGACTGTCAAACTGCCAAAAAAAAGGAAATGTACAACTTCATGATAAAAGAGGTCATTTGAAGACTATACATTTGCATGCAAAATAGTGACCTAAAATTACCTAAGTTCAAACACTTTTCTTCTCAATGTGAACAAAACTCACTAGTGAAAGAAACTAAATAACCTAAGATTATACAGGAGGATTTTCTATATTCCCTTACACAGGAGGGGCTCTATTTGCCAAACACAAAAGATAAATAGCATCGCTCTAGCGGCTGAAGCATCATTGAGGTATCAGTTTTTATTTCCATACTGCTGGTGGAGAACTAGCTTTTCCAAAAGAGTATTTTCACTTGAATGACAGTGGTAAATAGAGATCTCAGGGGAGCTCCTTCCCAGAACTTTAACTGCAAATTCATTAATGGGAAAGGAAAACACAAAACTTTTTATTTGTGCCTGGGTAATTCCACACATGCATTGCTGGATACCTTTCAGGAGACTATAATAATGATAGATTTCAGATTTCAAAAGTAATCCACTCAGAGAAGATTTTCTTTTATGGCCATTTGCTGCTGAGTCAGAACATCACTTCTGTTTAGTAAAAATTATCTCTACCAGGTGTCAGGATGAGTAACTTGATAGAAAAAGATGTATCTAATCTGAATCTTAAGACTATATAGAAAGCTGAGTAAATCCTGCTGTACAAGGTTACTGGACACGGACGTATACCACAACAGAAATAGCCATCCTGCTGGTGCTGTGCACCTGTGAAGACTACACCTAATATAAATCTAATTTATACATTGAGAAGTCCTTATGATTGACTGCACCGGTGAATAAATACTGTATCCACTTCCACTGGCTCTTTTTTTTTCTTCTTCTTTAAAGATTTTCACAGAAGGTAAAAATGGTCTCTAATATTTCGCGTTAAGGTAAAAGTACAGCTAGATATAGACAAACTAAAACAATTAGCATAGGTAATTTAAATTCAATAGGCCCTGTAATATGCCCTTGCAAAATACAGTTTACCCTTGCTGTAACTAAAATAATAATAAACTTCTTACTAATTATAGAATTGTTGTTACTGCTACACTAAGACACAGGGGGGAAAAAGTGCCCCGCACGCAGTAAAGCTGCTTATATTTTGCAAGCCATGTGAGTTAAATGCCTGAATTGATGTTTTTCCACAAAAAGTAATTTCTGCAAACAATTTCCTGCTTCCACAAACATGCTTCATGCTAAAATTAAACATGGCAAGCAAAACACCACAGCATACGTAAGACGTTAAATTGCATTGCTGAAAGATAACTCATCTCTTTACACACGCAACAACAGTTTATTCCACTGCAAAAATTTAGGCTCACAGACTGGCTTAATTTTAACATTTTAACAGGACCTCCATCAGCCCAAGTGAGGGCTTTCAAAGGCTGTATTTCATGTGATATAAGGCAGTATTTCATCTGATGGCAGCCTAATAAGGAAAAGCTGAGGAAGTAACTCCTATCAGCAGCGCTCTAATGACAAAGGTCTTGCATAAAAGAGCCTCTTTCTCAAATTCCTTGTTTTTCTTTCTTTCTTTTGTATCCCTCAACAGGACAAGCCAAGAGAATACATTAAGGATCATCCCGTTGTCACTATGTGTTTGATACATTCCTTGTGCAACTGCATGAGAAGCACGTTCTGGGAAAGAACATCTAATTCCTGAGCTCAGGCTGGAGTGATACAGCTCAGCTGCATATGTACTAGGCACTTGGAGAAATCCCCTTCTTTACCAAGCCACTTACATGACGTTTGGGTGCTTCCAGGGACGGGTGACGATGCTGCAAGTGCGTAATTCTGTCAAGGATTTTCCACAGTCATTGTTTTGAACTTGTGCACCTAACCTCACTCTTATACCACTGTGGGTTTCTTAGCACTAGGTCTTCTTCTCATCCTTTGCTGATCTGAAAGAGTTTGTGATGCTGGGAAGAGCTGAACACTAATGAACTGTGAAGGACAGCCTTCTGAGCCACACCACAGCAGAACCAGGACCAGACCCAGGAGTTTACTGAGAAATCGAGGAGAGGTCAAGAACACACAAGTATGGGGGAAATCAGGAACTCAAAACTGGCAGAAGGGTGGTTCCTCCTCACTGAGGTAAAACACTGGAGTTTTAAGCAACAGTGTAATCATATTTGAACTTTATGCAAAATCCCAATATACACGGTTACTGCTAATAAAAGTGCATCTGTAGCATCCATGTTCCAATATGAATATGTATGTATTGAAACGTGCTTTTAAATGTGAGAAGCAAAGAAGTGTGATCAATCGGTGCTTGCAATTATCACAAATATTTGATGTTATTAGCTGCTGAAACATTATGACTTGGATAATTACCTGCACCTGTTTTCTCATAATTAAATGGTTGTGTACATCATTAAATTTTCAATGAGGTCCAGACAGTATTTTTTTTTTCCTTTGTGTTACTGAAATGCAGTTGATTAGAAATGTTGTGACTTCTAGATGAAGAATGCATTTCAGCTGGTGAGGGAAATAACTATATTGCTTTAACACTGAGAACAAAAGTACCGAGCTCTTTAATTCAGATCATGGAATTCATGAAAGCCTTTTAATTGCTTCTTCTGTGACTCCAAATTCTGCAAACATATACAAGGGAATTAAGACTGTGTCTGGTATTTTGGAAAATCTGATTGCATCTAATACAAGAGGACTTAAATTCAACACACAGAAAAAGAATCCATCCATTTTGCCTGTGTGTTAGCCTTGCTCCACAGGCACATTTTCCACTTGATGTACTGCCACATGACTGTCCTCAGCAGGGAAGCAGAAGTCCAACAGGTACAGACATCCAGAGACACCTGAAGACAAGCTGCAGGCAGAAATTCTCGGTGGCAATATGTAATCCCCCTAAATGCTTTTGGCTGTATCAATTACTTCCACTGAAAAATAATTTTTATGCCTACACAGTAAGTGAAGAAACTTCACTTTGTGCCATTTTTTGACATTTTTCAGTGCACTTCTACCGTATTTCAGATTTTTTTAAATTACATAGAGTATTTCCTATGAGGTTTGATGAAGGTTAATGAAGCAATTTAAACCACACAATGGAGGAGCACAATGGCAGATGCTAAAAACAAATTGTTCTTAAACTGTGACTTTTTTTTTTTTCGGTTGGAAGAGAGGCCTGGTTTTGACAGCAATGAGGAAGGAGCTTTCTTTATCACTGTCTTGTACTTCAGAGTCGTTTCAAATTCAACCCAAAGAACAAGTACTCCATGAATGACAAGTTTGCCAAATAGCTTTCCAATGCAGCATTTAATGACCTCTGCCTCAAATCACTCAAATCAATGACTTTTTGGCCACTTGTACTACAGTCACTGCTCAAGCTGCTAACAAAATGCTATCAGTCATCAATGCCTGCCAACAAATTAAGTGCTGTAATAGGGGATGAAAAAAAATCTCCCATAAATATAATTGAAACAACAATTCTCTCTTTAATTTCAGCAAAAAGCCTTAAAATAATGTGCCAAGAAAATAATTCCCTGAAGAATCACGTTTGCACTCCTGAAGAAGAGTGATGGAGTCCATTTCCAGCTCACTGTCATTTTAACTGTGGCTATGACTACGTTCTCATCACAGAGAAGAACTGTCTTAGAAGATAAACTACTAACTTAGGATATAACTGGCTTAGGCCTTCAAATGGAGGCAGTCACGTTACACACTTTAAAGCCTGTAGATGCAAGGAAAAGGTTTTGATCCACTCTTTATTAGTTTCTAAAGGGCAGGATGGATGAAAAGAAATCTAATGGGATAAGCATGAGACTGAAAGAAAAGCCCTGAAGACTGCAAGAAATTAAGAGGCTTTTTTTTCCAGTAGATTAATTACTAAACAAGAAAAAGCTTACTTAGGGATACTCTGATTATTCCCCTTCCTCCTGTTCCTGCAACGCAGTGAGTGCAGCTCCTAGAGGAGCATTTTCTGACTCACTGTTTATCCATGGTCCTCATAGGCTTTTTATTGGTCACAGCTTTTCTCAAACTGGCTAAGTATTTTCACTCTCTAATAGGGGAAAACAGCCAGGGAAACAAGCACAAAAAAAATTGTATCGCTCCTTAATGCAGCTCTGCTGAAAGTGGAGCACAAACTGCACTAGTTTCAGCAAGGTACCCCTGGCACTGAAGGTACGGTAACAGCCTTCAGCACTGAGTGAGTGCCTAGGGACCCCTACACTAAAGCCTGTGCTACTTCATTTCTATTGCTATGAGGTCCCAAACTACCTAGACTAAAGCTACCTGAGGTACATTTGCATGTCTCAGGCATAGCCCCGGGAAAGAAGATTTACATTCTGTGTGGCCTCTGAACCAAGAGCCCCCACCAGAACTGACTGAATTTTTCTTTTCCAGGCAACTCGAGCTGGAAAATGTCAGTTTATCAGACGGTAACAGGAAGGCAACTGTCCTGAGTCCCAGATAAAATATCTCCATCATTATTCCTGGTTATTTCGACAAGGAGCACTTTCCCTCTCTCCCGTCATGATTCTCTTACCTCGTCTGAAGGAACACCTCATAAACACTCCGCAGAGGGGAAACAATCACACAAAAAAAAGCTCGGTTAGCCAGGGTACTTCTAATTTAGCAAGGGATTCAGGAACAAGACTCTGACGCACTTAACCAGCAGGATAGCGGCTGGAAATACGGGTGGAAGACGGGAGGAAGACTAATCTGGGTGTCCAATGCACAACATTAAAACTCTGCAATCCTAAACATTTTCGTTGTCAGGAAATCCATTTCAAACCCAGCTCTGGTGCCTGGCTTATTATGTTAGCTGCTGCTCAGCATATATTATTGCAGGTGTTATATATAACCCCAGCAGGAAAACCGTAATCATATCAAGGTAAATGAGTTAGGCTGGTGGGTTTGCTTAGCAGTGTGTGGCACCGCGCGGTCTTACACAGAAATACCCTCAGTAGAAATACCTAAGCCAGAAGACTCTGGCTTAATGAGAAGTGAATTCCACAGACCTGTCATACAGACTCTCCAACTCCTGTGGAAGAGGAGAGTTTCTAAAAGGTTAACAAAAATAAATCATAACTTACCGTATCATCTTTTACCGAACATTGTTACAAAGTCTTAAACAACTATTGGTGGATCCTACCATTGCATCTCCCACTCACTTCCACCAGTTGCAGCACATTCTCTGATTCTCTACATAAATATCAGACGGCTGCTGTGATACATGAGAAAACAGGGCAAGTGTTGTATTCCTCCTGGTATGGTACAGTTACCAAAATACTACAGCAGGCTCGTTGCTTGAAATGAAAACCAGAAAGTCTTCTGCCTTAGGCATTACCTCAGGAGTCATGCTGCTTATATTCAAAATACTTAATTCCGCAAAAGAAGAAAAAAGTGTAAAATGGAAGTCACACGCAGAGAATATTTACTACAAAAGATTAAATAAATCTTTAGCATATTAACTCCACCAGTTTACCAAAAAAAAATCTACTAAGCATGTAGGCAAAATACATTCAAGTAACTTGTCTAGTTGCCTACTAAGGAAGATATGAACATTCTCTTCAATGATTCAGAACCAGCAATTCTGATGCTTATTCATCTTTTATTTCCCTTTGCAAGAAAATGGAACTTCTCCTGAGAAAGAATTTTCCTTTACTGTATGCACGGTATTTATGATAACTCCAGGCTTTGGGTCAGGTGCTGAAATCTGTAAGTCAGGTCAGAGGTTAAAAATGACTATAAGGTTCCTGTAAGACATCACGACAAGCAATGCGTTCACCATAGCTGGTGGCATTGCCCTGGTCATTGAACAAACCTATTAAGTGCACTACTAAGTTTTTACGTATGTTTTTAAAGTAGCTGACTCATTTGGTGCTTGCACTGTAGCCATGGCAGCACAGAGCTAGCTGGGTCTGTACTCATGTGGTTTGCTTGGGCTGACCTCCATGTTGCTCCACATTAGCAGCAACTGGTATTAGCTTACACAGCTAATTGGAAACTGGCTTGGATGCGTCAACACGAGCTGGAGCTGCTTACGGAAGAGGTGTGCACATTCTCAATGCCTGTAACTATTACCTCAGCATGCAATAAAATGCCAAACATGCCAGTGCTTCAGGCCTAGAAAATTCTGTAAAAAACATAACCTGAACACAGTGAACAAGGTGCACCTCCCACGACTTGATAGTAATTTATAGCTGGAGAGCGTTCAAATGAATTTAAGAAAAAGCAGCTATATAAAGTAATCTGGGAGGAACAGCGTTCAATAAGAAACATATTGAACTCTCTATTACACAAAAGCAAACAGAACAAAAGCATCCCTGATAAGAGAAGAAAATGATACAGTACTAAAATGTATTTAATGATAAAAAACACATCACGCTGGAAAGTCAAAGCACAAAAACTTTACATGGTAAGACACTGCAGCTGGGTTAATATAGACTACCCAACTGATTGCTGTAAGATTTATTTTTTTGTAAGGGATCTCAGCCTTTCCACACACAATTAAACAATATCATACATTTTTCTCACAACTGTATCACGTTCTATAATAGCAAACATCACTAGCTATGCATATCTGCTAACTATACATCAAAAGGCTATTTCAAACAATCATTTCTGTAAACATTATATGCATCTTCTACAGGCACTACACAGACTGTTAAACATTTACCAGCCCTACATATTCAGGATGCATATAACCATACTAGGCCATTCAAAATGTACATATAGTCATTACAATTATATATTATCACCTCATAAAGCACAAACAGAATCTTCATCCTGGCTTTGACCAGCACTATATCAAACATAAAAGTCTTCATTGCTCCAAGCATCCTTTCAATCCAGTGAATGGTGGCAGTCTGTAAAGATTTGATTTATAACTGATTTTGAACAATTCTAAACTAATGAAAGGCTGATGCCAGTGACTCACTGTAAATGCAGTGACATCCCTTCAGTGGTATCAAACCAACTGCTGACAGAAGAAAAATGACGCTACTGTTCCTTGGAAATTAACTGGAACTGTGAGACACCGCAGAAGGATTTTACACAACTGAACACAGTGCTTTGTAACAAAATATGCGGACAACAGAAAGTATAACCAGTACATGGTGAACAGAGCAGACTCTTGACAATATTTGCATTTCTTACAGTAATCTGCAAAATTCTAATTGCATCACTGTCAGTGACAAGGCTTGCTGTAGCAGTATATAAGCAACCAACACATTCACCTCAAAAAATAAATTTTCATTTTTAAGTTTGCCTTCTTCTCTGTGTATTTTTTTTCTTGTTGCTGTGTTTTGGTTTGGGTAGGGGGAGATATTTGGTTGGTTGGGTTTTGTTTGTTTGTCTGTTTTTTAACTCATTTGACCTTTCTCAGCTCTTACCATAATCATTCCTCAGAAGACTTCAGATCTGACCTGATTCATTCTCAAGTACCTGTTTCACAGCTCTGATCCCATATTCTCATTCTCTCCTCTTCAGTGAGAGCAACTGCCACACAGAGTGCAATCAGCAATCTGGCATACGTATATATGTGTGTATGTGTACATGTATTTGTACATCCACATTCATTCCAAAGCTTACATCCTCTTTTTCCCCCCCTCTGTTCTTTATCCAACCAACAACTCTGTTGCACTTGATTCTTCTGTTCTTGCCTTCTAGGGCACAAATTATGTACCCGTACTCTTCTGACTGACTGCCAGGTATCAGAGAAAAGGCTTCACTACTGCAGTCTCCCCTACTCAGCATGCATTCCTTACTAAAAACAACTCAGGATAAGCAGGAGTTTGAGTTATCAGGTAAAGCACCAGAGCACTCCATGGGAACACCAGAACTCCAAAATGCTGATAGGCCATAATGAATTTGACCAGATTTGAGTATAAATGGGATTGCAGTTGCAGAGTGAGAGCAGAGCCAGCATACGTTGAGAGAAATGAGTTAAGATCTGGAAAAATCAACCAAAAATCATAATAGAAATACAGGAAGAAAAGGTCCTAAAGACACTTTTTTTTTTTTTTTTTTCATTTTTTTGCATCACAGGCTCTCAGAGCACTAAACAAGAACTGCTCTATAAAAAGAAAATAAAAGATGGAGTAATAGAATGAAGTAATGCAACAGCACTGATTAGAACAACAGGAAGGGATTTAGGCACTTTTTTTTTTTTTTCTTAAATAAACACAGTGGCAAAATAAAGCATTAAGAACAGTGAGACAGTCACGTCTGCTCAAGAGGGAGCATCTTCCCAACAGTGAGGCAACATGAAGAAGAGCATAAAGATCTCTCCCTGAAAACTTAGCAACTTAGCAAACAGCAATATGATGAAGACTGACAACATGGTGTAGCAGAAAGTAAAACTGGTGTATTGATAGCTACATCAACATGAGGCAAGCAAGGAGGTGGCAGAGAGAACTGAGATAAGCAGCTTGTATTTGATGCAACGGAGAAAGAGAAACCCAAGTAGAAATAAAAAAAAAAGTAAAAGCATCTGGTTTGGAAAAAGAATCTTCACAACTACATTCCAAATGCAAAGATGTGGTTTGTAGATCTCTCTGGGCATGAATCTGCAAGAATCTGGCATAGATCATTATGTTCTAGATTTATCGCATTGTAAACGCCAAATCTGAATTTGCCACTGCTGTGATGTAAGCACATCCACAGTGATCAAGAATATCATGGAAGAAAATCTCACCCAAGAGATAAACTGGATAGGGAGTATCTTTAGTAAGAAGTCACACCCTCGTAACAGTTCCTAAGTAACAGCGGTGGGTTGACCTTGGCTGGCCGATAGGCACACATGCAGCTGCTCTCACTCCTTCATTCCCAACTCTTCTACCTCCCTCCTTACCCAACACCAAGCAGCGCAGGGATGATGGGGAGTGGGGATTGAGGTCAGTCCATCACAGCTCCACTCTGTTGCTCCTTCCTCATCACACATTTCCCCTACTCCGGCATGGATCCCTCCCACAGGATACACTCCTTTGTGAGCTGATCCAACACGGGTATTTCCCACAGGCTGCAGCTCTTCAGTAACTGCTCAAGCATGGGTCATCTCCATGGGGTACAGTCCTTCAGGAACAGACTGAACCAGCACGGGTCCCCCACAGGCCAGAGTTCTTGCCAGACAACCTGCTCCAGGATGGGCTCCTCTCCATGGGCCACAGCCTCCTCCAGGCCACATCCACCTGCTCCACCGAGGGCTCCTCCACGGAGGGGCTGTAGCATGGAGATCTGCTCCATGTGGGACCCATGGGCTGCAGGGGGACAGCCTGCTCCACCAGGGGCCTCTCCACAGGCCACAGAGGAACTGCTTCTCTGTCACCTGGAGCACCTCACACCCTGCCTTCTTCTCCTGTGACTTTGGTACCTGCAGAGTTGCTCCTCTCACATCTGTTTCTCACAGCTGCTGTGCAGTATTTTTCACCCTTTCTTTGATATATTTTCCCAGAGGCACCCCACTTGTGGCTGTCCCTGGTTTCTTCTCACAGAGGCTATCCCTGAAGACATCCCCTGCTACCAAAACCTCGCCATGTAGACACAGTGAACTACTGGTTTGGCATAATTTTTCTGAAGATACCTTTACTGTGGTACAGCCAGAGGGTTTATATGCATAATTGTAAATGTGCGTTACATACATGCATTAACATCAAAGTACCTGCTTTAACTGCTCAACAGGACAAGGTGAGATGGCATTAATAATAAGTGTTTCTGTATTGTATTTTTGAACAATATTATGAACACATATTCTTGGAACAGACAGAAAAGGAGAAAGAGGTGGAGAAAAGTCAACAGCCACAATTGCTACAGTAGTTACTCCAGCTGACTCACAAGACCCTTTAAACTGAGTAGCAGCGGATTAACCAGTCTCATTCAATCCATACAAATATATATGTATGTCATTCCTTTTTTGACTCTGTTTAACGCATTTTCAGATTAGTACTGCTCACTAAAGGTCACGCTTATATTTATCAAGAAAATTAGAGTGCTAGTGCCCTACTTACTCTAGTAAGAATAACCTCGTATTTTTCTACTATAGTAACAGTCTAGCAAGGATTAAAGCTCAATGTACTGAACACTTCTATTTAATGATACATTATTTTTTATATAACTCACCAATTTTCATCTAAAACAAATAACTATTGAAAAATAGTTAATAACTATTAACGTTCAATAAAATATAAATATATGTGTCCATTAATAAGTGCACATAGGTGCACGTATACTGTATGACACTTTTGTCCCACTGAAATAACAAATAAAGCCAAAATATTTACCCAACTGAACTACAGCTACTCTCTGAACAGTCTCATGTGGATTAAAATAAATCTAATGTCATAACTAGCGTACTTCCCCCCTCACTGCCACCAAATTATACAAAATATTTTATATTGATATCAACTCACTGATGCATATTCCCTGAAATTAGGAATGTTATGTGCATTAATTTTTTCAACTGACAAGGGACTGCTGAACTGAGAGTACTTGTTTCAGTCTAGTATTACAACACTGTTGCATAAAGTATTTTGTTTTCAAGCCAAGAATTCTCCAGAAAACAGTAATCTAACATGTTCTATTCATTATTATCTGAAGTTATTTTTTCTAAAATATGTAGCTCATAAAATGCTGACTAGCTACTTGAAATCATTTTTTAAGTGTATCACGTAACTCTCTGGCTAAGGTTAACTGAAAACTAATTAAAATCATTAAGACGATGATTTGAACAAGAACAGGAAAAAACTCCCTGAATGAAATGAAGAGAAAAATTAGATACCACTTGGCTGAATTGTGCCCTTAGACCCACTCGTTTGAAAAAAAAAAAAAAAAAAAAAAAAGAACATTTCTCTCCTTCTCTAAGACATTTTTGACCTTTTAAGGCACCAGTATCAACAACCATCCACAGACTAACATGTTCATCTTCTGACCCAAGACTCCCAAAGCATATTTCAGTTCCTTTATGGGCAGAAATAAAACTCCCTAAACTCTAAATATAGTTTACTTCCAAATTTAATATCTTTCTACTTGATCAGCAGAACATTATTTTAGTTTTCTGATAAAAAGGGAGGAAGACAAACAAGAAACAAGCCATGTGACATCTGATAAATAAAATTACATAGATACCATTTTCCTTCCATGAAAATACCAGTCCCTACTACATCTGGACTCTTGCCCTGGAGGAAAAAAAGAAAATCTTAAAGTCTTTGATCATCTCAGGAAAAAACATAGAGTTGAAGCTCTTCCATCTGCCAAGAAGACTAAGCAACATATACTGACAACCTCTTCCGCAAAATTCAAGTGGGGAAAGTAACGAGTGAATGAAAATTGGAACAGAAAGAGAATTTCCAGTGGTGTGATTGAGAAAAAGAATGTATAGCTTGTACTGCAGGCCAAGATGACTGATAAGCCATGTGTATGAACTCCAGCTTGAGAGACAGTAATAAGCACTGAAATAGTCCAGAAAAAATTTAGCATTCTGCGCCAAGCCAACTGGACAAGAGCCCACTTCAGAAGAAATCTGCAAAATCCTTCTTTATCTGTGATGATGAACTCAGTCTACAATGATGACTGAGTGCAGGCAAACCAAACGTTTCTCTTTAAGCGGAGTCTCACCTTTGCTTGAGGGAACTTGGACATGATGCTGTCCACAACACAGGGCAATGGTGAAAAATCTACAATGAAGACTGCTAAGAGGATTTTTAGAAGTGAATTCTATCTAAGGCTCATTAGCGTGTATCATAGATTAGTGTATACATTAGTATACTAGGGACAAGTGCACGTGTTCAGGTTTTATTTATACAGTCACTCCTTACATTTTTCATTGTTTTTCTCCTAATTCACTTCCACAAAATTATGGGAGGAACATTTTCTTGGGAAATACATCTATTAAACAGATTTTATGTAAACCCCAAACTACATTACAGGTGCTTTAAAGAACTAATTGAAACATATTACTGAAACACTAGCACATATATCACACCCATTTACAAGGTTTTTAAGCATTCTGGGTATATTTATACAAAAATATAAGGTTAATGGAGAAGTCCCGTAATGCTATGATCAGATTTTATGAATTGATCTTTTTGTTTTGGCCATTTTGGGGGTGACAGTAGTCACTGAAGGATCAGTCTTTGAAAGCAAAGGAAGATACTGAGCTGGGCTAGATGCAATCAGCGCCCAGGACATATCCTGGAGATCAGCCCCAGTACACAGGGGGAGCTCTTAACATATCCAGCTAAAATCTGAGAAGAAGAAGTAATTGATAAATTTTAGGCTAAATATTTTTAAAGCAGTGTTCAGATTTTTGTGTATTTATGTGATTGAGGTGATAGAGGAAAGTGTTATTACCAGAATACCAGAAGAGCATTACCAGAAGTTTATAGTTCAGCAGCATGCAAGGGCTGTTGCCATGGAATTAGGTTCACCTATATGCAGTACACAAAGTGCATCAAGTAATAGCATCACTACTATCTTTAAAATACAACATGTACAACATTCCGAGACACTTCGTTTTGGGATCTCTGTCCTCTCTTTTTTCTCCCACTCCTTTTTTACTCTCCATTTCTTTTCAGAGCAGAGTTTGCTGAGTATCTCTTCCAATAAAAATGCCTTAGATCACCTTTGTCTTCTCTCTCACTTCGAGTCTTCTTGTTATATAGTCCTGTCTGCCTGGTTGTAGCACTGCTTCATCTTCATTTTCACTGCATCATTTTGTATTCTTTCTGCCTTCCCTGATGACGCCAGGTTTCTCTTTCTACTTTCTAACCTTTATGCTAGAAACCGCACACCAAAAGAAAACCTTTGCATTGCAGAATATCCCTCATAAAATTCACTCAGAAGACCTAGGTATTGCAATTAAACAGATTTTGGCAAAGTAACATTCTAATAATAATACTGTCAAGAAATGCTGAGTAAATGCATAAGCTAATATCAAAGAGAAAAAGAAAAAGTAAAATAAAAGACCAACCAGATGGCATCCATTGATCTGAGGAAGGCTTTATCAGCGTGTTCACCTGATCCCAGTTAAGATCATCATCATCCGACTGACTATAGCCACAGGAACTAAACGGCTCATCAAAAGTACAGCAGCCTGTGAAACAAACACATAGATAAAAATTTAACAAGGCATGCAGGCAATGGATTATGAATCTCATCCTAACAAATTTAACACAATTCAACACAGGTTGTGTAATTTTTTTTTAATATCCTTTAATAAGAACAATCATATATTTATTAACCCTTACTTTCTGAGAAGGTATAAAACCTTTTCCCATGAAAAAAAATCTCAAGGGTGAAAGACCAAACTTAGAACTGCAAAGAAATTTTTTCCCCCAAGATACAAACATCAGGTATCAAAACCAAACCAACAAAATAGAAAGCAATCAAACTCAAAACATCAAAAGACGGAATGATTAGCATTCTTCAGGAAAAACAAACTATCACACATCTCAAAATCTACATTTTAGAAGAAAAACCCAAGTAGAGAGACATCAGCTCCCATTCCTTTATGTTGGTTTTCAAGGAAGGGAAGGCTCCCAGGTGTATCGCGTTGTGTTGCAAACAGGAGCCACTCTGGGCTCTTGTGGGATTAGCAGCACCTTGGGGACAACACAGCACATCCATCTCAGAAAAACAATCTATGCACAGCCTCAAATGCTGAAACAAAACAGCATTATTTCCTCTCATTTCCCCATTCTCTTCTAAGTAATTTAGAAAAGAATAACACATTGTAAGAGCTCACAGTATCCCAGACTAGGGCAAGGATGAATCTAATCTCAAGAATTTAGAGCACTGGAATCTAACGTTACCCATCAGAACACAGAGAAACTTTGCTTTTTTTCCTTTGGTACACATGGAAACTTGCCCAGCCTTCCCAAATTTTTCTCCCCTAGCTGCAGACTAACACAGGGTTACAATACCCTGCTTTCTGTATTTTCTTTGATGTTTCACTCCAGTGAAGAATGACATCTTTCCTATCCAGGAAAACAAATATAACCCTAGTCATGGATCTTTCAGCCCATATTAAAGTAAATACTGCAGCTGTTCAAACAAAACTAAACTTCAGGGTTATTCATCATCTTGCTATCTGTCCATACAAACATCAGGGCTTAGTCTTGCCAAGCTTTATTAAAATAGAAAACAGAGAAAATCTAACTTTAAAAAAAGACTTTGCAAACCAAAAGTTTCCTAGAACATAAACGGCGTTGGACAATACTTATCAGGAAAGCACAATAATGTAAAACAAAATACCATTTTACCTGACAAGCTTCACCTAACTGAAGCCCAGCCTTCCCAACAGGCACTCCTCGACTACATTTGACATTTATGACAAGCGCTCGGCAGGCATATAATCTTTAATGGAAATTAATTTTATAAACACATCCCATTTGCCCTGTCAGCCTGGATACAGGTCATCCTATACCGTGCTCTGTTCTAAAATGCCTTTCTATAGCAAGTCTTCATTAGCTCGAGGTATGTCAGGGAAATTAGCACCTCTGGCTACTGCCTTTCCGTACTTGTGCAGGTGCATGGGTTTCAATTAGTGAGCCCACTGGGAATGGAAAACCCGGGAAGGAACTTGCAGCTCCACACTCTGACACTTCACCTCCGTGGTAGGAACAGACAGAAATTGTCTCTCTCCTGATATGAAACCAATTCAGAAATAAAATTGGTATGTTAATAGTACATCGAGTGACATCTGGAACATTTCCAGGGGGAAGGGCTAGACTTTGGGGCAGCCATTCGCACCGTTGTTCTCATGCCTGCATAAATTGTACTTGATACAGTTAAAATGTGCCACAGGGTAAGTTTCAGACACAAAGGCAAAATAAAAGTTTTCACAGACAGACTTGTGTTTTTCATAAAACAAAAACAAACCACGGGTGAAGAAAAAGGTAGTTCCTTGCAAAGGTTTTGCAAATGATACTATGCCATAAATAAATACCGAGTTATACAGAGCACAACATAGTCAAGCTTTGCAATAAAACATATACCTTAATTTAATCAAGCATAGATTTGGGTTAACAGTTCATACACAGGGCTGGTGAATTTGCATAAAAGCTCCCTTATTTCATTACATCACACTAGGAAGCCATAAAAAAGTGTAATATATTTTCTTGGTCAAACCCGAAATCTGAGCCAAGTGCTGCAAAATATCCCGTAGTGGAATAAAGGGAAGGGTTTGTGATCCCACACAGTTATTAAAGGCTTCTCTCCCCTTGCTAGTTAGGAAGACGTCAAAACCACAGACAAATAGAACGATGGATGATGGGAAAGTGCTACTTGTCTGGATATTTGTCTGTCAATACGAAGTGTTTCTCACCGCTTGTTTTTCTTCCTTTCTCCTGCAAGTTTATAGCTCAATCACTCTGTCAGGATTTTTATTTTTATTTTTTTTTGTCTTTGCCATTTACATCCTTCAAACATTTGTGAATTTACCACCTTATAGCTCCCTCAAAACAGTTATCTAATCTTCACATCTGCTCCAGGAAGAGTTTTGGAGGAACTTTTGAACTCCTCCTTCTGTTCCTAGGCCACTTCCACCCACGGCTACCAACCAAACAAGAACTGGATTGACCAACGTATATACAATCTGCAATGGCACAGGTGCCAAGCCAAGGAGAAGATGAATACAAATGAAGGCTTTGCACAGTTGTGACTTTTTGGGAAGTGTTCTGTAGATTAAGTTAGTACACATGGTTATGTATGTGTTGGAAGTACCTATAGATATGTTTATAGACTAAACTAAAAGCAACACAGAAAACCTACCTTGAACAACATGAAAAAAGCTTAGCCAGTTTAGCCAGGTAACAACAGAGTAATCACTAAGTCCAAACAGCTGATGTCTCCTCCTGAAGGTGCTGACACTCGTTTTTACTCCCTTACAAATGAAACCAATTTGTTTCCAAATTGGCCACAGCATTTGCACAACCATACATTTGCATCTGCTTGTGCCCTCCTGCTTTCTTCTGTAGTGCTTTGCCTATTTGCTAGTCACCATGCTCTTACTGCACAAGGCTTCAACTTCATAAAACATTAACCACATAGGGACAGTAAAATCTGAAAAATTATCAAAGGTTTTTAATGTCCCCCATGGTTTGCACTGCTGTGAAACACAAGCTACTGCCAAAAGAGGTGGTGGTTGTTAATCAGTTAGAATAATTCAGAAATTCTTCTAATTTTTTTCCTAATTATTAGAATTATTTTACCAATCAAAATACATATTGTCTGCTATATAGTTTAATCAAGCTAAGCAATTTCCCTGCATGTTAGGCTGTTATTACACTTTGGATAACAAAACTGCATTTTAAAGGATGATTTTTAGACTGACTGAAATATTTACAACTAACCCAGGAGATATGTAGCCTGTGAAGATCCTTCTGGCTTATTCAGAGTTTTATAGATAGTTTTTGATTCCTAGGAGAAACTGAACTCATGAATGTACATGATGCAACACAGCCTATTACAACCTACTGTTCTTTCAAATGCAATCATCCTTTAACTACCTCTGAATCCAGTTCAGTATAACTGCACCAAAATCCAAATGTAGTCATTTTTGTATGTTTTTATTTTTACAGGGTTAAATTACTCTCTATCTTGAAAACTTGATGAGTTTCAACCGGGAAAATAATTTAAGATGAAAACCGCTAATTAAATGCTATAAAGAACATACAATATTTTTCCTAATGTGAATCAAGTTTAATTCAAAGTACTCTGTGTATTACAAAGTATAACTAAGATATGTGTTATGAAGCATTCTTAAAGAATTTGGACTAAGTGACAAAAACTAATATAGAAAAAAAGTTCAAGTTATGCTGGACACCTCTTTATTTCTGTTGATCTTACATACTGCAAAGATGTCAGATCAATTTGAAGTTTCTATCAAAAATTTGCTGCCAAATGTAGAAGTGCTGAAATTTGTAATGCTTATTAAAAGTGCTACTAGCATATGTCTATTAAACCAGATACGATGGTTTTTAGATTGCCATAAAAAAAGAGGGCAAGAAAATTATGGCTTCTGGTCTGCCGGAGTACCATGAATTCTGTTGCGTAACAGGTGACCTCAGAAGTTGAGTTTACTGAATCATTTTACTTGCATTCTACTTTATCTCATTTTATAAGCATTACAAATTCTGTTGCTTCTGTGTTTTAATACTGGCAATGTGTTTAGGTCGATATACTCCAAGTACAACACCGCTATTCTCTGAAGCTGAATTAAAGGTTTTGAAATCTGATTAGAGAGCTGGGTGTCTCAAACACATGCAGTATCCAGGGGCTTTGACTGAGAAGTGAAAGATTAATCTCCTGTTAGGCGATTAATCTCCTACACGGCAATGGATCTTCTCTTCCTGTGCATGACGAACAGAGTCGGTGCCACACCGGTGAATATGCTGTCCTTCAGCCTCCTGTCCTGGTACACACCCACGCACCCAACAGCAAGGGACCAAGAACTACCTGGGTAGCACACCAAGGCAGACCAACAGCCAAGGAACTGAAAAACGTGACAAAACACAGCTGATAAGCATGACTAAACTGTGGATGAGACAGCTTTCAGCTCCAAGAGATCTGGTTTGGGACTCCCCGCTTAGGAATCCCAGAATTACAGGATGGTTGAGGTTGGAAGGGACCTCTGGAGATCATCTGGTCCAACGCCCCTGCCAAGCAGGGACGCCTAGCGAACGCTGCACAAGAAAATGATGGTGATGCTGCCTCATGTTTCTTTTTGCATTTTTGGAGCTGCAGATTTTGGGGCAACCACAGCATCCACACATGTTATCGCATCCTAACAGTCAAAGCTGCTGGGAGAAGTGCATGAGTAGGAGCAGAAGGACCTGAGCCCCTAAATGTCGAACCATCAAACCAGAGGGAAAACAACAGCTCCTTTGGAGGTGGACAAGAAATCCTGAAGTGGAAAATAAAGAGCCAGTCTAAATTATAGACTGGCTAACACAGAAAACAAGGGTAGGAATCGGGACAATTTTTCACATAAGAAACTGAAAGTGCTATCTATAAACCTGCACAACAGGCCTCATCTGATGTATTAGTTTTGCTAAAGATAGGGTGAAGACAAAAAATTGTCCAACACAAAACTGTTCACCTTTGTGAAATCAATAAATGCTTGAGCCCGTGAAGCTCCAAATGAAATAACTATGGCTATGCAAACAGAAGGTTTTAAGAACTTATTAAAAAAACTGGATAAAATGACCTGTCCGTGATCTGCTTTGTGGGCAGATCCTTCCAAAAAAAAAAAAAAAATAATAATAATAAAAAAGGCTCTACCTGTCCTCTCAATAGTTATAGCATTACACATTAAAAGGACTTTCCAGACAGGCTAGCTCAGAGATATCTAGCAGCACCAACCGGTCTCTGCATGGCCCTAGCATGCACACAGGGCTGCCACATATCCACAGTGTTGCACAGCCACTGGAGCATCCTGGCCAGGCATCTTTCCACTGTGGAAACAACCCCTTATAAAACGGAACATTTACGCCCTCTCGAAGCACACCAAGCTCTGGCCTGATACTAGAGGCAAGCGTTTGGAGCTGTAAAACAATGCTGTCATCTAAATACTGGCCAGGAAGTTGGAAAAAATGTGTTGCATAAAGTTGGACTGATTTAAAATAGCGTCTACGTTCGTTTTGTCAAGTCTGCGTATGTGCAGGGCTGAGTGTGGAGAACCAGAAGAAGCAGATTTTACAATTAAAGAGCTTTTCTAATTGTGGCTGCACTCAGAAAGGGTTTTGGAAAAGGCAGAGGAAAAAAAATCTCATGAGCTAAAGCAAAGATGATGAGGTAAAAGGATGTATTTTGCAACTAAGAAAGACCAGATATTAACTCTGGGCATAAGGGAGAATAACAGATGGAAAATGATTCTAAATTGTGCTAAGATACGTGCAAAAGGCAGATGAAGAATTTTTGAGACTCCTGAATTCATGGACCCAATTTCCACAGTATTGCAGGTAATGACAGGATACAGAAAAAAAAAAGAAAAAAAAAAAGAAAAGAAAAAGAAAAAAGTTTCAGATAAACACTTAAAGTTGCTATTTATGAGACTTCAAGAACTTGACGCATCTTCATAAAACATTTACAATTGTTCTCTCGTCTCCCTCCACTTACCTGACAGCAATTGAATCAACACAAATGTCTCCAAAAACATTTCAGTTTTGGTGACACGGGGAACTGCAGCAAAGTTGCATTTTAAGGAAGACATCCGTCAGTTCCAACTTCCCCTGGAAACCTGCCCAAGTTTAGCCAAATTAAACATTTTCTACATAAGTACACTTGCCTAATAGATACTGAGAATAATTCAAAACATGGGCTCCTTTATGGAAAAGCCCTGAAATTTGGAACAATTTCCTCTCAAAACGCACATTTAAGCTCATTTTACGTACCATGACATAGGAACAGACACCACTCACTAAGGATAAAAGACAAAATATTGAATATAATGCTCCTAAAATAATTACCACCTATCTCGTGCAAGCAAGGAATATCGATATGATTGTGCTGTTTTAATGTCAATGAATATTTATGAGGCCCATGGGAAAATGGGTGCAAATTAGCATTTAGTGAACAAACTTATTTCTAGCATTTTTTTTTTTAATATCAGGATACTTAATTTTCCAATATTATCGATAGTTTTTCTTAATGTATGCTACGGCTTATGTTGGTAAAAGTGCACGTGTATGCTCCCATACATGAACTATATCCCTGCTGCAGCTGTCAAGAATTAGAAAATGTCTACCAAAATAAATTATCAAACAATCAATCTGATAAAGAAAGAATAGTATTGTTTAGAAATATATTTAGAAAACCTTTGTTCAAAAGGTATTATTAAAACAAGTATGTTTGCAAAAGTCATTTGGATTTTATGCTTTATTGGTAGGGACGGATGTTATTCTGAGCATTAGAACTACCAGCTGATCTTCTAGTCCAAGCCATGTTAATACTAAAAGAGATATTCCTTGTACAAAGGAACAGCGGCAGCTGTGGATAAATCATTTACTAATTTTAATTTTTATGTTTTAATTCCCTTTTATATAGACCATTTTATAGCTTTTTGATTATTAATCTAATGTTTAAATCAAGCTCCTGATCAGAAAATTCACTTTATACATGTAAGAAATATCACTATGACAAATTCTAAGAAAGATACCTCATAAAAAAAAGATTCCACAGAATATTAAATAAGTACTTTGAAATAGCTTTTCAAGAACAATTAGAAGTTCAATTTGTAACATATATACTTAAGCCACAAACACATGTAGCTTATTAAAATGAGCAAACTGGGCATACTGGTTTCAAGAGGGAGATGGGTCATGTACATGTGCTTTGGAAACCTGCAGAAATTCCGGCCTGTGGTCAAAACCACTACCAACTAGAGTAAATAAAAGACAGACTCCTCGTATGTTTTGCATGCTGTTTATTACAAATACATGACTAAATTATGCTTCAAACATAGAATTCACTTGTATATCTGCCTGAAATGTTTCAGCTTAAACCTTTGACTTACAAATAAGTGGGAAAAAAAGAAACCTTTTCCCATACTTAAAATAGAATTAAAAATTCAAAAGGTACTGTGGTGCTGGAATAAGCTTCCTGAGAAAAACAAAAATGCAACTGAACTTCCAAATAGTTTATACCATCGTATTCATTTGATTTATTTTACCGCTACCTCCTAGGATTGCACAAGGCCTCACATTTATGAAATGTGTGAAAGCACTCAGTCATCTGGGTTGTCAAAGCAAGGAGATGCTCTGCAGGAGAGAGGTCTGGCAGTGCTATTTTTTCCCCATTTACTCAGAATGGAGAAGAGCAAGGCCATACTGGGAAGGTGGGGAACAGACGTACAAACTGCAGTAATGTATGCAGAAGGTAACACTGTCTTCTGACACGTTAACATGCTGCACCTCTTAATGGATGGGAAATTACATCTCTGTTTTGAAAAACTACAGTAAAACACATGACGCAACATAAGCTGTTGTACCGATCTGTTGAAGATGGGCAAACTTCAACAACAGGAAATAAAGTTTTCAGCTTGCAGTAGCTCCACAGTGATTGTGCTTTGGTAAGTGCGTATCTGAAGAACTGCTTACCTCACCTGGGCACGGCTTCGTACACCATTACAGTGCAGCTCGGTAGAGCTGCCCATGAAAGCTTTCCCCACGAGAGGGGAAGAGGAAGGGAGGGGGAAGGCACTTGGGAAACAAAACCGAACTGTACAAGCAGGAAACGAGACAAAACTGCACAGGTGAGAATCAAGAAAGGAACATGCATACTGGAAAATCTGAGATGAAATAAAATGCAACTTTAAAGGAAGGAAGGAACAGGGTGGGGATATTCAGTCTTTCTGGTTTATGTTTTTTTTTTTTTCTTTTCTTGTTCCCAGCTGGGAGCTGGGAGGAAGGCATTGAAATGCAGGCCTCACATCCAAAACCCATCATCATTAAGGGTCTCCTCACCCCTATGCTTCGCCTTAATGGAAAGACGGCATAACCTAAGTAATGTACAATCACCAAGACTGATTATGAGACCACACCAGACCATTCCCTAATATCCGTTCAGGAAACGCTGTGCTGAATTTTCAGCCTGTGAAGCAGACAGGTCTTTCCAGGCCTCTTCCACCCGAGAGCTGTGGGCAATGAGCCCGGACAAGGCCAGCACCACCACCGTCAGCCATTCCACACACACAGCCATGTGGCTGTGGAATTAATGGAATTACTAAATGGAATTACTAAAATCCAACATCTTGGTTCTTAATAAGACATTAATATACAGAATCACAGAATCACAGAATTTCTAGGTTGGAAGAGACCTCAGGATCATCGAGTCCAACCTCTGACCTAACGCTAACAGTCCTCACTAAACCATATCCCTAAGCTCTACATCTAAACGTCTTTTAAAGACTTCCAGGGATGGTGACTCCACCACTTCCCTGGGCAGCCTGTTCCAATGCCTCACAACCCTTTTGGTAAAGAAGTTCTTCCTAAGATCCAACCTAAAACTCCCCTGGTGCAACTTAAGCCCATTCCCCCTCGTCCTGTCACCAGGCACGTGGGAGAACAGACCAACCCCCACTTCGCTACAGCCTCCAATTTAGTTATTCCCCAAAAAGTTTTTCCCCAGCCACCAAGTGATACGTTGTACTGGATGTGCTTAGAGGAAGGCAAGAACAAGCAACATGGTAAGCAGCCCCTGTTCTTTTGTCTGTCGATTTGTCAAAAGGCATGGTTGTTTTCACACACAAACCAGCTTTCAGCTAATTTTCATGCCATGAAACTACAAGAAAAAAGAAAGTTGCTAACTACTGTAACTGTACCCATTAACAGCACAGTGTGCCAGCTCACATCAGTGCAACCAGCAAGTACGCTAAACTCTCATTTTAAAGCTCAGTATTATATTATGTTTTTCTAAGATCAATACAGATGTGCAAAGTGGTTCAGTGTCTTGGAATAAGTAAAACTTCAGCTCTAAATTGAGGGGTCTAAAGCAAACTTTAAGGTACCACAGCCAGATTGCTCGCGCACCACAGATTATCCTTGAAGTGAGCCCCAAGATTTCTTCTTCAGCTTCCCCAACTTTTCAGAAGGTTAATATTGGCTCTGAGGTTACCAGCCAGTAGGGCTGAAGACAATCTGTTTTATCAAATTCAGTTTTGATAGCTGAGAGATTAACTATCATTTCATCCAACCATCAGGACATTCTGAGCTGAGCAAGTTTTTTGGTTGTATTTTTTTTCCTGTTGTCAAAAAGACACACTATACTATGGTATTTATCTCTATATAAAGGCATTTCATTGAGAAAGCTGACAGACAGCATTCTCCTCATCTGCCAGTTGAGCTTTTAAAATGTATCTTCACCTTTAAACTCTTCAAGCTAAAAAACCACAAGTGTACTTGAAGCTCAATCACCCTCCCTGGTGCTGCTCATTTTTAATGAGCCTCTTGTCTTTATGTCTCCCAGAAGACAGCCTCCACAGAGCAATCTCAGGTGATGTGAAACCAATGCTTGATGCTTCTCCAAAGCACTGTCTTTTTGAGCCTGAAATCTTCCCACTAAACCCATATGGGACTGATGGGCCATTTCAGTCAAACCCAATTTCGCTTCTTTATCACAAGCCCCTGCTTAAAAACTCTACTGTGGATTGCTTGTACACACAATCTGTTTCAAGCTTTGAACTTTAAAAAGGATTTAAGCAGTCAATCTCAATATCATTATAAATCCAACGTGCATTACTTTCCCATTGATTGTGAGAAAATAAAAGTTTGAAGCTTGATTTCACGGGTAATCTTTCCATTTGCTTGATGAGTTCTGCAGTTGTAACAGAACACTTAATGCATCCTGTTAGATAACAGCGTATTAAGCTTGGATGAGAAATCCAGACTATTTACAACACACTTCCAGTTTTAAGTAAAGAACAAAGGCAGCATTAGCCCTGCTGGTCTCTGAGGCTCCTGATTTATAATGCAGTCAAAAAGACCCCAAACATGACACATTTCTGCATGAGGGGTTCTACAACCTTAAAATACTTTCATAAAACTAATAATGCATATTTTATATTTCCTCTGCTTGAGATATATATACAGAATATACTGAAGTTTATATTCTACCTCATAAATAGACAGGTCAGATGCAAACAGGATACCTTGGTATGCATTCCATTTGTTATTATATTACAAATGGTACTTTTCCTTAAAAAATATAGTGAAATAGTTTATCACCTAATTAAATGAGCTGTTTGTGTTCTCATTTTTAATGTGTGTACTGAGACATTTGAGAACAAATGCCACAGAATAGTTTTATACATAGAAAGAACTAAAACCATGAAGCCCACACAGCCCCTGCCCTGCCTGCCAATCAAAGCATTGCCCTCTTCTTTTTCTCTGATTTTTTCATCTAAAGGTTTTCTGCTGTGCTTTTCCTCATTTTATCTGGGGGCTTCCCTTCAGGTGAGAAAGGCTATTGCTCATTTTGTTTTTCTTTTCAAAGCCACTGTGTTTGCTTTTTTACCTTGCAGTGCCTATGAATGGCTTCAGCTGCATCCCAAACCATTTAGTTCTATGATATATCTCTAGCTACTTGATCAATAATTCAGGAAAATATTCATCTCTGTTTAGTTACTGCTGTCAGTACACCTCTTTGTGTCTGGATGAAAAGAGAGCAGGACCTCCATCTGGAGGCTTTACCTGTGCTGCTCAATGAATTAACCTGTAGGAGGTGCCACAGTGATGAAGCAGTCAAAAACCTCCAGCAGGCAACTTCATCACACGGGTAATTAGTTCACTACATCAATAACGCCTCCAGTCGTTAGCAGCGCCAAGGCTGAATCCCAGGTCTGCTTGTTAAATTCAGGCAGCACAACAGGCTTTCCCTGTGCTACAAGTATAAATAACCTTCTATTTTTAAATGTAGTTAGTTAGCTACTGCTTTTTCCCTCTCATTTTTAGTCATTATCTCTTGCAATAAATTATACTTTATTTCATTCATCACGTCTATAACCTCCTGCCAGAAGAAGATGAAATAATTAATTTTAGAAACCTCTGACATTTTCACAAGGCCTGATCAACTATAAAAGAGGCCCACATTTGAGAGTATTAAAGCAGCACTACTGCTGTAACACTGACCTGCCCAAGCTTACGTGACCCAAGGAATGAACTCTTGAATCTCCCACACACTACAGAGCACTACCACTACGCTGTCTGGATGAAATAATTACTTCCAATTCTTGCTCATAAGTGGATTACGTCGGTACTAAATTCACTTAAACATTGTACCGCAACAAAAAGACGAATCAAGGCCACACAAAGCTCGATGCTTTCTAACCTTGTGGAAACCATTTCACATCTGCAACGATCTTCATGTTTTATCTGTGGTCAGGATGCAGGAGTGGAATGCATCCTCAGCAAGTTTGATGACACTAAACTGGGAGGTGCTGCTAACTCTCTGCAGAGATGAGAGGCCTCCAGGAGGGATCGAGAGAGGCTGGAGCATTAGACAAACAGCAATGGCAAGCAAATCAGCAAAGGAAAAAGCTGGGTTCTGCACCTCGGTTGAAAGGCAGATCCTAGAAGGAGAGGCAGAGGACACTTGGGTTGTCTAGGCTGAAGAAAAGGAGTCTAAGAGGCAACCTCACTGCTGTCCGCAACTTCCCAAGGACAGGAAATGGAGAGGGAGGTGCTGGTCTCTTCTCCCTGGTTGCCAGTGATAGGACATACGGAAAAACTGTGTCTGGGAAGGGTCAGACTGGACATTAGGAAAAGTTTCTTTACCACAAGGGTGGACAAGCACTGGAACAGGCTTCCTAGTGAGGTGGTTGATGCCCCACACCTCTCGGTGTTCAAGATATGTTTGGACAATGCACTCATTAACATGCTTTAACCTTTGGTTAGCCCTGAAGTGATGAGGATGGAGTTGGACTGGATGATCTTTGAAGGTCCCTTCAAACCAGACTATTTTGTTGTGTTCTGCACAAGTGACTGCAGCAAACAGCAAATCCAAAGGTAGTCACATTGATTCAAATTATTTTGCTTTCTACTAATTCCTGCTCCAGGCCTGATGAAAAGGATGTTTTGCCCAGGTCTTAACGCTGGGATAAGCATCTCTGCTCCTTTGGGAAAAAGATCTGATATTCATGGGACCTCAGTACATTAGTCAGTTGGGAAGGTTGCCAAAGTCCACTTCAGGATAGGATAATCTGATAAAGCCAAAGGTTGTTATGCTTGTGTCTCCAAACAGTACATATTAGGACAGTATCTCTGATTTGTGACAGGTTATATTAGCTCAGAGTTTTCTGCTTAATTGGTTGAGAGTGCCCACTTACTATTACAGTATCTTGGTAATATTAGGTAACCTGTAACATACAGTGTGTACACATATAGTTTTATAAGCATTTCCCAGGAATCCTTTTTAGTTTAGCTTCTAATTAATTGCAGAGAAAACAATGAACAGCTGAGCTTTTAGAACAATTTTCTCCTTATTTAACTGTATATTATGTAAGTGTTCAAGAATCTTAACGAAAGTTGTTTGGCCTTTATTTTTTGAGCTAGCTGATAGGTCTGAAGTATGCTAAGAACTGTGTCAAGTGCCAACGCCGTCCAAGTACGAGGATAATTCAGCTGGATGCGAGACACTCATACATGAATCTGTCATCACCCTGTCTAACCCAACGTACAGCACAGACCTCAGGACTTAAAATAATTAATTCCTACCTGAACCAGAGTACATCTTTCAGCAACATATGCAATCACAGATTTTAGATGTTTTAAATCATAGAGATGTCAGAGTTAGTGAGCTAACTGCAGTCTCCTCTTTCATAATCTACTCGAGAATCGTTTCAGGTTTTAGCTCCCAATTTAGTTCATGGGTAGAATTTGGTATTTCTCCTACCTTCACATCATATCATGGACTGCAGCCATCCATCCCCTATCCTGTTCTCAGCCAGCCTAACCTATGCATACCCTGCAGCTCCTCTGCTCTGTTTGGAGCCAAGAATGATAGCCTACAACCAAAACAGCTTGGAAAAGTGAAGTAAGTCTTGGTAAGACTAACCAGAAAAAAAGAGTTCAACAAAGTAAGTCATGTGTGGATTTTTCCTTATAATGTTTATCTGTTTACCATTTCTGGCATTTATTTTATTATTATTTTTTTAATTTTAGATAGCATAGTCCAATTGTTACCACATCATCATCCCAAACCGGGTACTGACTGAAAGGTATCTGTAAAATACTTCTCAGCACTTTTAGACTCTGGAATCACAGAAATGCAGAAGGGATAAAATTGGAAGGGACTTCTGGAGGTCATCTTGTGTCCCTCACCCCAAACAGCATCACCTACAGCAGTGGTCTGCAAAGTGGGGTGCACCCCAGGGGGTGATGCACCATCAGGGTATGGAAAGAAAATAATGGAACTTCTTCAAATATTTGTGTTTTATCTCAAAAATAAGAAAGAAATGAAGGTTTACTACTATTTAACATACAGATTGACACTGGCACCCTCACTTGGTCCATAGGTCAGATGGTCACCTATCTGCATCAAGGTGTCCTGAAGGAAGAGAGAGTGCTCCACATGTAGAGGGGGCAACCGTGTCACCTGCATTTGCTCATTCACTTTCAACACGTTGCAATGCACTGGCTAAGTGCATTTATGGATTTTATTATCTAGTTTTAAATTAACTAATCTTCACAAAATGGGCAAGTGACTTCAAAACATTTCTATAAAGAAACTGAAGCCTGAAGATAGTAACAATAAAGCACTCACAACCAAACAACAAGAAAATGGCACAGCTGACATCTTAGTACAAGCTCTTTGTCAGCCACGTTACCAGGCAAAAACAATGATAACCTAATCCCATCTGACAAGAACATGGACAAACTATTTTGAAATTACCCGTATCAAAATAAGCTCCACTTAGAACCAGACCTTCAAACACAGTAGCGTATGTATACAAATCATAACTAAATATAAACATATTAGAGTTGCATGCCTAAAAACGTTTTACTGCTACAACGTGTAATCAAAAGACTTTGGAGACCACTGACCCAGTGCAGGCTCCTCAGGACCATGACCAGATGGCTCCTGAGAAGGTCCAAGGAGCAGACTTCACAGCCTCTCAGGAGAGACATGTCTATGTCTCTCCTGCACTGGAATGACCAGAAATGGACTCAATACTCCAGGTATGGTCTCACCAGTGTGCATTAGATCACCTCCCTCCAACTGCTGGTAATGGTCTGAGGTACTACTAGCCTTCTTTGTGGCAAGGGCACATTGCTAGCTCAAGTTCAACTTGAGGCCCGCCAGGACCCCCAGCTCCTCTTCTACAAAGCTGCCTCCTAGCCAGTAGGCTCCTAGCATGTACTGGCACCTGGGATCGTTCCTCCCCAGGTGCAGAACATTGCACTTCTCCTTGCTGAACTGCAAGAGGTCCCTGTCAGACCATTCTTCACCCTTACAAGGTCCCCGTGGATGGCAGCACAACCCACTCAGTTTCACACTCGGTGTATCAGCCACCCCTCTCAGTTCTGTGTCATCTGCAAACTCGCTAAGTGTGCATCCTGCCCCATCACCCAGATCATTGATGAAAACGTTGAACAGAACATAAAGTTGATCAAGCATAACTTCCCTTGGTGAATTCATGCTGACTGCTCCAGATGATGCTTTTATCCTTCATGTGTCTGGTAATGGTTTCCAGGATTCAGTTGTATCGCCTTTCTACGTACCAAGGTGAGGCTGACTGGCCTCTAGCTCCAAGGGTCTTCTTTCTTGCCCTTCTCTAAGACAGGAATAAATTTGCTTTCTATTACTCAAGCATCTCTCCCAGTCACTCAAATCACTCACTGGATATTAAGAATGGCCTCACAATGACATCAGCTCCCGTAGCACATCAAGACCATCTGTATCAAAAGAACATCCAATTTCAACCCTTAAGGTTTTCCCAAAACCAAAATGCATCACTTCTTTCTGGAGGAGCGGGGTGTCTGTACCTAATTTGGCTCTACCTAATTCTCAACCTAAATTTGCTTAGTCATTCAAGCTTGGTTTTCTAGCAGTCTGCTATTCAGTGGATCCCCTCAATTATTAAACAGCTGCTCTCTGTAATAAGCAGTAACATGCTTTCAGGCCCAGACCTGTAAATTTGATCTATTAGTTTCTCGTGGCAGATACAAGGAGCTTTAAAGGTGTCTTTCCAAACAGTTAATGGTTCAACACAGTTCCTCTTCTGAAATCCCTCAAGTCTGTTGTCCTTCATGAGGACATTGTGTGATGCTACATGAGCTGAGTAAGGTATTCCAATGACATTGTAATAATGCCAGTTATGCCTCCCGTTTCTGATACTTCTAATCTAACATCAAAAAGCATGGCATCCAAGTCTTTTTCAATCACTGTTTCCTTAATAGTGTTTCTTTAGGCTGGATGCATGTCTTTGTTTCTGTGTCAGTACGTACAGTGCTTTCTTGCACTCCAGCTTTCAAGATCACTTAGCTCTTCTCTGATCACTGCTTACCACGGCACTAGTCCTGTTGTCATCTGCATCCTTTTATCATTAATGATTCTACATTTCTCCCTCATCACTAATAAAAAAGGTTAAACACTGTCAGATCTAAAATTAATCCTCAGAGGACCGTCACATAATCCACACTGATTACTGACTACAATTATGTTATTGAGACCTATTAGCCAGGTTTTTTACACACACTTGATGTGTGTTGTTGATTCTGTATCGATAAATGAAATGATTAGCTGTGTTCTAAAAAAATATAGTGTTTCGTTTAGAAAGGCATGGACTTACAAACAATGAGGCTGCAAAAACAGAGCTCAAAAGACATAAGTAACTGATTAAACAAACAGACAGGAAACGTCAATAGGAACATTCTGGAGAAAATTTGATAATAGGTTTTTGGTCTTTAAAATTGAGATGAATAATAACAAAATGAACGGCCATTTACACTGTGCATTTTATGGTTTTGTTTTGCTTTAATTAGAAGGTTGCTTTATAGATGAAAAATATAAACCATAGTCAACAAAATGCACCTCTGCTTTTCCACAGTTGTTAACAGTACTACAAAAAGCATCATCACAGACTGCTTAAGGCTGGCTGGGCCCTTTGGAGGTCACCTGGTCCAACCCTCCTCCAGCAGAGCCACCCAGAGCAGGGTGCCCAGGAGCACGTCCAGGTAGCTTTTGAAGGTCTCTTGAGAATTAAAACTCCATAAACTCTCTGTGCTCCATCACCCTCACTTTGGAAAAGCGTTTCCTTTTCACTTTGCTCTCCTTAGCTCTTACATGAGCTCAGACTCCCCTGGTCCTGAGAATACTTCCGAGAAGATAAAAGTAAGGGAGTATCACAGACCTTTGTGGGATTTGTGTAACTTGACAGGGCCAGGCCCACTTTTATCAGCTCTGCAATTTCCTTTCTGCTGAAAATTGTCTCATTTACATGGCAACCAACCCACATTTTGCACAGAATTTACATTCAGATATATTTTCTAGAGTTTTCTTAGGTAGGTTTTTTTTTTTTTTTTTTTTTTTTTTTTAAATCCCCCCAGAACCTTCAACTAAGCCTGAAAACAACCACAAAGTAATCAAAAACATGCACATGATACTAAGTTCATATTCCTTATTTCTGTTATTGTTGGTCTGTGTAGTAACCTTCCAATTTTGCAGGAATGTATTTTAGTTCAGTTTCAAAATCATGCATATTGGACACTTGCTTAAGGGAAAGCAAGTACTTAACACTAAAATAATTTTCTTCCCCTGATGATTTTTAGCTGTAGGTCTGTATTTAAGTCATAGAACCATCAAATACCCTGTGCTAGAAGAGACCCGCAAGGACCATTGAGTCCAGCTCCTGGCTCCACACAGGACCACACAAAAACCAGACCCTGTGTCTGAGAGTTCAGACTCTTCTTACAAACTGGAGACTGGCAGCCAGCCTGATGTAACCCCATTTACTGTAACCCTTCGAGCTGGAGCTGTCAACCAGCTGTTCACCCACCACGTTATGTTTGTGTCTAGCTGTATGTTGTCCTGAAAGATACTGTGAGAAACAGCATTGAAAGCTTTGCTGGAATCCAGAAAGATTACATTGACTGCATTCCCCTGGTCAACTCAGGGGGCTGACCCCCCTGCCTGGCCCACCACTATCACACCTACTCATATATGAAAAGAGGCCCAAGATAACATTTCAAATTAACACTGTTGTAGCAGTTCTCACAGACTGCAAATCAACCACAGCTTCTGTACTACAAATCCTTTACTACACACTCTAATTCCTTGCCTTTAAGGCCCATCTCTCCTTAATCATCTTTGTTCATCCTTCACTACATTGCCAAAAGCCCCTAATTAGTATCATCTTAGGCTGCCTTTCACTGCCCCTCATCCTAATCAGTTGACTAATTACTTGCACATAATCTCAGTGTCAGGTTAGATGATGTTGGCTGTTTGGTGGTTGTTTTTTTTTTTGACTGAAGATAAGCATGAGGAAGAAGTCTCTTGCCTAGGAGGCATGGAAGATAGCCTGCAGTCAGCTACAAGACCTGGAGTAGTGGGTAGGTAAAGTTAACTGGTATTGCAGAAGGGGGAAAAATGAATGGGGGAAGAAAGATGCAGTCACAGCCAACAGCAAACTTACAAAAATGTGATAATCTGCAAAAGCTGACATCAGGAAGCTTTTAGTGAAGAAGACAAGTCACGGGAAAGGCTGCAGTATGAAGAACACGTATTGCTGTGCGATAACAGGCAATGTGACTTTGGATTCCAAGTGGGCTAGACCAAGGAACATCAGCAGGTGTTACCATAACTAATACAGGTGGTGAGGATGGCATTCAAAAGGGTCTACTGCAAAAGCAAGAAAAGATCACAGAAAAAAAAAAAAAAGGAATGTTAAAAAGAAACACACAAATATTTAGAGATGGTGTGCATGTATTAGAAAGCACTAAAGAATTACCAAAAAAAATAATAACAAGATTAAAGAATCAAGGAAAATGGGCAATAGCATAGAGCTGTGGAGAAAACAACAATTAAGAGCAGGTAACTGACCCTCCTATCTCAGACAGCATCAATGGTGCTTCCTCAGCATAATGCATAATGATGGTGTGTTATAAAGTAGAGAAGATAATACAGGACAGAAGTAAAGGACCGGGTTAGGAATGGAAGCCTCTTTGGAATCTTCTGCAAAGAGCAGGCTTCGCAACAGGAAATAAGGAAATGAACAATTAGATTTTAAAATTGTTGTTTTTCTTTATAAATAAAAAAGTAAAACCAATGCTTTAAAACTACTAGCTTTATATCATGTTATTACAAGGATTGAAGAAATACAATACAGTTTTCTAAAATATTTCTAGTGACTTAAGAATTGCACCATGTGGAAGTGGCTTAAGAATTTATACGGCTATTTTGAAAGCAGTACAGAACTTTATAAATGTCTCCTGCAAAATGCACAAGAGCGTTTCACAGACATTTATGGTGTTGCTAATTCAGTAGGTAGTTAACAACAGAATAAGTACAGCAAAACCCTAAACCAACACTAAAGTAAATCTATGGGGATGACATTTTACAATTAAAATGAAAAAAAACATCTTAATTTGAGTTTATGGAGTTAATATATCAAAGACAACTCTGAGTTCAATAACCACAAGTTGTAGTTCTGCACCTTTTAAAAATAAAATTCCCTGTAGAGATACTCCTATATTGTGCTGAAGTGCAAGATGAACCTCAGCCCTACACTCAAAATTAGGAGCTCATCTGAAAACATAACAGCAGCATTTCAGAAACACGATTTGTGTTGAGCACGGCTTCCCAGCAGAATCCCCAGGGGAGCATTTTGCCTAGCAGTTTGCTCCCTCCAGCACGTCTAGGGGCAGGTCCTGACCTTGTCCAAGTCAAGCCAGACTGCGCAGAGCAGCACTGCTGAATCACGCCAGCACAGTTACACCGACTGGCAGCCAAGGACACAACAGGCAGGAGGATCTCCAGGCTGACACCCTGGGTGCGACGGCAGCCACATTCCAACAGTTGAAAGCAGAGATCCTGAGAGCTGTCATATTTCACATCCTGTTAAGATGGGCTGAGGACGAAGATTTAACTCTGCAGTTGGCAACGCTGCTGCAACACGTCAATCCATAAGCTGAAGATTTGGGCTGCATCCAACAGCTGGTGCAGCCTGCCTGGTGGAGTCAGCCATCAGCACTGCTGTTCCTGTATCCCTCTCAATACTGGGTACTGATTTTTGCTAGCCACTTTCACAATTAGGGACGTGGTCCAGAAGCAGATACTGGCTCTAAAATGCTGCATGCCATGGCCTGGATTTCAGTGCTCATTTCTTTCCTGTGACAGTTTCTTGTGCAGTATCAGAACTCAGAAAAACACATTACCCGTTTTTCACCAAATGAATGAAATATCTCATTACGTGGCTAATTGATAAGTATTTAGAAGACTACTTAGCAAGCACTTGGTTAACTGGATTTTCATCTTGATTTAACTTGTTTCTTATTAGAAGGAGAAAAATCTAGTTTGGCTATACTACCATACCAGCAACATGCAATAGTTTACTCATCTCAACAAGGCAAGAAAGAAACTGAGGCACACGCAGAACCTAGGAGTTGAATATTCTCAAGACTGCAAGAGGACTGACCTCTCCTGGACTTTGGACACAACTGACTAAATTGGAAACTTCATCCCCTTACAGCCCTTCACCACTACCTAATCCAGGGAACACGCAGGTACCTCAGAAGGATGATTTAGACATACAATACTGTTGCTTCCAATTCAGATTTGGTTGCTGCTGTTTATGTGCTAGATTCTCATAATGCTTTATCTGTGCAAGTTCATTTTTTAAACAGCTTTGAAAAATCCCTAGTTCAAATTAAATGTTTTGTAACAAATGTCAAAACTGTAAATCACTGTACAGTAGCAGTACGTTGATGGAAAAGATGCAACTTGCTCAATACAATTCTCCAAATCTTTTAAAGCCAAAAATTGTTTAATACAATTTAACACACCCTAGAGTGTAGTTAAATAATTGTGATAGATGGCAGTGTGTCTTAGTCTTTTCCATTTGTTAAATGATGATAGATGAATTATGCACATTACTGAATTTCAATGCATGCTTTCTGTTCACCACTCATGTTGCATGAAAAACATCCGAAGAACAAATAGTTTAAATGTATCTCCATCAGAACAATACTACAGTCTACAATTATGGTAAAGATGATGAAGGCCAAAAATGTTTTGAAGTCCCCTGGCACTCACAGCAACAACAAATGTATGGCGGTAATGTAGCTACTAACATATTTGCTACTATCTCTGTTTTAAATAAACTAACTGAGCCTCTGTTTTTTAAAAAAAAAAGTTTCTTTGTTATTAGCACTATATGAGAACAACTCTGGGGGAAGGAAAACTATAATGATTCAAAACTGGAAAAGTCATAGGTTGGGGGAGAAAGAACTGTTTTTTTTTTTTTCGAGCTATTACCTACCTTGGCATCAAAGTCACATTTTAAAAATTATTTTATGAAAGAACTTTTTTTAATATAAGAAAAACAAGAAAAAATATTTCTAAGTATACTGTAATAGTTTCTAAGAAAACTTCACTTGAGCAGCCATTCGGTAATTATCTGCTCTTTGGCAACACCTGCACTGAGCCTCCTAGGATGTACAATTTGTCATTTTAATGCATAACACAAAATCTCAGAACACTAAACTGCAAAAAAAGAAAATCCATACTATCTACTTTTTCAAAGGATTTTTATCTTGCAATAATTGTTGCATGTGAATGTATCTGATTTCTAGCCCCTTCAGTATTCTTGCTCTCCCAGGGTGGCATTTTGGAAGTGTCTGCATACCTTGAGTGATGTTCTTCAACCGGACTGCACTTTTAATTTAATCACTGATGTGCCTTAAACTCCTTAATTTGGAAGAATTTATGAAGTGAAAGTGGCCAATACAGAGATTTTTCTTTAGAAAAAGACAGTCTATGCCTTCGTGCGTATTAGTAAACTACTGCAACTCAAAATCATGGAATCACAGAACGCTTGAAGTTGAAAAAGACCTCCAAGAACATAAAGTTCAACCTTTAAACTAGCTCTGCCAAACCTACCACTAGACCACATCCCTAAGCACCACATCTTTTGAATACCTCCAGGGATGGTGACTCAACTACTTCCCAAGGCAGCCTGTTCCAGTGCCTCACAACCCTTTCAGTGAAGAAGTTTTTCCTAACATCCAACCTAAAAGTCCCCTGGTGCAACTTGAAGCCATTTCCTCCTAAAATGTCTGACAGTGATGTACTGGAAGATTAACAGAATCAGCTTCTGACTTCAGATGCACTTCAGATGCCAGGAGAAAGTCTATAAAACCCATGGAGGTACAGCAGTGAACGACAAGTCAAAAGAAAAAAAAAAAAAAAATCTTGTCAGGCTTTAAATGTACCCTTCAGGCTTATGTAAAAGAAAACAAAACCAAGAAAGAAAAGTGATTTGATTTGACTAAGTGCCATGCATTTCAAAAATTACAGGGTATTTACTTTAACTGTTGGCGAGGTATAATTTAACACAGCTGAAGAACAGCATTATGTACACAATTCAGCCAACCTGAGGTATCTTCCACAGCAGGTTTTCATCAAACATCGTTGGAAGGACGACTTAGCCTAGAATGGATAGTTTAGAGAATAAGGAGAAAAAAAAAAAAAAAAAAAAGAAAAAAGGAAAAAACAAGACTATTACCTTCACTAGCAAGTTTCTCCATCTCTGAAAAAGAGATTTATGAAAAGTTTATGTGAGTGCAGACATGAGGCAGTAGCTCTGTCAAATCTCAGAGAGCCGGTCTGACTGACAGGTGTACAGCTTCACAAATGCATCCTGACAGTTACACGCACTGCAGCACAAGGAATCTTTTTTTTTTTAAGCAAAGTTTGCAAAAACCTGAAATGTGACATTTACAAGATCTCTGAGCAAAAAAACCTCTCCGGGACGAATTCATTCTGTATTACCTTTCATTTTATCTTGTTTCCCCTGAAATATATTGTCCCAGATTCTTATTCTGATGTCTTCTATCTTGATGCAGACCCTAAAGCCTAGAATCTACATTGTCACTTTGAGTCTGCCAGGAGCTTTCAAAGAGCATTTTTATCTTAAATATAATGTGTTTTCCGGCTTGTGAAATTGGCAATACGTCGTGCTGAATTCTTCATTCATCCCTAGTGATACCACCTCCTGTGGAAGGTTAGATCTGAATCATCTGCCTTAGCGGAAGCTTGACAGTTCATTTCAGTGGCTCCTCTTTGCCTCTGATTGCTAAGAAAGCCATGCACATTCAGGAATCTCAAGCCACCGTGCACCACTGTCAGTGCCACAGAACTCAAATAACGTGGCTCAGAATTACGTCTGTCACGGTTTAAAGCATCAAAATTGTTAAGCAATTCTCAAGTGACATCGTAATTACAGAGTGCAGCCGTAGTGATGCTATACTTAACGTAGGAAGAGCTATTCCTATAGATTTTAAAGCCCCATTTCCAGTTTCTTGTGAATTTCTCAGCATCCTCCCATTAGGGCATATGGAGCAGGCAGAAGCACACTTTTTTCTTTTTGGACATGTGCCTCCATCACCATTCTAATTTTTCCTGACTAAACCAATTCCTGCTCCTTACAGCGGTTAATATCCAATGAGCAAACACAAGAATTCATGGAAGGAAACCTTACAGATGGAGAAGTAAACAAAATGATATCTTCTTGTCCCACTATGTCCCACTTTGATGGCAAAAGCCAGGCGTGCAGTTGAAAGCACGCTCTGATAGCAGTGGGGACATTGTCAACTCGCAGGAAAAACTGAATCAGGTTTAGAGAAAATTTGGAGAATTGCATCCATAAAGAACAATTGTTACTGGCTGTCCCTACTTAGCTGCCCCCCAGTCCCAGACTGCCTAAACTTGATGAGTGATGTATGAACATGAAATGTTTGCATTTGGCTCCTCGCACCAGTCTATTTCTGACTATTTCTTTCAGGTACAAGCTCAGCCCTGCCACTCTTCCTCTCCAAGTCTAACCTGTGCCAGATGCTATCAGTCCTACCAAGATCCCAAAGTGAGATTTTTTTTAACTGCAGATTTCTGAGGCTCTGTCTGTAAGACAGACCATGCCTGGCACAGACCACGGGGGAGTGTAACACCCACAACCTGGCAGTAGACACCTTTCAAGAAGGAGCAGCAGAGGCTTGCCACTTCCCTGTTTTTAAGCTGACAGATTAGATTGCAGTTTACTGGCCAATGCAAGCCCTAAATTCTCTTGAGGGAAGACGCTCTCTGATGATCTTGTTAAAATATACCACTGTGCAGAAAATGTACTGCAGAAAAGGATGCAACACTCACTGATTCAAAGAACAGGTGATGTAAGGATTGCTGACAATACTACAGCCTCATGATGAAAGAGCTTATCTTTAAAGATGAAAACCATTAAGCTCTTATATAGTAAGAGAGAAGGAAGAGAGGAAAAAAAGGGGAAAAAACAGCCAGAAAAAGAAGCAGACAATTGCATTGAAGAGCAAGTTCTAGACTGTCAAGGAGAAGCATGTGCCAAAAGACCGGCTGAAAGTTTTGGGATATTCATTTATCTTTAGCATTTCCCTGCTGGTTAGATCTAAGCAGGTCTGGCAAGGTGAGCTAGGGAAGCTGCCTGCCCTCCCCAAACACCTGGCTTTCTCCACATCCCATGCAGCATGCCTCACATGTATTATGAAAGCCCTGCACACCCAGTAAGAGTCCAGCATTTCACTGCAATACCCAGAAAGCTCAGCTGGGTGACACCTAACATCTTTTAATTATTTTTGCTGGATTTCAATCCAACACGCTTCTCATGCCAGGCCCTGAAAACCAGGAAGACCACAGCCTGTCCGTAAGTCGTATTCACTGCTTGTTCTGTCAGGCTCCAGTCGATTTGTGGTAGCAGTCAAGAAAAAGAATGAGCAGCCTTTATATCTTCCCCTTTTTGCAGTAGCCTACAGTAGAGGAATACAGAGCACAGTTTTCTCCTTTTCTTTCTCCTGACCTTTTCATCGCATCTTATTATTCAGCAACTTCTCACAGCTCTGTAACCTTCTTCTGGGCTTTCTCAGATATTTATTAATTTACAAAATTTCCCGGTGCAGGAAATTGTCAGTTTCTACATGAAGGATAGCTTTTTTCATATAACAGCCACCTTCAGTTATTACCAGTCAATAAGCAAATAACATCCACTTAGGCATATTAAAACTCTTCCCAGGATATGAGGTCCATATTTCTCTACTAAGACCACCCTTTTAGTTGTCTAGGTTGACTGAAGAGCAGAGGGACAGGAAAACCATCTGCAGCAGGTTCTCATATAACATATCCCAGTCCTTGACTATGTAGACCAGACTTAGCTACTGAGATCAGTCCTTGGACTGCATATTACAGTGAATATGCTGAACTTTCCAAATGAATTTAGTGTTTTTATTTCAGTGATTTTCTTCTCCTCACCTGGAATTGACAGTATTTCTTCCTCGTCTCTAACCATAACAGACTTAATTCCTATAACCGAGATCCCCAAATTTCAAGGAATTAGCCTCTCTCTTCTGAACAGGAGTGAGAGAAACAGGAAGGCCTCTTTTAATAATAAATAAAGTGAAATCCTTTCATAGCTGGAAATGCAGGAAGGGAGATGCAGTGATCTTGGTAAGCAAATTCATTTCAAGACTGCCAGGTAACAGAACTCTTGCCAGAGCTCAGACATCCATACTGAAAAACCAATATAGGCTTTAAAAATACAAGTAAAGTCCTCAGATCTTTCCTTTCTTAGCAAGAAACTTAAGAATGCAAGGGGAGATCAAAAGAGGCAAGTATGCAAACCGATTATTCAGCAATTGTTAAAACAATAGTTGAAACAGTTTCTCAGAAACTGTAAAATACAGTAATTTATAAAAAACCTACCACTTGGATCAAAGTGTTAAAGCATAATTAATGTTGGAATGAATAAAAAGATTTATATTAAATAATTTTGTTTCTTTCCCACTTTCAATCATACAGCTGCAGATTGGCTTACTTCAGGGTATGGGTGGAATAAAAGCAGCAAGTACCTTTTCCATCTGCAGTGACTAATCACTGAAATGCACCAATACCAACTCTGCATTCAGTTCCTTGAAACTTGAACTAAAACTAAAATTAACATACCACCAATAATAAAGCGTATTACGGGAATCTTATTAAGGTTTAATAAAATTTTTTCCTCCTTTCTAGGTGCTTTCCACATGACATTTTTCCTTCCTCCCAAAAGGGAGAGAGGTAAAAATTTAATCTCATTGTGAATAGTCTAGGCCCATTTCAACTCTTATTACATTGCACTGCAGTAATTTATAGGTTAAACAGTTGCAGTGACAAACAGTAGGCCAGAGTTTTTCAGTATAATGATGGAAGGAGCACTATAAATCAATAACATAAAAACATTATCATCAAATAAGCTGTTCTCTTGAAAATGTAATCTCCAGTAAATTGTTCAAAAGTAGCTTGATTATAATTGGCAGACCTTCAGAACAGGTTAATTTAACATAAAGAAGTTGCAGCCAATTTGTTTCAAACACTTTACTTACTGCCAGTTTTGTTGCACATAAGTCACGGTCATAAAATAAGTACCAAATTTAGCCTGGAAATCTATGCTTCCTGTAAGTTCAGCTACTAGGATAACTTATTTATTTTTTCTTCTTAAAAGGTCATGGAGAAATTACTGATATGTGATAGGTGTGGAACTTGTATACCTGTTCACAGAGGAGGCAGTGAAAGAGTCAGAATCGGTCCTTCAGAGGGCTAATATCCACAAGGTGAGAACTGGAGATGCTCCACTGCTCATCCATGCTTATGCCTGGCATCAGTGGAGGACCCCAAGAGCAATCGAGAAAGAAGCACTGACATCTAGGTCTTCCTACATTCCCACCCCTCCCAGTAACTCTTTTCACTGGAGACAGCTGCAAAACATACCTGTCCCCCTGTAAGAGGCATCTACCATCTAACATTTATTGATTAAAATGCTGGATTTTACCTATCCTAAGACTCTCCTGAGGAATCTCATACAAGGCATACGCTCTTTCTGTTCATAAAGCATAAAACAAACACAAGAATTTGCAACAGCAGGGCATTACTGCTAACTTCAATCTCATTAATAAAAATATAATCCACACATTTTATTTCAAATAACTGCCTGAACAGCTTAAGGATTTGTCTTGAATAAAGATCAAAGTACTTACATAAACAGTACATTTTTACAACGGAGTTTTTTGTCAAACTAACAATCAAGTTATTTAGGAAATTAAGAAATTTATCAATCATTAGAAAATTATTTTTCTATCAAACACCAAGAAAGCTTGGAAATAACATGACCAGACATTCAGCCTTCAAAACTGAAACCACCACACTCGCTTTGCACATCTTTTTTTATTGTAGCAACATCATTTACTCGTTCCGTCTCGGCAACTTGCAAAAAGGTCAGCTCATTATACACTAAGGAAAGAATTTAGACCATAAATTAATGAAGTGAGTTACGTGACATTCCTGATCAACTGTGAAGTTATCCCTCACCATGAAAGTTTTGGTGAAATATTAAGTTGCAAGAGTTTTATAAGTACACCTCCAAACTGTTAACACTTAGCCTTTCAAATACATTATGAAAAGCCAGAGGAAAATAACTTGCTATGTACAGAAGTCAAAGCAGTGACAGAAAGAAACTGTTTAAAAAAAAAAGAAAAAACACACTTAATGCCCTTAATGCTCCCTGTACGTTACAGCACATCAGATACCAACTCTTTGATGATGATGTAATGAAAGGAAGTTGGTCTGGCAATATATACAAAGTCCCAGATAAAAGCTTACAGGATTAAGGGATTACATGAAGGTTATTAAAGGGGCTTGGGTAGTGGGGGGGAAACACACTTTTAAATAATGATGATCATCATCATTCTGTTTGGAAATGTTACTGATAAGTTTGTATTTAGATTGTGTTCTAGCTTCTGTAATAAATGCTCTACTTACTTTATTTTGAGCAAAAATAAACCAGTAATGTACAAGGAAATAAAACAAGTGCTTAACTTCATCTTCAAATGCACACGGAAGATTTGTTTGCAACATAAATCTGTTGCACTGGCATAGCTTCATTAAATAGACATTTCAGTTCCAAACTGGCACATTATATATTGCGTTTTTTATCCATAAGACTGTCAAGCACCGTATTTCCCGTATTTCTTCCTATAAAAAAGACATAACAGTATAATGAATAATGCTATTTATTGCTTATAAAATAAATAAGTGGCTATTATATACACGTCACCCATATACATTATGAGTAAGTTTCAAAGTTTAGCATTGACCAAGATTAAATCCACTGTGGCCTCTTACCTTCACTTATTGTTGGAAACAAATACGTGTCTTTGTTTAAGCAAACTCCCTTTAAAGAAATGGGATTTTCTCATGCATTGCAAATAATCAGGTTTCAGCACATTCAACTCCGAAATTAAGAATCTACAACTGCCATCCCAAGGGTGAAATCCTCAGTATTATTTGGCTTTACTATGATTATTTACAAACACTGGTTGTACCATACCCACTATCGTATTACTGACTGGCACTATAGTTAAACTGACTTTATTAAATATAAAATACTAACCTCAGACATTAGATTAATGGTTATTACTTTCTTCTAATGCACCTGGGTATTTTACAACTAAAACTTCCTTGAGAATTATCTGATTTCTTAAAACTGCCAAAAATGGGGGGGGGGGAAAATCAAACATTTTTAGACTCCTTGATGAAGTTTCTCAACAAAATACTGATGTTCCTTATACAGGAATCAATGAGTAAAGTAATTAGAATACTGCTCTATTTCTTTTCACATATAACAAAATACATGACATCTCCTTGGGACTTAATTGCTCTTAATAATTGAATATGAATGAAACTCTTGGTAAGGGCTGATCTGCAAGCACATATTTACTGTAGTTACCTAGAAAACAAGGTACTGCCTTTTCTGCAAACAGCAACTGCTAGAAACTTCACAGCAACACATGCATTTATGTCTGAGCATTTGGTCTGAGCTCAGTAAATGAATTTCATTTTACGTATACCAAATTATGATATGAATATGTTATGCAGCTCATTGAAAGATAAATTCAGATAGTTTTGATCCCTTTTCTAAAGCAGATTATTTTGCAAGTTCCCATGAGCAAACATTTTACCGTAAAATATTTCTTCTACACCTCTTAGTATACACATGGGGTAGAGGGGATTCATGGTTATCTTCCAATGAATATTAATGGCTGCTACTTGTATAAATCATCACCAGAAGAAAATACACAAAACTCCACACTGAGGTGCAATACATGTATTACAAATGCAAGCAAAAGCATACACATGAGTCTGCTACAAAAGCCTTGTATTGAACAGAAGTTGCACGGAGTCCCATCCATTACTGAAACCCTCATACAGAAAACATTAAAAAGGTGATAGGAAACTTCCAAGTTCATGGAACAGAACTTCTCAGTTTCCTCTTTGGTATTTCCTATGCATCAATTGTCAAAAATAAATTACAGGTTTTATGCCAATTAAAATTACCAAATACTTGTAGGTCATTAGCCCCCATTCAGCTGGTACGGAGAGACTATGAAAAAGCACATGTGAAAAGACAATGGCTGGAGCTTACAAAAACTGGAAATAAATATATATATACACATATATATACACACACACACAAGAACTACAGTAAACATTAATGGGTCCTATGAGTGGCCTGACAAAAGTCTGCAAAATCCAACTGCCCATTCTACAAGCACATGCTCCCTTGGACCTTTTCTGTGCTGAAGAGTTCCAAATTTCATTTACCCCTAGACCGTATGATTATTTTTTCCCCCCACTATGTGAATATACAAAGAGAGTCCAATGGGAAAGCTTGAAACCTGTACCTTAAAAGCCTGAAAAGCTGCTATTTGATGCAAATTTAATCTGTATCCTGAAGACTTTTCCAGTGTCTTCTTTAGATGGACAGTACTCAGTCCTTCGGGAAGTTCTGAGATGCAGCTTCTTGGACTAGTTTAATCCAACACATCATTGCAGCAGGCACACTCATAAATTACCTTTGTTGCGTTTCATACCTCTTACTTGCACTATTCACCCAACTTGCTCTAGTTATAAAGCCTCATACATATGGATAATGCTGCTTTGTATATGCTAACAATCCTGGCAGGTTTCCCCTCAATATACCATTCCAGATGTTAGTCTCGGTAATTATGTCTGACATCCCTCAGCTTTGGTAATGAAATACTGCTGCTACAATTCCTTGTTTGTGTTTCTATGGATCATCTTCTTCAGACATAAAACCTACCAAGTTGAAACAGCCACGTCAACAGGCATGGAATGAAAATCTGCTAAAATGAATATACAGCAGTAGTATGATTAGCATAAACAGGATAAATTTAGAAATACAATGTTCTATGAGAAAACTGTTATACAGTATATTTCACTCTTCCATTTAACAAAGATGCACTTTCAATACTGTATACATATGTACAACTACATGAAAGACAAAATTACTAGTGTTATCAATATCATGGAATACTGTACAGGATATAACCTCTTTCTTGTTTCAAAGAATCAAAACTGTAGTTAACACAGTGGGACTTAACAACAAGGTAGGAAAAGAAAGATGCACCCTCCAATTTCTAAACTGAGAAGTCAGGATTCAATACTTACTTTATCCATTATATCATCATGTCATCTAACCAGCATATTCAAAGTGTTTAGGCAAAAACTGTGGTTAAATAATTTGCATCCAGAAACTTTGCATTTTGCAGAAGTGATCTTTGAGGATGCAAATTCTGGGAAGTGTTTTTACACTGATATACATGTATAAGCCTATTCAAGAATCATACAACTCTGGTTGGCAAGGATTTTAAAGATCACCTGGTTCCAACACTCCTGTCATGGGCAGGGACACCTCCCACCACACCAGCCTTCCCAAAGCCCCACCCAGCCTGGCCTCGAGCACCTCCAGGGATGGGGCATCCACAGCTTCTCTGGGCAACCTGTTCCAGTGCCTCACCACCCACTGGGTGAAGAATTTCCTCCTAACCTCTAATCTAAATTTCACTTCTTTTACTTTAAGAACATCCCCCCTTGTCGTATGATTTCCTGCCCAAGCAAAAAGTTAGTCTCCGTCGTTTTTGTAAGTCCCCTTTAAGTAAGGGAAGGCCACAATGAGGTCTCCCCAGAACCTTCTCTCTTCAGTCTGAAAATCCCCAGGTCTCTCAGCCTTGCTTCATAGGAGAGATGCTCCAGCCCCTTGATCATCCTTGTGGCCCTCCTCTGGACCCGCTCTTACAGCCCCACATCCCTCTTTTGCTGGGGGTCCCAGCCCTGGACACAGCACTCCAGGTGGGGCCTCACAAGGGCAGAGCAGAGGGGCACAATCCCCTCCCTCCCCTGCTGGCCACCCTTCTGGTGATGCAGCCCAGGACGCAGTTGGCCTTTGGGGCTGCAAGCACACACTGCTGGCTCACGTCGAGCTTTTTGCCCGCCAAAATCCTCAAATCCGTCCCTGCAGGGCTGCTCCCAGTGAGGTCTCCCAGTCTGTGCTCATGCCTGGGATTGCCCCAGCCCAGGTGCAGCACCTTGCAATAAGTACAACAAAGAAATGATCGTATCATACTGCTCTCTTGGGATATTTCAATTATCACAATAAATGTCAACACTAACCATACAAATAATTAAATCAGTACACAGCTACTCCTGCCAGATGAAAATTCAGATGTTAGTAGTTCTGTCAATGATATATGGGACACATAGAAAGGAATTCAAGCAGCAGATGACTTTGTATCACATTTCTTATAGTTTTAAGCATTGACAGGTGTGATTATTCCTGTCAACATTTATTTACTTCAGATAAGTTCTCCAAATAAAGTTGATTTCTTAGTGATAATAGCTTTCCCATTAATTACACAAAAATATTAGTTAGATTAATTGTGACTACCTAACAACATTAACGCCCATCACTAAGAAGTAACTTTCAGAAGCTACCCATCAGCACAATCCACTTGGAAAAAAAAGTGTAAGTCATTTTAACTACTTACTTCTGAGGGACTACAATGAAACCAGAGTCACTTAGACCAGCAGGAACTTGAGTGACTGCAAATCTTTTTAACTGAAAGCCAGGAAGCCCCTCCTATTTAGTGTAATATGCTACTCCATTTTCAGCACAAAACAAATGCTTCAGCACATGCAAAAATGAGAGAACCTCCCCACAGGCTACTTAAAGTATGTGAAATAGGCAGTTTCCAAGATAGTGTTATGGCTGCTCACAAAAGACTTACTCTGCAACTTAATGCTGTAAATAAGAATCATTTATAAAAAAACATGCATTTTCAACAATGATTGATAGAAAAAGATATTCCACCTCTGAATATTTTATCTATGTAAACATGAGCAAATGCTTTGAACTGAAGTATTTGGACACACACAGCTGCCCATCCCCATGGCAAAAAAAATAAACCAGAGAATCTTGTGAAGCATGGGATATGCTTTTGTGAACTCAAGGTCATCCAAAACAGTTAATGGCTTTCAACTTCTCTCAGTAGCTGAAGGTATCTAAGTCAGCAAAAGTTTGTCTATCTACAAAACTCAGTTAATGATCAAATAAGAAAATCAGTGCTAACTGGCAACCCATGGCAAAATTTTAAGACTATAGTTTACTAATGAAGCTATAGTAATGCTTTCTAAGAAATAAGGATGTGTAAATTTAAAAAGGGATTCACTTAATACAAAAATAGCTGTAATATCTCAGAAGAATGAACAAGGGCACCAAATAAGAGAAAGGCGAAGAAAAGTTGGAGGATGATTATCTGTAATTCTGAACATCTCGGTTTGCTAATCACATGGCTTCCGTTAACAAGAGCCACAGCACTTAAGTGAAAGAAGCGATTCAGTGCCAATGCTGTAATTCATAACAAGGTATGTGAAATGTCCTGAAGATAAGGTGATTTTTATTTAACCTAGATTGTGCTAATAACTTGGCAGGTTATTTTTCTTCCTCCTAAGATGAAAGGATGTAAAAGAAAAGGATCAAGAAAAGATCAAGAAACTTGGAAGAGAATCGTTTCAACAAAATATGAAGTGCATTTGGAAGGGGAGAAGTTAAAAGACATGTATCAAATGCTTCTGATGATTCAGCAAGATAAAGTAGGTAGGTGTTACACAACTGTAGGCAGTGTAGATTTTAAATTACCATTGCTATATCTGACTCTAAACAGAGTTGTCAAGCTCAGAGATACAAAATAATGCTGCATATTTAAGTCAGAATTTTAATTGCACAGATTCATTAAGTTTCCTTTGTTTTCTTATAGGTAAGTGTGGCTGAAGCCTAGAACCAGCCTGACACAGGGGACTACAGCCTGTCTGAATGTACAAAGGGAGTCAGCCCTGTACACACAAGGCAAAAACTGAAGTCCAGCACTGGTAAGGCATTTCAAAGTCTCAGATGAATGATTCCAACACCTGAATCAAAGCTGACATGTTGGTAAATGAAATTTGAAGTCAACCTTTTTCCTTTTGTCAGTGCTAATCCTCAAAACCCATCTTCAAAGATCATCCAGTCCAACTTCCTGACCTCTTCAGCGCTAACCAAAAGTTAAAGCACTTCACTGAGGGCAGTGTCCAAGTGCTTCTTAAACACTGACGGGCATGGGGCACAAATCTTGTGGACGCCCCATCCCTGGAGGTGTTCAAAACCAGGCTGGATGAGGCCCTGAGCAACCTGGTAGTGGGTGGCACCTAGTTGGAAATAGAATGGGTTGGAAATGACCCTAAAGATCACCTATGTGATCAACCACTTCACTAGGAAGCCAGTTTCAGTGTTTCACTACCATCACAGTAAAGAAATTTTTCTTTATGTCCAGTGCAGCTTTATGCTGTTCTCATGTGTCCTACCATTGGTGACCAGGGAGAAGAGACTGGCACCTTCCTCTTCCCTTCACCTGCTCAGGAAGTAATAGAAAAGAGCCAGAGGAAGAGAGATGGGTAAAGACTACATTCTGTGGAAAAAAATAGAATATGTTATGTAAATTTTATAATGTAGGGTGGATAAGGCCATTTTAAATAGCTCCACAGTTGTGTTTTTTTTTTTTTTTTTTTTTTTTTTGTCTTCACTGAGAGAACCACTTCCAGTTGAAGAACTAGGCCTGTCTGTCCTTCAGGTAGAGCCCTCCACATTACTAACACAGGCCCAAGTTCAAAACATGCTTACTTAGGATCTGAAGAGCCTCATTACTTTAACAGGGTTGCCCACATAGCAATATGCTTGTGCTAGAGTACTTTGCTTAATTGGGATCTAAAGGCTGAAGTAATGAGAGAGGGAAAAAAAACACACCATATTCCCTGAAAATAAATTGAATGGGGTGAGTCACCAATTTCTATGGCCAGAAGTTTTTATTAAAAAACTTTTAATCTGCAATTCCTTTCAAATTGCTTAACACTAGAGCTTAAACATCTCTCCAGAGAGAAGCCAATACTCATCATCCCGAAATCCATCAGAATGAAACAGGTAGCTGAAGCCATACATGGAAACATTTCAGAAAACAGATTTTTCACAGGAGCGAGGCAGAACATTACGAACTCAGAGACAGACGAGTTTTGTTTGTTCTCATACAATATTCAGTAAGACTATGCTTCCACCTGCTCTTTGGTAAAAATATTTTGAATTTTCTAAGATATAAGCCATACCAATCTTCTATTGCCAGGTATAACAATAGTAACTAGTTTGGTAAGAGCCTTGAGTAAGCTGGTATTAAAAGTTTATGAAAGAAATATTCATGAATTCTTCAAAAAACTCATTACTGGCCTTTTACCTTTTGAACTGTGTAGGAAGTTATGCACAAAACAAAGCTGCAGCTTTCTCCCTCCCAGCCTATAGAGCACAAGTCAGACATTCTTTAACAAGGCAGATTCCTATTTGTGGTACTTAATGCCAAGGCTAAGCTAGCTGCCTCCAGACAATAATAACTATTTTTATTACTTGGTTTCTGACATAAGAGGATTCTGTCATTAAAGTGTTCCCTTATGTGGTGCTTATTCCTGCTGTAGCATGCTGGCTAAGACTGGGGAAGATTGGAATAGATAACTTCCATTTGTTTTCATAAGCACCCCTATTTAACTTCCAAGACTGTATTGGCTTCATTGTCCAAGAGATTCAGATGATGCTGATTAAATTGTACAATTTCTAGATTAAGTTTTAACACATTTTAAAATGCAGCATTAATTTATGATGCACTTTCTAGCAAACTGTGGTACACAGATACCCTCTGTAAACAATGAAAACTCTGTTTAAATTCTAAGTAGAAAAAACAGTACTTTGGATAAAGGTCCTGTACTTACTCTTGGTGATGTGTGATATAAAGAATTATTAGGAGAATTGATGAAAGTGTCTTTATTTCGGCCTGTGAAAATATCTTGACAGAGTCACTGCTTGAACATGGTTCTGTGCTCGCATCATCATGTGGTTTTGTGCACATTTTCCAAAGGAGACTTTGATCTTATTTTTACCCTGACAACGCTGTGCCCATGGAAAATCAACCCTGCTACAATGTACTTGCACTGCGTTTTAAGGAACAACTCTGGTTTACTGCAGGGAGCCTCACGTTATTTCCCCTGCCAGTCAGCATGCAGAACGTGATCAATACCAACCCTCGCAGACCTGAAGAGGAATGGGCACATGGCATCAGCACCCCACTGAGACCACACCTACACCTACGGACAAAGGTGCTCATATCCTGTAACAACGCAGTCTCCTGCAGCACTGACTGCAAGCGAGAGTCAGATACAAATATCCAGCCATGAACAACCAAAGAAAGCTCTTCAATTGCCCCCAGTCTCAGGCTGGAAGCCTACAACCAAAGAAAAGCATCGAGCTGGGGCAGAGAAGAGGTCTCACCACTCCAGGACAGGAGGCAGCAGGCACAGGCTCTGAGCCCCAGGCCACCCTTGTGTGCTGTGCAGGGGGCCGAGCACTGGCACAGGCTGCCCAGAGAGGCTGTGGGGTCTCCTCATGGAGACCTTCAGAAGCCACCTGGCCGTGGTGCTGGGCACCCTGCTCTGGATAACCCATTGTAGACCTGATCAGTTGTTCTACCCTGACTGCTAAGAAATGCATGTAGTATTGTATATTACCCCGGTCAGATGAAATTCAGCTACTGTAGGAAGAAATTCAACTTTTCGAACATTTTCTGAAGCAGTCAAGACTACTGTGAATTCCTGTGTCATTTATCATCTTTAACTTCTGGCATGTTTTGAGGCATCACATCAATTTTAGGACCTAACAGAGATTCATGCATAAATGAAGCACCTGATGAAACAAGACTGCAAACAACTGATGAGTACGATCTGATGACCTTACAGCATATTTATTGTATACTTCTGTGGCAACGTGGGAAAAGTCAAGGAAATCACAGTATTTTTGTCTTTTAATAATATGGTACCTCTTATTAGAAGTTTCAACTGCAAGTAAGATCTATTTATTTTTCCCAGTAAACAGGTTTCCTTTCTATTTGAATATCTCCTAATGTGGAATAGAAACTTTAAGTCTGACCACTGTAATTAATTTTATGCTACACAGCATTATCTTTTATATTCTAACATCTAATAGCTGGCCTGGGTCATCCCAAGCATAATCAGCCCAACTTATTTCCTGTTTGTTCACAAGAGTACTAATTTAACAATGTGTTCTACAGAAAACTATATTTTCTGGTAAAAAAATGCACTTAATTTTTGCACTAGTTATTCTTCCTAAAGTAAATATTGCAACCTGTTTTGCAAGCTGTTACACTCCTGCTTGAATTATATTGTATCTTTCAGCTTTCTGTAGCTGTCATTAACTTTGGCCTCCTCTTTATCTTCAATCTGAAGTTAATTCCCTGGCCAGCATGTTGCTTGCTGCTTTGAGGGATTAAATATAAGGGTTTATGAAGAAAAGCAGCTTTTCATACAATGCTATTACACCATGATAGCTTTCATGGAAATTGTTGACTTTTGAGAAATCCATGTTAGACACACATGTTGTTCATTTACAAAGAAATATCATATTGCAAAATAATAAAAAAAAGATTATTGTAAAGCATTCAGTAAATATATATGCAATCCTGTTACAAGAAGCGGACAGTAACATAGCCATATTCCCAGCACAGCACACAGATGTACATTGGGAAATGCTGTTTGTTATTTATATATAATTTAAAACTATTCTTCTAAAATATATCCCAAATACCACCTGAATTTTTACTTCTGAAGTAAATCCTCTTTAGAGAATGATAAAGCAACAAAAGTGTTAGAGTTAGCAATCTATGTAGCTAGTGTACTAGCCTTTCATTTTATCTTGCTTCAGCTGCTGATGAAGTAAGGCATTCATCTATAGACCAATTTAGAAATTTAGGACAGTAATTAAATGGTTTATGCTAACGATAATATAAAATGCCTGCACTGATGTCTAAGATCTGGCTGACCAACAGGTGCAATAACAGAGGAGAAATGCTGTGTGTTTGTGGACCAGATGTCTTTCATAACAGAAACTCACAGCTAATTCCTTAGTGGTAAAAATACATATTAATAATTTTATTTTAAAAAAAAAAAAAAAGAGCAAATTCAGATGGCCCTGCTGATCTATCTAAGCAAACAGTAGAGTATCTCAGGCTTTTCAATTACAAACAAGTGGAAACACATATGAAATTTAAAGTACATGTGGGATACTAGCCAGACTTAACCTTGACCATGTCATCGGCCTGCAAGAAATAACAGCAGTATCACTTTTACTTCCTTTCCCAATGAGCTTTTTATCCCTTTGAGTGGAGAATGGTGTAGGAGGCTGCAAGAGACAACTATGCTAACAATTCAGCTACAGAAAAAGTCTGCACGGTTGAGGGAATTTTCTATAGCATTAAGCGAGAGCCTGAACAACATCCTATCACTCCTGGATTTTATGTGTGAGCCTGAACAACATCCTATCACTCCTGGATTTTATGTGTTTAAAGCCCCAGATTCTGCACCACGCAAAAAATAAGAAAACTGCAAAAGGCACAGCTTGGTCAATGTGCCAGAAAGCCTGTCTCAGTAGAAAGAACACATTGCAATGTGATTTCATTTCACTGAAAATCAGGCAAAATCTATGCAAAAAGCAATGTACCTATCTCAGTACCTTCCACAACTGATGCTCCTTCCAATCATTCTCTTGCCTGACATGCACTGAACCGCTAACACGGAGAATATTTCTAACTTCAGTTAATTTGCACTGGATTATAGCTGGGTGACTTAAGTTAAAAAATATTATTAATATTACAGCTGTAACAGATGGAATAAGCACGGATAAGCATAATCTTTTCATTGTTTTATGGAACTGCAATCCACCAGCAAGTGTACAAATCCGCATGATATCCTTGAGTGCTGGATTTAAAGTCGGGTCTCAGAGAGAAGTGAAAGACATACAAGATCTTAAGCATACAGGGACTCCTTAGTTGACTAAACACATAAGCAAGCTTCTGCAACTTATTGGCAGGGATAAAGCACATTTTTATTTCAGTGCAATCAACATAATTTCTCACTTATTCCTGATTTTCCAGACAGCATGGAGAACGCGCACACAAGAGCATGTGCTGACTGGGGACTCGGGAACCAGCTGCTCTGTACAGCCCATTGCACGATGCTTCCTCCATGTCCCCAGGGAAAACCAGAGATGAAAACTTTGCTGGTATAGCTCTGCCAGCCCTGATGACTCACACTCATTCAGCAAGGGAAATAAACTGTTCGCAAAAGCATTTTAGTTCCAGTGTACATACACTGGATTTTAGCACTTGGGCAGTGAAAAATAATGCACAGACTATACAATGTGTATGCAGTATCAGGTAGTCACACTTTAAAACAGGTGAATACCCATATCTCACTTTTCTAGATGACACCAGTATCCTTGGGAACTTTGAGTTTAGTCCTTTAGTCAGTGGCTTCAGATCTGAAAAAAACAACAGTACAAGGAGCTCTCCAGAAAGTGCTCAGGAGAACTGGTACATTAAGAGCTGTGAAAGATCCCAAGATCAGACAGAATGAACAGTCGGTGGCCTTCTGGCAAGACATGAAGTATCAACCCCTTCCTGTTCAATACAAAAACTCCCTTTCCCCTAATCACTGACAATGACAAGAACTTTCCAAATAGCTCATGCTCACCTTCCATTTCTAAATATGCTGACTATAACACCACAAAATTAATGATACACTCAACCACAAGAGAATTTATTGGCTGAAAGCATTTTTCACCTACTCAGTATGTACAGGGCCAAGGGGAAGATGGTAAGAGGTCCATTACTTTTACATTCCTCCTTTTCCCTAAAGACTTCAGGCAATTACTTCTAAACGTGTCTTTTTAACATGCAAGTTCCATAAAACTTCTTCCTGCAGACTGGTTCAACACGAGAACAGTCCCTGTATCACATATGCAAGAGACTGTGACAGCATACAATCAGTGGGACTCACCACAGATATAGCTGCCACTCAGGCACTAGACACCGCTGTATCAGTGTAACAAACTAACCAGTTTACTAATCAGTGTAGTAATAACTAACGAGGTGCTAGCTATGTGAGGTCTTTCAACTTGTTCATAGAAGGAATCTTTGGGGAAATGAATAACTTTTGCTTTATTAAGTTTAGCTTTGAACTGATAGATGAATAAAAGATAGTCGTGACTTAGTGTAAGGTTGAAGAGAGGCCAACAAAACACTTCTGGACATTGAGAGTTTGGGTCTTTGGTACGACTGGGTGAAGCAGACATGGAAGGAAAGGAGGGTGTTTTATGGAATACTATGGTCTATTAAGTTTGGCACTAATTTTACATACACTTGCCTTGATTAACATATCCTAACTCGTCAACATGGAATGCCTCCTTCTTAACACTGTGCCCATATTTCCAGAATTTCAGTTCTAAAACTAAACAGAACCATTTCAGGTAGATGCAACACCTGGTAAGGCAAAGCATTTTGTTGCGGTTTGAGAACAGATGAAGTTTCCTGCACAGTCAGACCTAAAAGCAAGCATTCAAAGCTCTTCAGAACCACCCCAGTTCCCTAAGTTCAACTTTAGAGGTTAATTTTGCTAGTGATTGAAGGCTGACATTAATCTGTAACCTATTAGATCTTGCACCTTCCCTTGCCTCTCTCAAAGAAGCTCTCAAAACTGAACTCTTCTACGCACCCTATGGAAATTCTCCTCCCCCGTGTTTTTCCTAACCATCTCCTAGAAGGGAGGAACACATATTTTAAGCACAGCTCTTCCAAGCTGAGAAAAGTCCCAAGTATTTTGAGGTAACAGGTGTCAGAAGGATTACGAAGGGGCCTGCATTCCAGCTCTACCACCTACCTCTTTCTGGCTGCTATTAAATTTCTGAAAGCTTTCTTTAAAATGCTTCCATAGTTAACACCTTGCCAAGATGGACCAAGCATAAAATGAACTTAAGCATGAAGAGTTTAATTTTCATATATCTCTTAGAAACCTACAATTCCCTTATTGGTCTGGAGGAATTAATGTTACCACTGAGACAGAGCTGTGGTATTCTCAAGGTTTCATTTTATGCACTAGCAACTTCTTCACTGATAGTATGGAAATATATCATCAGTGAACATCATGTAATAAAAAGTGGTACAAGTAAGCCCCTAACAAACAGAATTTCAAGCTCCTATCTGAAAGGTCATCCTACCAGAAGCAGTAATCATGCAGCAGTATGCTTGAAAGTTATATGGCACCTGGCCTTGAGACACCTTGATACACAGCAAACGTGGGTGTTTCTGCAATATATGGTTCTTAACTTCAAACTTAATGCGTGCACTGGGGTCTGGCTGGGATTAAGTTAATTTTCTTCATAGCAGCTCCTGTGGTGCTGTGAGTGTTTTAGCTTTGTGACTGAAATTATGCTGATAACACACCGATGTTTTAGGTTTGCACAGTGTGGAGGCCTTCTCTGCTTCTCACTTCGTCCCCTCAGTGAGCAGGCTGGGGGGTACACAGGAGGCTGCGAGGGGACACAAGCAGAGAGATAATCCAAACTGACCAAAGGTATTTCCAGCTGTGTGACATTGTGCTCAGCAGCAAAAAGGGAAAAAGGGTTTAGGGAAGTTAGCCATCTTTTGCTCAGGAGCTGGCTGGGCATCGGGGAAAGTGATGAGTGATTGCCTTTTCATCACTTGTTTTGTTTCTCTCTTCCTCCACCTCCCTTTCAGTTAATAAACTATTTTTATCTTGACTCACAAGTGTTCTTGCTTTCTATGAGGGCAAGCAGCTGTCTGGTGTTTAGCTATTACCAGGATTAACCCACACCACCATGGGAGGAACGTGGTCAGGTATCCATCTCTGAGCAACTCAGCCATCCTTTCTAGAACCCTTGGGATTTCAGCCCCATTTACTGTAAATCCTGCTGTTCCCTGAATGAACTTACAAGAAGCCAAGGATACGAAGTGATTAATGACAGAACAAACACAAAAAGTCTTGTAAAGATGGAGAAATGCACCACAGCCAGATTCATTCTCATCAGAAACATAAAGCTACGCACAACATTGCACCTTTCAATCCCTTGAAACATCAGATACAACACTGCTTCACATCTCATTTCTCTTAGGACAAGCACTTCTTATCAGTTTCTTTTCTACCCTGCAGAGTGCCCCGCAGCTTCCATCTGAAGGGGACTGGTCCAGTCTCACAGCATGCATTTTCATCTCTGAATTACACCAAGTTTAAGAATTTAGCTAAGCTGTAAGATTTGAACATCCTGGCAGGTCACAGGATGTCAAATAGCTAAAAGGATAGAATAAGGTTGGCAGCATTGACCACAGCACAGAATTGAGTAAGAGATGTACATGGTTATTTACTGGGGGAGGAGGGCACTAACAGAAGAGAAATGGGCAGATTGGACACAAGGTTCAACGCCAAATCTAATGACACATCCCTGGTCACTTCCATTAACCATGCCGTATTCGGACAGCACTGGGCTCTTTGAGCAATATCCAAACATTGGCTCAGCTTGTATGCAAAATCCAAAATTGATTTACTTAACTATGATTTTAAGCTCAGTATGAAGCAATTGAAACTTACAATACAGGTATAGAATTGGAGAGTAAGCAAACCCTTTACAGAAAGCGTCAAAAGCATGGGAGTCTGCAGTATAATCTATGGAGTTTCACACAAGTAGCAGGTGAATGATTATCTAATTAAGTTTGCCTTGTAAGCATGTCAAAAGAAGCTCTAAGCATCTGCTCCTCACAATAAAGAGATGAAAAAATTACAAATAATTTAAATTGAGTGTATACCAAAATCTGCCTTCATAACATTGACTAGCTGCTGTTGCATCTTGTGGCTGTCTAAAATATTTCTGTCACAATTCCTACCAGTTGACAACTAACTACACCTGCAAGACTGAAATAAGCCAGAACAGTTAATGGCACTATAGAGACAGGTAAAAGCCCTCAATGGCTTGAAATAGTAGTTTAAAAATAATGCATTAGTTCCACATCCTAAAGAAAATAAATGCGTTCTAAGTAACTGCAAACTCGCATCACCTCACCCTGTAAATTTTTGGACACCATCAAGTCCAGGTTGTACTCTTCAAATCTTAGAAAGTGTTTGTCATCAGGAATCACCTTTTTGTACATGAATATTCTGTTCTCCTAATTAGGAGAAAAACAATGGAAAGCTTGACGTTTCTCTCTCAAAGGTGGCTTAAGCATAATGGAAAAAACAACAACAAACAGCCAAGATGAGGGAAAACAGTGCAGGATAGTGGAAGCCTTTAAAAACAGAGGAAAGAATTAACTCTGAACTTGCAGTCCAATACCGTGACCATAGGAAGCACATTCTCCCAAAAGGAAAAATCCCACCCTCTGCAGATCCTATCCAGTGGCTGAAAGAATTTCACTAAGTAGCAAACTGAAGTCATCTGAGAGAATGAGACAAATCCACTTCACAACACAGCTTTATGTTATCAATATTGGACATCTACTAAAATTAAATAGATCAAAATAATCTTGTGAGTATAGATGTTCCAGTTGAAGTCTTCGTGGAAAAATAAGGCAGCAGGAAAACAAACATGATATAGCAGGCCAGATAAACCTGCTCTTAGCCCTGGTATGAAATACGCAATAGAAGTGCCTTTCATACAACAGAAAGGCAAAGGTACCTGTAAAGGACAATGAACCAGCTTACACAGCGCAGAAAAATGTCAGCAATGAAGACCGGGCACTGACTGAACCTGAAGTGGTTTCACACTGAACGCATCAGGTTTCATTCAATGCCCATCTAAAATAGTAACTGTGGGTTGAAGGAAGCAGGAGAAGATGCCGTGGCTGCTCCATAAATGCTCATTGCCAAGAGCACGCAAGCAGTAACTGGCCCACCTTGCAAGGGGTACAGAAGTGGCTCGTGCCACATTGACTGGTCCACTTCACGCTCCTCACTCTGAGACAACACGGAAACTGAAGCTTGAACAGGACGCTGCCGTTGCTCAACAAGAGGATTTCCACACCATAAAATTCAGAATGTCAGATAAGCACTACATTTGCAGCTGAAATTCAAATTAGTAATATTATTTTGTAAAAAAAAAAAAAAAAAAAAAAAAAAAAAAAATCCTCAGATGGTCTAGTTACCTGAGAGATCACATGTTCTCCTCAGTCCAGGATCCTCTCAGATAACAGATGCATTCTAGGGGCAATTACCCTACCCTTAGACAGGAGAGAATTCACGAGAAAATTTACTGTAAAAGCCTATTAATATTGGTACTTTCCCCCCTCCATTTCCATTCCTAGTATTAGAGTTTCTTCTTACAGCCTCTCAGATCTTACATAAGGTCCAATCCCAAATTCCTGCTCCATCTCACCTCAGCTTCAGTCTATAGGCTGAAATCCTTAAATGTATCGTATTTGCAGACAACTTTCTTTCATTAAAACTAAACACAAACAAAGAAACTATTATGTATTTCCTCATTCACAGGATAGAAGAAGCCCAGAGCACTGAATAAACACCTTTAGAAAAATAATGTGAGAATACATTTGCAATCAATCAAATTCGGTTCCAGGAAAAAAAGTTTCCTACTGAAACTGAATTTTCAATTAGCTCAGTTTGGACAGAAGTAAATCATGAATTTGTTAGATAAAGGCAAAGTGGGTCAATCTGAATCTCAGCTGCTCATGAAGCAAAGGATGGCTTAGCACTATATGTCAGGATCATAACTGGTTTCAAGTTTGTCAACCACAGTTTCTCTGACAAGGGCTGGTAAGAAGTCAGCTATTACTCTTTTACCCCAAGGCTGAGAACAGAAGAAAATTATTGAAAGAGCATTTAACTGACCTTATACTAACTCAGTCCACTTTAAAGTGATAAATGACCTGTTCTATGGAGCTCTACTGTAAAAAAAAAAAAAAAAAAAAAAAAACTCTAAATAGCACAGCTGACCAGTAACACTAAAAGCTTTTGCTGTTTTGACCTACGCTGTTACTGTAAAGATCCATGAAAAGGCAGGGGTGTGTGGGGAATTTTGTCCTGATGGCAAAGAAGAGTTGTGGATTGAAATGAGACTTTCAGTCAAGACATTAGGAAATCCACTTTTTCATGTTACTGCAAGCAATAAACATAGTTATTGCGTATTTAAGCTTGACTACTGTCCAGAAGTTTTCCTCAAACCATGTGAGGAACACGTATGGAAATAGATTAGCTATATTTTTTCCTGGTATACGACTGCTCAGAGTTTTTCAATTTAATTAAAGTTGTTGTTAATTTTTTGTCAGTTCCTATTGACTCCACTCCAGAAGTCATCAGCACTTTTTAAGAACTTTTTTTTTTTCCTCTTTTTGCAGCAATTCATTCACACCATTATCATCACAGAAGATGCACAACTAGGTCATCATTTATGCTTATACCCTTGTAAGGACCCACTCCTGTTTGTGAAAAATGAATGTCTCCTACTGATCTGAGTCCACTGAGATTATACTAGCTTCAGAACGTTAGAAAGCTAAGGATAAAGGATGTATTTATATACTTATACTATAAATATATATATTTTATTCATATATATATATATTCAAATATTGTTTTCTTTAACAAATGAGTTATAGCAGTAAGGAGTGCCAGCTACAATTTCACAGAAGTTCTAAACTTCCTGTAGAAGTTATGAAAATAAAGGACCGGTCATCCCTAAGAAAATAAGTTCATGAAGTTGACATATTTATTACAAAACATACAAAATAATCTCCCATCATTCCTATTTACACAAAGCCTATGTATAGTTATCAACCTATGAACAGAAACTTAGGGTCGGACTACAAAAAATACAATCAAATGTAAACATAACGTATATTAAGGAGAATTATTGACATCTGAGACATTTATTTCACAGGAACACAGCAGGTGATTCTTCAAGAGACACTGGAGGATTTTTTCTCCAAATCAAAAAAAATGTAAATATGCACTCATCCACCTAAAAAAAAAAATTAAAAAGTGTTTTCACTCAAGAACATATTCCTATGTATTCCTACGTGCAAAAGAGAAGTAATCAGGAAGTTATGGTGGGTGGTAAGTTACTCTAACAACACTGGGCTGGACTAAAAGTGTCGAAGTGAATAATTGATCAGCTGTGACACTGCGTTAGCTTGGACCGTGCAGCTGAAGAGAGAGGAAGATCCCTAAGGACCAAAGTGCACATCTCTGTAATGGGAGCAGCTGTAATAAATCTAAGTTGACAAGTATTCAGAGACTGAAGCAATGTTCCATCAAATATTTTTAAAGTCAGTTCCACACAAGTCAGCCCAGCTTCGCCTGGAGATTTATCAGACATTTAGCTGGTGCACATGTGATCACTCGTTAAAGTGAAGAGGAAAGCAAAAGAAGTAGACAAATGAGAGATACCAGACCAAGGCACAATAAGATTTTAATGCCTAAGGAGGAACCTTCACATTTCATTAAAGTTTAGAAACAATTTAAAAATCACTTCTCATACCTTGCATTTTTAAAATAACTCTTGTTTTTCCCTAAAAAAAAGAAAAAACTTTTAGGAAGAAAATAATTTGGAAAAGAAAGAAAATTTTTCTGAATTATTTTCTTTCTTTTCCAAAATCTGTGTGTACGTTCCAAAGTTGTTTTTTTTTTTAAAGCTGCACATTTAAGTTCTTTTTTTTTTTTTTCCTCCCCTAACACACTTGTGTATCTTCAGCTTCTGAAGTCTTACAGAGAAATTTTTTCTCCTTATAAAATTCTGCTGGGAAACCTGACCAACTCAACAACGGACACAAAACCTTTGATTAAAATGAACTTTAGAAAACAGTACTAGGAAAATAGATACCATTCTTTTAAGAGTAATGGATTTACTGATGTCCTTCAGAGCTTAAGCGAAAGAATAGGGCAAGTCATGAAGTCACTGCTCACAGAACACTATCCTCAACAGCAGACCAAGCCTGTTTAATACTGAGAATTCTTCAAAAAACATACGAAAAGAGACAATGTGACAAACCATGTTGTCTGCAAAAACCTTAATGTTTGACAACAAATATTATAATATATATATATAAAATAATACTATATTGATATACTATATAAAGTACCTGACTACATATGCCAGGTTGCCCACTTCCATCTACACTGACAGGAGAGAAGTGAACCGAGGAGCTGCCTTCTTGCACATGCTGCAACTTCAAGGAGTTCGAGCAGGGTCACCGTTAGCAAAACTCAACTAAAATCAAGCCTTTCCCAAAAATCTAAATGTATGGAAAATGATAAAGCAGTGAGTGGAAGGAGGAGACAGGGCAGGGTGTGGAGCCATGAAAGGATGTAAAAACAGCTAAAGGTTGTGAAATAAGAAGAGAAGCTTGTGGTTTCACATAAGTGGCATTTCAAGATGCCATGGAAAGTTTTCCAGGGTACTCGGGACTGGAGCAGCCCATCTGCCCCCTGAGCGTCTCAGGATGCAGGGGGTCCAACACGGGATCCAACATTTTGAAGGCTCTACAGGAAGTCTCTGAATCTCACCACCAACAAGAAATTCTGCTCGTCTTCTATTACTTTACATTTTTATAGACCAATATGATGACAGTCATCTACTGACAATTAGGTTTGTGGAGTGAACGGAGATGGATAAACTGTCAGGCAACCTGACACAACGCCGTTTGACTCGTCAGAGAATGGAAGCTGGCACCAACCTGCCCACGTGAATGAGAGCTGACAGGACAGGGCGAGATGCACCGTAAGGGGCTGCCGAGGCCCCTGAAAGCCAGCACAGCAGCTGATAATTGATGAGATGAAGATGTAAGAGCCAGACGCAGTCGTAGATCCCCACTGATGTTATCATCAGGGCAGCACAGGGAGCTGCCAGTTCAGGTGACACAACTTGCAGTGGCAGCCCTCCTGATTTATTTTTGTGCCTTCCCAAGTTCCTAAAAGACAATTTCCTTCCAATTCCAGTGCCAGCAGGGTCAGGGATAGACCAAGAAGGGGGAAGAGTGACCATTTTTTTTCTGCTTTACAGGCACCCAACACATGAATGAAACCAACGATGGCACTGACAGGGACACTGGGCACCTGCAGTGCTATATCTGAAGAGGGATTCCAGGGGCCCGATAAATACTAATGTATTTATACACTGCCAAAATACCAATGCGACTACTCACTGATCTTCAGCTCTCTGAAAGTCAGCATTCATAGTAAGTTTGCACTCCCTCTAAAACAAAAAGGGGACGGCCACTCCTCAAGGTAATTCATCCCATGCTATCAGAGCCAAGGCAAGTGAGATGAAGTGAAAGATGTCTTGCAAGGAGTCTCTTGCCACCGACAACTGGATAAGCCTAAATACCTGGGCTACACAAGATGTCTGACCTTAAGACACGTGAAGTCAGAAGGAATGAATCAGCCCCCTATTCACAAGGCTGAACAGCAGGGCTTGTTTTTTTCTATTAACTGCAGCACCAGAGAACTTTTCATCAGCTCTGACTACAAACAGAAGAAACAGGTTCAAAAGAAGCAAAAACCAGACTCTAAAATTGACTTAAAAAATCAGTTCTAGCTCTTTCTCATACTGGAAAAAAAAAATATACTGACAACTCAAGGCTCTTGCCATTCACAGAAATGCTATAAAAATCATGGAATAGGAATAGAGTGGCCGAAATCTATTAAAAGATAAACTTGTTTCTCTGAAGCAATTTTACAAGAGCAGAGAAGCAACACAGCCATGGTGCTGGGCACCCTGCTCTGGGTGGCCCTGCTGAAGCAGGGGCTTGGAGCAGGTGGCCTCCAGGGTGTCCTGCCAGCCTCAGCCATTCTGGGTTTCACAGAATCACAGATTGGTTTGGGTTGGAAAGGAGACTAAAGAGCACCTCTTTCCAACCCCCCTGCCATGGGCAGGGACACCTCCCACCAGACCCAGGTTGCCCAAGGCCCATCCAGCCTGGCCTTGAGTACTTCCAAGGATGGGGCATCCACAGCTTCTCTGGGCAGCCTGTTCCAGTGCCTCACTGCCCTCTGAGTGAAGAATTTCTTATTATCTAACCTAAACTTACCCCTTTTTAGTTTAAAGCCATTACCCCTTGTCCTAAGTGTCTTGACTCCAGGACATCGCCTGCACTGGCCATTGCAGAGCACAAGAAGAGCTCTCATTAATTTCACTCTTGTTCTGGAGAGGTTGGAGGGCTGAGTCCTTGTCTTAAACACCAAATGCAATTAATTTTATTCGATGGGACTACTCACATTAGTAAAAAAAAAAAATAAAAATCATCTATGAAGGCTGTTTGCAGAATGAGACTCAATGCCATTTTGTTCTACTTGACATTCCATTGCATTCAGAGGGCTTTTATTTTCCACGTACTACACTCATTTTATATAGACATGGCAGCTTGGAGAGCCTCACTTTCTTCAACCTTGGCACCTCTTTGAAATCCTCCAATGCATTATCATTCACATCAGAATATGCCAAGTCTGTACCCTCCACTTAAGAAGTTGCTGTTTGAAACCACAACACAGAAGACTGAAATAATATATCTGTATTTATTTTGGTGAAGAATTTTTAACACAAAAGATTCGTGCATTTCATGGCTTTTAGGTCACAAAGGAAACGCATGCAAAGTACGCACACGTTGTGCAAGCCAGACTCAGATAACTTAGGATCAAAAACGGAATAAAAATAAAGTAAAATAATTATCTGAGTAAGCAAACATTAATAGGAAATAATTTTCTTCATTTTCACTTCTCTGAATAATTATACCTGGGGGCTATGATGAATAATTCATGAGATAGCATGCAGTTTCCATGTAGCCCTGAAAGCCTACGCATTTATAATATGATCATTCCAAATAATTCTGGGGCAAACCATGCCTGGTAAGTCACTTCTGCACAAACAGCCTTTCAGCCTTAGGATACTTTAAGTTTCTATTAACAGAGCACGGCACTCTTCCCCCCCCACCCCCCCAATAAAAAGAAGAAATTTTGGTTTATTTAAATCTCTCTCCCTCAAGTAACATTCAATAATTCATTAAAGTCTTGTAACTCCCAACTTCCTTTAAGCTTTGCGAAATATTGACTAACTACTTTATATATTGATCTTAACAGCAGTTAAATTTTTAAGGCACTCAAGACTACATTCTGGTCAAGGCAGTATCTTCTTTTTCCCCAGCAGCATGGAAATTACCCCATGCAGCCCAAACCCAAAGCACTGTGTGTGTACCACACTAGTTTTAAAAATACAACATTGTTTCAGAAACAAAAACTTGACTCATAACTCCAATGTTTCATTTTCTGACCAAAATATGGGAAACAATTACATACCATTTCTCTATTGAAAGCCCTGTTTGCCAAGAAATAGTCTTCGGTTCACATACTAAAAATAAAAAAAAAAAAAGAAAAAGGGAAGAAAAAAGACCCCTGGTTTTTCTTTTTTGGCCTACAATGAACTTTAGTCTATCTAGAACAAAAAAGCCACTAGGAGGGTCACAATAGGACTAAACGATCTTTCCTCTCAAGATCATTGGGCACATTTGTAAACATGCAGCGCTTTGTCTCACAGCAAAGAAAACCACACTTCATGACCAGAGAAGTACTGTATAAAGAGATAAACAAGAACAAAATATTTTCTGCAAAACACATTTTGGTCTTTACGCATAAATTATTCATTCACAACACTGCCATCTTTTAATAAACGTTGGGCTTTAAAGTAAAAGCTCTTTGGTTTGGTTTGTTTCTAGCATGTTTACTGTCTTCGTAGTACTTCTTTGTTTTTACTCCAGATGCAACAGAAATAACTACCACCAAAAATTATATATTCAAAATCTGTAAATTTATGCACGAATCCTTTTCTGCTTAAACTATAATCTCAAAAATATGTCTGCTGCTTTCCTCTGCACTTCAATTCCAGTCTGGATTTTACCTTTTTCCTCATATTTCAATTGATATCTTCACAGTACACTACAGTGTTCTTCAGAAATTAAGGAAAAAGAGGAAAATTAAAAATAAATTTAAAAAAATTAAAAAGCAAGGAAGGGTTCCTGACAACCCTCCAAAGCACTGACATAGCTCTATCTTCCACCCACCACATTTTGCTAATTATATCTCAATAGCTCAGCTCTCTGAAGAGGGAGAAGGCAGCAGATGACGCCGTCAGTATGCTAGGAGAAAGAGCGAGACAAGTAAGCAAGGGAACCCCTGGAGAGAGGAGAATCCAGAGCCTGCAATTACCAAAACTCAGCTCAATTAGATGTAAAGATTACATGTGCTTCAAACCCGCACTGAAGCCCTGGCATGCCTAGAACAATGATGTGTATTCTTCCTGCACAGAAAAAGGGACACAAAATTTGACATGATGGTGAACACTGCAAGGAGGAAAAAACATGATGTCTCTAGTTAAAATACCAAAAAAAAAAAAAAAAAATCAAAGTTCTCCCCTTAAAATAACCTCCTTTGCCCTAACATCCTCCATCTCCTGCTACCATTCATTTTTAATCCTTTAAAATAAATAAATAAATAAAAGAGGCCTTTAGAGGTTGGACTACTCTGACGCACTGGAGAGAGCTGTATTAACCTCCCTTTCAGGATCTTCCAGTAACGCTGAGCATCTTGCCTACCGTCATCCAGACCCGCTCCCATCCTAGTACTGCTTTAAATTACTGAGCATGTACTAAAAATATTGATGTTTATAAACAAAGTTAGCTCTGGACCTATGACAGAACTTAGTAAGCGTTACTCCTGCCAGGAAGAGGCGGTGAGCAATACCTACCCAACTTGGAAGCTGTTGATGCATCTGAGAAGTACATCCACTTCCCTTACAAAAAAGTAAAGGTCACTGGCCAGAGGACACGACTCCAGATGTCCTTTCTTGCCTTTACTGTTTGCCATTTTGCTCCGAGACTGATTACTCATACAAAAATCTCCTTCCACAAACATATGTTACATCATACCCAAGCATATGCTTAAGTTGTTTACAATGTTAAAGTACACTGGTTGATTTCATGACCAAAGCTGTAGCATCCTCTTCGTTATGAATGAAACAAATATTTAGGATTCTTAATTTAGAGACCTATTCAGGGAAGGGAAGGGGAGAAACAACACAGATACTACATACCACCTGTGATAGAAAGTAGGAAAAATTCTTAATGACTTAATTTTGGACAGGTGGAGAAGCAACAAGAGAGATGCTACTTGAATTCTGAATTGGCAGCACAAGCATCTTCATTAACCCATCCTCCCCAGGTATCTATTGCCTGTGGCACACCACAATAAAACCTCAAAATTAATAATACACATATAATAACTGGGGGAAAAAATACGGGCAGGGTATCCCTGTGTATTATCTTCAATGCATAAGAAAGAGAGATGCTGTTCTGAGTAACGATTCCCTTGATGATATACCGACTTCCTAACCCTCAAGCAGAACAGGCATGGGTGTCATGAGGAGAGATGGCAGGACCAAAACCCACCAGCTTCTGCCATATCCTAGCAAATGCCAGTACAAAAAGAGCACTAAATACAAAGACAATTCAGAGGAGTTTGGCTTAATTTTTTGTGAATGACAGTTCTCTTAAAAAACAAAAGAAAAAAAAAAGCTTTGTTTCTCTGGTACCACTTTGCAATTGCAATTTAAATGGGAAATACAGCACATGATGCCTAACATGTTCTGTGTTACAAAAGACATGGCAGCAAACTTAACTTTTTACAGAAATACCGATTTTATCACTAGTGATTAAGTAGCCATTCAAGAAATTTAAAGCAATCTCATGTTGGTTAAAAATCAGTTAGCAAGTGTACTCTAGCAGAGCAGCCTTATGATCTGGCACAGGATGAAAAAGACTTTAAAAATACCACAGTGAAGAAGTGGCAGACCTGGGAGGCGGCTGGGCTGCCACTTGCTGACCATCCACAGTTGCTGTGCTGTTTCTATAAAAAAGCATTGTGGCAGTCAGGGCCACAGAACCAGCAAACAGGTAACTCCTTCCTCTTCCCAGGCAAGACTGGTCTCCTTTGCTTACGCCAGCCCGTGCTTCCTCACTCTTTGTTCTTTGTATGCAGACTAGTTTTGCTTTCTTACCCAGATATTAATCATCTAAAGCAGTAACTTTTGTAGATTGCTGAACTCTGAAAGTTAAGCCAAAAGTAAGGCATATGTGCATCACATACTGAGAAGTATGCATGTCTGATTGGAGCACCTATGATGAAGCAAATATATTGCCACCGTTCTCACATGCATTTAAAAGGAAATGTGCTGCAAAGCAGAGCAAAGCCACCTAGAAGACAAAAAAAAATGTCTATTTTTAACTGATGTTTGTAATGAAATGAAGAAGAAAAGCTTGGGGAGGGTACATTAACCAAAAATAAAGGAGAGAACACAGAGAAGGTCTCATACATTTCTGGCATGCAGCATTTTACTGCATAAATACTAGAAACTAAACCTTATAATTTACCAGAAGAAATCTGGATTTTCAGTATGGGAATCTGGTCCTATATCATCAGATATGAAATCTATACTCTGTCATGTACACCTCCTCAGAGTACAACTGTCTGGAAAAATACAACCTGAACTAAGTAATTATCTTAATGCAATCAGAAATATTATCTGCAAAAAACTCTTGCTATGTACCCTGTATTTTAAATGGCTTATTAAAAAGGAAAGCTGGCTTATCTCGAGAGATCAGTCCCTGAAATTAATATCTTTTATGTTCTAAATAATGTATTGAAGTTAAGTAGCAGAGAAATCGGAAAAATTATTAGTAACATTATAGATCAGTATAAGAAATAACCTTTTCCCCCCCCCCTTGAAAAAATCCAACATCCTATCCTTTTTTAAACTCACGGTAAAGTTATCTGCAAATGCTCATGATGGTAGTCCTCCTTTTATATTTTTCACTGAACAGTTTTTCTGTATTAATACTAAACATGCGATAGCAGTATTCTTTCTGGGAACATGCAATGTTTCACAAAGCTTATATCCATAAAGTAAAGTTGGAGAACCAAAGCAATTACACTGATCAGCAGAGCTTCATAACCCAGTATAATGAATTTCTCAATGCAATAACAGACAATATGAGAAATTTCATATTTTCAAGAATGGTGGATTAGAGATAAATGAAAGATGCACACACTTGCAATATCTATACAATGCCTGAACTTTTCTCTGCCTTCCTGATCTCTCTCTCATAGCAGCTCAGTGCACAAGAGGATTGAATGGCATAAATACAGACCCCTGAAAAATTAAGATTTGGAGACAGTGCTGTAGTCAGTCATATAACAACTCCCCCTGCCCCCCAAAAAAACTGACTTTGTGTTGTATACAAAGGATGAAGAATCATCTTTTCCAGTAAGTAAAACACCTTTAGCACCTTTAATGAGCTGAACTTAGTATCCCATTTTCTCAAGACATGCCCATGTTACAGCCAGGAGGTTATGACAGAAGGCAACAGATACATCTCTGTCCTGCTGCTGAAGAGCAAGGCCATCATAGCTCTTCCCAATCCCTGAGTAAATGAACATGTATAGCTAAGTCCTTCAACAACCAAAATCCACAGCTGATGAGCTTTCAACTGGGGCAGGCCCCTTATTTTCAACATGGTAAAGCAATACAAAAAACCCTACAACACACACTAATACCCAGCCGGCTACATCTCATCCGCAGCCTGCAGGTGGGCAGCCTCTGCCTAAAGGATCCAGGGGAACTCGATTTGAATTTGTCTGAACTGCATAGAAAAAGTGCATTACCACTTGAAGACTCCTTTTCTTTTAATTCACCTTTATCAGTGCCATTTGTATTTTATGTCCAGTGGGTTTGAGCAGAGAGAGACTACTTCCTATTCCAAAAAGCTACCTCCCCTTTCCAGAGGAAGACTCAAAGCTCCACACCCCCTCTCACAGCAAAGGGTAGAGCACTTGGCTGCGGGTTTCTGATGAGTTTGGTATTTCCTGTTTGAAGGAAAACTTCTCCTCTTGTCCACTTAATGTGAGAGCTGGCCAACTTTCTGTCTTCTACACCTGAGACGCTCCTCCTCATGCTTTTTTTTTTTTTTTTACTGTAGTAAAAGCAGGAAAGAATTACCAAGCAATAAACTGAATACCTGCACTTTCTTGGATATCTACATTTCGTGAAAAAAATCAAACCAACAAAAAAACCCTTAATGCTGAGTGATACTTGCATAAGGTCAATGTCAATTAAATTTTAAGTGTCCCTTTCGTGGTTCAGCTAGTGAGGCTTCCTATATAATTCTGCTGGAATATACAACATATAAAATGAGTAATGGAGCTTGTATTTGTATTCTGTCGTTCTGTATTAGTGTTGTGTACAGAAAACAAGATCCAAACAGTTAGTGATGAGTGAGGTGAAGAAAAGAAATGAAAATGTCAAATGTGGGAAGAAACTGTTAAATGGCACCAAGTGCCTGGGTGAGGTGTTTGTCTACCCATGTGCTGCTTGTCTTTCTCAATCTATCACCACAAAGGACAAGAAACCTCAGGAGGGATGAATGTCCTAAGTCAGAAGGATGGAGTGGTCTGCATCCTTGACTGCCTCAGGCAATAGCATGCTTGCCCTAAACTGTCAGTTTATGGTCTTCACTGCAATCTGCCTCCTGTCAAAGTAAAATTCAGGAATTGAAATCCAATGTGACTTGCAGCCTTCAAAAAGAAAGACCATGCATGTTTTTCTTTCAAATGATGGAACAATGATTATAGGCATTTTCAGGGGGGATCACAGCATGGGCAGGGACATACATTTCCGTGTATGGGTCTGCCCCCATTTTTCACTCAAAGCAGTGATGAGAGATAAGAGAATGACTGGGAGCAGTTGGCCCAAATGACCATGAAGTAGAAATATGGGCTAGAACATGAAAGGAAGTCCTAATGGAAAAGTAAAATGGAGAGAAGCAGCACTGTCATTACTGTCACTAAGAAAGAACTTGAATAACAGAAAGAAGTCAATCAAAATAGTTAAAAAATGAGAATAGAGAGAGACAGAAATGTGCTGCAGCTCCTCCGTGGTGGTTCATAACAGGGAAAGAGATGGTAAGCAGGAGGCAAACTAGCCAGCTGTATGCTTGCCATTGCTCTCTGGGATGAGCAAGAGAACAATGCTGATTAAAAGCCCACAGGACATTTACTTCTACAGATGATGCCAACGTGAACATGTTGAATAAACTGGGATTTACCTTAGTTCTGCTTTTTTTAAAAAAAAAAAAAAAAAATGTATTTTTACTTTTATATGTGATGCTGGCTGTCTGAGGTAAAGGTAAAACAGAAGGGGTCTGCACAAGTGTTCAGTTCAGAATGGCCACTCTGCTTTTTACAGCATGAAAACTCGCTGAGAGGATTATATCCTATTCCATCAGAAAACAGCGATTTAGACTTTATTTCATTAAATCTTTCTTATACATGGGGATTTTAAAGAGTTATGTTTACATTTGCTAAGATTTTTTTATTAAATGACAGCACATTATTCATATTAAATATCCTGGGATGTTTACAACAGCAGCACAAATCAGGGAAGAAGTCATCTCTCAGCCATCTGCAGACACAAAGCCAAAGTTTAGCTCTGAGTGTGCTTTACCCAGAAACCCTAAAATTCACAACCCTTTACAGAAGTATGGACCACACTGGGGTCGTGCACTGAATATATTCAATAGAGAGAGTTATTAATTTAGCATGTAACCAGCTGAAACAACTGCATTTTGCCATTTGGCTTCTTTTCTTTCTTTTTTTCCCCTCCTGGTTTCAATCCACTTAAAATGCATAATTGATCAGACTCAGACCTGCAAAGCTTGGTTTTAGAAACAGACCAGAAAATAAAACTTGGAAAGATAGGGGGATGGACAATTTTGAGAGTGGGAGGGAAACAAGAATAGGGGAAAGGGAAATAGTAGTTCTGTTTTGGAGGTTTTAAACTGACTTCGATGCAGTTCAGAACCTACCTTTGCTTTTACTGAACTCCACAGTAACACAACCATCAAGCCCAGTGGCACCACTGGTAGACCACTGTTTAAAGCATCTGAGACCTGAACTGTACATCTACGTGACAAGGATGAGCTCTGGCCTTCACAGGAATCTTTTGGGGTTTGCATGCAACACCGTTAGGACTGGAGATGATGCTGCAGCACAGCCTACTGCTACTTGTGCAAAACGAGAGGTTTCCCCATTGTGTCACAAGTCGCCAAAGCCCAGGCAAACCACACACAAAAACACAAGAACAGAACAGAAAGAATCGGTGAAAGAGATGCTGAAAACACAGACATGAACACCCTAGCTCTGTGGATTCATATTAAAGCACCTCCGATTAAGCAGGTGCTTTAAGCAGGAATCCAGGCTAGTTGCACCCAGAGCAGTTGCAGTCAATAGGGCAGGTGCATCAGAATCAAAAGGATTTTTTGAATGACCTCCAGAATCTTAAATGGTTGCTGGCATAGGTTATACCTTGGCAAAGACACATGCTTTGAATCTGATACAGTCATTGGAAGCTAACTTTGTCTTTCTTATGAGTTTTTGCCCCAAGGCAGGCCATGTTTTCACCTCCTCCCCTACCTGGTGAGCACTGCTTCCAATGTAGTGCCTGCATATAAAGAGGAGATAAAACTGTTGGTGAAAGACCATCACACAGCATGAGGATCTGTTCTGGATTCCCCTGCTGCTGCTGTTTGGTACAAACATGGAAAGACTGTACAGTTTAATTTGTCAACATATGCATTACTAAAGAATTTGTAACCTATTTACAGGTATTAGATACATGCAAAATGCTCAAATGGAGGGTAATTCAAAGAAGGAGCTATTTACACACTGGTTTTACAGTTTACACCTAAATTCAGAAGGATCTTCTGATTAACCAAAATGGGGTTTTGTGATAAAAAAAATATTTGCTAAAAAAAGTGGAAATAAAAGTTTGCTGGATCATCTGATGTGCATCTAGCACAGCTCTGCACTCAATTTTAACATCTTCATTCACATTATAAAATGCCTTGCTCCTGAAGCAATTTCATAAGGTGCATTTTCAATCACTGCCCTGGGGAGTGGAGCTATCCCCAAAAAATCCAGGCAAACCAACTCATGCCTCTGAGAGTTGGTTTTACTATAGAAAAGGGAAGTTTACAAAGACCCAGCTCCTGCCTTCTCTCTCTGCTGACCCATCACAGGGTGTTTTTGTTTTGTTTGTTTTTACCTCTCAGCTGTTCCTCTGCCCCTCACCACCTCTTTCTAGCTCATCCGAGCACTCTGTTTTTGCACGAGCAGCTGGGGCAACATGAGCTGGATAAGCCCCACTGATAACATCCTTGGGGAGGGGTGTGTTTTCCACAGAGCAGATGACTTTTCAGGAATTCCCCAACGCTCTCTTATTAATTATTTCCACAGAAAGACTGAACGCAGTAACACGGCTAGGTTTGTCTTTAGCCCTCTGCCAGCAAAACATGGGGAAGAAGGGAGGAAAATTGAGGAGGGGAGAGGGGGAGCAAACACAGGGGAAAAAAAAAAAAAAAGGAAATAAGCAGACTGGATGACTTATGACACAATGTATCTCTTGCAGCAGGACTGATCTCCATTTTCTCTAATACGGTGGAGCTTCTTTATGGAACACTTCATATACAGCAGGAGATTATTGATTCACCATCCATCAGAGAGGTTGTTTTTTGTTTCTTTTTAAGCCTGATAGCTTTGTAGATAGAGTTCTACTGAACACATGTAATAAAATTGTTTCTTATTTAGCGGATTATTCCTAGGTGGAGAAATAGCATCCCAAATTTGAAAGTAATTCAGCTTCACCCTCATCCCATCATAACTATATATCTATCTTCATAATACGATCATCACTGACCAGCTCAGCTCAGGTAAGATGAATTTGCAAGGATCTTACGATACTAATATAATTTAATCTGGAAGAAAAAGAAAGCCCCAGAAGATACAAGTAAACAGCAAATTGCTCAGTTGTTCCTCCTAAATGCAACAGCGGCATAAAGAAGGGCTCATTTCCCAGGCAGCAAGAGAGTGATAAGTGAGAAGCAGACCCCGCAGACCCCTCCCCAGCTGCCTTAAGTGAAGCTGAGAAAGGTTCACAAATAAGCGAAAATCAGGAAATACAGCTTTTTTATTTGGCCTGGTGGAAAACAATCCTGATAGCTGTTCCACCGTACGCAGACTGTGATCATAAAAATATTCTGCAGCCTTTTTATTGAGTGTTTTGTAATTTTTTATTCATTTATTTTTGGCATTCTAACTAGTCACCTGTCCTCCAAGACTGGATACCCTCTCCCAAGCTTCAGCTCCGAGTTAAGCCAGGAGAATTATAGCCAGCTAGTGCACAAAGCAACGCCTTAATAGGTACAGAACTGGAAATCCAACCATACCAATTTTCAATTTCAATAAGCTATGGTGTTGCTTTTACCCAGCAGCTCGCATAAGTTGCTTACAGTCCTAGCTAATGAAAAGGTCACTCGGTAGCGACTTTTTCCTTTATTTTTTAATGTCACAGAAACCCCCGGGGCCATCTCCAAGAGCTCTGTAAATGCCAGACTCCGAAAGGGATGAGAACAGCTTTGGGGCTGTGGGTAGGAGCCCGACTGGAGCCCACTTGTGAGCACACACACCTTGCTGCTCCCCAAGAGAGGACAGTGTCCCCTGAGGGGCTGCAAGGTGACCACCAGCTTCCCACAGACTTCTACCTGCTGGTATAGTGTCTCATCGTTAGCTGTTTTACCAGATCAGGTGCTTCCATACTTACTTTTCCAAGAAAAATAATTTAAAAAGAAAAAAAGTCATTATTAGCAAGATGGGATCTTTCAGGTTCAAATTGGCAACCCATTAAACCTCATCATCCAAACCAAGGTGTTGCAGCAATTGTAACCGCAGTACTGAAGCACACAGATTACACTGAATCACAGAATCATAAAGGTTGGAGAAGCCCTACAAGATCACCTGGTCCAACCAATCCCCTACCACCAATGTCACCCACTAAACCATGTCCCCAGGCACCACGCCCAACCTTTCCTTGAACACCCCCAGGGATGGTGACTCCACCACCTTCCTGGGCAACCTGTCCCAGTGCCTGACTGCTCTTTATGAGAATGTCTCCTCATGTCCAACCTGAACCTCCCCGGTAAAACTTGGGGCCATTCCCTCTAGTCCTATCAGTAGTTACCTGAGAGAAGAGGCTGACCCCCAGCTCCCCACACCTTCCTTTCAGGTAGCTGTAGGGAGCAATGAAGTCTCCCCTGAGCCTCTTCTTCTCCAGACTAAACAACCCCAGTTCCCTCAGCTGCTCCTCACAGGAATTTGTGCTCCAGATCGCTCACCAGCTTCGTAGCCCTTCTCTGGACACGCTCCAGGGCCTCGATGTCCTTCTTGCAGTGAGGGGCCCAAAGCTGAACACAGCACTCGAGGTGCAGCCTCACCAGAGCAGAGTATAGGGGGGCGATCACGTCCCTGCTCCTGCTGGCCACACTGTTCCTGACACAAGCCAGGATGCCATTGGCCTTCTTGGCCATCTGGGCACACGGCTAGCTCATGTCCAGGCAAGCATCAATCAGCACCCCCAGATCCTTTTACTTGGTACAGCTTTCCAGGCACTCTGCCCAAAGCCTGCAGTGCTGCATGGGGTTGTTGTGACCAGAGTGCAGGACCCGGCACTTAACCATGTTGAACCTCATCCTACTGGCCTCTGCCCACTGACCCATCCCTCTGTCCACTGTCCAGGTCCCTCTGCAGGGCCTTCTTACCCTCTGGCAAATGGGCAGTTCCCCACAATGTGGTGTCATCTGCAGACTTACTGAGGGTGCAGTCAATTCCCTCATCCAAATCATCAATAAAGATATTAAAGAGGATGGGCCCCAACACCAACCCCTGGGGAACACCACTGGTGACCGGTCACTAAACTGATTTCACTCTATTCACCACCATTCTCTGGACCCAGCCGTCCAGACAGTTTTTTACCCAGCAAAGAGCTAATTTAGAGATCTAAAGGACAAAATTCAAAAGAAAACAGCAACCACCACATTACAGATGCTTTGAACGCAATAATAAAGATCATTTAGCTAAGAAAGATTTTTTAAAGCACATAATAAATGTAAGAAGTACTTGAGGAGAAGAAGCAGATATAATACAAAGAATAAACTACATTGGGAAAAAAAATAAGTAAAGGATAGCCTGGAGTAGAGAGGAACACAAGGGGTGAACAAAAGTTATGGACAATTATCAGATAGGGAAGTAAATAATTGAAGATAGTTTTTTTCATTTCTTGCATTGGCAGTAGATAGAAGACTTTAAACATCGCTTTGTTTTTGGTTCTTTTATCAGTTGGAAGTAATGACCAAGTTCATGAAAACAGATGGACATGTAAATATTTTAAGATCTAGTGTATTTTGCATTTTCTGCTTCCTGAAAGTAATTACTTTTCTGTGTTATTTACACACAACTAAAACCGCAGAGTTAATTGTTTAAAACATCTCTTGTCATATGGAAATATTGCAAAAGCAAACCAAATATCACATGTTGCAACTGTAAACTGTAATCAAAACATATTCTAATGCATAAATAATTGTATTTGATGAAGGTTTCTAATATTCTCAAGTAGTGATATAGGTATTAATGCTACTAAAGTGCAAGTAAAAACAGCCTCTAAAATGAGCTCCAAAAAATCTGCCTCTAATACCTGAAAGCACACACACAATTCCACCAGAATCGAGTCACTTAGAAGACAAGCAGCTGAGTACAGTTCACTAGTCATTTCCAGATGGAAAAGCCTCACTGATTAAAACAACCTTAATGCTGTATGAAAACACTGCACATCAAGGACTTCTTGCCATATCAAGGTCCCACTGACTCCACAAAACATTTAAAATTATTTACTTCTTGAAAGTACAGCTTTCATTTAAACTATAACCTGAGTATAACATAAGCACAGTACTTGTTTATACAAGTTTGCTTCCCTATTTCTTCTTTAAGAATTCATGACCCAATCAAAATAATTACCTTCAAACCTATTTTTTTAATTTCTTTAATTTACTTCGTACTTTATGGCTATTCACACAATCACAGAATTTCTAGGTTGGGAGAGACCTCAAGATCATCGAGTCTAACCTCTGACCTAACGCTAACAGTCCCCACTAAACCATATCCCTAAGCTCTACATCTAAACATATTCAAATCAGAAGGTGAGGGAAACATGCAACAGAAAAGAGTTCCAATTTCTAGCACTTAAAAATCAGATTAAACATGAACCAGGAGAAATGGCATACAATTAAAGGAAAGAAAAACTTTTAAAAGCAAAAAGCAAAGCAAAAGTTTTTCTTAAAACAGCCTGCCCAGTTCATTTGGCAATTTCTGCCAAAAAATAATTTAGATGGCAGAAGGAACGAGTTATATCATAAAATCCCGAGCTTTAAGGTTTTGTTCATTTGATAGTCTGTATTTCAGCAAGCATTCTTTCATTATTCACTGATAACTTCACATTATAAGGCATGGTTTTAAACTCAGACTTACCTAGCTCACAGAATCACAGAATTTTCTAGGTTGGAAGAGACCTCAAGATCATCGAGTCCAACCTCTGACCTAACGCTAACAGTCCCCACTAAACCATTTCCCTAAGCTCCTGCAAGACCTCACTTTCAGGATGCCATTTGGCTATTTAAGAAATGCACAGATATTCTTCATCAACCAGTCAAGGGTTAGAATGAGATTGTAGCCACTCAAATTAAGGTTGCCATCATTATCAACTTCAGCTGTACTAAGCACTTTTATTATCTAAGATCAATTATCTTGAAAGAAGAGAAAACTATGCATTAAGTAGATAAATGGCAAAATAAGGAATTTTTACCTTTTTAAAAATTTAATCTATTTTTTATTCTGCTTTCCATTCTATTATTTTTTCTTTAAAAAAGTCTAAATTTTATCTATTTTTCACATTATTGTTATTCCCCAAGGCCAATTCAGTAGAGACAAGAGTAAGCTAGCTTTCCTTGCCCAGAAGGTCTGACTCCTTTATTCTTTCTTAATCTGCCTCTCCTGCTGTCTACCTGTTGACAGGAGGTCGCTGCTAAACAATGCAATTAGCCTGTTAAGAGTCAGTATTACAGAAGCAAATTACAACAGGAAAAAAGAATCAGAAGGTAGCGTCGGCAAGTTTAAAGATTTAAAGTTTTAAATCAGTATTTCTGCAGAATGAGAAAAAACAAACTACCATACATACATCTTTATACATAACAGCAGTAACAGAGTACTCAAAAACAGGGAACCCATAAAGCTGTGCATCACAACTTGCACATTTGCACACAGCCTTACACTGACTGTATTTCTTCCTATGCACTTCTACTCAGAGAGGACAAAGAAAAAACAAAATGAAGTTGTGAAACGTCATGAAACATTTCAGACCAATGCTATAAAGGGGACCTAAAAACTACAGCTTTGCGGTTCATATGTTCAAGACACTGTATTCATTTTTCTTCCAAATGTGAACACTGAAACAAATATCCTGTCCTCTCTCTCCCAGTATTAGGCAGGTGATGCTGAAATGCAGCCCACAGTGAGAAATGACTGAACTCTGTGCAGAGCTCTGCACCCCCGTGCCAACAGGTGCATCTCACACCAGCCCTTTTCTACCTACACTGGTGACCAACAGCACTTCCATAATCCCAAAGCAAACTGGCATTTACTTACCTGAAAGCTCTCCTTTCCTCTAGGAAGATTTACGTCATGCTACTGCAAGTGCAGTAAATATGCTGCTGCAGCCAAAGCTGCAGGTACAGAGCGGATAAACACTTCACAAGGTATTTTCTGGGCATACTGCAAGACCAGGAGCACAGAAGACCTGAAACATTTTCATGACAAAATTGCAAAATTGGCTGCCCCACATCTCTGACCTCAGCAAGCAACCTCTCCTAAACTCCCTGCAATACAGCCCTGACCTGGGGCTCAGGTTTCTTCAGAGGGGGCCTAATGCTCCCAATTGACATCAGCTGGAGCTAATTTATGCCAGCTTGTAGTTCCACTGTTGCTGTCTGCCCTTTAGTCCTACGTGATCTACCTCTACCTTTCCTATCCCCACATGTGAGCCAGATGGGAGAGAAGGGCTGATCACCTTCATTTCTACTGCACTTCCACTGCTCTTTGGCAAATGTCAGTCAATCAAAAGGAGAATGCACCTATAAATCCTCATTCATCTGTATAAGGGCACGATAATCTTTCAGTTTAATATACTGTATAAGTTACAAATTAAATCAACTGCTAGAATTTTGAAGAGCTCTCATTCTTACAAGCTAGTACTTCTACACAGAAATGAAACAGATCCTTCCAAAAGCTTGCAAGGAACATAAAATCTGGTCTGTTTTAGTGTTGCTGCTGTGTTTTATAAGGACCAGGCATTTAAAAAGCATTTTGCATTAACAATAATCTATTGCATTCACAATGCATTCATAACCATGAAAAATAAAATTAAGCTGATTTCAGTATAAATTTTAGTATCAAATGTGTTATGGTTGCATTTAATATAACCACTTATGACATTTCTTGATTTTGTATGTATATAAAGCTGTGCAGAAATAAGTCCTATAGGGACTTCAAATGTGAGTGCTGGCAAGCTCTGTGTAAGTTCAGTCTGTTGGTATACATGGACGTTTTGTAAAGCTACTGTGTGGAGTTGGGTTTATGTTAACTTGGTGGAAGAGGGAATACAGGTAATCAAGTGGTTCACAAACCACAGAAATTTAAATACCATCAAAAATACACAGCTATTGCTAGAATTTATGCAAACTGCCACACCTATTTACCTGTATAGGTGTTGTTGCTTAAGGTAGGGGACAGCAAAATCATCCTTCAACTGTAGAGCATCAGCCACGTGCCATGTAGCTGCTTTAGCTGACAACTGCACCGCCACTCCTGCTAACGACACACCGCAGCCCGATGCATCGGAGGCTAATCCCAAGGTTTAAACCAATGAGTCTCTATTATCTCTTGCTCTTAAAATGTGCCGCATCAGAAATCGGACGGATTAATGAAACGCTGCTACTGCTAATTGCTGACACAGGAGTATTTAGGGCACTGAGGCAATCACAGGAATATAAAACTAGCAGGGAGAGAGAGAGCGCGCACTTCCTAGCTTCCTTCTACACTACATTAATCAGGAATGCTATGTCCTGTTGTGAAAGACCAAACATATGCTTTATCACTTAGTCCCAAACAAAGTGGGTCTTTTCCATATTAAGTGTTCTTTGGTTTAAACAGCTGTGTTACTAGCAACTCAAGAAGCTAAACACTGAAACAAAGCAGAAGATGAATGAAGAAAAGCTTTCATATTTACTTCCTACAGAATTGTGCATAAACACAGGAAGAGGCTAATAACTCTTAAACCACATGAAACACTGGGGCATGATCCCGAGGGAAAAGGGCAGGAGAAACTGCATGGATGCACCAACCAGCCTTACTTTTGCTGACATAAAAAGCTGAGTTGGGTAACAGACAAAAAGGCAGGGAGACAGACAATTTCACTCAGTAGAAATCACAGCTTACATTGTCAAAAAGCACTGATTCATTGTCAAGACCTGTGAAGGATGTAGAGATGCTTTGTTTTGTTTTGAGTCAATGCCCAGAAAAAGTCTCTTAACTACAGACACCTCAGTGGCTGATAATCAGAGTAGTAAGCACTTCCATGTTCTCACTGATTTACCAACCTGCAAGTTTAATAAGTGCTGTACATTTGGATCAAACTTGCACTGAAGCCCCTTAAAAAATGCTCCTCCCCCCCCCCCCAAAAAAAAAAAAAAAAAAAAAAAAAGAGAAATTACATACTTGATGGAATTATGCACATTACAGAGATGTACACAAGAGATTTTCCTCATACTTAAAGAAAAGAAATACCATATACCATTAATTTTCTGTGATGCAACAAACACTGGTAAGTGTGTTCGCTTGGGATATCACAACCAATAAAAGCAAAAAACAAATAAACAAACAACAACCAGAAACCACACAGGTGAATAGAAAGGATGGAGTACCACTCTAGGACCCGGTCAACCACTCATCTAATGGCTATTCAGTAATTAGGAGAAAATAGGCTTAAAAACAGAGTAATACATACACTGAATATAAAGAGACCTAAAAGCATTTATTCTGAAGAGAAAAAAAATCAACATGTATGTGGAATTCCTCACATCTTTCTGCTATGACCTTAACATGCAAACATCCACTCCTAACTCTCAACTGATGAAAAGCTGACATAACAGTGCTTTTCCAGCACCACGGGTAGTTCAGGATTTCCAGATTTCAGAGATCTGTCAAACTGCCAATGTCTGCCAGTCAAGAGATGCTGAAGCAGCGCAAGGCAATGCTTCTGAAGAAGGGAAGAAATAGAAAGGAGCCTGTGCCTGCAAGTTGCACTGCAGCACCTCTGTCTCCATCTGCAAGGGTTTCAAACTGGCCAGGTTTTTTAGGTCACTGCAAAACCAGGTCCACATATTCAGCAAAGTGAAGTAGCCACAAAAGCTACAGCATTTAAAACCTGTGTATCTCTCAGCCTTTATCAGTGCCTTTACTGTGGTCTGCTGTAGAAACTCTAGAGGCACTTCATGACCAGAAGTGGTTGAAATTAGACTCCATCGCCAATAGATTACTGCCCAGGAAAACTCTCTCCTGTGAACTTAAGAACTTGAATTTAGCAACAGATCTGAAACAGCACTTCTGCTTCATCTCAAAGAACAATTAATGGAATTAAACAAAAGTACAAGTGTCAAAGCTCTAGAAAAAGTATTAAAAAATCTGCTAATTTGTAATGATTTTACACAGTAAAGGTTAGATGTCTTGTCAGTGTTTTGAAGAACTAGAATGGAATGGGTGGAAGAAATATTTGCCAACGTAATTGGTCCACAGATCAAAACCAAGAAAGTGAATAATGCAAACACAGATGTTAAAATTCTAAGTTATTTCTTCGCACACCTTTCTACTAAAATACCATTCAAATGTCCTTACACATGTATTTTTCTCTATTTTTTGATGCTTCAATGATGAAATATCATCTTAGAAATCAATTAATTGTAACTGAAATCAACTATTGCAAAATCAAACACTATCTCAAGATTAAAAAAGGATTAAGATGCTTTGCTTTGGAAAAAAAAAAAAAAAAGACTGAAGTACAAATACTTGCTGTACCACAACATTTTTGAAAACACTCTATAATAGGCTGAAAAAAAGTTTCCAAAGGCCTGAATTTACATTAGTATGTTTATAATGACAGCTGAACTTCAAATAATTGAATATATTATACTGCTTTTTTAAAACTACATAGTCATGAAAATTTTAACACTTAAAAATGATGCAGTAGAGGCAACCTCTGTGTACGAGATTCCCATCAGTATTACAGCATGCAGTCTTTTGCCAGAGGTGTATAATGTCCCATAACTTCTGGATGTCACTTCCAAACACAAGCAGGTTATGATGTGAAAAAGGAATTTTGGAAAACAGAAGATTACTGAAAATAAGATCATTGGATGACATCAAACATTGAACTTCTTGAGAAAAATGATTTGAACTCCAGTGATTTTACTTATTTTTTAACTCACCTGAAATTATTCCCCTGGTGTTCTGGTACTAACACAGTACCAAGAAAACAGCCAGCAGAGCTGAGGATATGCTGCAGCTCTGACTTAAATTGTGTCACAGGACTTGCTGCACTACAGCAGCTCATTTGGCTAGGAGCAGAAATCGGGGAGATAACATATTTTGTTAAGTACAAGCGAAGTGTGCTTTCAAAGCTTAAGCTAACTCGGGTACTCCTTATAAATACGTACCAGTCTTTTTGGTTGCCAATTACCCTTTGGCTATGGCAATTTGACAACAAGCCTTTGCTTTAATGACTGCTCTGTTGAGCTGCTGTACTGTAGGTGTGAGGCCCAGCAAGCGCTGGAGCATCCGACTGGGGCTGGCTGTCACCACATGGAGCATGCTGTCACAGCATAGAGCTGGAGGAAGGCAGCCGAGGGGAGAAGTCACTGAGTGGCTCAGAAGCATCCTCACTACTGTGGGATGGGACTCCAGTAGCACAGGTAAAAGGGACCACAAGCATCCCCAGGTTCACACTGGACACTTTCTACACTCCCCAGAATGCTGAAAGGTTGGAAATCGGGAGCTGTACAAGCTATGGGAGTGGTTTCATCATGTTGCTTCCTTCTTTACCAGATCTGTGACTGTTAGGATCCTGAAATCACAGGATCTTCATCTTTGTACCATACTGAACCTTTGATAGATGTGCAACTTCAATAACCGAAAAGCTAGGAACAGAAAGCTCCCCGAGATATTTTAAACATATTATTTATTTTTTAAAGAGAGAGCAATAGATGACCTCATGCATCTAGCCTTTAAAAAAACACAGATATTTTAGCAATTTTCTAATTCACATTCTAGCCTATATCCAAATATTATGACTTAATACTTAAAATGAACTGGGACTTCTTTCCCAGACTACATTTGGAGTTGATTTTTGTAGTAATTATTTTCTAAGCCTGTTGCTGTGGGAATAGTGGCATAAGCAATTAGAACAGTAAATGACTAAGCTGGTACAAGTTGGTAAATGGAAAGAAAATTTATGGTCAAATAAAAATGTTCAGGACAAAGAAAAAGATTAAAAAAAAGGCAGAAAACTGACACTGCACTATCAGTTAAACTAGAAAAAAAATACCTTAAATCAGAAAATTTGTAATTTTTAATACTTGAGAAAGACAACCTGTTTTGCTGCTTCAAAAAAAATATATATATATTTTTTAAATCAACAGATAAATTAGTAGAACACCCATAAATGTGCCATTGCATTTCTCCTAGTTTCCATGTAATAAAGCAGTAATTTTAACTGAAATTAGCAACCAAATATGGCAAATCTGTCTTTTCACAAAGATCAGATTTTCAAGTTCTTTTAAAGACTAATAATATTCATTATTTGCCGTAATTCTCTTTCAGGCTTTTTCAGAGCACACTATGATGGAAATACCTTTTCTACTGGGAAACACTTATTAGTGAAAATCTGACTGTGAACCACCAAAAAGATATTATTCCTTCTTATTTTACTACCGTTCTGGCAGAGCAACCACATCACCTACTAATATTTAGAGTAATTACTTGTGGTATTATATCTCCTCCTGACTAGAATGGTTATGCTTTGATGTTAAAGCTTTGTGGGCGGAATATCACCAACCTACTATTATTCAGCAAAACTTAACCATAAAATATGTAGATGAACCTTTTTTTCGTTTAGGCAAGTAAAAGCTATTTAATTATTTAAAAATTCAATTTGACTTTTGAGGACACATACATAGGATGAATCTTCAGAGACAAACATAGCGTCTCCTCTGCTTCATTTAAATCTTTAAACTAGTATTGCAGTCTTAATGTTTTCAGTATTTGGACTTTAATCTGCTGATTACTTTGTTGATGTAGGCTTATTAATGGATGGGCTTGCTGCCCCCAATTAGTGCCTTTAATTATTAGTTCCTCGATGGATTTCTCTTCCTTTTGTTGTTTGTAGGCAGCCTTCTATTGTTGTTTTCTCTTTTTTTTTTTTTTTTTTTTTCAGATTCTTGTTCTGCTTTCCTTGAAGATCCCGCATTTGCTTGTGTAACAAGAACAAAAGTATATTCATAACAGCAGTAAACATTAAGCCACACTTTCACAACGGGCACTCTTACCAAGGTCATTACATTGAATATTGTTCTTTGTTCCCTTGCTCTTTGCCATCCTTGTGGCTGATGCTCTCATGGCCAAAACCTCATTTACGTATTTTATTTTCATGTCTCTTCTCCACATTCTAATGCAGCTCTTGTAAAAGTCGTGGTGCTGTACTGGCCACAAAAGGACTCACCCATTTGCTCATACAGTCTCTGATCTTTGCTATACGGCAGCTGATTTCCAAGGCTTCACTGAGTTATTTGTTGGGGGTGCAGAGGAGTAGAGGCGTGGGGATTGGTAGCACTGAAATTAATTTTTGAAGTCAGCTTCTTAGGAAAACATTTTCCTTTTTGTATTATACACTGGCGGGGCTTTTCAGCAGGGGATGCCTAACTCGGAAATTGGTTGATTCTGCAAAACTGCACAACACTGACCTTCATGAAAAGATGCAAAACATTCCGGTTCTCTCAGGACTTTTCAAGGAGAGAACAGTGAACAAGCAGATCAGAAGGGCCTGTAGCTTTCATTCTTTCCTGATGACAGCTGTTTTGTATATATGTATTTTTTTATTTCTTGCATACCATTAATAGTACATTTCAACTAATGGACAGATAAACGTTTTAGGATAACATTTTTTTCCAAGTATTTTAAGTTGCCTTTCTTCTTTTGTAAAAAATGGGCTTCAGATGTCTGTATTTGCTAGCAATTTTTCAGTTCAGGGATGATCTAACTGAAGTAAGCCAGAAATTCCTACACCATAATTCAGCTTCCATAAAGACCCCCCCCTTAGCTGCCATGCAGTCTGCAAGGCAAAGCAAGGAGGCAGCATCTTGGCAGCAAGCTCCACTGAGGCAAGGGGCTTAGGCATTATCTTCCCCCTCATGACTGAATTCACCTTCTCCATATTAAGTCACTCACAACAGGAAGCGAACACTGTTCCATCTGCAACCTCGTAGCCAGATCAATCAGCTAATATTTACATTTAACCACATGAAGCTTACTTTTATATGAAGCCTTGGGTCCTAGTTTTGGCTGAAATAGAGTAAATTTTCTTCACTGGAGTTTGAGCAATGCTTTGGATTTTTATCATTTTACTGTGTTTCAGTTGCACAGGTATCATATTGAGTCTTGAATGAAAACTTCACTTCAACTTTTGTCCAAATTAGCTAGCTTCAGACAAAAAAACTGTGTTCTGACTGCATCTCTAGCTGACCTTTACTTCTCCTGACTAATGCAAAATCAGTTTTGCTCATAAAAAGACCCCTGAGCAGTTTTCTCAATAGGCAGGATGGGGAGGAAAGCAGCATCACTTCCTCAAAAATGAATTGAATTTGATAGGAATGCAAACCATCTCTGTATTTTGTATTTATATTTCAAACCACCACAAATATAAAATATGGAATCCATGGTTTAGTACTCTGCCCTCCAATTTAGTATTTTTTTTAGACCAAGGCTGAAAAGGCAGTGACAGGCTGACCAGCTAATCGTATTTGTCAATGTACAACCTTGGGTGAATGAACTTAATGATTATTATGTTTTGCAGTGCTTAAGTCCAAACAAAAATAATAATTAATCCAATAATGTTAACACACAGAAAGCTTAAGAACTGTCCTCAGGCCTCACAAAATGTTAAACACACTAAAAAACAGCTGTGAAAGAAAACAGAACAACGAAGAACATACCTTTCTATACTATGTCCTCTGCTACATGCTACTTTAAAACAGATATTGTTTTGTGTATCTGAGTTTAACTTTGATTAAAGTTAAAGGAAGAAAATTGGCACTTTGGTTTCTTCCACAATGGAACATGTGCAAATTCAAGGAATCCGGGTGCAACACTCTTGGATTTCCTGCCCTGAATTTTTACAGCCCATCACAACTTCCCTGGAGCTGCAACTTTGAGCTCATCACCCCGATGCTGTCTCCTCTCTCCTGTCAGCCGAGCAAGGGGATCAGGCAGTGATTGGACCCTGGCGTGCAAGCAGGCAAAGGCTGAGCTTCTTCAGCAGCCGCTTCCCCAGACACACAGACTAACTTGAATCTCCCTCCTTTACTCAGTCACAAATTTTCATGCAACTAATAGGAACCTGGCTACCTTTGAGGTTTTTTCAACTGCTGAGTACAGAGAAGTGAGTTCCAAGAGCTGCTATGAGGGACAGAGAGGAACATGCAGAGCACTCAGCCCTCATCACTTGGGACAATAAGGGGAAGATGCATGGCATCTGGCAAAGCCAGATCTTCTGTTTCTGACTCAAAATTTATAGAAAAAGGATGTGCAGCCAAGATAATCCACCCTTAATTATGACTGAGATTTCCCGACCTTTGTGTTCAAATAACACACTTTGTGACAGTGGAGTGCAAGATTTCACAGCAGCTTTCATTACAATTATATCAGTTTCAATCACACAGGTACAAGTCCCACGCACCTTTATTTGCTTCCTCTGCATTTCCCTGGTCAAATTCCAGAGGAACTTGGCTAAAATTACTCAACTGTATTACTAAACTACAAGCGGTACCTGACAAACCTGAAGAAGCTACTGACTGCTTTTGAACACTTACTAGCACTGAGGAACTCAAAACCAGAAAATGATGTCAAGCTACCCAGTTCATTAAATGAAGATGTAACTAAGGTTCAGTTTTACAGACTTGTTTTAGTGTCTATAAATAATTAGTGCTAGGAAAAGCAGCTGAGCCTGAAGACAGGTTACCTATGTCATAGGTAGAAGAGGGATTCTGCTCATACAATACAAAAATATGTTTTCAATGAAGGATAATGTTAAGCGATGACTAATATCCAACAGCTCTCCTAAGATCATACAGTTCAGTTTCCAACAGAGATGACTCAAATGATTTCTGAGTCTGTCAAGTTATTTCCTGTATGACTATGCAAGAATTGAAGCCTCAGAATACCAGTGAATTGCAGAAGATAAAGCCACAATGATACTCAAAAAGGCAGACAACAAACCTCTCAATCTATTCCTGGGTCCTGCAATAATACCCAGGGAGGGAACAGCTGCTTCAAAGTTTGATTGAATCAAGCTACCATAAACCAGCACCAGTTTATAGAGAATACCTTGAAAAAAATGGAGTGTAATTTTAAACATAAATGCAATCAGAATGTAACAGTTCTGATGCAATGCATTCATTTCATGAGGGCTTTCAAATATTGCATCAAGAAAATCAGGGCGATAAACAAAGAAATCTACACGGCCTGTGTTAAATCAACTATGATCTATCCAGTGAGACATCTGAAATTGTAATTTCAAAGAAAAGCACCACCTAGGTATGCTTGTAGTGGATGCTCTCAACCTAAATGCTGCACAGGACAGTGTCAGCAGCTTGCATCATCCCCAGATTGATTCTGAAGAACAACTGAGAAAGAGACATTTAAATAATGAAGTGTCACACAGCAGCTTTGGTAAAAATCAGTAAGTCAGAGGCTAGTAAATGATCGCTTTAAAGAAGACGTACAAAACCTAGCATTTAGGAGCAAAAGATGAGCGTGGAAAATCAGGGCCACTGTAACAAGAAGGAAGGAAGGACCTACAGAAACAAAATTAAAAAGAAAATAAAACCCCAACATCAGGCAGTCAGCTCAAATGGGGGTTCTTTGTAGGACAGCAGGGTGGAAGAAACACACACACAAAGAAGCTGCGAGTTAATTATGGGGGCATTCAGGGCTGGGGCTCAGGTAGACCCGAGCTGTGGAAACCGCTACGGGTGAGAGGGCCTACATGATCAGATCAACCCCCCCACCCCATCCCCACTACACAAAGCCCTTCTGGTAATATCATCTACAAATCTGCATAAAAATTTCCATAACCCAGAAACCAGACCAGCTTCCTTTGAAAGGAAAGAGAAACAAAAGGAGGAAATGGGCCTTCAGCAGGCATTTATAATCTCTTAGCCTTCAATTTTGCTTGTTCAGGTATATACTTTTCAGTTTCATCTTACTGTTAAACTCCAAACAGAATTAAGGCCCTTGTCCAGTAAAACCAACTTTTGACAACAGCAAATTATGCTGGTTTTCTAAATAATATTTTTTTAAAAAATATCTCTACAGGTTTTCATCATAGCAAAGAATACAGAAGAATTTTGGTAAAGCCATGACACAGGATGCAGGGGTCAAATGTGTGGATACCATTAAAGCAAGGAAATACAGAAAAAATGAAAAGCTATAAAAGAGGGCAACCCTGCAGGTCATACATATTCAACAGGCAGAAATATAATTGGTATCTGCTGGATTTTTTCATGAGCTCTAGCAGCTTCCAACAAGAGATATGCCACCGTGATGTATGCAAACTAAGCACTAAGTACGCATTATTATACATGCACAAGTTTCTGCTTTACCAAAAAGAGTTATATGTAAAATCTGTCTAATCACCAGAAGTTTCAGAGACAAACAGATACAGGAATCACCATTTGGTCTGGAGGTAGTGAAGGAATAATGGCTGTTAGAGGACAGGAGTGAGATGGCAACACAAGCTCCTGAGTATTTTGAGAACTGGTTATAGCTGTAATGAGCCTTCAGCAGTCCCACCATGGACCTTTCAGAAATGTTGGAGCATAGACGGAAAAAAGTCCTAGCTTTAGCTATCAACCTTATTCCACTAGCATTAAAATGCCAGAAAACAAATGAGCCAGACAACACTGATGTCTTCTATCTGAAGTTTCTACACATACCTGAAGCAGTCCTTTCTTACGCTTATAATAATATTCTGCACATACTGTGCACATAAGTTAACTTAAATAGAGTAATGCAAGGAAAGCTGGTTTTATGGAAGACAAACTTTTATTTCTCAAATCCACTGCTAGTTACTGGCAGACAGAGAAGCTCTATTGCATCTTCTAGCTTCTACTACTGAGAAACAGGGAGTCACTGAGTCCAGTATTAGCAAGAGTGTGTATACTAACCTGCAAATACTGGCAATTCACATTTCCAAAGTAACAAACAATTCACTTGTTTTAATTCATTTAATACTCATCCTTTTGTAAATTTGATAATGCTGTGGAACATCCACGTACTGACTTCTCTAAACAACAGTTTTATTTGAATTAACTGAGTTCCTTTCAGCAGCATTAGTTACCCTGATTTATTTTTGTGACAGACTTCAACATCCACTACAGTGAGAGCAAGAGCTGGCTGGAGTCTCGCCAAAGGATTTCAGATCCCCCCTCCCGCTCTCTTCTTTTACAAGTATGCTGCGGATTGATAGGTTCTAAGTGTTAGAGTCCTGCAACAATCAGACCACTATTTGCCCAACCTAATATGAGGACATAGACTGTTGTTCTTGTAAGATTAAGATTTCAGAAGTCCAAATTTCTTTAAATAAATAAATTCCCTATTGTACATATACTTTCACGGCAGGTGGAACATTTTCTTTTTGCTGCTTTTTGTCTTCTTAATGTTAGTCTGGTTACTTCATCAGTGACAATTTGATCTTTTAACCCACTGCAAACTTGTGTGATAATCCCTAAAATCATACCTTGCCTGTGAGCCTACAGGTGAAGAAAAGCCACCCGAGGAAGCACTCTGCCTTCCCGCTGACTCCAAGTCTCACCAAACCTCTGATCCACAAGTAATTCATCCCAAACACTTGGCAGCGATACTGGCAAACAGTTACAAGATGCCTTCCTGCTCTGGTTCCCAAAAGATTTAAACAGAACAAACCTGCCCCATTTCATATTCTCAATTTTACGAAGTCTTGTGCCTCGCTTCGCAGCTTTGGAAAAAGAATGCTTGACCTGGAAAATGGCCCTGCTTTTAAAGAGAAGTTAGCCGTGCCTGAAAACACGAACAGAATTGTGAGTATGCCATTTTTTGGATAACAGGAGGTGACCAGGCTCTCGGTTCCAAAGAGCATTTCAAAGTTTAGTTAAGAAAGTCCCTGAAGAGATACTTGGTTTTAAAAAGCAACTAAATGAAGCAGTAGCTCAGGACCAGGTCTGCCAACCTGAACAAAAGTGCCCTACTTCCTCAGCAAGAGGCCACTAAATGGGTTGTTAATCGAAGGAAGCTCTGGGCCAAAGGAAAAAAAAAAAAAGCAGGAGAGTGACTAAAAGCTAGCAACGGGTCATAAGCTTTTCAAAGACTGTGGGAGACGGACTTGATTTTCCCATTCTCTCATGGAAAGTGTGAATTCATCTACCATTTTGACAGAACTCTTACAGCAGAGAGTGCATATACAGCCAGATGTTTGAGTCATTACCTGAAAGTCTTTCAAGGAAAACTTTTTGCCTTTTCTTCAGCCTCATTAGTATGGCTTTCTCTCAGAAACAAAGGAAAATAACCCGAGGAAAATAACAGTCCATAGGGTTAAAAACAAGAAGGTAAAAAAATAAAAAATAAAAAAGCTGTTGTTATTACAACTAAAATGTTCGCCAATAAGATTCCAGTGTAACTTATTTTGGTCAGATAAGTTAGTGGATTTTGGTGTAGAACAGACGCTTTTGGCAGAAGAAAACAAAGAATCACTAGAAGAATTGCAAGCATTAGTGAAGGTCTGGAAAATCCATCTTTGACAAAATACCAGTGAAGTCCAAATAATTATTTATTGCAGAAAACTTTTAAGAGCTGCTTGCTCACAGTCTGAAGAATTTAAATGAAAATGAACCAATAATTAAACAATCAAAAAATGCAGTACGAGGTACAACAGGGCCAAACCTTGAAGCTTCGACAAATTCAGACTAGGAATAGGCATTCATTTAAATTCTCTAAGTGCTGCTGAAACAACTTACCTCAGGGTCTGGTTTATTAGCCATCAAATGGGCTCTCTGTATCAGTACCTTTCCAGATACAGGTCCAAAAAGGGCAAAATATAATGGAAAACCGTTTGTGGTCAACCGAGCAGATTCATTTATAGATTTGTGGCTACTGAACCAGAACAACCTCTCATTTTACACTACAATTGCTGTAGTAAAGCTTCTAAATATCAAATATCCCATTAGCAGTTTCAATGGGAAGTTTAAGGAGGAGGGAAGAGAAGTATTGGGGTAGAAGTGTTTTGTCAAATTGTAAATAACATTGTTCCACTTGGTGGAAAATAAAAGAAATCCTAAAATATGTAAACCTAATATTCTTCCAGTGCTATTTGCCTTTCTGCTGCCTCCTCCTTTAAAAGAAAAGGATCCACTCCATTTACTAAGTAAATCTTGAATGAAAAAAAAAAAAATCCCTCAGCGAAAGCAGAACTGAAAGTCTAATCTATAGGCAGGACTGGGGATGAATCCACAATCACAGACTGTCTACAGGTTTTCTGCATGTTTTAGTAAAGACCTTATTAAATACTATTTATCAAAATCATCACACAGTAAAGGAATTTAAAAGCAAATGTGTCTCAGATGCTAAGAAATCACAACTTTTCCATATTAAAAGCTATGGAACAATATAATAATTGCAGGCCATCTGCACAAAAATAAAATATTCATTTTTATGAAGAACATTTTTGAATCTGAAATACTTCCGTACAAACCCCGGTCAATCCCGACAGATTTTTTTTATTTTTTTGTTTTTTGGACTCATCAGTAACCGTTCCCTGGGGCAAGGCTCACATAAAAACTACAGAATGTCTCCCGGCACTAAACCTTGTGTGAGCCGAGCTTTTAGATAGCTCCTTGCAACACTCTGGCATCAAGACATTCTTGCAACTCTGAATTATTTATTCACCCATCTTTGTGCAACTTCCCAAACACCAGTGGAGACCCAGACGATTTCAGCTATTTGATGTTACATCTTCTCAAGTGGCTAAAGAGGCTATAAAGCACCCCATTGCTTAAGCCTGCCATCTCAGTTCCATTAGCAGTAAAGACCTCTCTATTCAAACTACTAAGTAAATCCTCGGAGAGCCCGGGGACTGTTTCATGCTTGAAAGCAACTGTTAAGAATTTGACAACAACCAAACTGTTCCTATTTAATCCTTCTCCCAAGGTAAAAAGAATTATAGGTAAACATATGCCTTCATTATTTGCTTTGCTGCATTTCAATACTCAATCCCACACAAAATTGCCAGCCAAGGATTTAATGCAATCACTTCTGTATTTCAGAGCTATTGCCTTTACAGAATGGAAAAAACTTAATAAGGGCTATAGAGTTGGTTAGCAAACAACTCTATTTTCTATAACCCACACTAGAGATTTTGCAGTGGTAACTTTAATAAGGCAAGGATTTGGGGGGGGGTTATTTTTTTTTCCCCCAATTGAGATTTTATGGTAAACCAAAATAGTCATTAATGCATTCATTCTGCCGGCAAGTATTTTTTCTTTTTAATTATGGGAAACACAATTGATCTATTACAGAATACTGAAACTCTGCTTTTATGACATATGTAGATTTACATAAGCTTTCTTTTGGGTTAGCAATATGTATGTTAATCAAACACTGTAATATTGAGGAAAGCTTCCTAGGTACACTCTAGAATGTATTGAAATGAAAATCTCACGCCTTCCCTCAGGTTAATTCAAAAGTGGAAGAACTTCAGAGTTTTTCAAGGAGCCTGGCACTTTGGACTCTCTTACTGACCTGAAATACTCTCACCCACGTAGCCTGAGCATCCACTGCCTCATCCTTCTCTTTATGAAAGGATGTGAACCAATACAAACACAGAATAACGATGGAATTAAAATAAACACGAAGTTCTGTTCTGCAGCAGCCGTCGCTACCCGACAAAAGGAGCTGGGACATCACTAAGCAGCAATTCATAGCAAAAGCTGTCATAGTCCTGTGCAGTGCTAGAGAAAAAACAGGGCTAATATTAGTTTTACGGGGTTACTTAAGCCAACAAAACAAATTCCCAAATGTTGTGAGCAACTCACTAAGCACTAGAAATGAGGGGCTAAATCCCGGTCACTCATTAAATTTCATGGATTTGGACTCAATAAACAGTACAGCAAAAACATTATGGGTATACAGCACAAGGAGTACATCTAGAACAACCCATACAGCTAGTGACATTCATATCATATCAGAGGACTTGTTTGGAAATTACCTGTTTTACAGAGAAGAGAAAGAGAAGAAACATGCTGTGGATTATCTAACTGATGTGGGACACGTAATCACTGGGAAAGTTAAATCCAAAAATCAGAACCTTGAAAACCAATGCCTGTGATGGCATTTAGGAACATAATTCCCATACGATTTATCATACTGTCTGTCATTTATAGTACCCATCTTCTCAGGTGTTCCCGCCTTCCCCTTAGGAACCAAAGCCTGTCAGTCACTTTACTGATACTTCACACGTGTAAACAAGTGGATTATGAAAACAAACGTGAGATGTGAAGACGCTTAGACAGTTATTGTGGGGCTAATTGTGTTATTTAATGGAAAAGAAAGCTGCCTTCATAATTTAATGTAAGAAGCAGGTAAAAGCCACCACTAACTTTGAAAGCTGAAGCTTTCTCCACCATTCAGTTAGGCTCTCTGTGCTTTTTCCTTACACATTCACTCATTAAAAATTCTTGTTCTTTTCATAAACATTTAAATAATAAATTCCTTTTTCTGTTCTGTACTGCTTACAGAAATGGGCACAGTCCAGGCTTTATATTACTTCTAAAGTTTTTTTGCCTTGTCAAGCCTCTACAGACGTCTTGGTTGTGCTTAAAGCAGGACTAAAGCAAGTACTCAGTGCTAATGCTGAATACATTATGACTGGAACAGCAGATTAAAAGCTAGTACCCTAACAGTCGCTACTCTTCTCTTACATCCACTCTCCAGGATGTTCTAAAAACAATCTGGCATTAAGAAGCTCATTCATTTTCCTTCCTAATTCATATAATCTGTTTTAACCTATGCTTCTTCCACAACGGCACTTAATATGACACACAGTAGAGCGGTGCAAAAAAATAGCCCCCTTTTGAAGAGAACAAAAATACAGCTAATAATCTGTCATTCCGTTCATATACACAGAAAAGCCCAAACGAAGACTTGTGTGAACAGGTGCTTAGGTAAGTATTTTGAGAATTCTTCCATATATTTCCTTTACTTCCAAGTTTTTCATGTTTCATTCTTCCTGTGAAATGTTGCTCTGCTGAGGAGCTTGCTCGTTAGCAGTTTTACAGAAAAGAGCTGTAAACTTGAGTTGACATGAACAATAAATCAAATAAATGTGTACAGCAAAGTCCTCCATGGAAAGGAGATGGAAGGGGAAGGTACCGATGGAGAGTGAACATTCGTCGTTAGATGCATTTGCAAGGTTTTGCAGGATATTTTTAAATATTCAAAATCCCATACTGTAGTATCTGTATTAACAGCAGCTAAAATCATTGCAATGTATGATAAAAATATTTTCCCACCCCCCGGTAGCCAAGTACAGAACAAATAAATAAATAAATAAATAAATTTGTAAACATATATAAAAACCAGTTACTTAGCTGTATTTTTCTTAATACGCTTGAAATTTGGTGAAGGGTACTGCTAAATCTAGATTTCTGCTGTTACAAACTCGAGATACAGGTAACCAGAACCTCCTATGTGTGATTTTTCAGAAGTTGTTCTAACAAAGCTGCTGTGATCAGTGTTTTGTATCCTGCCATTTTAACCTCACCCCTTACCTTCAGCTCATCCAGCTTCTCCCAGGCCAGAAGCATCCGCTCCTCGATCTGCACAAGGCAGCCACAGCACCTGTTTGGCTGTGAAGCACTGTCCTGCTTCTCGTGATGGATGATAACAGATAGCTTGCTTTATATATGCCTCCATGGCCCTTCTTCCTAGTGTTTAAGTGTAGCATCACTACAGTGATCAGTAATCCACTGCTCTGTTACATCACACACAGCACTGGGGGACGAGAAACTTGAGGGCTAGATGCCTACACATTACATATATCCCTCCTAAAAACTTCACGACCACATGAGGCACAACTCATTTATATTCAAGCCCCTACATCTGTACATTTCTTTCTATAATTATGATGTTGTATAGTCCACAAACAGCCTAAGCACTAAATGATATACTGTAGCTGTTGCTACGGCAGCAGCAGATTTACATGGGTGAAATACAGCCAGTGTACCACCCATGTAAATTATCAATAATTAAGTCGTTTCTCCATTAAGGCTGTCACAACTAAAATTCTTTATTTTTTAGGAAAACTTCACATAAAATAAAATGTAAAGGTTCATACAGCTGAGACAGCAAATATTTTCCAGCGCTAAGAACATTTATGACAAATGTTCTTGGAAAGTGCAGCAACAACTTGCAGGCCATGTGCCCAGACACACCAACTATTTCAAGGGAGAAAAAAAAAAAAAAAAAAAAAAAAAGGAGAAAAAAAAAAAACTACCAGTTGTGCTGAAACTGTTTCATAACCAGTTTCCCTGCTAGCCATAACACTTTATTTAGCACTGCAGGCATTCCCATCGTTGGGCAATTTCAATAAATTCCTGTTACTGTCCCTTTTTAAGTCAATACAAGTACTCACAAAAGCTTTTTTTTTTTTTTTTTTTTTTTTTTTTTACTTTTCTGCAAGAACAGAAACATGCAGCAGAGCTAAGGGTTTACTTATTGCTTTTTTCCTAGCTTAAAAAACTTGAGGCAAAGAGCAAAAACAAAAATTTTATTCTGAAGCAGTTCAGGGAGAAAAACTTCCTAAACACATTGCTGTTCTAGCGTACGCGTCCCTCTGTATAATCCCCTTAAAAATAAGACAAACCTTGAGTGGCTTACCTATACTTCTCCAGAACTTCCTTCCAACGAGGTGGCTGGTTTTGTCGGTTTACAATTTTTGGAAAATGGAAAATATCCTCTCAACAAGCTGCGTATCAGAAAGCGAGCACAACTAATTTTATAGACACCAACACAGAGTACCAAAGCCATAGCAAATTATTAATATCAGCCTGACTGATTTTATTAGAAGTTCCTGTCATTATGTTAATAAAGAATTAATGGCAAATTAGGAGCTCACACTAGCTGCATTACAAGGCAGTGATATTTAGCGTGATAGTTTAATTGAGACTGGTAAAACACACTTAAACAGAAGATTATTTGCAAAAAGAGCCTCATAGCTGATATAAAGCTTGTTTAATTAAAACAAAATTTAAGTTAATTTTTTCTGCTTTTTCCCCAGATCGCTCCACTCCAGACGCATCAGATAAGCCTTCTAATCTATGTTGTGTAGCACTTGTTGAGAGGATTTGAAAAAGTTTAAAAATTAAATTTGCTTTGAGAAAGATTACATCACGTCACCTTCCGCTACACAGAAGATGCCTGCTGAATGAGGTAAAAGGTGGAAGATAGACCCATTTATAAATGCCTTCCTTTCATTTTAGAGATATAAGCCTAACTACACACGCACACAGACACACACTGATTTGTTCTCATTCTTATTTGGCTTGTTTCCTAGCCATTTCCAAGAAGTCAGATGGAACTGACTGGGCACATGGACTCCATAAAGACCAACAGAACATTACAGGGCTATCAACCAGAAGGCCACACACTCAGCATCAGAAGTAAAGCAAAGTATTCCACAGTTCCCACCAAAGGAAATAAGTTATTCTCACTGCCAAACATCCCACAGAATTACATGGCAGGGCTATAATTTCCTTTCAAATTCCTTTAACACAGGGAAGACCAGAAGCCCAGTTCTCTTTTACAGCATGGTAGTTGCCTGCAAACCTCAACCTGTTTTGCTGTGGAATACATGAAGCTGGAATATTTGAATATAGAAAGTAATACAGAAGCTAAGAGAAGTGTATACTGGTGGTGAAGTGGAGATAAGGCTACATGAAATGTTTTTAAAATGCCTTGCCATTAACTCTTAATTCACAGAATCAGTAAGGTTGGAAGAGACCTTCAAGATCATCTGGTCCAACCACCACCCTACTACCACTGTTGCCCACCAAACCATGTCCCCAAGCACCAAGTCCAACCTTGCCTTGAACACCCCCAGGGACGGTGACTCCACCACCTCCCTGGGCAACCCGTCCCAGTGCCTGACTGCTCTTTCTGAGGAGAAATGTCGCCTCATTTCCAACCTGAACCTCCCCTGGTGCAACTTGAGTCCATTCCCTCTGGTCCTATCACTGGTTACCTGTGAGATGAGGCCGACCCCCAGCTCCCCATCTCATCACATCCACAAACTGCCCTTCACGTCCCACCCTATGACTACCAAGGGTGCCATAAGGGTACCACAACCTGCTTCCAACCTCACCTACCCCTCCCCAGTTGAAGCAGAGCTCCACAGATGCACCACCATTAATAACAGCCTGTGCCCTGTGCTCGCAATCGGTCCTTTACTTACTACCAACTATGACCCAAACTAGCAACAGTTCTGGATTACCAGTGCCTATCACTCACACCACAGCAGCAATACTAGAGATGTTAGTCCTACACTATCAGCCCTCACTGCATGGGATTGTGTGGCCTCCCAGGAGCACTCTCACGACCCTACAGAACCCAATGCCCAACCTACGATCACAGCCAAGGGGTTAAACCAAAAATGAAGACAGAAGAAAAAAAAGAAAATGTACACAAAACCAATCTGAAAGAGAATCTGGGGACATCAGCTACACCTAGCAAAAGAATTAAAATATGTCTGACCTAGAATTTTGAGTGTTAAAACCAGTCTGTTAGGTCGACACTGACTTCATAGAGCTGCAGGATACACATCCTCAAACAGTTCCTCCAGCACAGTGTTATTACGCTATGGCAGATACCTGTAAGAAAGCTGAAATAAGTCTTTTAGGTTGTCTTCCTATCTGTATAGGGAGATGCTACATTAGAAACTGAGTATAATGTCCACAGAGATTTCTTCACGTCAAGGACCTGAACTTTTGGAAACACCATGGTCACAAAGACTCGAATCTTTCCTTTTGTCCACTAAATCTCTACATGGGGCAAGGAGAAGGGAAACCCTACAGAAAAGCCGTATCTGATCATGCAAACAGGCATTGTACCAGAAGGCTTGCAGAAGACAAGAAAACCTGGCTTTACCATTAATGGCAGCCTTCAAAAGCTCAGGAGACATTCATCATTTTTGACAGATTGAGGAGGAAATTCAGGGGAAAAAGGAAAGGAAAAAACACTCCATTAATCTATAAGAAGATCAAGATCCCTCCATAAAATAAGGCAACATCTTCCTTGGTAAAGTGCTTTGAGATCTACTGATGAAAGAGGCCACAGAAATGATGGGAGCAGAGGGAATAAATAAGCAAGGGAAATTAGTTGACTTGTTGTCCAAGATCTGTTTAGCTTGGCCTGTTTAATATTTTTTAATCTTAAATTCATGCAATAGGTTTGTTTTTCTTGTCTTAAATGTATCAATTTATGTACCTTTCTAACAATATTTAAAGAAACATACACTTTTACAATAGGAACATTTTCACGTAATACATTTATTTAAAAAACAAAGTATTTAAAAACTAACCCTCATAACCTTCTCATTAGAGTGAATTAAGAGCTCACAGTGAACACACTGACACAAACAGCAACAGAATTTTTTGCTTATTCCAAGGCTATCCCACTCTTAAAGCAGCTGTAAACGCTTTGCCCATGCATTAAGGAAGAACTCTGTCTTAACTAGAACAGTATGACTGAAACATCTGAAAACTGGAAAGCACCAAGACATCACCGTTCTTTTCTTTGATTATCGTCAATATTTACGAAATATTCAGAATACGGAAGTTCAGTCGCTAATATTAGCTCAGCCAAGATAATAAAAAGCTGTTTCTGTAGACGCTGGAAACTGGTATTTGCAGGGACCCCTAAAGGGACTCTGCTTCACTCACATCATCATCCTGGTAGAGAACCTGGCTTTCCCTCTGCATCCAGAAAAACTTTAAAAGGAACAGAACAAAGAGACATTTCAACTATCCAAATAAAGTATGCTTCCTTTACCAGCAATGAATCCTACAACAAGCACTACGCATGCCCATAAAGCAGCAGTTACACGAGAGAAAGCTAATTAAAAATAGTCTATTAAATATATATATATGTATATATGTATATATATATACACACAATGAAAACCATAAGGATTTTTACTAGGCTAGTACTAAGGGACAGAAAGTCTGGCTTCTATTTACACTTTAGGCACAAAATTCAAAGGGAGGTAGATGATGTGGCATAGTTAATATTCCTGACTGAAGATCGTCTGAAGAAGTAAATGAAGGACATTGCCGAGCTTCTGTTTTACGCATTAATTCGCTCTTCAGAAATGTATTGGCACAAGTGTAAGAATAATGCAGGGTAAGAGTGCTTATTCAAGTCCTAAGCTACAGCACTTGAATTCAAGAGATGAGAACCGGACTGCATAATATCTCAAAGAGGGCGAAAAAAATCATTTAATGTTAAACATGAAAAAAATAAACAGTTGCAATAACTCCAATAGTTATGCATGCCCACCTAACTTTGAACAGCTGTGGCAATGAAATTCACACCAACAGCATCGAACTCTTGTTTTTGCGTATACATCTTTCAAACTATCTGTTGTTTTTTTGGTTATTGCTACTTCAGGTCAGTATGATGCCATCATCAGGAACAGCCACTGGAAGCCTGCCAGTAGCAGATGCAGGGAAGAGGGGCTAGATCTATAACACCATCTAACAGCTCAGAAGATTCCCTTCACCTACTGCAGAATAAAATAAGAGTGAAATAAAGAATACTGAACACGTGGTCAAATGAAATCAGAACTTTGAACCCGTTTAAGAAAATCACAAGATACGCCAAGAAATCCCAGGCAAAGGAACTAGTAGTACGAAGCACCACAAATACCGTGTAGACACTTTTCACAGTGCAGTTCGAACACCTTTGAGTGGTGCAGGTTGCTTTGCTGTGCGAGCAGAGTGACCCACCTGCATGACTACAAAAGCCCTTTGAGAACCTCCTCTTGGCAGCCAGCACACAATTGCCATTCCTAAGGAAACCCCTACTGTAACACCACCTGCTGTAAATCTATTTGTAAGCAAATCCTAAAAGCAAGGTAGTTTACTGTGTTTTTAAAACAGTTATCAACATTATCAGAGTGCACTGAAAGGGAATTAGTGCCACCTGAATTCACACGCTGACTTCCTGATGCTGAGAGGTGCGGTGCTCCTCCCTCTCTGTGCAGCAGTATTTCTTGCCTATGCCCCATAGATCAGAGCAGATCATGATCTAAGGGCTTCTTCTCGCCTTAAACTGCATCACGTTATGCATTTGCAGCAAAACTGATGAGCCACTGGAATTCCGCTTGCACTTAATAAATATTTAAAGTCAAAAGGTAATTTAGTCATAATATATAGAGCATTTTCTGCAAAAGGCGGAATTCTATTTTAAATAATTCATCCCATATGAATGTACCCATAAAAGGCTATAAGCAGCACCTACTCATATTAAAAGCACCAGCTCAACCACACATCTGCAGAACTGCAAAGAAACTAAAGATCAATTAAACAAGTTATACCATATATATATTGGATATATTGTAAATATACATTGTATGTTCACCCGGATAACATCCAAAATTGTGTTTCAATCACTACACACATATAAACAAGTATTTTTCACCATTGAAATTACAGTCCACAAGGTTAAAGCATTTCCCCACTTTGCCTAAAGAATTCGAACACCTACAGTAAATATATAGATCTTTCATAGCTGTGGCAATTCAGTTTAATACTGTAAATACCTGTTATATTTCTTAAAATAGGTACAATTACAGGAATGTATTAGCTTAAGTTATATCTCAGCCTTCTATAATGACAGTAACAACACAAAAAAAAATCTTATCTGCATATCTACCAGCCTATTCTGAAATATCAAATATTTGCTTTCTACAGACTGCTTGAGAAGTGGATCAAGCATCAATAATTATGTGTTCGGTTTTGTGTTGTTGTTTTTTTTTAAGCTCACTGTATTTTTTGTATGTGTGTTTGGTTTTAGATTTTTGTTTGTTTGTTTAAGTTATAATCTCTATTATAATTTAAGGAAAGAAGAGTAACAGATTAGCCCCAAACTCTGCCCCAATGTGCTTTTGTCAGTATCGACAGCCTGGATAACACCAACTAAGGCAGGAAACAAATCTATGTTCATTTCATGCTCAATTAAAAACACAGTGGGTGGGCTAGACTGCGAGAAGGGTAGAGGAAACAAAAAGATGTTTCCTAATTTTAAAGAATTTAAGGGCAAACAATCTGTGTAAATTATTATATATCCCCACTGCAAAGAAAAAAATGCAAAAACCTGCTTATGACTGGTATGCATACAAGAACTTGAGAAAATTAACTTGATGTTTGTTAGATAAGCAAATCTACCTGTTGGAGGCAAAAATGCATGCAACATCAGCTGCTCCCAAAATAGAAAAGCTCTTCACACATCATGCAAGTTGTTCAGTTGCAATATATTGTAAATACTTTTTACTAAATTAACGGAGAACATGGAGTCTATTGTTTGTTCTCTTTCATTTCGTTTTTCCCTTTCCTACATAAAGTAAATGAGAAATACATCCCTATGTTTCACATCTGCCGTGCGTTTTGTTTGCTCTCTCTTGTCTCTGGCTTTGTTCTCAACAATTTCTTGCTCCTCTGCTTTGCAAGGTTTTCTGTGCTTCCTATTCCCTTTCTTTTCCCAGGCCTGTTCATATCCTCAGTTATCCGTGCAGCCTCTCCCTTCCATTTGTCTTTTCACAAGTAGGACAAGTTTTAAGAACTAAAGCTAAGAGGAAAAACAAATACAGCACACGGGACCTAGATAACGATGTGCTGGGAAACAAATTTGTAGGTTCTAACCACAAATGGAAAGGCAATAGGAAATTACTGGAATTCAGGGACAAGAAACACACAAAAAAAAGGCCTTGCCTTCACTGCATTGTTCCTACAACTCTCCAGCACTTGGGAGAGATGTCTGCTGCAAGCGTGGAGACACATCTTCCTTGTCAAGTCTTGATTGGGCATCTGACAGCATCAAGACCAGGGCTGCAGTCTTGTTTCTCCCTTAACAGCACTTTACTTTCAGTAGTTTATCATTTTCAAATATGGTGCCCCTGATGTAACACAACATTATATCAGACAAATGCAGTTAAAATATTCTAGGATAAGGCAATTATAGCCAAAATGTGTGGAACTGCTGTTGGCAGTGCTCAGAAATTCATGCATCTCTGCCAATACAGCCTTCATCAACAGATGTGTTTTCCCCAGCCCAAAGCTCTTTCCTCTCCCCAGCACCAACAACCCGGTAACGTTCACACAACACCCAAGCAAAACTTACTGCTAAACAGATAAGTAAGGAAAAAGGGCAGCCGTGGAGACTTGTGTCCCAGAAGTCTCAAATGACCAAGCACTTCTTCAGTGAAGATGTTCAGCTTGGCAACCAGTGCCACGAAGCTGCAGGAATTGTAAAATGGAAATGCAAATTGTCATACATTGCCTGCTCTGTTTCTCCCATGCAGGGATGAATTTCCTTTTACAGCAACTAATAGGCTGTGGCACAAACCCACTGTAAAATCTGCCAGCATTTGAAGCTTGGAGTTGTAGCAGCATTAGCCACTGTTTAGATCTCCCTCCTCCCACCAGGAAACAAAACTCCACAGAAGAGCCACAATTGCTCCTTGAGAGCAGGATGATAAAGAGCATATTGGTTAATGCTGGGGAAAAAAAAAAAAAAAAAAAACAAAAAAAACGGCTAAATGCAGTATGTTGAGAGTATGTTGAGTTCTGATAGTGTCAAATAATAAGCTTGCGAATAAAAAAAAGGACTTATATTTAGGAGGTTTCTCTTTTTATTTCATTGCTGGATTGAGTCAAATCCACTAGCTCTGTGGAAATGTTCCCAGATGCATTTTATGTACATCACCTCCATTATTCGAGTTCTATTGATCTGCAAGTGTAAAGTGCTTTTTTTAACTACTTCTTTTTGTCTTGTTTTGAACAGACGGTTCTTAAAATTGGCACTTAAGTGCCCATACGCGTGTACACACAGCTTCAAATGATAATAGCAGCTATGTGACTAAATGAAGAAGTGTGTTACTCTGCATTTCATCCCCAAAAGACAAAATTGGTAAATTATTAGCTAAAACAGCAGTAGCTTAATAAAAAGAACAAAGATCTTCCCTGCAATGTTTTAAAGAACTCTGAAAGGAGTAGGGAAAAAGAAAAAGAAAAAGAAAAAAAGAAAAAAAAAAAAGAAAAAAAGAAAAAAAGCAAAAAAGAAAAAAAGAAAAAAAGAAAAAAAGAAAAAAGAAAAAAAGAAAAAAAAAGAAAAAAAGAAAAAAAGAAAAAAAGAAAAAAAGAAAAAGCATGCATTTTGAAGAGCGTAAAAATTGCAACTGGAACATAGATTTTAAGGTGTTGATTCTACAGAGCATGCTGAGATTTCCAGAACACAGAAAGAAAGAAGATAACAAATCTATTTTGGGCATTCATGAAATCCCAGCTATAATACACCAGCTCCTAATTAGAAGCCTGACACGGTAATTAATTTAAACATGGAATAACCCATAACCTTTTCACTGTTCAGTGATTACCAGAAAGATGTTTTTATTGTGACTGTAAACTCTAGAATTCTCTCAAAACATGAACTTTAATCCCTGGAAATGACCAGCATGTGCCGTCTCATTACTTAGCACATTGCTGGCAAGAACAAAATTTATTGTTAAAAAGATAAATAAGGAAACAGGACAGCAATGGGGACTTAAGTTGCCTAAGTCTCAGATGAATCAACACCTCCGTGAATACCAGCATGCCCAGGATCCAAAGCATGTCTAGTCAGGCCCCAATTCAATGAGACTTTGTATTAATTTGGTCACACACACACACACACAGAGAACAGGAAAGTTTAGATTTCTACAGGACTTGGAAAGAACAGGACCTGGGGTGAAAGCCACCAATAGTTAAACTGGGACAAAAAAAAAAAAAAAATACAGAAAAATTGTTTGGACACAGCATAACAACCTCTCATTCCCCTGCAACAGAAAAACATGTTTGTGCCCATTGTTCCTTCCCACAGACCTCTCCAGTGGCACCACTTCTCCTTCCTTCCTGTGTTTTAAAACTCCCAATGGAGTCTCAAAGTGAAGAGTAACATCACTTCTCTTCATGCCAGTGTTATCTGGGACAGAACTCTGTTAAAAATCTCTTATCCCTCAACTAATTTCCCTCTGTGGTGATTTATTTATTTATTTTATAATTTTTTCTCCTTTCAGAGGTTCTGCAATTTGTTTTCTTTTTAGTATCAGTGTATATTTTCTCTTTGCTGAAGTTTTTAATTACAAAAAGCATCATCTCTAGAGAGAGCTACAGTATTCTCTGGTATTAAGACAAGAATGCCGGCACCATGCAATGAAAACTTCTGCTACGCAAGTAGTTAAGTGTGTGCCTTTAAACCATGGGACTTTTCAAATGAAGTTTAAATGTTTTCTGGAACAATCATCTCTTAATTGATATAGGTCACCATTGTGTTATTCTTCTAATAACAAAATCTGATGTAGCCCCTTGTATGGCCACATTCGTTCTGAACAAAGCTAGACAGAAAGAAACAAAAGTTTACATTATCAGCAGCCTTAAAAGTATTTGAAAACCGAATTAGAAGGTACAGACATAATTCAAACAAAATGCATTCAGATGTAAAAAATAAAAATAAATAAAAAAAAAAATCTTTTAGCTTTCACCCATAGTTTTAATATACTGTGGACTATCTTTTCTTGATAATTTTTTCTCTTCTACAAAAGTATTAAGCTAACACACTGAACATTTTTAAAGCTCCTATTTTAGAAGTTAACATAACCCAAAGAGGTTGTGGAGTCTCCATCCTTAAAGATGCTGAGAGCTCAGGTGAACGAGGCACTGAGCAGCATGATCTAGCATTGAAGTTACCTCTGCTTTGAGCAAGGGGCTGGACAAGCTGATCTGCTGAAGCTCCTACCTGCACGAGTTGCTCTGTGACTCTCATCCCTTCTACCAGCAGCCAAAAAGAAACTACAGCACAGAAATGCTGAGCGTTACAACTGATCTCTTAACAAAATCTGTGGCTTTTACCTGCCCGGGTTATCGAACAGAAAGGCATTCTCCAACTCCACATCCACATTTCAGATGCCCTTAAAAGCTGCAAGAGCAGTAATAGCCCTTCTTTTGAGGTAGAAAACGTTAGCAGATGTGGACTAAAGCTGTGTTACTGCACTTCTTGAGACTGAGTTCTGCGTCTGGAAGGCAAAATCTGTCAAGAAACATCCAGGGAAAAGCTGACAGCAAGAACCTCGCAGCGAGGACACCGCTGGATTTCCTGGCTCCATCTCCTACCTCCTTCTGGTGAGGCCAACTTTTAAGATCAGCCACCTTTTAAGACAGCCAAAACAACCAAAGACCACGCACCAACCACGCAGCACCACGGTGACGGGAGAAAGCCACAGCCACCAAGAGGTCAACCACAAATAAATCTTTCTTTTTAGGTCTAAGTGCTAACTCACCTGGCATCGGCTCCAACCTGCTGCTGTCCAAAAGCTGGTGATGTGGGAAGTTGCCATCTACTCAAACCAAAGTTACAGCTTTTGCCTAATTCTGGTGACTTACAATTTGTATATAACCCATCTGGAATAAACATGAAAGCTATACATAAGCATTTTTTGGTTGATGTAGTATGCCTTTCTAAGGATCTTTAGCATCATTAACAACTTATTTACAGATGGGGCTGCTATGCAATGGTGTTTTACAAATATATGTTCCAAAGAGGATGCAGCCCCTATATTTGGAATACAGAGGAAAATAATTTCACTCACACACTTACTATGAAGTAGGAGACTAACACTGGAAATAAAAGTTTATGGGAAAAAAAGAGAAAAATACAAATAGTTCTCCTTCACCCATGATGCTTCTGCTTCTACTTTGCATTCGGTCAGCAAAACAGAACCCATTCTTCCTCTTACTTTTGGACTTCATAAGCAGGTATTTATTTCCCAGTGCCACAGGATTTTGCATGCAGGAAATTTTGCAGAAAAAATATCTTAATACCTACACTACATTCATGAACATATTTTTCAGTTTGCTGGCTTCCTTTTAATTATGCAATCTTTTAAGGTTATCACTTTCATTTTCAAGAACATGCAGGGCTTGTTTTTTGGACTTGGGTTCTTACCAGTGCCCTTTTAAATGTTTGCACTACCTAAGTATGTAAAAACACAACAGAGTTGCACAGGTTTTTAGCATTCAAGGTCAAGCCACCACGTTTTCTAGTGTTGCACGCTGCCTCTGGCAGAAGCCATTAACTCGAATTTCCTTAGATAAAATAACCATAACGCAGCCAACTTGTTTTGTAGGAGTTTCCGTGCTTTTTATAAAAACAGTCCCACCGCCAGCAAGCCTACAACACTGCAGGTAACAGGGCTAGGTATTATGAAAAGTTCCTTAACAAGAGCATTCCTTATCAATTCAAGTGTCAAAACCTGGTTTTGTTTCCTTCCCTCGCTGGGTCACACTAACTTCCAGATTCCCTGTGCTACAAATTACCGCGCCTAATCCTTTTCCTACAGAGTCCCTCTTCCTCTGCAGGGAGGGTCAAGGTGAAACGCCTGCGATGCACAGCTGAAGCCTTGCAGTTTCCCATTTACCAAGCCCTCCAGACAGGAAAACTGGTGCATATGAATCAAACACAAGCAACGCTAATGCATTAATGACTGACATGTGGCAGAGACGCAGACACGCAGATGCAGCTTGACATTAATGGAGAGATTTGCCTGTGGTCATGCACATAGAGGGGGGAAAAAATAGACCCACCTGCCTCATGTTTTAACCTGAGTATGAAATCAAACGTCAGACAAGATTAATTAGATGCCTGGAGTTTTATTCTTCTCTGTTGATAGAAAAAGCACATTTCCATAATGTGAGGAAGCATTTATGTGGATAGCAAATCAGGTTGACATTGAGGGAAGGTTTACTTTATTGTGAATGCTAGCTGTGTGGTGCTTGTCAGTGCAATTACTTTCTACTCAAGTGGCTTGCTTTTTAACATTTTATTATCTTAACAATAAAAACCCTGGAAGCAATAATTATTTATTATGCTAATTCCTTAGCTTTATTATGAATTTCTGCGAGACCATTAAAACTTGCTGTTTCCCAGAAATAAGCCAGATTTATTAATATTCAGGCAATTTAAAAAAAAAAAAATAGCGAGAAAGAAAGCAAAAAACAATCTCTGTACTGGTAATTAGTTAGTAACCAGTCAATTTGTACACTTATCAGCTTCCCTATAAGTTCTGTTTTCATTTATTCAATACCCAACATTTATTTCTAACATCATTCCGATTGAAAACAACTTCAGAACACCGAGTCCACTGCAGCGTTTTTTTATAAATAATGATTTAAGCAGCCGGAGAGGCAGCAGGCCTTCAGACCATCCTGAAAAGGCACCATACTCAAGGACTGCATTTTAATTATGGAAACCTTTTAGAACATCCCTGTTTTATTAACAGTAAGTGAAAGGCTATAAACAAGGCTTCAGTATGCACCACTTCTCCTCAATCCTGCCTAAAGCCCTCCAGGGGAAACAGCTCCAGTGCGCTTTCATTCCTCCCCCCAAGCATTCTCATCGCCGAATGCCTCTTCTCACCAACTTTAAAATTCATTTAACATAACAACCACGCAGTCATGCTTTTTCCTTTCCTTTTTTTTTTTTTTCTTCTTCTTCTCCTAAGCATACAAGTGTTGCCTCCTTTAGGAATAAACACCAAGGCCACAACTCTCAAACTCCACCAGCACGAATGCAGTAGAGAGACCATGCGCCAGCCTAAGCAGAAAAGCACTGTGACTAAATATACCTTGAAACGCTCTTAGCTCGCCACACTTTCATAATGCCTCGTGTCCACGCACGAACTGTGCCTGCAATTCGCACAGCCACAGCAGTTGTAATCCCTGAAAAACTTCTACGGCAAATTCCCTGCTCCAGCTCTGCTCCGAGCCAGCACAGCCAGCCCCGGTCCTTGGGAGCTGGAAGGGACCCACGAGGGTCACCAAGTCCAGCTCCTGGCACCACACAGGGCCACCCAAAACACTTCGAGGCTTGTAACAAGGCTTTCAAGCAGCCATACCAACTCTCATGCTGCCATGTACAAGATCAGAACCAAGTTTTTCCCGTCGCTTTCTACTCTGAACCAGGTTTTTTCTGCACCTCCCTCTGGGAGATTCTGCCCGTGGCAACAACAAGTTCCCTATTAATATATACCATAATTAGCACTGTAACATGGGGAGTTATGTCATAACTGTCCTCCCATTCTCTCCCTCATGATGACTTTATTTACAGGGGGGAAAAAAAAGAGAAAAAAACCTCAAAGCCCAAACTGTTCCTTCCAGAGTTGAACCAGTAAGGGGGCTGCTGCTGAATGAGGGAGAGAAGGAGCGTAAAGGGAGCTCTGGCTACAGTGGGGTGGTAGGAAGAAATAAGCTTTGCTGGAGCAGATGCTCTCTCTGAAGACAGCAGCTTGTGGATGAAGCAACTTTTCCCATGTAGAGATCTCAAAACCTACGTCTCCACAAGACAAAGATGTGCCTTGCAGAAAAGGCACCATATGGGAAGTGCTCCAAAGAGCACCCAGGAGAAGAGAAAAATTCAAAATGCTACCATCCAAAGGCACAAAACCCAAAGTCTATCCTCCACATCCAGGAATGGTGCAGTAATACATTCAAGCATACAAACTCTCCAAAATTAATTAACAGGTCAATTAGTTGTTTCAATCAGTAGCTGCAGCTGAAAAGGAAGCTGTGACACAGTGCCACCACTGCCACCAGGTACAAGCACGACTCAGTGCTCCATTTTCTCCTGTAATACCTCCAGTAACAGACACTTGTACTTATTCATGACATGAAAAAATGCTCACCCTTCTAATTTGTTCTTCCCCTTTGCTGTTTGCTTTGAAAACCTGGCCTCTTGCACAAAGCCAACACAAAGAAAACAACCATAGGAATGCTGTGATGTGCAGTTACCCTCAGCAGCCTGAGGGGAAGAAAACACAAAACAAACAAAAAAACACATAAAGGCAACCAAGACCAGACTAAGATGACCAAGACAAAAGTCACAGTACACAGACATGCTTCATAACACTTTATTTTTAAGACACAGAGTCAAGAGAGAAAAAGATGGCCAAGTGAGCAGAGCTGTGGATTTTCTTTTCCTTTCTGTCCTGCTCGTACTCACCTAAGTCATTGTGAAACAGCTTCTGCTTTGGTACCAAGGTACGCTGCATCTGAATAAGGAAATGCCAGAAAATTCTTGTAAAGCATACAAAAACTCTCTCAAAAAAGTCACCTCTCTGAATACTTCAACAAGTGTGAGATACAAATTGGGAGGTACACACAACCTCCCTAACAAACACAAGCTGGCTGTTACAGACACACCTGAAGATGATCAGCCTTGGCTTTCGGCTGCTCTCATCACGAAGACAATAAATACACAGGGTGTAGGTGTAGAGAACAAGTGCATACAGAGAAAACGAGCAGGGAACTCTCTGACAACTCGCTCTCTTGGGACAGATGCTGAAGTTTATGATATATGCTAAAAAATATAAATATCTTAAAATATAAAGATGGCATGACAACCTCCATATCCTATTACTTTCATACATTGTCTATGCATTTCAAACGCCAAAAAATGTAAAAGGCAGAAACATTAAGTACATACAAGTCTCTGATAACTTCAGGTGTAAAAGAAGAACAGTTCCTCACAGCAGCTTGTTGTGAGGAATTACAGAGTAAAACTTGATACCACTGGAAATGCATTTTGTGTACATACAGGAAAATATGGAGAGTAAATGGGAACGTTTCTTAAAGACCATGAACTGCCACGGGTGCAACATTCCTGCATCAAAGGCACAACAGTTCCCAGCCATCTTTCCCATTCCCAGATGAACATAAAAATGTATTGCAAGGGGTGTCAAAAATCCATCAAGTCCCCCTTTGTTTATTTATTACTGATCCACCGCTGGAGGCAATCCGCTCTGTCTCCAGCTGGGCTGCATTAGCACACTCACTCCCGTGCAAAAGCAGAGAGGAGAGCACGAACCGCCTCTGAAAACAGCCTCAGCTGACCCGGCTGAACTTCCCGTACAGCTGAACCTCCACGCAGCACGCGTACACGAGCTCAGAGCCAACTCCTTTACATGCCAGCCGTGGCCTCAGCTCAGCTAAATGCAGCACGTTGCAGCAATGCAACTGAGACCCCACTTGAGGGCCTATTCTCAAAGCCACCCTGCTTTTCAGACTTAGGATCCTGTCACCGATGCAGACGGCAGCAAACGAGTTCAGGGCTGAGCAGCTCTGCAGACGCCAGGAAGGCTTCCTCCCCTCTTCAAAGGGAGGAGACTGAACCCAAGCAGGATTCGGCTTCCCAAAGCTCTGTGATCTAATTCTACACAAAAGGCTTAATAAGGTTTAGACTCATAATACAATTAGTAATTTAGCTCACAAATTAGACTATCTATTAACACTCCAGCAGAGACATCAGCTGTATGAGGATTAAAACCTTATGCTCTCAGTATGGGGCGAGACCTTGGCTTTTCCAACTGGGCCCTTCAGCCTCTGCGTGGGACAACACACGGGGCACTGCGGGCAGCATCCTGATCATCTGCACATCGTCTGGACTGGCTGGGAACTCTCGAGCTCATCCCAATGACCAATTCAAGCTGGTAGAAATACGAACTTGCAGAATTGTCCCTCAAAACAGCATAGAATACACAGCATATGCCTTTACTGCAGATGTATTTATATGCGTTTTAACCACACGTAAAAATTATTACCAAAACTAACCCATCAACATGGAGAACACACACATACATCACTACCTTGGCTTAAATACAGTATTTAATTCCAGGACTCGAATAAAGAGGCAACACTTCTTCCTAAAGGTTTGCATAGAATGCTTTTCCTGTGTTTATTAAGAAATGAACCAGATTTATAGCGAATCATACAGAATCATCCAGGTTGGAAGAGACCTCCAAGATCACCAAGTCCAACCTCTGACCTAACACTAACAAGTCCTCCACCAAACCATATCACTGAGCTCTACATCTAAACGTCTTTTGAAGACTTCCAGGGATGGTGACTCCACCACTTCCCTGGGCAGCCTGTTCCAATGCCTCATAACCCTTTCTGTAAAGAAGCTCTTCCTAATATCCAACCTAAACCTCCCCTGGTGCAACTTTAGCCCATTCGGCATCACCCTCTCAGCCTAAACACTACTGAAAAGATCCAGCCAAGAGCTGATACCTGTAGCATACTACCTGATGGCACAATGTCCACGAAGAAAAGGATGCCAGACGAGTTTTTCAGAAGCCCCATTTCTCGAAAATGCTAGTATTGGGATGTTCATGCTGACTTGTGCAACACCTGATTGCCTGCAATTATTATGCCATCAGAAGCTCTTGGCAATTAATTATATCGCATGCTCCAACCCAACCATATTCATCTTTAATTTTTGAGCTCATGTTTATATAAATAGTGCCAGTATTAATAGTGCCAAGCTAGTTCTTTTTAGCTTGAAGAACAAATAGGGAAAAAAAAAAAATTAAGCAGTTTATTTCGCACTCTAGTAAAAAGCATTAACACCCAAATAATATTATGAATAACGTCCATCTGGTCTGAAATCTAAATCTGGCCACGGTATCGCATTCTCCACTAGCAGTGCCTGCTGTCGCTATGAACTGTTCACTGTGACTGCTCCCCATGCAAAGCAAAGCAAAACTTAAACCCTGCTCACTTACACCACTTACTCATAACCACACGCTCTGCTGGCATGTGTCGTAACACATGCACAGGACCATTTAGATCTAATTTACCTCAGAAAATAAAAAAATAATGACACTAATAAGCCTTCTTGGTATGAATAATAAGCAGGCAGCCAGGATGTCTGTCCCCAAGCTTTTGTCGCAGCCCCCCAGAGGCTGTGTGCCCTTACCAGATGCGCACATTGATCCCCAAAGCATCCAGGCATTGTCCTCCAGCCTTGGGGTCACAGCTGCCCTGGGAAGAGGCGGCAGAGGAGGCCACAGGGGACTCCTGATGGTGGAGAATGGGGATGGAGGCAGGCCTGAGCATGGAAAAGGAGGTGGAGAGAGCGCAGGAGGGGGCAGCTAAGCAATATACTCTTAAAGGTGGCCTGGTGGTTAACAGCTTTGTTAAATATGTATGTTATTTGCTGGGGAATGGATGGTGTTAAAGTGCAATTTGAGGCAGAACTGCAAGCAGGTAAGAGCCCTCCCTCTTGCTCTGCACAAAATTCTAGAGTACACAGCTCTGGCAGATTACTGTAATTGGGCAATTCTTTCTTTTATTGCTAGACCACTGCGCAGAGTCACAGCACCGAAATCATGTGAATGGGGCTACTGGTGAATATCACGTTATTTGTTCAACGGCAGCTGCTAGCACATGGACCTGACTTTTCTGCAGTTCCCCTTCAGAAAGCCTGGAAGCACACATCTTCTGCCATACAAGCCGGAATTCATGTTTAAAGGCTGTAAATCTAGCCCGGCGCTCTGCAGGCTGTGAAGACTTCCAGAGCCAGTTCTGGAAATGTGAGATTCCTCACTTAGAGGAGGTGAGTGGCTCCTGAAGCTCCTCTGATCCACCCACCGCGAGCAAACAAGTCTGCCAGACACCACTTCACTGAGGCAGATTTACTGTATTCATTCTTAAAACTAAGATCTTCGCAAGGGTGGACAGTTTTCATGGCAGAGTCTGCAAGTTTGGGCTGTGCATCAGAAACCGACTGAGGGTTTGCAACACCCACAACAGGACTGGCAGGGAAAGCAGTAACTTCCAAAAACACCAGCTTCCAATCTAAACCCAGCACCCAGCGGCTCCTGCCTGACACCAGAACAAGCAGGCTGCTGCTTTCAGTTCCCGTGCCCCACCGAGTCATAACAGGTACCTTCCAAACTGAGGATGTACATTTCTAAGGGCTGCATGTTTCTCTGCAAGAAATCAGCGAAGGAATTTCAAGAGCAGCAAATGCATGCAGCTCACGTAGCCTAATTCCCCTCGAAGTGACCGAGGTGACACAACAAGACAGAGCCCAGACAATCCTTATACACAGTAACTACGGCTTACAGCCCTCCACCCACCCCAGTCCTGTCTGCAGTAGAGACCCCAAGGCTGTGAGGGGACGGACGGTGGGACATGGGGCTGAGGCTGGCGGGTGCGCTCCTCGTGGGCAGACCTGCTGCTTCAGGCCATGCAGTCGCATGTCTATCTGCAGCTGAAACTACAACAGAAGTAGCTAAGGAATATTCACAGAATCACAGAATTCATTATGGTTGGAAAAGACCTCCCAGACTATCTGGTCCAACCATCCCCCTACCGCCAATGTCACCCACCGAACCATGTCCTTGAGCACCACGTCCAACCTCTCCTTGAACACCCCCAGGGACGGTGACTCCACCACCTCCCTGGGCAACCCGTCCCAGTGCCTGACTGCTCTTTCTGAGGAGAAATGTCTCCTCATTTCCAGCCTGAACCTCCCCTGGCACTTGAGGCTATTCCCTCTAGTCCTACCACTAGTTACCTGTGAGAAGAGGCCGACCCCCAGCTCCCCACAGCTTCCTTTCATTTCCCTGCATGTGTTATCTAGACACCAGGCTGAGCCTGAGGAACATTTTGAGTCTTTCAATGCTCACACCTTTTTCACACCTGTGTGGGGTGTCTAATGTGGCTAACACTGAACTCTCTAACTCTTTGCAGTTGAAATGCAAAGAAGCACCGGACAAATTGCCTTTCTCTTAAGCATGTGGAAAAGATCTGGCTCTGGAGTTCCTGTAAGACTTCAAAAAAAAAAACCCAATCCATTTCTCCTGTTGCCGCACTGTTGCTGTGGAAGGCAGTTTTTAATTTGTGAGGAGTGTATTTCAACTTGTCTTGCGCTTCTGGGCCCTATGCAATTTCACTGCGTATTTGTTCAAAAGGGCGCGTGCTTTCCTCAAACACTAAAAGTAAATACTGAAACCCTGGTAGTTTCCAAATGCCCAAATGAAAATGCCAGGGTAATTCACATAAATCCCTTACTAGCCCAGACTTATGTAGGCAATTCTAACAACTCTTCAGGTAAAAATAAATAAAACACACCTCATGAACTTTATGTGTGGTCTCAATCCACGTGCTCTGCTGTCACTGTAAACAGAGCATAGTAACGTTGGGCAACGCACCGGCTTCCAGTTCTCAGTGCCAGCCTTTGAGGTTTGTGAATAAATATTAACTTTAATTGTGTTTTGGTTTCGCTGGTTCCCTACGACACCCGCAGACCTAGCCCAAGAAGGTTGCTTTGCTTTCATGTTCAGAAAGGTGCTTGCAGCTGAGGACGGTGCTGGAGAAGTGCTTTTGGAGGCTTCCTCCTGAGCCAGGACCGAATTGAAGATGACATCCCTCAGACTCAGGGAAGAGGGCCTCAGCTGCATGGCACCTCCAAATTATCACTGGGACAACAATTTGTCTTACCTAGCTGAGAAATGACTTTGGTAATAGCTGTCTCTGCAGAAGTTAAAAAGAAAAACAGCTGAAGTGATGTGTTATGTAAAGTGCTTATATTAAAGTGTTGTATGCGGTGCTTTGTAAAATAATCTTCATCTACTCTGCAGAATTCAGAAAATGGAACATTAGAGGAAAAAAAGGCTAGAGCAGTTCTCAGTCATTAGCATAAAAACTACCCCACTGAGTACTACACCTCCTGCAAATGTCCACAACTGTCTTCATCTCCTAAATATGTGACAGTATTTAAGTACACTGTTGAGTTTCTGGGCAAGACTGAAGTTATAGGTGACAGCCGATGGCTGCTGTAAGTGTTCTCTAAATACATTCAGGGGTTCTCAACTGTCAGTTAAAAATAAAAATAAAAATTCAACCATGGTCAAAACTAAACCCACCAAAAAAGAACAGAAAAGACAGCCTACAATGATGCTCACCCATGCCACAGCCAAACGCCACAGCGTGCACTTAAATCCAGGTCTCCCACACCTACGCAGGAGCTCTGATCACCAAGCAACAGGAATTACAATACACGCCTGTCTTTTGCATGCTGTGCTCCGGCAGCACACTTCGTGTTCCACTATGTCATCCCAACCTGGAGCCAGAAAAAACTTCCAGGCTCAGAAAGTCCCGCAGAGTGGGGAAAACATTTCCTGGTTAAGATCATAACGGCACGTCTTAAAGCAGAGAAGGAAAACGAGATTTACACTATCAAAATACAAACAGCCTGCAAAAAAACTGTGATCAGAGCAGTGTTGATACTGAATTACACCCTGTGATAGAAATATCATGGGAATTGCTGTAAGTTATGTGTAGCCCTGTGCAGTTGGCAAGCAGGGCTGAACCTTGAAACAAATGCATTTCCTCACTCGAGCAAGTTCCTACCAAGTGCGTGAGCACACGCTCAACAGACTGTGGAGTTGTTAGGAAACACTGGGCTTCTTGTTGCGATTTTATTTACCAGAAGTAGAAGGATGTAAGAGGGAACAGACAATAATGAAATCTGTCTGTTCAAACAAAACAAATTCACTAATCCCATAAGAAGCGAGAATGAGCATAGCAAACAGCTACAGCAAGAACAGTTGTGTCTGATTTGGGGCCTAACGCAGCTCACGGAGATAGAAACTGACTTTGCTGTTTGTTTGCAGCTGTTTTCTCTGTGTACCCTCAGAAAATGCACAGACGTCCTAACTGGAGCTGTAAGGTGTGCATGCAGGTGACCCCTTCAGTGATCACAGACCAGTCTATACTCACCAGAAGCACAGATGTGAAAAGCTATTCATTTACCTGTAAGAACTCCATGACAAAAACCTTAGGGGCATTGACAGCCCACTGTCCACCTAGCTGGAAGTGCATAGAAACTCCTGTGATGCTCAGTCTTACAGAACAATCTCATCAGCAAAACTAAAAACCACTATTTTCATCTAATCAGCCTACCGTTAGGCAGTACAGAATTACAACAAAGAGCCAAAATATTTTTGACAGTAACAGAATAAAGAAAGAACTGAAGAGAATAAGGAGTCAAACAGTACTGGATTTTAGAATTGGGGATAAAGTGGTGATAGGGTTCAAAATGTCAAGCTCCCCTCCCAAAACCCCTACCGTAACCCTCCCAAAACCCCTACTACTACCAAAACTTGCTGCTCTTGAAATCAGGGGAGATTACACACATGCAGAGGTAGAAGGGAGTAAAAAAGAAGAAAAAAAAAAAAAAAAAGGAAAATCCACCTTGCTCATACAAGAAATGTTGGTTTCACACCATTCCATAAGGAAAATAAATAAATAAATAAAGTTTCATTAACATCATTACACTTAATCATATGTGCAAAGATAACCAAATATTGCTGTGTAAAGCTGTCAGAAGACATGTTCGAGCCTTGAATAAATTAACGAGACAAGCGTGTTCAAAACAAAGCTGACAAAAATAAAAAAATGTGAGTAAATATAAATCCATTTATGTTTTCCAGATGCTGTTTAACTGCCTTTACAAGTTCAGTTTTTTCCTAGGGTACTTTCCCTTCCAGTAAGGTTCATTTCTTACACTCTTTCACACAGTGTCGTGCCTTCCTTCCCACCCTTCTCGCCAAACACCGTAATGCTCACCTGCTTTCAGAGCTCCTTCCTGCTAATGCTGCCCTGCTTTTGTCTGAACAAACGCGGTTATTGCTTTCTTTGCTGCCATTGCTCCTCATGTGGCAAAGGGGCACGCTGAGTGAAATGGCTGAGCCACTGCTCCCCTATTCCCTGCAGCTTCTGGACATGAGTATGTGTTACAGGCATAAATACACCTTCATTTGTACCGTTACTGCTCTCAGAAACTTGGGCATAAAAATGTCTTTTCTTCTTCATTTTTAAACCATGGGTGAGGGCTTACTCTCTGTAACTCCTCGCAATATTAGAGGCAGTGACATGCCCTTTAATCGCCAGGACACAAGGCTCTTCCGAAAATCAGTACAGGATTCCCCTGACAGCAACATCCTTTCCGAAAATAATTCCTTCAAACGGAGCAGAGGTCTCCCCACGACGCATTAAGAAGGTGTATACTCACACAACACTGAGCCTTTCCTTTAACACATACCTACAGATAAATTGAGATGGTTAAGGTACAGCTTTATCACACCTCTGTAGCTACTACCCTTGCATTTAAGCCACTGGGAAAGCACTAACAATTTCTCTGTAATTTCATGCATTTTATTGCAGTATTCAAGAGAAGGCTGAATGAGTGCTGCAGTAACGCTGATACTGAAATCAGCCTTTTTATGCATAATGAAAAGTTCATTTGTGTTATAAGCAAACTGGTGCAAACAAGCCACCAGTGGCTTCAAATTCTCTAGGTCACCAAAATTCATCAAATATTTTCACACCTCCCAAGTTCCAAACATCCTGACATGCAAGTAAAAGCCCAGCTTCCAGCCCTTCCTCGCTTTCCACTTAGAAAAGTGGATTTAGAGATGCAGCTACACCTAGTGATCAGCAGCAGAGCACAGCAGGCAAACTCATGAAGGCGCAAGTGTTCGTGCACTACAAAAGCAGAAAGAAGTGAACAGAGGGGGGTGAGGAAAGCGACAGAGTATAATTTATTACTAAACTTCTTTTTTTTTTTTTTAAGCATATTGCTGTACACTCCAAATTGGTTTTGTTTTCCTCAAATGTTTTTCGATACATTGAGAGCTTTACATAATAAATCAGAAATACACACTTGGAAATTATCAGCAAACTCAGATGAAAGAAAGAGGACTCTCAAATTTTCCTGCAGAAACTGAGGAGAATTAAGGCAATTCAGGTGCACTCACATTAATGAACAATTTATCCCTGGGAAAACTTTCAAAACCCCTTATCTATACACTTGGGAGCTGAAAGGCTCATAAAAGCACGTCATTTTCTGTGGAAACACCTTTAAAACCTAATGATGATACCTCAAATAAGCATTTGACAATGTTACTAATAAGCTTCAAGCGCAAGTGGCAGCCCTCTGAAGTGATCTTTCCTTCAGGATGAAAGTTCAACGTGTGAAGTACAGGATCAGTGTGACCCTACCATGCCACCAGACTTTGTCCCATCAATCCTACACCTATTGTGCTCACCCCACTGGTCAGTGAGATGGAGACCAGAAGCTTCCTCTCTGTCCTAACCTGTGTTGTGATGTGCTTGAGGAATTTGTCCCTCTAGCTGTCAATCTAGCACCTTCTGCGAGCACTAAACAGATTATTTTCCATAAATTATATACTGCTATATTGTTTCAGGACACTGTAATCTATTTTGCTCACGAATTCTGATGACCACTAAACCGAGAGACCGAAAAAACACCACAGGAATTTTCCAGCGTTATTACATCCTTGTAATCTTCTGAAAGGTTTATTTTTAATTTCTGGTGTGGTTTCATTACTAACTTTTGACACCAGAACAGCTCAACGGTATGAAAAGAAAACCCCACCGCACGGCGTCTTTTTTGACAAACCCTGACGCTTCCAAAGCCAGGACTATCATTTAATCTGATGCATCCTTGAGTATGTCCTAGTTTACAGGGAAACACAAACTTTATTTCATGTTCCAAGCTGCCAGAAGTGCTTAGAAATACAGACCTACTCGAAGCTGATCCTTCAACTTCCTTCCACTAACTTGCTGGACTGTTTTAAATGCAATCACTTAAATGCACGGCGAGTGCTGGGATACGGGCTCGCAGGTGGAGTAAGCAGTGCAGGAAAAAGCAGGATTTGTTAAAATAAGATATAAAATAAACCCACGGCTCTTTGCTGGCAAAATGATCAGAATAGCTATCAAAGGCTTCTAAATACAGACCCTGAATGACAAACTGCTGTAAAATGAGTAAATTACACCAGAAAGTTTTTACTTTCTACACCTTTCTCCGATTGCCAGAGGCTTCCCTTCAGCTGGGACTGGACCTATGAAGACGTAACCCATCCTCTTTCTTTTCATCCTCCCTCTTTGCTGCCACCAAACATCAGCACCATCATGGTAAGTTCCAACTTTAGCATGTCACGTTTCCTCCTTACATTTGTTTTTGGAAAGTGTGATTCTTGCCTCCAGAGTGCCTACACCCAAAACCAAAACAGGGGAAGATGAGGCACAGCATCTATTTAGAATGCAAGGTTTATATTTTAAGGCCATGAAATAGCCTGAGGACTACTATTCTCCACGGAAAACCTTTGCTGGTCCCTAAGAAAAATGGTTTTCAGTTTTTGTACAGCACTAGCCTTCCTGTTCTCCTCCTCACAACCACTGCTAGTCCTGACACAAAATCACTCCTCCAAGCACTTGCAGGCCAGCCCTCGGCAGAAGAAGTAAAACTTTTAAAACCAGCACCACAAGAAGAATGTGTTAATACACAGCCTTACTGCTTTCTATAGCAAAGGAGAACAGAGCGCTCTAATAATAGGCCTCTCTAGGTCAGACTCAGGTTATAAGCAAGAAGCACCAATTTCGGGATTCAGGCTGTGTGCAAATTTAAATCAATCTGAGCGCAACGCCTCTATAAAAACACAGTTTCTGCATTCTATTACACATCTCCTTGCCTTCAATTTCAGTTACCCGTGCTGGTATTTGACAGAACTCATTACATCCAGACCTCTCATTTCACAGAAGACCTAATATTTAGGCTTACAGTGTCCCTTCTAACTTTCCATCTCCGTGTTTGACCTAGATCCCTTGCAGGAGTGCGTCGCCTCCCCTTGCCTGCACAAGCTCCCGGGGAGAAGGCAGGAGGAATACGGCAGGCTCGGGTGGCGTTTCAGAGGATGGCACCACCACAGCTCAGGCACTTTGTAACGTTAGCCTTTGGTCTTCACATGGCACCACTTAATAACATTCATACTAAAATCATTAAAAAAAAAAAAAAAAAAAAAAAACTTAGGTCTGCTAGAGTTTCTCAGGAACAAACAATCTGTTCTCGCAGAAAGACCCCAGCTACTTCTAAAAACTTTTTTAAAATAAGAAGCACTGCCCATATAAGACAATGTTTTCAGCAACATCTCTTCAATTCAAATTCTTGAAAACATTTGCTTCTTGAACCAGTGAGTCCAGAATTTTAAATTCTTTAGTTAAGGACTCAGAGAAAATCTCATTGTTATTAACTGTTAAGCTGCTTTCAAAAGATTACTTGAAAGCTCCCAGGCCTTAAAAAGCCAAGATCTGATCTTTCAGTGTGATTATTCTCTAAATAAGAAACTCAAATAAAACAATAGCTGAAGGTAATGTTAGAACTAATCTCTGTCAAATAAATCAATCATTTTTGGAAAGGGTAAAAATAAAAATGGAACTAGAAATGCCAAAGATGACTTAACTCACCCACTGCTATTCTTTGCTTCAAATATGTGTGGAGTTGGTTTTCTTTCTTTTCTTTTTTTTTTAATTCCTTTTTTAAACTTTTGGCAGGTTATTCATACAACCCCCATCAGCAACAAGGGACGGCTAGTACAAAAGCTAACTGCCCAGCTCAAGGACGGATTTTTGTGTAATTTAATTTCTATGACACTGATGTATCACACTTAGCAAAAGCAACAGCAATTTTTTCCCCTAGGCAAAAATGACTCCCAGGCATGCACTTCAAATGGTAAAGTACAAAAATGGAAATTTCATCAATTTTGGTCTGAGTACCAAGAATTGATACTGAAAAAAAAACACGACGCACACACCACTTCACGGATAAGCTTTCCATTCAATATTTAATATCCATGCACATATGCACGCACGGGGAGAGAGCAGGCCAGATGCTGCACCCCGTGGCATCCTCTGCAATCCCGTTTCAGCCTGTAGATCGTGGTGTCTCTCCCTCAGAGCTCTGGAGGTGCTGGAATCGCCTTGTGCAATAACTGGATCCACCTACGGGCATCACTGAATGGTTTGTGTTTCCTACGGCCGCGTGTGGCAATGGAAACGAAGACAACATGAATGGTGCTTAAATGCTGACTCCAGCATAGCATCGGCGTATCACACACACAAGTCACTTACATATCCAGAAGAAGAGCTGCCCTAGCTCAACTTTGAACAAGGAGTACAGGAGTTTGTGCAGGTCAGCAGTGAGTTACGGATTTGTCTTCATAAAGGAAGAGCTCTCACTGAAGCCCGGACACTAGACTTCCCATATTAATGAGTTATAGGGCTAATATACATGAGTTCAGTTCCATAATTCACTACAGAGCTCAGCTTCGTCCTACCACGACTGTTTGGAAAAAGATTTCATCATTCGTATATCTCATCTCGGTGCTAAACATCTCTCTGCTCAGGAGCCCTCTGTCTCACCCGCAGTAAAAAACGCGGAGGAGAATTTAAGGGAAATGCAGCTGCATACACAAAAGGTCGCTGGGACCTGACATAAACCCAGATTTTTCTAGTTTTAAACGAGTTTAAAAGCAGACCACGAACTCTCCCCCCCCCCCCCACCCCATAAAACTTGCTCTAGCCACGGAGCCGCACGGGAGCAAGGCGTGCGTCCAAAACACCCAGCAAGCAGCCTGCGCACCCAGCGAAGCCTCAAAGCCTCGCTCCCCACCGAAGCTGACTTCTCATGAGCTGAGGACCAGATGTCTCCAATTTCTTCACCGTACTTTGCAGCAACTTCGTGCTGGAAACAGCCCACGACACACACATCCCTCCCTCTCTCCCCCCCCCCCCCCCTCCCCGAAGCGAGCTCGGCGCGCTCCGCTGCGAAGGGGATTTCACAACCCGGATTCCCGTCTGAAATTACGGGTTTCTTCGGCACGGAAAAAGGACGGGGGAGCAGCGGGGGGCTGCGAAAACCCACCCGAGGACCCGAGGGAAGAGGGGCTCGCCGCTCCGCCGGCTGCCAGCCCCGACAGCCCCACACACGGGGGGGGTCCCCCAAAGCTGCGCCCCGCCGTGTCGCGGCCGCCCGACGGCGGGGGCTGCCCGTGGGGGGCTCCCCTCGCCCCTCAGCCTCCCCGGCAGGGGTCAGGGGGAAACTTTTGGCAGGGGGGATGCGGGGAAGAGCCGCAGCCCGAGCGGGGCACGGCCCGGCCCGACCCCGCCGGCCGCTCGCCCTGCCCTCCCCTCGGCGCCCTTCCCGTCCAGGCGCACGCCAGCGGCATCCCGCCCGCCGCCTCCTCTCCTCCTCCTTCAGACACTTTTTTGTGTTGTTGTTGTTGTGTTTTTTTTGTTTTTCCCCCGTTTACAAAGCGGCTACGAAGTGTACGAAGTGTCAGCCCCGCCAGGGTATGTGTCCCCCCACCCCCCACCCCGACCCTTACCTGTGAACGTCTGCGCTCCCGCTGCCAGCAAAAGTCCGGCCAAAGTAAGCAGGCAAGTCCCAACTTTCCCCATATTTCCACCCCTTCCTGCCGCGGATCCAGCAAAGTGCCAAAGTGTCTGCCAAAAAGTCGGAGGCTCCCCCTTTCGCCCCCCTCCAGCCGCTGGGGCAGGCGGGGAGGGGGCGGCCGGGACTCCCCCTCGGGGCTCCCCGCAGCCGCTCTGTGCGCTCCTCGTCCCCTTCGGCTCCTCGGGGTGCCCGGAGAGGGGCTCGGGGACCCCGCGGTGCCTTCCTCCGGCCGCTGCCCTCACCCCGGGGGCTGCCTCCCCGCCGGCTCCCGCTGCCCGGAGCCCGGTGGCCGGGGCGGGTGTGTTGGAGGGGGGGGGCAGCCGTAATGCCGGCGTCTCCCCGCCCGGCGCCGCCGCCGGTCCCGGTTGAGCTCGGCTCCCTGACTGACTCGCGGTCCCCCCCGGCAGGCGGGCGGGCTGAAGGGAGCGGGGAAAGTCACGCCCAGCCGGCGGCGGCGCCGCTCGGCCCCGCTAGAGGGCGAGGCGGTGCGGGCCGGGCGCCGCGGGCGGCTCCGGGGGTCGCGGCGTCCCCCCCCCGCCCCGCAGCCCCTGTCCCGGATGGGGACAGCGACCGCGCTCTCCCCTTGCCCCCTGCTCTGTGGCAGCGGGGCAGGGACGGGTCACTATTCAACGCGGGGTTTTCCCGTCAGCGTTGCTTTTGGGTTTGGTTCCTGTGGCCGCGACCACCCCCCCCCCGTCGTCGTCGTCGATGAATGCCGGCATTGGGATGGTGGCGGGGGACCGAGCCCCCAAACGCGTGCCCTGAAAGTTGAGCGCCTCGCCCCGGCTGCGGAGGGCGCCCCTGGCAGCCCGCCCGCCCCACTGCCCTGCCGGGGGTGGGAAATGGTCTCGGAGGGGCCACACTTCAAACTGAGAGGAAAATCCTTTAAAAACGGAGCTGCCTTTCGTCCCTTGCATGCTGAGGGTCCCGGGTTTTTGCTCCGCAGCCCTCTCCGTTTGGGGGATGCGGCTCCTGGAGTCCCTAACCTTCAGACACCTCAATAATGTGTTTATTGGTTTTAAGCCTCTTCTTTCTGAACTTGGCATCCAGGGGTGGAAGTATTTTCGTTGGCTATCATCACTTTCAGCTAAAGCTTATTTATTTATTTGTTTCTTTGCTTGTTTTATTTCAGGTGCAGGTGGCTGGCCAAACTTAACTCCTGTTTATTCCCGGGGGTCACAAACAAAACGGTGGAAACAAGAATCAAAGTAGTGCCGCAATTAAGGGTTGGAGCTGGCAAATAAAAACCACAAAAGCTCGGGTTCTGCGTTGCCTGTTTTCTCCAGAGCGGGTCCTTTGTTTTTTTTACGATACCCTCATGTGTGCTTAGCTTCAATCCCGTTGCCACTGAAGCCTTAACCCATCCCCCATGCAGTTCTGCAACTCACAGCGCATATCAAAGATGTATCCATATCCTGTATTATATTTACACAGAATACATCCTCTTCAAAGTTAGGCCCTTCAGCTCCGTCCCCTCCTGCGAGCCCCCCAGCCTCTCTGCTGTCAGGGCACTGTTTTAGCAATGCCCGTGTTAACCTGATGCCATCTCCACGAAGGGACGTGAACTTTTTCAGATGTGTGGGGTGTAAAGGCAGCAGCTACCTCCTGAGTTAACACAAGGGGGCAGAATAGCATTAATTGTTGTCTTTCCTGACGTCAGACTTTTCCCTTGAACTGTGAGCATTTTCTTCGTCTATTAATTGCCTGGAATTTCCTAGTTGTCTGCGCCTCCCACCTCCTCCCAGAAAAGTTCTTAATTCCCCCAGACCTTGATAACCTATGCTATTTTCTTTTTTCTTTCTTTTTTTTTTTTTTAAATAATAATTCTACTTTTTTTTTTTTTTCTCCCGTGCATAATTTATGCAAATTGTATGCTCTCTAAAAGCTGCAGTTACAGCATCTCTACATTAGAACCTGTAGCTAGTCTTGGAAATGTTCCTTGTGCAGCTACAGAACTGTTTTTAAAAACTTAATAAGTCTCCTAAGTAATTTAACTTACACTAAACTTAATTTTCAAACGTATCTACTAATAGATTTGACACTAAAAAATCTACGGTTAAACTATTTCTTATGCTAGTGATGACTTCTCTCTAGTTGTAATGACCAGAAACACAAAAAAAATCTAGCTCTAATCAGCTAACGTCAGTCTTAACACAGAGTGATAAAGTATCACGTTCAGACGTACAGCCTTAACTCTGATCTGTCTTTTTGACAGGGAAATGAAAACTTCATGCCAACATTCACTGCTCTCTAATGTTTACAGAGGATGATACAGAAAGTCAGCAAGTTCTGTGAAAGAGTAGGTAAGAATGGTCACAGTTATAGAAGCAGTAGGAATGAAGTCATTGACCTTCAAAGACATAATCATTCTGTTTTAAATAAAATAAATCAACGAAACAGTTAAGCTCTGGGGAATAGCTAAGACAACAACATAAAACACTGGTCACACATGGCTGATCAGCAATCATTAGCTGTGTTTCACTGAGTTTTGATACCAGAGTGTGTATGAAAACAGTCCAGAATCAGTACCAAAAAAAAGAATTAGAACATCAAGAAAACTTTAGGCATAAAACATACTCGCTAGTGGTTTGGCTCCAGGAAAACCTTCAGGAGAATTCATTAAGAGCTAAGCTGTGACTTGGAAGAGGATTGGAAGCATCTGCAGAAAATAAAATAAAATAATTTTACTGATTGTTTCTTATTGGCAAACAGATAATTTGCATCTGTTCTTGAGCTGGATCATCTCAAATACCTGATGACAGTTCCCCACATACACACATTTCAGCTCAAGAATGTAGAAGATCATTGATTATTCCTGCTGAAAGGGGTCAAAGAATGAGGCAGTTGAGTAGTAAGACATAGGATAAGAAGAAAAATGAATATGGAAGTTGGCATAACAGTCTGTTTTCTAGATTTTGATGTAGGAAATGCACAAAACCTTTATTGCAAGTTTTTTGCTTTATTTTTAAATACGGATTCTTTTGTATTCACTGGGGGGAGATTAAACAAGTTGATGATAAATGATGAATAATTGCACTGTTTATTACAGAAACTGGAATGGTTCAGTTGCCCAGCATGCCTAATCACTATCTTGCAGATCCATTTCCAGTATTCCAAATCTCTGAGCTACTTTTGACAAATGATTTTTGAAATTTCTAAACTGATAGAGAACTGTAAGTGTTGTTGGTGAGAGGTCCAAGATCCAGAAGCTTATCGTTATGTGGACAGGGAAACAAAAGCTTCACCAATGTCAAGGAAAAGTTTTTATGGGAGGCATATGTATAGCCTTAACAGTTATACATACCGCATTTGTCTGTTTAGCTGTTAACTTTCCTTTAAGGCATTAATGATATTCACAGTGCTGTTCGTTCTATATTACTGGCACAAGAACAAATAAACATGTCTCAAATTCCATAAGACAACATAGCCATCCTGCATAATCCATAGAATGAAGTCACCCTTTCTATAATGATATGAAGCAGGGACACTCTCTTGCTCATGTTACAGCACAAATAGAAAGGTGAAGACTTACTTTCAAGTGTTGGAGGAAAGCCCAAACATCCTTCCTTTTTTGACCCATGACAATGCTGATTAAGTGGCCAAGAATGTGGGCTACAAGGCTGTAACCTGATCTTCTGGATAAGCAGCAGATAATATCACTCTCACAGCTCAAAGCTATTTTTTGCACTGGTCAGGCAGGAATGATTTTTTGCTAGCCCACTTGATCTCGTTCTAAAGCTCACATACATAAAAGTTCATGAGTCTTTCAATGACCCTACTGTTGGAATAAGTAATTTTCGCCAAGGGACCGGGGCACATTTTCTTAAGTAAGTACATCAGTCCCAGATCATTTGTGAAAATAAGATGTGCTTTGCTAGAAAGAAGACAATGATTCAAACAATTCTGTTTTCACTAAACCTACTTAGCAGCTGCAGTCAAATTACAAAGCCAATCCTTGGTAAATCCAAGAAGACTGTTCAAGAAATATCATACCATCTCTCTAAGTCAAGGAAGAACATGCCAAATTTCAAAGGTTTTACCATTTGTTACACTTTCTTCTTAAATACAGAACGATTTAGTCATCTTAACCAATGTTCACTTATCCTTAGGTAGCTTTATCTTCTCACCCAGATTTTGACTTCACCTTTTGACTCTTCCCCTTTTCACTGTTGATTTTTGTATCAAAAACTTCAAAAAGAAAGTGTGTGTATCTGTGTGACAGGACCTACTGATTGCATTATACTCATATTTCATAGTGTTAAGGACATCTATATCCATAGATGCTGTGAAGGTTTAATTTATATTAATAAGTTATTTCAGTGATAAATGTAGTGTTCTGAATAAATATTCGAGTGTTCATTCAAAAAGTCATATCTGCCTCTTTATTAGAGGGGTAGAGTGAGGACATAGTAGTGTCCTTAAAAGACCACGTCCACCCTGCACCCTGTCTTTCCCTGCCTCAGAGGAGCATCAGAAAACTCCTTGGAATCTAAGGTCAATCTAAACCAGCTGCAAAAGTTGCTACAAAATGTTTCATCTTCAGCAGAGGCTCATCATATTTCTTGCTTACTGCTGGGGCTTGCTGGCACTGGAATTGATCCCTGGTCATTCATTTGGCACTGTGATATACTAATCACAACCATGGCTGCTTCCTTACTAGATACTGTAATCTGTAATATGACTGCATTTTTTTTTTTATCATTTTTTTATTTTTATTTTTTGGTACTGCTAATGATTCACGCAAGCATTGATAATGATTGGTTTTGTACCAAGGACACCTTGCCTAATTCACTTGATCACTGTGGAGTTCAGTGGCAACATAAATAAATAAATAAATAAATAGATGAATAGATAAATAGATATATAGATTACTAGATAATAGGTAAATAAATAAATAAAATCCTCTTTGCTTCCAGTTGATAAAAAGTAATTTATGATAGCTGAGGAAATTCTACTGGTCACTCATGGCCTTGATGTTAAACCATAGGTGGGAACTGAAACAGAAAACACATCCAGATCTTTGAAAAAAAAATATTTAAAAGACTGGAGGGAAACATTTTTTTAATTATAAAATGTTGAAATAGAACTGAGGAAAAGATCTCAAGTATCCAAGGAAAACGGGGGAGACTTTCAAGATATGAATGTCAGGAGGGGAGCTAAGAGCAACAGACAGCACTGTACAGAGATGGTTACTGCTATTTCAAACCCTAAAACACATCATTGGTTTGTGGAATAATATCAATTTCATAATCTCACATTTTGCTATAATGAGATGGATAAGACAGAGTGTAACCTAGGCAGGTAGAAGCACGTAAGGCTTAAAAAAAATAGTAATAGTACATGCAGTGCTGTCCCTTCTGCTTGAAAGCAAAGGGTTTGAAAGCAAAATACATTTCATGGCTTTTATTCTCTTCCAGCTTCCCACTTGCTGTAAAGAAAAGTACCTTGACTGTTCTTGCACTACGGTTCATAGCTTCTCCCAAAACATGTGTGTCCTTAGCTACGTCTCTGTCAACAGTATCAGGTGGTACGTACAGGAGACAAGAGAGCAACATAGTTCAAATGCCTAATACTGTTAAACAAACACCTGCTTATGCCAACTGAGAGTTTATAACCTTCAGGTTTTTGTATGACTGGATAGGATTGGTCAGGAGCAGAAAGAGACAGAAACACGGCATTGATCAAATGCAAATACTTGCAAATATTCATATATTCAGTCTTCAAAGTCTGTACAAATACAGACTGTAATATCATCTTTGTCACTCGCTGCTTTGATCTTGTCATTCATCTGGGTTAACATCCTCTTCTATTACAAATTTAGGCTTAATTTCATTGTCTTCAAAGTTCTGTACTGATCTACCTCTCCCTACTTATTTGAGCTTCAAGTTGCTGTTCTTTCAGTTCTGTGCTTCTATAATCAACTGCGTCAAGGAATAAGACCAAAAGAATCAAAATTTAGGAGATAAGCACTGTGAAATAAGCTAATTTCTCAGTCTTCCAAGACAGAGCAATTGTTCCAAAATAAATTAACACTTGGTACATAATAGAAAAAGCACACGCTGAGTTACACTGGCAGAGCTATAGCATATTTTTTCTGCTAAAAATATCCTAATCCATCTTTCTGTGTAAATGGACCCATTTCCAGAGTGGATTTCTTTGCAGGCTCCCATCAGATGGTGCATTCCCTTTAGCAGTAATCCCTAGAAGTACTAGACAGAAGTTTGTTTTCCAAATGTCTTCATGTATGAGGCAGAGGGGTGAAGCAGACAACTGGTATAGTAATGTCTGATGCCGTCAGTGCTAACATTGACTGATCACATCTGTAAGAACCCTTCAGATGGTGTGTTCAATTCAGAGAAAATATTCCTGACATCTTAGGTTCATTCCACCAGATATTCACAGGTGCAAAAGCCAACTGAAAAGCCATATTCAAGGCCATATGTAAGATTAGTTTTCTTTCTGCGTGTGGACTTACCTTGAGTTCATTCAGTCCCATACATTTTTTCATCAATAGCTTTGAATTAGCATCAGATAATAGTATCTGTGCCTTAGCATAAGATCGAGTTTTTCCAAAAGCTCATTCACAGCTGATTAGGAGTTTGTGAAACAGAAGCGAAGTACACAGCCTCTTTGTTTCTCTTCTTGGGTCTTAAAAACAGTCATTGATAGATGGGATTAGAGTTCCTTCTGCCTCTTCATTACTAATTCTAATTTAGCAATGTAGCATTCATGTTGTCAACAGCACCTCAAGACAACTCTCTACTATTAGTTTGATGTGATCGTCATATGAGATGCATGAGATGTTATTAAACTGGATCCTATTGGAACTTCAAGATAAGATTATTTTTTTTTCCTACAGCTGTAGTTGAATAGAAGGAAGTGCACTTTTCATCTTGTACTTGTCTTTCAACAACAACAACAACAACAACAACAAAAAGATATATATTTTTTTCCACTGTGAAGTCTACTTTAACAACAATTTATGCTGTTGCAGAACGCTGTGATACCATCTCATCTGAGGCAGTTCTGAGCAGGCAGACGCAGTAGCCAGTGATGCAGAATGCATCAAAGAGGCTGCATATGAGCAGGGGTGTAAGTACAATCTCTCACACCACCGCCCGTGCTGACATCAGGTTTTTATCTTAATACGTTATAAAGCTGCGGATACAAAATTTATGGCATAATGATGACAACTCTAAATTGCTCAGTTAGTGGCAATCATTTGTAGAATGTATTTTATATTTGGAAGTGTTTGGAGATCTTTTGGAAATAAATAGTAATACTGGCTCAGGGGAGCCACAATCAAGTTGAAGGGGTCACATGTAAAATCTACTTATTCGATACTTTTTCTGATTCTTTGTTCTATCTTTTTTTTTATTATTTTTCTGCTTTTTCAAAGTGGGGAGGAATGTATTTTGATAAATTTATGATTGAATTCTTGTTGGTGTTCGTTTGTGCAGAATGATGAAGAGGCGTGAAAGTTAAATGTGCTTCATACCATCATTTTTTCCTCTTGATTGCTTTCATACCAACAGCAGATGTCCAGCGAAGGGACACAAATATTTCCCTTTAGCAAGTCATTCCACTGAAAATAATGGGAGCTTATTTAAATAGTGTGGCCCTGAGGAGACAAAAGGGTGAGCAAGCACAGGAGTGAATAAGAGCAGAAATGTACTCAATCAAAGAACGACTGTATTTGCATGCAGTTTAATTTTTTAGCAAGGTACAGATAAAAAAAAAATAGTAGGAATCCAACTAGCCATTGATTTATCAAAGGCATCGGGAAAGATAACTTGAAATTTGTTGTGACCATGAATGCTATTGATTCTCCTGTTCTGTGCACATTAGTGCTAAAAAAAAAATCAATTATTTAATAATTGATTTTATACTAACTGTTAAATTATTTTATTAAGTCTAAATTAAGAATTATGATGAATACAAATGTATGTGATAAAATTTAATGCTGAGATAGATTTCTCTCGCAAGTTTAAATAACCATTCTGATGAGACAAGAATGATTACCAAAATAAAAAGCATGATAAATAAAAGGCAGGAAGGCTTTGCAGATGTGGTGAATCATTATATATTACTTTGCTTTTCAGAACGAGTGCTGATCCTGCTGTTGCTTATTGTGCAGAATTTTGATTAAAGTTAACGGGAATTCTAGGCACAGGAAGGCTGCAGTGTATTAGACATGTGTGGGTTGTTTTTTTCCCCTTACACCAGTACTAATGAAAATTACAGATGTGTTTTGGAGCAAAACCAATAATAATAATAATAATAATAATAATAATAATAATAATAATAATAATAATAATAAAAAGTCTTGAGTAGCCAAATTGAAAGGGCTACATAGCAGTATTAGTTACGGTTCTCAGAAAGATGAATCTCTGGCAAACGAGACAGTGCTGTTTTCTCCCTTCTCTTATGCATGGATCAGGTGCAAGGGTTGCTGAAAAGAATTTTCTCATTGTGAGGAACTGACCATTCGTTGTCTGAAGCTATAAACTAAGGGTATATTGTTCCAGAAAGAGATAGATGCTAAACAAAGGGGGCAATAAGTTTTCATCACAAACCCTTATTTTATTACAGTACAAAAAAAATATATTAAAATAATACTACTAAAACTCAAACGCCAGTAAGCTATAAAACACCTAGACTAAAGCACTTATATAACTGCAGAGATTTGCCTCTGCCAAATTCAAAGGTTCAGGTGCAAACAATGAATTGACAGAGCTCTTCAAATATATGACTGAAGGAACAGTACTGAAGTAACCTTTGTGGCCACAAGCATTGCAGATATGAGTTAAGAGTTTCTTAGATTAGAATTGCTCCCTTCTGAGCACCGATGCTTTGTTATAACCTATATTCATATTTGGAAGTAACTGCTTCTGTCTACCTCTTGTCTATAAAATCTGAAATGCTTGGAAGGAAAAAAAAAAAAAAGAAACAAAAGGATACACAATTTTTGTAATAGAGTAGCTGTGGAAAAACTCGAAGGGAGAAATAAGAATATTTTTGCTTTTTAATGATCATGCTAGAAGAAGAACAAGCCTGTGCATGATTTGTCTGCCTTAACTCTTTCCCCAGTAACACTGTTCCTGTATGATCAAATCCTGTTCCCAGTGAAATCAATAGTAACAACAGTTCAGCTCCCTCAGCACTTGCGCTGCATTTCAGGATATTAAGCACCATCCTAACCTTGTGGCAGCTCCTCGTTGTCCGTACTGATTTCACTAAGCAGCTATGCAGACATGAGGCAAGAAGTAGAAGGCCAGGCTGAGGTGTGCTTGGTCTCTTCATGAAGAGGAAAGCACACAGGGCTCCTGAACGCCATGAGTTCACCATCGTGACTTATGGGAGCTACCACATTTTGGTGACTCAGAAGCTAATTGAAGCAGATGACCAGCACAGTCTGGATGAATGATGTCAAGACGAAAATAAGGAGCAATAGGCTGCCCAGTTGTGTACATGGAAAGACATGGTTCTGTCCTAATCCATTCCCCAAACCATAGGCATCCACGGACCAGTGTGTGACGGTGGCAATATTAATTTAAAGCATCTTTGTGTTGTAGTTCACTGTCAGAAGGCCATGATTTTTGGAGATGCCTTCCTTACATCACCTTTTTTCTTTTTGATTCCTTCTACATTAGGTTGTCCTCCCTATACCACAAAAGCAGTAGACCAAGCCTCTGTTGCCACAGTTCTAGGAAATATGTTAGTTAACACTGTAGGTCCCTGATTAGTCTCCTGAAAAGTTGTTCTCCTATTTCCCATTTTGATAAACATTTACTAGTCCTGGATTCTTATTCCAGACCTGAACAGAGGGGAGGAACCATCCCTACTGACTAGTACCTGTTTTCTCTCATCCACAGAAAAAAAAACACTTTCTAGCATGTCACCTTGGAGAAAGTCACAGCATGTGGCTTTTCATGTGTGCCTTTTATTTACAGGAAGACTTCTTTTAGAATAGCTGCTTCTCCTTTGATCCCTCTTGAACGTATAGTAAGGTAAATGTCCTGAGGACAGTGTCTGATAGCATGAATGACACCAGTCCTCTCCCTACAACTCCACCTCACACAAATTCTTCCCAGTGGTGCTCACTCTGAACTTGCTACAGATGTGACAAATGTCTGTAACAGGAAAATGGGCAACTTCTCCACAGTTTCACTGAATGCAAGCTCAGACAATGCTGTCCACAGACTTGGTCCCACTGGCTATCTTGGGTTTTGGTTACATCGTCTTGTGTTTTTTATTTTAATGCTTCTGTCATGTCCTGTGCTAGGAACAAAGAGGTCAGCTAGTCCTTGTTTCTCTGGAACAGCGGCTTCTGTGGAGAGAGCAGAAGTCCACAACACACAGGAACAAGATTCAAACAAGTGACACTTGAACCTTTCTCATGACCCACTGCATTGAAAGATATTTTGAAGTTGCAGAGAAAGCCACAAAATCTCTACTGTCTTAACATAAAATGTTCTCTTAATGAGGAATAGAGCCTTGCTAAGTGGACTCAGACAGGAGTACGAGGGTTCCCTGTGCTGTGGATACTTGGGACTCAGGCTGAAAACTGTAAATAAGCGATCTTCTGATTGTACATTTAATGAAGTCTTGTCTAGTAATGCTCTGAATGGAACATTGAAGGATGTAAAAGCAACATACAAGGTTGCATACATTGTCCATAATAATAGTAACAGAAAGGAGTGTCTGTGTAGCGTGCAAGAATAGGTCATGGACAGAAAGACTTCCACAGTCAAGGCCTCTGCTTCAGTTTTTCCCCTAAAATCAGACTGGAACAGACCAGAGAGAACATGGAACCTCTGTCTTTGGATATTTTCAAAGCTCAGCTGGACGAGGCCCTGAGTAATTCAATCTGACTTTGATGTTGCACTACTTTTCAGCAAGAGGTTGGACTAGATAACCTTCAGAGGTCTCTTCCAACCTAAACCTGTCAATGATTTGATGAGGAGCTGCAGTGACAGATGGTTTCCTTGCTCATAAACTTCACCAAGCCAAGGGGAATTGTGCAGATCACAAGGAAAAGTACAATCTGAGGACCGGGATATCAAGTGGGTGCTGGGTAATTACGTTCACAATATCCTGAGTGAACATCTGTGTAATTAATATGCAACTACTGAAAGTCTCATTGAGAGCCTCTGGTCTGTCCGGACAGTCTTTGGTGTGCAGTAGATCACTGCTGATATGGAGCAGGAAAACATCATTAGCATGGAGCAAGTATTGACACTCTGTCTCAGCCAGCCTGCCCGGAACATCTGGAAACTCAGACTTTCTATCAACAAGAAGCTGATCTTGTGCAGAGTGACAATGAAAACTGCAGAAAGAAAGCAAACACTGGGCATGAATCTAGAAATGCCTGGGCTATGGCAGATGCTGCAACATGCCTGGAAGGTCTCCTTGAGGTTACCCAGCGTGGTGGGAGGGAGATTGAGAAAAGGTAGTCAACAGTGCTCCTGTCTGACAGAAAGGCTTTGTATCCAGAAAGGAGAACACGAGGCGTTTTTATTCAGGCTTACCATTGTATTTTTGAAAATGGACTTGAAAATGTTAGGAAATGACACCAGGGCTTGCACTAGTCTCTCCCTTGGTAGAATGAGAATTGAGAAGAAGGGCTAGGCAGGAGGGCAGCAGTGGAGACTGCCTTGCACTACTGGCCTGCTGAAAAGGCTGGCTGGGAGCATCCTGGGCCTACATGCAAGAGGTCACAACTGCCTGCTGACCCCAGGCTCCATTATTCTATGTTACTTTGAGCAGAAAGCATATCTGTAAAAAATGATTTCCAGCAACAGTCTAGGCCAAAGTGAAGGTGTGTGAATGCTATCTAGCTTGATGGTGCAAGTCAGAACTAACTGTTGGATTCACTTGTCAGCAGCCCCCCTGCCATCTTATCTCTGCCTCCCCTTGTTTTGCTCCCACCTCAGAGGTGTGCAGCTGAACCTCTGATGATACCACACTCTTGTCTATTTTGTCTGTTTTGGATTTAGGAGTCCAGGAAAGAAATTCATGGGGTCTGGTTTTCCATCTCTCAGCAACATCCATGAGGCTTTGAAGAAGAGGTTCACCAAAACACTTCTCACTTGTATCTGAGGGAATAGAAGGTAGAGCTGAAGGCTTGTCCCTAGCTAGGCTGTCAAAGAGAAGGTCCTCTGCCTGGCAGGACTGAGGCTGCTGGTGGCTCTGGGTAATGATACAAGGACAGTTTGTGTGAGCCTTGTGCTAAGGGGGAGCTCTGGTGAGCCTTGGGTCAATGCCGAGTGGAATAGCTTTCCTGCAGCTACAGCAGAGTGGATTTGTGGAACCATGGATTATGCTTTCTGTTAGTGGGGATGATCTCGATGCTTTTTGCATTGCTCTCTCACTAACTGTGAGAATAATAGTCTGAAAATGGTTGTGAAGCTATTCAGCACGAGTGACCTACGCAGCGCGTTTGGCCTTAAGGCTATCACTTGAGGGTGCTCTTGCAAGATAGCACAGTGTTAGCTGTTGAAGATACAAAAAGGAAATAGCTGCATTTGTTCTTTTTCTAGGTCCAGTTTTGAACTTTGTGTGTTTGGTTCTGTTAACAGTCACTAAGTGCACTGATAAAAGAATATTTTTGATTTAATATGTCTAAAATGAAATCTAAAAGGAGTTGAGAAGGACTGAAATTGTAAAACGAGTGGCTTCTTAAATCAAACTTCCATAGATTTAAGTCAATATTTTGGTTCATCAATATTAAGAATATTGGTTGCACAAGAAGATAATGTAAAAAATGTTACAGTTTTGTAATGATCATTATGCTTCATGTATGTTTAAATTGCAAAGCTGTCAATCTTCACATTGTAAAAAAAAAAAAAAGAAAAGAAAAAAAAAAAATTACATATAATGCCTCCTGTCATAACTTGACAGTATTTTTGCCCACTTAAGGTTACCTTGTCCAAAACCAATGCTTAAATGCTTAAATCTTCAGTCACCCAAAGTTGTGTTCTGACCTTTATAAATACCACTTTGCCATAGATGTGCTGCAGCTTCTTTAATCACATGGCCACAAGACTTCCATCACCTAATAGCAGAACTCCAGCTGTATTAGGTCTATCCATCTTAGATAAATATAAGAGAAAATGTCCCTCACATTCACTGAACATTTTAGGTTTTACTGTGAAGCGAACATTTCTGGGCTGCTCCTGATGCCCTTGAGAACAATTTTTCTCATCTTTCTTAATTCTTCTCTGTGATACAGTTTCTAGGAAGAGACACTGGGAAAAATACAAAAGTCAGGGGAAAAAAAAGAAAAAAAAAAAAAAGTAGGGGAAGGATAGCAAAGAAACAAAGCAAGGAAAGGCACAGTTAGAAACCAAAACAGAACCACTGACAGAATGGGAAGGTATGAGGGGGGAGAGGAATGAGAAACTTGGAATAAAGGGACCAAAAAAATGAAGAAACAATCGTGACTGACACATAAAAGTGGAACTTATCAGTGGCTAACATGAATATTTGAAACAGCAGTGATCTGCTTGTGTTTCGTTGTCCTTTCTGTCCAGCCCATTTGGAAGAAAAAAATAACCTGATGAGAGCGCTAAATGAAATACCGAGAACATTCTGATTATACATATATATGTTACATGATTGCTTATGTAATGTTAATAAATTACATTGATCATGTAAAATGATAAATTATGACATTTATCTTTATGAATTTGCTGAGTTCTTTAGGTGAGAGAAATCAGAAAACATCTGTGGCATTCTCTTGGCTCTGCTCAGAGTGAAACGAAATGTCAGTGTCATCATAAAGATGAATTTTCATGTGTAATATATGCTTAGTATTGGTTTTATGATGAGTTACAGTCTATAAAATGCAAACTATTTTAAAGACTAAGAAATGAATGTTATGGGTATTACTCATACACCAATAAAAGAGTTTGCAGAAGACTGATCCAATATTAAAAGAGAAGTTTTCATGCATAAATGGGTTTTGAATGCTGCAAGATGTGGGAAAAGAGTGCTTCTTTCGGATGTTGCAATGAAGTGAATTGTAGCTTTATCAAATTAGGAGGTCTGCTTTGTACTATACACTGAGAAGGTCTTCTGAGTTCACATTGTGTCTAGAAACTGCGTCATCCTCGGGAGCTGGCTTGCTTGTAAAAGACATTTAATACTTTTCTGGGGAAAAATAGATAAATAAATAAATAAATAGATGGATGGCAGAACTCAGGGCCACCAATTCCAACTAGTGACATTATTTCTACAGGACTCCTGGTTTACCCCCAAGGACCAGCGATTTTCCTGGTCAGATTTAAGCAGGAGAATGATGGATTAGTGTGAGTGGTGATGTTTTCATCATTATTGAACTAAGGTCTGCTGTGCAGGCAAGAGTAGGACATCATTGTTGCGTAAAGAAAGCTCAGGGATGGAAGAAGAGGCTGATCAGCCTCTCTTGCTGACAAAAAAAAAAAAAAAAAAAAAAAAAAAAAGAGAGAGAGAGAGAGATTTAGAGAAGAAATCAGTTTAGATTAGGAGAAAGTGTGGAAAAGCACCTGTGGATATTGAGTCCTGCAAATTAAACTCAAAGGCATTTCTTTGCTGAACCTGAATTCCATGTGTTTCAGGCATATAGAAGAGTATAAACAGATCTGCACACCACTCTGTCACAGTGTGTAGCTGGAGGGCTTGGGAACATGCAGATGCTGCAGTAAGGGAGGCTGGGAGACTAATTCTTTTAGTTAGTTAGTTAGTTAGTTAGTTAAGGATGCTAAGCATCTAGGTAAGAAGTTGAAGTGTGTTAGTTTCAGAACTAGAAATTGTAGAAATTATAAAAGGACTCAAAGCAAAGGCAATTTGCCTGGAAGCATGTGGAAGTGAGCAAATGGCAATTTGCACATGCTTAATGGATAATGAGGTTAATTTGTAACTTACACCATATTCCTGTGTACCTTCCTGTTGTATATGTGCTGGTGTGCAGCTCCAGAGAGCAAGCACATTTGTACGGGAATAATTAAAACAGATCCATGTGTATGTGACCCATACAGACATTCTTGGCAAGATTACCTGCTCCTAGGATCGTGTTCCTGCTAGTAGAATGCAGCTCTGATTTCAATTCGACAAACTTTTCACTGCTTTTTAATAACAAATGACAGATTATCTGTATGTGAGACAATGCTATACATGAAGTACGTGGCTAAAATGTCACACGTATTGAAGGAAAATTGTTGTCAAAGCAAACGAGCATGTGGATGATACAATGATAAGAATAATGTAATTAAATTCATTTTCCTACCACTGATTTTATCACCCCATTTTCCACACTATTCCTTCTAGCCACATACTTTGTTTCATTCCAGATATACTTATTAAGAAACAGTGGCTAACATTTGCTATAGACAATGCTGAAGAACAGGGTCCTGGAATTGTTGGAATAAGGTTTAATTCATCTGACGAAGTAGGAAAGAAGAGAGGGAGCAGCTGATATAAAATGGAAAAGCCCATGAACACAGCTGGGTAAAGAACTGGGGGTGAGGAGACAGATGATCAAAAGGACTTGGAAAAAAATTAAAGGAAGGGAAAATGAAAAAGACACAACAAGGATGAAAGCGAAAGAAGGAAAAAGGATAAGAAGGGGGAGAATGAAAAGGAGCCTGTTAATGGTAGCTGGAGATAAAAGAGGAGAGGGAGGATAAAGCATAAAATGAGACTGAATTTAATTATGCATACTTTTCTTTAAATGGCCATCTAGCCTCGAGCCCCATGTGCCAAGCGCCTGTTTCAGTTCGATTGGTAGAACAAGCAAGTTGCGTGTCACAGCTGAAATATTTAGCAACTGTGGTATACTGAAAAGCATCCATGGTTTTCAGAGATGGACTGGGCAGGATTGATGTTGGGGACCAGGCTGCAGAAGGAGCAGAGGGCTTCTTTCCCCTCCCCAGGGAGTGGAGCCATACCCTTGGCTATTTTGCTCATCAATGGCCCCCTTGTCAGGGGTTCAGCACATGATCTGCAGCCTCATAGGACCAAGGTGGTCGGAGGACTTGAATATTTGGTGAAGCTCGGGGTATATGTCTGATGGCAGTGCTTTGCCAAACTACAGCTGCAGCCCTTCCTACTATGCCTCTGCCTCCAGCAGCATCCTTTGCTATCTGCTGTGCTTGTGGCAGCATCATTCCTCCCCCTCTCTCTACAGGAGGCATGAAGAGGGGAACCGAGGAAACATTCTCCAGTCAGAACCAGTCTGTTTTCTTTAGGACTTTGTTATGACTGTGCAGCATATTTACATAATCAGAGGAGTGGGGCGAGAGTTAGGAATGAGGCCTTTGCTGTTTGGAATTTTTAGGATTAGGGTCTGGCTGTTACTTAACCCAAGTATGAAGACTTTTTAACAGTTCTGTTTTTAAAACCTTGCATGCTGAATTTGATAAGCCCTGAACATCACACGTTCTTAGATGAAGAGATCTGCCTTTCTCCTGTTGGAGTGGTATGCTGGCACTTAAAAGGAGCTCCATGCACTCCTGAAGGAATAACTGATCAGGGAGGCAACCACTGCCATGTTAAGAGAGGACTGACCTCTCCATCTGAGGCCCTTTCTGGGAGCAAACCTCAAAAGAGCCTCCATGAGATGCACCTTCTTTTTGTCCTAAATATTCTCAGGTCAGAGACTAAAAATATTTTATTTTCTCCTGTTCTGCTCTCTCAGAGACAAAACACCATTGTCAGAAATGTTGAAAGGAGTACTCTAGAGTCAAGATGACTCACAGCGTTGAACTACTCTTCATGATAGGGATAATAAGATTTTACATTTTGAGGCCTGTTTTCCAGTTCAATCAGCATCAACAGTCTTTGTACCTGTTTTTCTCAATATCTTTGGTACTGTTACAGACCATTATTTTTTTGATATTTTGTGAGGGATCTTGGTGTCTAGTGTTACCGTGTAAATAACATGCACAGAAATGTGCAAAGCATTTCGTTTTTCCAGGTATGTATAAATTATAACAAGACTAAGCCATCTGCTAAATAGTGAAGTCATGGCACACCCTAGCCCCTGGACCCTTCTGCCTCAAAAGAAGGTGCAATGTAATACCATTTCTGCCTACCCAAACTTGCTTTATTTTGAAAGGAAAAGCACACAGAAGATGCGGGTGGATGACAATGGCCAGGACTCACAGGACAATCCAAGAGGATGCACGTGCTCATGACACCAGAAATTTAGTCATAACAGTAAGACTGATCTCCATCTTTTTCTCCAAAATGCCACCTTACATAAGGCTATATTAACTTTATTCAAGGCTGTAAAGCCATAGCTATATTAACTCTGCTTTTTCATTAGCTTTCTTTCCCCTTTGCCCTTTCATCTCATTTTTCTCTCTCTTTTCTCTCTCTTTTCTTCATTTCTTGTAGCTGTTATTCTGTGTCCTCTAAGAAAAGGTTTCTGAAAACTTCCTAATATTTTCTAAATGAGCTCAACTTCATTTGGCATAGAACTCAAGTGCCATCAGCCCACTGCTGACATTTTTAACACAATTTCAGATTCATCTCCTCTGAACCTCTGTTCAACACACTTGCAAGGTTAGAGTTTAAGGGGTGACCTTAATGGGATATTCACATTCTGTTAGTTCACAATTTGTACATTACTACCCGTTAGACAGTGAGTTGCTTATGTTTTAGGACTAAGAGAAAAAATAAGGAACCACAAATAAGGAACTTGCCTATTGTTGTGAACATCAAGAGATATATAATATTTTATTTTTCTGTACATTTGAGGTAGTATTTTAATTTACCCAAGTTTTTGCTTCATTAATATTCCCCTGCATAGGTATATATAAGATTTGGCATGTACCTCACCTCTTTTGATGTATATTTTGGACAAATAAATGAGGAAAAAAATCCATTTTAACCACCAAAGAGATCGTTTGAGTTCCTCCAGCTATTGCAAAAATAATTAGCATCTGAATTTGGTCTTCTTTTCTCACAGTCAAGAACAAAACTAGCAGTGGAACAATGATCACAGGGTATCCACCAATTGGTTCTGTGTACTGGCCAAATAACTTTCACTTTATTTTAAAATAACATGAAAAAAAAAAAAAAAAAAAAAAAAAAGGACAAAATGTGTCCTCTCCTCTCCTCTCCTCTCCTCTCCTCTCCTCTCCTCTCCTTCCTTCCTCCTTTCCTCCCTTCCCCTTCCTTTTCCCCTTCCTCTCTCTCCTAAATAACATTTCAGTATTCCAGGCAGAATGATAAAAAAAAAAGCTACCAGAGATTTAGGGAGTTTGCTTTTATTCTAGAAAATGTTGAAAGCAGACATTTCAACAATTCATTAATTTTCCTAAGAAAACAATCTGCTTCATAAACAGACTATGTTTAACTAAAAACTGTTTTGGTGTTCAGTTCCTTCCAACAGCTTTCATACTTGTAAAATTGGCATGGCTACAATATTGTATTTTTAAGATCATAAATACATATTGTTCTTCTTCAGGCAGGAAAGGAGAAAATTGTTCTTTCTACTTCAGTCATTAAAATAATGTTCAAAGTGATTCACACATTTCAAATTCAGATTTCTGGGTTTTTGTATTTGTTTTATAGGAATTTGAAAGCAAGCCCTAATAGACACGCAGAATCTCAATGTGACAAAGGAGTAAAGACCTGTCACTGAATCATATTGTATGGTGAGAGAAAATGGTAAAAGTGTTATATGGGGAAGAAAGAAATCACTACTGTAGAAATAAAATGTAGGGTGCCTTATTGCCCCAAATCTACAGCTACAGCTAATGCTTACTCTGATTGCAAAGGCATATACTGAGACAAGCAGTGATCTGTGTTACCATTCTGTGGTAAGCAAACACAGAAGAAGAAATCAAGGGCTATTCAGAGCCTACAAAAGCTTGCCTGGAAGTTGATCTCACTCATGTGTTTCGGAGAAGAATTAAGATAATATCTGCCATTCCCAGATATATTAAATAATTAAAAAGCTGTTTGGGTTTTACTCTGTTACTTTTAAAATGATGCTTGGGTCTTCAATGGAATAAAACATCATAGAAATTTATTTTTTTAAATAAGTTACATTTAGTATAGGAGATGGAGATGTTTCATTCCTTGTTCTCCTCCTAACTGCTTAGGATCACTTGCTTAGTTGGCTTCTACACCAGCCATCATGCATGGAGTGCAAGCAAGGCTGCTATCAGTCAAGAAGGCATGCACAAAGGTTAGCCTCAGCTTCTGTGTGTTAAGTAATAACTAGGAAGTTATTGCCCTTCAAATTATTAAGACTGATTCAGCCCTCACTGTGACCCATTTTTCTCAGAAATGATGAGGAGGGATTAAGGTGAGGGGTGAGAAAAAATGTAGAACTATGTCCATTCAGAAACTACTCTGAACATGAGAAGGATGTTTTGAATTCCCAAGTTCTGCAAATTCTGTTTGCAATATCAATAAAAAAAGGAAACTTCTCATATACTTTTTAATGGGGTATTATTTGTAAGTAGAGAGAAAGAAATGCTTCTGGTGAGTTATGAATGCCAGTTATCTGCTCAATTGGTAGACCTTTTTGGCTCCTGGACGTGACTTTAACTCAACTGCTTCATATTTCTTTGCTGACTCAGTTCTGGAGCATGCCAAATTTCAGTAACAGGCAGCCAAATAATTTATCTGACTTTTCCATTCTTTTCATATTTAGAAAAAAAATCCTCCTGTCTATATACTGACAATCTGCTTGAAGAGTGGAAGCAATGAATTTAGATAGAAGTTTTTTGGTTATAACTGGAAAAGAACAATAAATAATTACATGGAGCAATTGCTTTGTAAAATTGATGTAACTAGACACATTTAAAATTGTACACAACTTTTATATGGTAAATCATTTAGCAAGTTCTTTCATTTACTGCATCCAGTCTCCTACCCAAGTCTCTCCTTCCCAGATAAACTTTCAAGAATAATAAATACCTCCTTAAGGGGATATGCTTTAAAGCAAATAAACACTGACAAATAATTTATCATATGTAACCACTGGTCTCCATCCTTAATTACTAGCATTTCATTCTGCTGCTTGTTTAACAGAAGTTAAACCTAATGCCTATTCTTTGTATAGGTATTTTTTCAAGAGCTTCTTTTCATCATGTATTCAGAGTTTGAACCAGGCTGTTCCTTTTTTTGTGTGAAGAAAAGCATTTCTGTGGGACTTTGCCTATGGGACCCTGTAGCAGAGAGAATCCTATTTAATTCTTGGCATGAATCATGTAAAAGAAGTCCTTGTTTGATTCAGGTTCAATAAACAATAGTTGGAAGTTGTTTGCATAGGGTAAGCTCTATGCTTAACTTCTGTGTAGTTTGGGTTTTGCCTGCTGTTCAATATTTACTGCACGATCTTGTTTATTTCTTTAATTTATTTAATGCAGCAAGATCTGGATGCTATTTTTCCGGGAACTGAAACAGTTAGAATGAATAGTCTGTCTCTTTGTGGTTTCATTGAACTTTTTTTTCAAGGTCATAACAATTTACTAGGGCATGACTGACTGTAAGAAACAAGTTACCAAGAATTCATTCCACTTTTCAAATGATTTGGCTCTAAAAAAGGGGGAGGAAAAGAACAATGCATTGTCACCGTGTTAATGGGAATCTAGTTTATTTCACTAAGGTTACTGAATTTTGTTCTGATCAAACAGATGCAACTCATCTGATAGAGTGGACTTGCATCAGTGAGTGCCTTCCAGCTTTTGCTGTTTATTAGGAAGGAAGTTTTAAATAGAGCTGATAGTTTGGAAATTTATTTTAAATCAGCTTTGATTACACGAACTATGAGATTTTCTCCTTTACTTGAGGTTTACTCTCTTAAAGTCAAACACCCTTTTAGAGTCAGGGAATATAAAATGAACAAGCATGGTTCTGAGTATTTTCATTGCACTGATGGGTTTAGCTAGTGTTAACGGCTAAGATGCTGAGAGCTGGACTTTATAATGATCTGAGCAATATACATGGCTGAAGTTTGATACAGGACCCAGGGTCAGAGCTATATATAGGATCTGGGAAGACTCTGACTGCCAGCTCATCCAGCTGAGAAGTAATAGGAAAGACCATTCTGCTTTTCCCTAGGCTTTTTGTATCTTGACTTGATGTAAGTGAGACAGCACGGTGTTCAGAGAGACAGTGATTGACCTCAGCTACTGCCCACAAGTACACAAATGCAGAACAAGAACTGCAGCATCAAGAGACACCTCTAAGCTTCGAAGTCTCCTGGGGCTTCTGTTCTGCTACAGCTGGTTCAGTGATCTAAACGTGCAGTCTAGCTTGTGTAATTGCAAGTTTGTTCTGTTTACGATCACAAAAGGACTATTGATTACCCATGTGCTACTTGATACAGATCTGGGCTCCACAATTCCCCGAGCAGTATACCTGTGCGGGTGTTTTTCACCTATTTTGCAGTCCATATGTAGGTTCACATTTTTGTAAGTGCAAGGACTCAACTTCCAAGATCCCACTACATTCATTTTTTAAAAGGACTAGGCAGAAGGCTTCTCTTTCATGTAGAGATGGCAACGTAGCCCATGTTCTCAGTGGCTTGCACCAGGAATTGGGAGGTTTGAAATGTTGCCTGGTCTCTATCATAGAGTTTTAGAGGAGGAACACACCTCTTGGATTTTCCTCTGAAGCAGCAAGATCTATAATCAGATAATGAAATGTTTTTGTAAATCAAGACTAGTGTATTTCACTCAAAGTATATTATAAGAGGAAGCGATTTGAAAACTAGCTACGCCATAATGAACATGCTTTATGTTCAAAGCAGGAAGAGTAGTGCTGCATTTCAATGAGCACTGAAGTTAGGCTAATGGATTGCTTCTCCAGAAAAATAAACCAGTAGTTTTGTTACTTTTTAAGCAAAACTGTTTTGACAATACTTTTTTGTTTGTTTGTTTTGTTTGTTTGTTTTTCATACAAATATAGAAAAAGGCAGTGCAAAGGAATATATTAGAATTGAAGCAGTAGCATGTTTTAGTACCTACGGATGTATGAATTAATTTTCATTTGTTTCTCTTGCTCTACCTTTCCTTAAGTAGCTTGAGGATGTATCAGAAGCAGTTATTCCATATTTCCTCATCTGTTCTCCATATTTCCTCATCTGTTCTCACCAACAAATCCTATAACAACTATAGGTTTCTGCAACTATAATGATTAAATACATTTACTGGCTGTGCTCACAAAGAATTGAAGTAAGTCCAGTATCTGTCTTTTCGTTATCAGAATTCACATACTGCAGACATTAATTTCAGAAAATAAATCACTATGTTCCCAAATAAAAGATTAAAAACTTGTTAAAAAGTTTATTAAAATAAAAAACAAAACTGCAAGAAAAGTATGAATTGTGTTTTGATTTGTTTTGTTTTCTTAGACTGTAGGGAAGACATTATCCACAAAATCATAAGAAATAGAAGAAATAGAGCCAATATAACCTAGATTTATTCCTAGCAGAAGACTATGTTAGGAAATTACAAGATAATCAAATCTCCACTATAAACAAATAGGAACATTCTATGCACATTTTTCTATAGAACCAGGGGGCAATGTCGACATCATAAGGTTTTACTGGGAAAATGAAAGTAAACCTCTGGAGGACTGGTAGAATTCAATGCTAACTGCTATGAACAGTGAAAGTTTTCCTTAGAGAGAAAAAACTGTGAAAAATTATGATTAGCTCTTTCCAAATGTGAGTATGAAAAAATAAACACAGAATGCAGAAGGATGTAGTGTGGTGGTAGGAGGTTGTCTCAGATTTCTTGAATGACTTACTGTCTGATTTTCAAAAACTGACAGAAATTAGCAGAGAATTGGTACTCAACATTGCCCACCTTTGTTTACTGCTTATTTTTATAGCTACTTCCTCTACTTCCTTAAGTAGAAGAATTTATACCCTTCTAGCATTTATAGATTCCGGTTTTTTCTTTCCCATTATTCATTCTTCAGAGACTCTGAAAATCCAAGAGGCATTGTAGGCAGTCGTGTAGTCTGAGCATTGTATCAGGCTACAACAGTCACGTAGAATGTTTTTTGGAGCACTACTTGAAACTTGCAACTTCTTGGACTACGGACAGAGCTTTTTTGTCTCCTGTCTGCAAAATAAAGGTATTTATACCATACAGGTGCCTAACATTGGCATTGCAGCTGTTGTCCATTGACTGTACAAGGAGCCGGTGTCTAGCAACCTTGACTATTTATTGGACAGCTTGAATTGCACATTGCTCTGTTGAACTTTGGTGCCCAAAGTAAAGCTGTAGGTAAAATACAACCATTACTTCAAGGGTGCCCTCTCTCCCAGCATACCAGGACTGCAGTTCAGATAGCTCCTTCTGATGGTGGAGTCAGTAATCAGCATCTGCAGCAAAGGAGGGAGCATTTATGGTCGATGACCCCGTTGTTAATTGATCCAAGATCTAGTTTGCTGACCTTCAGGCATACACAGAACTTGTCCACTTATTTTGACTTTCACCCTATAGTGGCTGTGCCAAAATTTTGCTGGAGGCAAATTTTGAGGAAAATTTCTTAGAGCTGACGCTTATTGACATTTTCTGTGAAATACCACACAAACAAGGTTTGACAGACACATTTTTATAGATCTTGAATTAAAACAAAATCTCACACTTAAAAACACAGTATGATATTTGTTATCCTATCCTACTAAGCAGAGTCATGTGTATTAATTACATGCATTTGGATTTGGAGTTATGGGCCCAATGTTCTGTCAAAGTCCTGCCACGTTAACTGGTATTCAACCACCTGTGCAGACGGGGTGCTAAGAGCCGAGTTGTTCTCTACTCACTTATTGTTATAGCAAAACCTTCAGTGGGACATGTTGTGCTCTCTCTGAAGTCCACGGGACTTGTGTGGAACATGTGGAACAGTATTTAATCTTTATAAAAAATTTTGTAATGAAAATGGTATGTAAGCTGATATGGTGGTAAGTTGGTACCAATGGTATGTAAATCAATACAAATGTTTATGTTGCATGAGATATATTATGCAACATTTATTTTCAGTATATCTTTAAATTGTTGTGTTGTGTTTTTTTTTTTTACAATTTAATTTTGAATGGGAACATTAGATAAACATAAGCAAAATGTTATTTTTTTAATGATTTGTATTCAATTTAGAAGACTACGAGTGCTGCTAACCCTCAACTGCATATTTATATAAAGAAGTAGTTTAATAAGATAACTACCTCTCTTTGTCTCTGTGGGAAGCAAGACCTTTTGCCATTATAAGCTAATACTTTTACACATTTAATAATCACATGATGCCTTTTGTAAAATGCTAAAAATTCCTTATTTTGTTACCTCACCAATGGTAAGATAACATAACTCACAGAGACATTTTGTACGTTTTTTTTTTTTATTCTGAATTTACAAAAACTGTCCATTTCTATATTATATCTGTCCAAAAACCTCTAAAATTATGGATTTTAATTTTGTTTATTCGATATATGTTATACTTTTCATATCACTGTAGGAATCTTAATTTTCCTACTAATAAGTGTTAAATGGTCTAAAGAGGCATTCACACCAGTACAGAGCACATTGAGGAGAGCAGTCAAGCCTGTGTATATTAGACATATTGCCAGACAGTGATTCAGGTCATCTGCAGCTAAAAATACACAGCATGAATCTCTTGCTGGAGGTCTTAAAAATATTCAGTCTTAAGCTGTAAATTAGTTTTTTTCCAAAGGGCCTTTTCCATCACCAGTTCACAGTTCAGAAAAGAATTGCCTTTACATACAAGTACAGGTAGCAACACTGAAAAGCAGCAGCAGATGTATGAATGGTTAAAGCCAATCCCCTTGGCTCATGTGAGATCAAAAATTCTTGCTGTGTTATCAAACATGAAACCTTCATCTCAATCATATAAGGAAATCAAAAGTCATTTGAATGACGTGAAGACTACTTCAAATGCTTAATTTCTATCAAAATACCTAATATTAAGACACATTTTATCTTTTTCTGTTGTGTTTCTGGTTTGGCCATACTTGCAAGATCATCCAAAACCAGATAATCTATAACGTAATGATTAAATCAGATATCAACCTAAAGTTAATGGCAAAATTCTAATGAATATATGTAAGAGAACATCACTCTTTAAAGATTATGTAAGCTGGTATTAAAAGACGTTGATCCCAGTAGAGAACTTTCTTGGATCTTGCTCCTTAGAAAATTCCAAGGCCTTTGAAATCTCAACCATTTACCTTTCGCATCCTCAATGTTCCTTTTTTTATTTTATTTTATTTTATTTTATTTTATTTTATTTTATTTTATTTTATTTTATTTTATTTTATTTTATTTTATTTTATTTTATTTTATTTTATTTTATTTTATTTTATTTTATTTTATTTTATTTTCTCTCCTATATTTGAAAAGATCATGACACAATAATCTATCATGTCTAAATTTGCCTACCGGTTTGTGAAAATCCAAATATGTTAAATCTTCTGGCTCCCTTTTCTATCTATACCAACAGTTATTTCATTAAGTACTATGATTTGTCTGAGACGATTTACCTTTCACAAAACCACGATGACTCATGCTTATTAAACTGTTCTCTTCCAAACTGAACGAATATTTAAGATAGCCAAAAATAGCATCTCAAAAGTTCTGCTGATATTGGCTCAGGCTTTGACACACTTAAACAGTCTGCAAAGTATCTGCTTTCACTAATTTCCAGATGGGATTTCTTTTTCAGAATAAGCTATTATTAAGCTTGCCTAAAGGTGGCAGAAACTGTCTAATGGCTATTTTTCTTAAGATTTAAATATGGTGTTAATCACTACAACGTCTGAAAATGAACTATTTATGATCTCGGTAACTTTTCCTTCTTTTCAGCTAGTAAGACGTTTTCAAGTGCTTATTCATGGTATTTTAAAGGTCTAGATATCTGAGACGTATTATTTTTTCGTTCACAAAGAAAAGGCATTAGAGATACTTTTCTACTTAACTATGGAAGCGAGAGAGCAGCTTTAAAGCCCAGGGAAGACTAGCTGTAATAAACTATTTGAAACACTTTGAAGAGTATTTATTTTACCATCTCTCTTGATGAGTAGAAAATGCACCTGCTTTTAAAACTGCATTACTATCCTAAGCAGTCCTCTTTTTTAAATCTGCTGTTCCTTTGTATTATTTGTTATTATTATTTTGCTTGTCACACACTTTTCATATGTCTTTTCCCGGTTAGTGAAAGGTTAGTAATGCTTGTGGAATCAGTGCAAGACTTATCACAGTTGTTGTTTAGGCCTTTTTATTTGCTTCTTCCCCTTTTGTATTTAATAAGTTAAGGACTCCTATTTAGTGCAGGCAAATTTATGTAAGCTGTACAAGAATAAGAAGACAAAGCTAGAGTGGAAAGTGAGCCAACATATGCTAGTCTCCAAGACAATGAAAATTAATGGCTTATGAAAGAAAGAAGTAATGTCAGAAGAATGAATCAGAGAATCAGGAGAACAAAAACAAGGAGCAGGAAGGCGAAGAGACCACAGTACAAATGAGATCTTAATGTTATGAATTAATTTTTGTTTGTCCCTACATGCTGTACTGTTCTAATGATAAATTTGCCAAAAATCTGGAGTTGTCTCCAAGACCCTGATAATCATCTCTAATTTGTGCACTGAAACATAAAAGAGCCAGTCACTGGCACACACAAAGACTGGAGGCTTCCACTTGAAGTGAATTTCTCATATTTACGAATGCATCTTCTAAAAAACAAAATTCACTCCATTAATTTCCTTGTCAACATCACTCAGTAATTCATTGAATTTAACTAGGAAACCCAACAGCATCTCCCATTTCCTCCTCCCCCAGCATTCTCAGGGCATTTTTTCCTGTGCAAACCATTACTATAGAAACAATCTTTCCTAAGGTATTTCAGTTTCAGAAAGCAATGCTATATTAAAGCCATTCTGCTTATAGAACATTTAGTTTCTTATTGAGAATGTCTCATGAAATACTCCATGACAATAAATGTCTTCAAGAAACAATTTCCCCAAATACAAATGAAATGAGCATTTACTGCTGTGGCAGTATTATCACAGTTCCATAACACCCAAGAAGGTCATGTAAACTTTCATATTACCCATTTCATGTTTCATCTAGCTCTATAAGTATGTGCACGTAAATTTGATATGGTGTAGAAATACAGACTTGGGAAGATTCATGTCGTATAATTGCTTTCAGAGTGATCAAGCACCATCTTAAAATGAGGTAGAGGTTTTACCTGAGTTCCCACAGAACCTAGTTGTTAGAAAACTTCCTTAGAATTAGAAATCCAGTTTACACTCTGATTTTATCCAGGGTTAGATTTCTTGCTCTTAGGCAAGTTCAGTGCTACAGTTTAAGAAATTCTCTTCTCACCCTGGTACATCAACTTACAATGAAGTTACAGACAGCAACAAGATCCACGCAGTTGTTGGCTAACTGATGCATGCCCCACCTTCTACTCTTCCTTCATAAGAAGAGATCTCCTTTCACAGGGCATTTTCAAATTTTACTGACTTCCTAGAGCCTCTTAATCCACCTCTCTTTCATTCTTCGTTGATACCTCTACATTCCTGCCTGTCATCCCCCTTCAACAAATCCCTACCTCCCTTACCTGTTTCCTCTTCTGTCACACCAACACTTTCAATAGCTATCTGCACATTCACTTTCTTCCCCACCTGCTATCACAATATTAGTCTTCAAGCAACATCAGGCGGCTTGTTCCTCAGCTTAATTAAAGGTCACCCTTGAACTTCACAGGAAATATCTGTATTTGGGACCCCGGGACACTAGCTGTGCTTGGAACACTGAGAGGATTTTTTGAAACGATTCGGTGCATTAATTCTGCTCGTGTTAAGACTTACAAACTGTCTGCCAGAATCAGTAGAAAACATCCCCCTTTCCTCTCCAGAAAAAAAAAAAATATTGCTTTTCATTAGATATAACAAGCTTAAGATAAAGCATGTGGAACAGGAAAAAAATAACTAAATGTATATTTTTTGCTATTTGAAAATAAATTTTAAAGAACAAGTAATTGCTGTGATTCTGTTTTCTTGAGCTAAACTTAGTTTTGCACCAGTGGCTCACAAACCTCTCTGCCAAGTAAGATGTTCTGAGAATTAAGGAGGAAGGAAAGAAGTCTGTGGTTTGGGAGGAGAGGCAAATCCATTCTCTCTCGGAGGCATCCGAGAAATAAAAGATCCACCATTTTCTCTTCAAAACAACTCTCCAGCTGGATCAGTTCTAAGTGTCACACATTCCAAACGTGTGTCATGTATTTGGAGAGAAGTGCTTTCATGTCTTGAGTCCTCCTGAATCATCTCTCCCAGCAGTGGATCCAGGACTGCCTTCCACGCCCCGGCAGGCTGAGAGCAGCCCAGCCTGGGTTTGCGTTGCCCCAGCTGACTGATGACAACTGTACAGCCAGGGGAAATTCTGCCTGCAACAGAAACCTCAGCAGAAAATCCTGTCCAGCACGGAGCATCACAAACAGCAAATTAAGAGATGCTTACAGATACAGTATCTGCGAGCCAGAGAGAGGAAATTGTAATAATCACTCATTGTGTTTGAGTAATAGTTTGTACTGTGAAAAAGCTCAGCATGAATATGGTATATAACTATGTTGCAGCAGGCCTGTCATTTGCTAAGTGGGAAGGAAAGAGTTTATCCTCTCATTTGAGTTTCTCCTTGTAAATTCATGTCAATAGCAAACAAAAGCTCACAGTATAATAGTCAGCTCTCAGTGCCCCCACCCTCCACCAGATTTTAAACAGGAGATTCCCCAGAGCATCACGCAGTTTGATCAGAGTGGTTTGTTAAAATGTGGGCTCTGCTTTTGTGATGCTCAAAAGCAAACACTGCTGTGCAGGTACGGACGTGGTTTATAAGGTGCAGATATTCCACTGGGCATGGCAGTCCTTGGAAAGAAGGGGTCTTGCACAGCTAGGGGAAAACTCAGGACAGCCCTGAGTCCCACGTGGGGACTGATTACCTGCTCACAAGTGGAAGGGATGTGGAGTGGTTTCCAATGAAGTACAAGCAGCTGACACTGTCCTGCACTTCAGGCAGAGAACTAGAGATGGCAGCTCAGGAAGTCTGCCTCCACTGGTGCAAAGTCTCGTTTGCTTTCATCTTTCATGTAGATTTTATAGAATAAGACAAACTGAAGGAAAAAATGCAGCAATTGGAAGCTACAGAAATAGTTTATATTAAAAAAGCTCTTTCCTATTATGTGAGCAAAGCTTGTGCTAGATTTCAATTGATGAAGAGTATATGAGCTGTCTGTGACAGGTCCAACATTCTCATCTGGAAAAACTTTTAGATTTTATTCCTTTATTTGGCTTGAAACCATCTTTTTTTTTTTTTTTGTCTTTTTTTTTTTTTTTTTCTTTTGTTAAATCTTTAACTGAGGTCTGGGCCACAGCATAAGTAAAAGGCAACATGCTGGCTAGAGGCCATCATTTTACATTTTAGAAGAGGGATTTGGAGTGAAAACAGATGAAAGCTATGGGGGCCCTGGTCAGATGGCAGTCAAAAGATCTGCAGGAGCCAGAAGGAACAGAGTCCAACATATTTGAATCCTGGCTCAGAAGAAATCAATGATCAGCTGAAATTGCGGATGATGCAAGGAAAAAGAAAAAGAAAAGAAAGAAAAAAAAATTCCTTGAGGTATTGCTTCAGCACTTTGTATAGTGAATAATGGAAAAATACCAGCAAGAGGAGATTTTCATAATTCTGGTGTCAAGAAATTCTGTGAAGTGTTCACATTAACTACTGTCACTCCAGTGATATTTCTATAATGAATAGAAGTCACAGAGGTGCAGGAAGCAAGTGATGGCTCAGAACAAACAAGACCTGGAAAACTAGACAAGAACAGACATGTAACTAAAGAGTTGTATAGAAATCCAGTCTTTGTTCAGCACAAAGTGGGAATTAAAGAAGCATTTGAGGGAGGAGCAGATTGTCATATACTGGATGAAGTAACCCATCAAAGAGGAAGAATTTGAGGAGGGCCCTGTTAGAGAAGATGCCAGTGGAGGTCATGGTTTTCCTGGAAGCTTATAACTCAGTTAACATACAGCAAGTCCAAACTTGAGTTCTGAAGCTCCCCATGCTCATGTTTAGGAAAGTCGTGGAGGTCACAAATCGCAAAGGAACATTTTATTTTCACTGCAAAATCTTTAAGAGGTGCAGCCAACCAGTACAGGAAACATTTGCAAGGAACAATGAAATGCTGGAAGAGTATCTGGAAAGACACAAAACCCAAACTACAGTTTTTGTGCTTTGAAATTATGCAGAAAAACACTTCTGAGCAGCTTGATTAGAATGGTCTAAGTGAGTAAAAAATAATTACAAGAAATGTTTTACTTTTCTTTTACAACTAAAAACACAAGTGATCATGAGACATGTCGAACATTGCACTGGTTCTCAAGTGGATTAGCTGATGGTCCTGCCTGGAGAATCCTTCACTCGTATTTGTACCTAAACATGGCATTGTTTGTTAACTGTATTGCTGTAAATATCTCTATTACTGATTTTACTGGCTGTGCCATTTCAGTCAAATCCTGTTTGCTTTGTTATCCGTGTGTAGTCAGTGGAAGTAGGATATCCTCTTCATGCTCTAGGGCACAGTTTTGCTTTCCTTGCTTAGTACTGTTTTCCATGGCAATTTGTATGACCATGAAAAGCAGATCTGAGCCCCACCATCACTTTTGTGCTCCTCAAAAACACCATGCGATGGACATGACCCAGGAAAATCACCTCTACGTTCAGCTTTAACTGCAGTACCTAAAAACTACTCTGAGGTTTTTGTTTGTTTGTTTTTTAAAAAAGAGGACTTTGTATCACCTAACTATAACCACATACAAAATGAAGTCTGAAATGTTGTAAACAACTCATGTGGACTTCTCATGTAGTCACTGAGGTAGAAATACCTTCCTCCACTGACTATACATGAGGACCTGGTCCTCCAGGTGTTTCACTTCTCTTTGATTTGCAGAACTTAGGTATCAACAAGAGGTACACATTGGAGATTTAACTTCATCAACTAGCCCCTACCATTAAGTAAAATGCTTTAAAATAAAAAAGTGTCTAACCTCCCCCCAGTCCTTCATGTTCCTATTGACACCCAATGCATCATACACATGATTTATTTCATAAATGCTGAGTCTCCTGCTATGATATAAACATCTTATATAAACTCACCAGGGGGACAAAGAACAGGGGGGTTGAAGGAAGTCAGAGCTGAACATTCATTGTTTCAGAAATTCATCACTAACTAAAAAAAATAATAATAATTTAAACAGTTTTCCACATGTGCTATTGTTAAACTTTTTGCATGTCACACAGGAAGACGTCTTGTGCTGTTGCACCAGGCCCTTGAAAGGAAATGGAGTAGTTCAGCCAGTCACTTTTCTTTTTTCAGTTTCCATCATTGTGTCAAGGTTAAAGTTTGTTTTCCTTAAGGATACTGAGGATACCGGCTGTAAACAAGCACCCACTAACACTGATAGCCTTAAAAAAAAAAAAAAAAAAAAAAAAAGGCTTTTTCTTTTCTTCTAAAGCATCTGTTAGTTTTAAGATCGAAGTTATAACGCACACTTCAGTCTAGCAGCACTTAGCATTGAATTTAAAGGACATTTCCTTCATTAGAAAATTTCCCCACAAAGAGAAAATACATAATTGACGTCTCTGTAGAGGCGTTTTACTTTCAACTGGTGCTTGCATCTGCCACACACCCCTACACACACACTCACTCACAACAGATGCTCCCCCCACGTTACATGGCTCCATTTATCTCATCTCCATAAAGAAGAACTAAATAGTCTTTATTTGTAGAAACAATGTTTGCTAGCAGAAATAAATTAGAAAATTATGAAATACACATTCACAAATATGTAATCATTGGCTAAAATTTTTGGAAGTACAAAAACAAATATTGACTGCAGTGTGTTTAGCTTGACATATTTATACCACTCGCACATTTTATAATTAGAAACAAAATAATTTATATTATTCTAATGCATCTGTATTTAAGAGTTACAAAATGTTAAAAAAACTATTCATCTTTCTTTCTTTCAGTAGCATTTTTCTCGCATGGAGGTTGCTTTACAAAGCTAAAACTAGTACACAGAATTTCTCTCTCCCTGATTCTCCACCATCATGGGCACAATAGTCCCAGGAAGAAAAGAAAAAAAATCAGGAATATTACATTCTGAAGATCATTGATTGTTAAACCATATTGCATTCTTTTTCTATCATCTTCTTGCACTGAGCACTTTGAAGACACAAATTGTTATTGCTAGCGTTATTGCACCATCTCATGTTGTTTCCAGTGCCTCATAAATTCTGTGTATCATCATATCCTGTTCCTATCACTTTTGTCTCATTATCACTGTAAAAGCTGAGAGTATAGCTTACTATTTTGGACTTCATTTTCTTCTTTTTGCTTCCTCAATAATTATTTCCACTACATGAAAGACATGTCGGATGAACGACTGATTATTAAATAGCAAATAGTCTTTACAGATACAGCCCAGCCCAGCTTGGGTTGCCCTGGTACAGAGGTACAGCGTTTGGATTTTTTGCCACGCTTAGATTCAAGTATGTTTTCCTAAACTATCTCTGCTAGTCTCAGCTGTTGCAAGGAAAAACCTGGGGACAGATAACAGAATGTCCACAGAGAGTGCTGAAGAAAAGATCAGGAGACCAAAGACAGCACTGTAAATAATTATCTCTGTTAACTATTTCAGTGCTAATGAAAAAGGCAGTGGTCAGGAGCATAATGTGAACATCTGCCCAAGGCTGAGAGCTTTTCCTTGTAGTGTGGGAGCTCAAATGGACAGGGCTTGGAGCTTCACCTTATTTCCCTCCCAACCCAGGTTAAATATTGACTGAGCTGAGCTTAAAGCTGCTTACCATTTGAGAGCCAAGGGCATTATTAATGCAACAGCTCGCGGGGTCCAAAATGTGCTAAGCACTTTACAGAGATGTAGGGCAAGCCAGGCCTCAGTCCTACAAAGCTGATATTTCAGTGTCAACTTGAGAGAGGAAAAACAAATCTGAACCTCCTCCCTCTCCCCCCTTCCCTCCAGGACCCATTTCCATGGGCTGCATTGCCCCTCTGGGCTCTTGGAGAACCAGAATACCCATCCAGCACCAAGAGCTTGAGGGCACTACAATTCCCCTCAGCATCTGAGTCGTGAAAGTACTTCCCCAAACACAGGCAGTTTTGCAAAAGGAATGGGGATTAGTAGCATCCTGTGGGGTTGGTCACCTCTGGTGAGTACAAAACCACTTCAGCCATATCAAGGACCAAACACCTTTCTGGAACCAGCTCTTTCAGGGTCTTGCAACAGCCTCTTCAGGTAAAGACTGTTGCACACTTTCTCAAGGGGGTTAGGGAAATGGCAGCCTTCATCACTTACAAATCCATCATTAAAATTTATGTTTTAAAAGAAGAAATATTGCAATAATATGAATGCTATTTTAAAAAGCAGCTTGGTATAGTCTAGTTCCAACTTGTCTGTGAGACACTGGAAAAATCACAGGATTTGCAGAAAACAGGTTTTTCCCTCTCACATTTTCTGTCTCTTTCAATCAATTCAGTGGAAATGACGGCTCAGGATGAACCAGCAAAAAGTTATTCAGCCTAGATCAGAGGTTAACTTTTCAGCTTCTCTCTCTAATCATAAATAAAGTTTGGAAAACATGTTTTGGAAATAGTATTTTGTGAAGTGAACTTCAAGGTGGCTTTTTAGGGTAGTCAGTATTACAAGAACCATTGTGTCATGCATTGTGTAGGAGAGGGGAGAGCTCATGGATAAGGGATTTGAGGAAGCTTATCAGGACTGCTCTTGTTGCATTGTATTTTGCTGCAGCTGAATTCCTGCTCAGTAGCAGTTTACCAGTTGGGTCCTTCACAAATTGAATCTATGGTTTTCTCTTTAAGGGAGAGGAAAGGGGAAAAAATAATAAATCAAAACTAATGAGGTATTCTTTATACTATTGACATCCATTTTTTTTCTTCCTGCGTCACTGTTACATTTGAAGGGAGAAAACAAGGAGCGATGTTGCATGAGGAAAATGAAGATGGACCACCTGCTGAAAAGAAGGGAAGGAGGAAATCAGAAGGGTGAGTTAGAAATTCCTTGAACTTGTGCAACACCTGCGATTTTTAAACCTGACAACTGCACTGAGACACAGAGGGGAAGTGATCTGATTGAGAGAGTGCTCGCTCCTTCACAGACTTGCAAGAAAAGTACATCAGTTATCTTGCCCAGGCTGTGTGTAACACATGCCCATCTCAACACAGGCGCAGACTGGCAGCAACAGGAGGAAGGAAGGCTCTCACCTGTTCTCCCCTGCTTGTTCTGCCTTCCCTGCAGGGAGAAAATTGACACAACTCTCCCTCTCTCCAAGAGGAACTGTTAGCTCAATATCCAGTCAATTAAAATACTTTCCGTTTCCTTTTCTAGATGTATCCAAAAAAACAAACAAACAAAAAAAAAAAAAATGCTATTTTTTCCCAGGTATTAAAATCATATCACCCTGTTTCCTTTGCTGCTATGTGATGTTTTTCTCTGTCTCCTTCCCCAGTCCCTTCCTTATTCCACTCCCCCCAGTATAACAGAGTGACCAGACTGAGCAAACACTGAAACAGACAATATACAGATTGCGTTCAAATGCACCAAAACAACAACAGAAACAAAAAACTGGAGAAAAAAAAAAAAAAAAAGAGAGAGAGAGAGAATAATTGTTAGATTTCTTTTCCTCCTCTTTAATTGTAGGTGTTATTATAACAAAATAGTTAAAATATTTTCAGACAGAGGTGTGATTTTTAAATTGATAATGTCTGTAAGTTCAGACAGTGGTTGAGAAGTTGGAACTCATCAGCTTCTGTGAGCTGGAGCACTAGCACATTAGGCAGAATGAAAAGTGCATGCTTTGAAATACTGCTGTGAGCTGTGCTCACCCATATCACACATGATTAAGATCACAGACAGCCTTCTTGTAGCTCTGAAGGAAGAGAGATCCAGAGTCTGTCACTAGACTGTACTGAACCTAGTGGGACTTGTTGCATTCATTTTATCTCTTCAGTTTTCTTGTATAGCTTCTTCTGATTGTTATCCAGAGATATCCCAATGTCTAAGAAATTAATTAATACTATGGTTTTGTTAGGGTTGGTTTTCTGCTGCTGCACTTAACTGATTATTTGTCTGAGGGTAGTTCTTCAGATACAAAAACTTTAGTAAAGTGAACGTCAAAACCAGAACGTTTTTTAGAAAGTAAACATTTGCAAGACAGAGATTGAATACAATGTGTAGTGTTCCACACATTTACCAAATTTTCCTTTGATGCACACAGATAAAGTAACTAGAGCCTTGTCCTTACTTCAGAGATGATGCATACTAACACTTCTGGCTTTAGTGGGGACTGCAGAACCCTAATGCCCCATGAAACTACAACATTCCAAAGATATCTACAGAAAACTTACATTCAGTCCATCTCTTCTACATGACCAAGTATATAAATGCATTTCCTCAAGGCCAGAAAGGTTCCATTATCTCCTATTTTAGGGTATTTGAATGCCATTCCTATGCATCTATCTCAACAATTATGTGATGCTCTGCAAAAGGCATTGTTTGTTTGACCTCAGATGCATCTCTCTGTGTGCAGCAGAGGACATTGGCATACATAAGACATAAGAACTGAAACATCAACCTGTATTTTTGATGAGGTAGTGTAGGAGGTTTGGGTTTGGGTCTAAGTCCAAGAACAAATGGAATTTTTAAGTAGTTTGGGTGGAAAAAAAAAAAAAAGTCTGTTCCTTGCAGTTTAAATTATTTTCTTTCAGGACTCAAAGGATCACTTTCTGGAACCATCAAAATTTCCTCCCTTATATGACAGAGTAGGACTAGAAGCAGAACCTCTGTTGACAGACTTCCTTATCTCTCCACTAATCTCTTCCTTGACTTCCACAAATAAGAACAATATGTATCTGTCCCTTTATATTTGGTGGATCCTGTAACTGGGTTGTGAAGACAATGTGTCTTGCCCTGGTATCTTGCAGACTTTCCAGGAGACTCAATCAGTGCAAGAATGCACTCTGATGTAGGACACCCCTAGTTTTCACTTCCATAAGAATACCTGACTGAGGTTTAAAAAGTGTGCATCCCTTTGTATTAATTTGTTATAAGTTACAGGCAGTGGCATGTATTCTTCTTGTAGCTGAATTATGAATCTCAGCACCTTTTACAAGGATGAGACATAATGCATTACAGTGTAGAAGGAAAGGACAGTAGAAGCCAGTAACAAGAGCCAACCCTTCCATCAAAAAAACCCTGATTATCAGTCAAATTTATATTTGTGTAACACTCATGACACCAATTAACTACCTTTCTTTCCCCTATTAATAATATCTACACTGTGTTATGCAGGAAAAATGTCTTAGTCAAAATTAACAAGACACAAAGCACTAGTTGGATAGCAATTAGCAGACAGTGTCATTGCCATATCTTGCTAATAAGATGAAACAGTAGAGAAGGAAATGTATTCTGTGTGTCTAATGGATGCTGTAGATCAAATAACATCTCAGAAATTTCTGAAGTAGTGTAAACAGAACGACTCCCTGTTGAGATAAGTCATCTTGGATCAATGGTGGAACTGGAATAATCACTGGCATGTAACCGATGCGGAGAAGGGAAAAATACAACACACTGAATTTTGTGTTATCAGATGACTGGCCTCATCTGAGTCTGCAAGACTGACCAACTCTGTACTAGGTAGGAGACAGACGCTAATGGGGCTGGTTTGTTTTTGCAGACAGATGTCTAAAGTTCCACCCTTTCTCCCTCTTGTTACCCAACCTTAGCCCAAGATCAACATGATTCAAAAGCAGGTTTCACTTATCTAACACCCACATGTGTTGCTTTAGGGGATGGAGGATTAGATAAATGGTCTGGGTTTTGAGGTCATCTCTGTAACAGGATTAAAAATATTAACTGGCTCATAAATTTGTTTTACCAGGGCAGCGTTGCCTGACTGAGCCTGTATCATTTTTATTGCTAGCTACAGTTATGTTTATTGACAGACAAGGATTATAAAATGATGACACAAAGCAGTAGTTATTCCGGGTTCCAGCAGGAACAATAAATTCTCTGCCTCCAGTTCTGGAAATGTTTCAAGGCTTTTTCTTCATGACTAGTTACTCTATAAAGCTACAGTGTTTTCTTGACTAACATTACTCATTTAGTTCACCTGTGTTACTCTAATCAATAGAACTGAGATGCAAAAGAAAGTTGTATAATATTATAAACATTTCAAAGCCCTAAATAGAGACTGAGCTGATTTAAAAACAAACAAACAAGTAAAAAACCTAAGTTGCCAGCATCCAGGGCAGTTTCAGCTGTCTAGGGATATTTCCAAATGCAAAAACCAAACCACCAAAAAGGCAGACAAGAAAACTGGATAAACATGAGGAGCTTCAGTTGGAGAAAAAGAAATAAAGAACAGCTATGCTTCTAAATACACAACAAAATGACTCAAAATCAAACATGCATCAGAAATCTGTTGAACTCCAAGTCTTCAAATGTTAGTTATTTGCTTTAATGGCATTAAGAAGTTGTAGGGCATTTTCGGCCAAGAGCAACAAATGATACAGAGATGGACTGCACCACTTTCATCTTACTTCTGATGTCAATTTTTTAAAGCCTGTTATCATATCTTCCTTTTGCCCTTCTATTATTTGTTTACATCTTTCCCAGAGTCTGAAGCCTGAAATTGGAAATAGCATTCTAACTGAGTTATCACTGGCCTCAAGAATACCCAGTTTTATACAGAATCACAGAATGGCTGAGGTTGGAAGGGACCTCTGGAGATCATCTGATAGAATCATGGAATCAGAATCGTCACAAGTTGGAAGGGACCCATAAGGATCATCAAGTCCAACTTCTGGCACCACACAGGTCTGCCCAAAAGTTTAGACCATGTGACTAAGTGCACAGTCCAATTGCTTTTTAAATTCAGACAGGCTTGGTGCAGCGACTACTTCCCTGGGGAGCCTGTTCCGGTGTGCGACCACCCTCTCAGTGAAGAACCTCTTCCTGATGCCCAGACTAAACTTGCCCTGCCTCAGCTTGACACTGTTCCAGTGTGTCCTATCACTGGTGATTAGGTATCCAACCCTTCTGCTCACACAGGACTACTGGGAGCCACCTAGAGCCTCTTAGCCTTTACAAATGAAAATATATACATCCCAGTGTAAAAATTTTTTTGTGTGTGTGTGTGTGTATGAGTGTCACGCTTTTGCCTAACTTATAACTCCTTTCCTGCTTTATACTGCTTTTAAACTATTTTTTCCCCACTTCACATGTGCAAAGTACTTCTGTAGCAGTTGCATTTGCTCTTATCAAATTTCCACTGGTTGTTTTTGGAGCATCTTTCCAGTTTCTGGAACTCCTTCCAAATTTAAAAGTATCCTCATCGTTTCATCATACAGATCATTGATCAGCAGAAGACTGAATAGACCTGGGATCAGAAATGTCCGATTTTAAATGCCCTCCCAGTTTGACAACAAACTGTTGATAGTTTCTGTTTGATTTTGTTTTCTCAACCAGCTGTGAGCCTTCTCTGCAGTGATTTAATCATATGCCTTAATTTGCTTATGAGAATGCTGTGTAGGAGACTCAAGAGCCTTACTGAAGTCAAGATATATCATATCTACTGCTTTCCTCTTATTCACTTATCCTGTCAAAGAAAGAAATTAGATTGGTTTGATACAATTTGTCCTTGACAAATTCTCATTCACTAGACTATTATTACCCTCGAGGTGCTTATAAATTGATTGATTGATCCTCCACCATACAGCTCCAGTTCAAAGAAAATCACTTCAACAGCATCTGCCCCGACGTGCAGCTAATTGGGCTCAATTCTGTGGTTTCTAATCTACCTCTGCTGGTTTGGCATGGTCTTCCCAAACAGGCCTCCTATCTCTGAGTCTCTTCAGTCCCAAAGCTAACCAGGTTATATGAGCTTTACCCACAGTACCTCAGAACACCAGACCTATGAACACTATCCATGTTCATAAAAAGGTTAAGCACCTTCTAACTGACCTAATATAAAATATAAATATGTAAAATATAAAAATATTTTACTATTGGGCACAAAGTCATTACCTGTTGAGAGGGATTGACCAGCTCTGGGCTGCATGTTGCTGGGGTGCATGAGCAGTAATTTCTTGTCCTTTATGCAGAAAGACTCCAACTAAAGAGAATTCAGTAGATGGAATTATTGGTAAGCAATATTTGTAGCTTATGCAAATGAAGCTGCCCAGAACTGGCTCGTCTCCTATTTTTCCTACAAAGGGAGCAGAGAATTTCATTTTTCTAAGCCATTTGACCCTGAGGCTTACATTTGGAATTCCATGCTAATAGACACTACATAATTATTATTTTAATTAGAAAAGCTGCAAAAATATTCTACTGAGTCTCTTAATTCAAATAGTGTATCTGGCACATAGGGCTTAGTCCTACAATAATTTCAGCACTGAGTTATACTGAGCACAGTTGGGTTTTTTTGCTCAAAACCAGCTCAATATTTTGGCACGACATCCCCACAATGCAGAGCTAGTTTACTGAACAGGCATTTGAACCCAAGCAGACCGAGAATAAGTACTCCATTATTAAATACTGCACATACGACTTCTATGAGATATGATTAAAGGATTATATAAAAAATGTTAACATGCATAAAGACCTAATTTTGTAGTTCTTACTGAGGCAAAACTCCTGCTACAAGCGGGGAAGGATAGTCCAAGCTCAGTGTGAAGTGTTCTAGCTTCAGTCATTGTCCTGTTCTAAGTTTTGTTTGATCTTGGCCCTATGTTAGCCTTTGCCATTGTAAAAATTATGCACAGAAATTCATTGGGACCACTTGACCAGGATCACAGTATCTCAGTTTCCTATTTGTGAAATACAAATAAATGATACTTTTCTACATCAGCATTTCAAGAGTTGGGACATATTTTTAGGGGTCAGAGAAGTTCTAAAATAATAGTCAATCTATTTCAAAGATAATGCAAAACACTTTAGGTCATTATAGAATAATTTGATTTGAAGAAACATTACCACTGAGCAAAGTGAAGAGATTAATGGTATAATTTCCCTATTTATTTTCTTCTGCTGTTTGCTAACATATAACAGATAACATTTGTAAACAAATAACATTTTTGTTGTTTTCTAGCATCTACCAGTGCAAATATATCCATTTACTTCATTTTATGAGCAGTTAAATTATTCTGCCTCCCTATATACTTACATGAAAAAAAAGATTTACATGTGCCCTCTTCCATTCAAAACCAAGTGCACATTTGTGTTGTGCAAAGGTGTCGTGGTTCCGCTCGAGTGGGCAGCCGAGCTCCACCACAGCCGCTCTCTCACTCCCCCTCCTCAAAGAGGAATGGGGAGAAAATATGTGAAAAGGGCTCAAGGATTGAGATAAGGACGAGAAAATCACGCAATAATTATTGTAACGGGCAAAACAGACTCGGCATAAGGAGATAGTAAGATTTATTGCCTACAACTACCAAGCGAGAGAAGTGAGAAAACAAAGGAAAAAAGAAAAAAACCAAAAGCACCTTCCCCCCATCCACCCTCTTCCACCTCCTCCCCCTGAGCGGCGCAGGGGAACGGGGGAATGGGGGTTATGGTCAGTCTACAGCACTTCTTCTCTGCCGCTCCTTCTCGGTCACTCTAGTCCCCTGTGCTGTGGGGTCCCACCCACGGGATGCAGTCCTTGATGAACTGATCCGGCGTGGGCTTCCCACAGGCAGCAGCTCTTCCAGAACTGCTCCAGATATGGGTCCGTACCACGGGGTCCATCCCTCAGGAGAAAACTGCTCCAACCTGGCTCCCCTACGGGCAGCAGCTCCTGCCAGATCACCTGCTCCTGCGTGGGCTCCTCTCCACGGGCTACAGGTCCGGCCCGGAATCTGCTCCGGCAGGGGTCTTCCACAGGCGGCAGCCTCCGTCGGTGCAGGGCCACCTGCTCCACCGTGGTCTCCTCCACGGGCTGCAGCGTGGAACCCTGCTCCACCGTGGTACTCCATGGGCTGCAGGGGGACATCCTGCTTCACCATGGTCCTCACCACAGGCCGCAGGGGACTTCTGCTCCGGCGCCTGGAGCACCTCTCCCCCTCCCTCTACACTGACCTTGGTGCTATTGCTCACTCCCTTGACTCTCCCGGCTGCTGCGTGGTGCAGCGTTTTTTCCCTGTCTTAAATATGCTCTCACAGAGGCGCAAAACAACATCGCTTATTGGCTCGGATCTGGAAAACAATGGGCCCTTCCCAAACATGGGGCAGCTTCTAGATCTTTCTCACAGAAGCCACCCCTATGGCTCCCTGCTACCAAAACCTTGCCACGTAAACCCACTACAAAAGGGACACAGCATGGTGCCTGAGGTGGGTTTCATCGCAGGTCATATGGCTACACATTACTGTAGAGAGCCCTGATACTAACTTAAAATGGAAGCACCAGAAATCCTGAAACACAGCACTGCACCTGCACCAGAAAAGGCTCACCTGTCTCAGCTACTGGACAGGGACCTGGGCTGTGAAGGGGGCTGGGTTGCTTCCTGTTCTCTTCTATGCAGACCTACCCCAAGTACTGTCCCATTACTGTTTGTATGTTCTTGCCACAGGTCTTCCAATAAGATATAGAAGCTAGAGTTATATAAGCCTGCAAGAGCCAGAATGGGAAAACAAGAAGATCCTCAAAAGCTCCATTAAAAATTCAGAGCTTTATAAAAACAGGAAAATAAGTTCAAAGATGCATTTCAATTTAATTACCTATTAATTTGAATATAAAACTTGGACTGTATCTTAGTTCTTTGCTATTGTTTTATCTACCTAACAAGTAGCGACAATGGGAGCTCTCTAAGTGCAACTGGCTAAGAACATTGTTCCCAGGGCTGTGAGTTCCCCTCCTGACACTGCCAAGGTTATTTGTGAATAAGAATCACGTTTGCTTCTGCTACTTCAGAAAACAATTAATCTTCATTGTTTGCCAACCAGGAGTAATCAAAAGCAGTAGGGAAATAAACTGTATTTTCAGGTACCTATGAAGATATTACAAAAACAAAGGAAAAAAGGCTTGCTGCATCTGAGGAAAGCTCCTAGACTGCCCCTTACAGGAAAATGAAGGTTTAAATATTTTAGGAACAGTTAGATTATTTTTTAACGTTTCAGTAAAGACATACTTCGTATATGATACCACCAGATATATGACAAAGATATATTATACCATTAGATATATGACAAAGTGATCCAGAATACATTATCTACTTTGGAAATAGTTAAGATCAGAGGAGTTATACAAGGCCATTCATTTGTTTAGGTTATATTTCCAAAGTTCATTTTAGTAATACCAACAGTGAAATTTGGCTCATTTTTACTAGAGTGGAGGAGAAAGATATTGCTGAGTAACCAGGAATGTACTTGTAAGGTACTCACACTGCTCATCACTGTAATTACAAGAATATATAATTACCTAGGCTTGAAAAGAGTGCAGAAATTAAAAGTTGAACTGCCGACTCTATATTGAACTGGGGGCTATAGTCAATAAAGGACATACATGTCCACAAATTAGGCACTGTGCTGCCCAAATACAGAAAATATCTAGTTCACCAAGCACAAACTAAATCCAGCTGGTCTAGAAAACCCCAAGCATGCCCCTTGCTTTCAGCTAGCTAGCAAGGAAGACTAAACTTCAGCCTGTGTTCGAAACCATTCAAAGGGACATAGACCCCTCCATGGGGTGAGGCTTGAGAACCTGGTACCTCAGGTGAGAAACTGGGTTGTCTTCCTGAGAAGGAGGTGTTCCCACCTTTTGTACTGCACCTTTTGCAGTAGCGTACTCTCAAGAATTGGGCTCAGAGGGAAGAAAGCCAGGGAGGGAAGAAGGAAAGCACCAGTCACCAGTCCAATCCGAGAGACCTACTGGTCTCTCAGAGGGTTAGACTGTCCCCTGATTCTTTGATTACCTTTTGGATCTCAGTAGAAAATGAGTAAGAGCTGGGACAAACTTTCTGACTGAAGAAGACCAGCAGGTTTAGATACTGCTGGCTAGCTTCAGAGTGACTTTATAAAAATATAATTAAAAAAGAAAAAAAAAAGAAAAAAAAAAAAAAGTATTTCAGATTTATATATCAAAGCTCTACAAATGCAACTGTAGGTTCTGGTGGTGGTTCTTGGGTTCACAGGCCCTATGTCATACCTTCAGACTACAAGATCCTACACTACAGCAGCCCAGCACAGTCCCTTCTGCTGCAACCCATGTGAGGTTTCTTCTCCCCTGCGCTGCACATTGTGTGCCATGGGGACTTTATATCACTCTAACTTGGCCATAACTTCCTTTAGCAAAGAACAATCAGCTACGGACTGGCTTTCCAAACAAAAAACAAAACAAAACAAAACAAAACAAATCGAAACCCCACAGACTTGGAAAGGTAAATATATCAATTTTAAGCTGTAAATTCACTGTAGCAGGATATCATTTGAAGAAAAAAAAAAATCATGCTGACAATCAAATCAAAAATGATTCAGTTTTGTAGTAAATACCAGCAGGACAACAGACTGTCTTTCTAAGATTCAAGTCCTAGGCTATTGTTATACACAGTGTTAAAACTCCATTTTGCATGTACGTTTTTCTATAGAGTTTATCCTGGAGTACCAAAGCCTTGTACAGCTGCCTCCCCCAATGTGATTAGCTGAGAAGCCAGCTGAAAGCTTGGTCTTAGGCTTCTCCTTTTTCATGCAGCATTACTTTACTATAGTTTGATGAAATACTGTGTGACAGAGACAGGTTTCAGAACATAAACAGAGATAACCCTTATAAAAGTGTTTAAAGCCTCAATCCCATCATTAAACTGCTCACCGGTGGCTGTGATCTCTGTGGGTGTCACACCAGAATGGCACAGAGCTCTGTGGGCACCATGCAGGATTTGAAGTGGGGGACGAAGCTGCAAAACATGGGGGAGAAGACGGCGGTCGTCATTTCAGAGGAGTGTTAGGGAAAGAGGAGGACAGCAGGCAGGGTGCAGCTGCAGCCCTTTCCAAAATGGAGGATGGCAGCGCAGGGCTGCCATGCTGCCCCACTGAGGCGCCCTGGGCTGAGGCACGGGGCTAGGACGTGGACGCTGCATGCTAATAGATATCCAACATGCTAATCCTGTCCTAGTAGATCTATCCAGCAGATTCGAGCAGGAGACAGCGTCTCCCCGTGTCAAAGGGAGCTACGAAAAGGGGGAAAACTAAGAGAAGCTTTAGAAATAATCAGGTCTGCAGATGAAATCAGCCAAAGGTCCTGTTCTGTTGCCAAAGTGTGTCTCTGCCAGGAAGCTCTGTGCTGTTTACCTTGCGTACTGCACAGCAAAATTTCTTCTACGTGACCACTTCAGGAGCTGGAAAAATATTTTTTAGGAAAGATGGTCTTCAAATAAAGTGAAGCAGAACTGCTCAACAGGCTGGGAATGCTTTGGGACAGCCAGTTAGGACAGATGGCTGCTTAACAAGAACAGTCTCTTGACCAGGTTTCTCTGTCTGCATTCCAGGTGCCTGCACGTAAGGAGGCAGATCACATGCGCTGTTTAAAATGTGTATCGATTTGCCAGTGGGGAGAGAGAAAAAACTCTTTCTTTGATAAAGAATTTGATTTGATGATCATTTACAGACCACACCACACGAAGTCTTGACACTGTTTCTTCACCCTAATTACTTTGTGAGCCATCTGGTGCACCTGCTGTTGCAGTGAGGCAGGAATTAACAGTCTTACACCCTCCCTCCCTTTTCTTTTCGTTTTTCTCACACTGAGACGGATCTTTTAAGTGAACATCCACCTGACGTGGCCAGACAGTGCAGATGTAGACGCAGGTGCAAACTCGGTCAACCATGCCTCCAGATGGTTCTTACTTATTAAGACAGCCAAAGCAATAACCACAGACAAAGGGCCTCCAAGAAACAAAACAAGACCATCCTGCAGTAGGAAAACAGTGGGTTCAGAGATGAAGTTTACAAGGATCCCGAAGAGGTCATTGGCTTTGAATCTGCTGTGAAAACAGGACTGGTCAGGCCCCCTTGAAATTTGGATGAAATGACAGATTGATAATTGAGCAATCGGCAAAATGGTTAAAATGCAATAGTCTCTGTGAAGAGCTGATTACATAAGCATAAGTGCCAGTAGTAAGATGCCAAGATGAAAGCCATGGCTTCCTTTTCTCCTGCTGAGTAATATGCTCTGCAACTGAGAAAGCCAAGACACAAAAGCAATAGGATATTTTATCGTCTGCTTTCTTTTAAACATCAGAGGCATCATGCTTCCGATGGCTGAACTCCAAAGAAACAAACAAGCAAGCAAAACGGAGCAGTTGTGCCCTCCTTCAACCTCTTCCCTTAATATCTTTAATTAGAAGCCCACAAAGTGTGAAAGTTCAAAGAAATGAGTTTCAGGCTTGGGAAGCTGCCTCACTAAACAAGTTCATTTGAGCAGAAGAAGCTCACAGGAGTCCAGAGGCCACCTCTGCTTCTACAATTGGATGAATTTCTCCTTGTTAACCTGAACGGTCTTTAGGGGAAAGGCATCAGAAAGAAAAAAACATCTTTCCCAGCTAACTATTCCAACATACTTTCTTCAGCACTGTCACAGATCACTTGGGGCTTTTCTGGCCTTGAGGGACAACATAAAAAAGCACCCTGGTTTCCAGTGATCATCCCAGAAGCCATGCTGCCTAAATGAGTGCTCTGCTGAGCAGAATTAGTTGCTGCTTTCCACCTGTATTTTCTTGAGAGAGGATTTGTGGCCAAGTGCCGGCAGCCGCTGTGCTACTCGGGACAGTGGATCCAAGATAACAGCATGCAAAAGTGATGGAAGCTGTGTGTGCAAATCCAAAGGCAGGACTTCCTTGGCCCTGGCATCCTTGTAGTGACAAAAATGCCTTTGGGCTTGGCCAAGGAACAGCATCAGCTCTTCTCTAGGCACTTGGGAAAGTGAGAAGAAAATGCAGGGGCGGGGAACTTTAAAACAGCAAATCTTAGCGAGAGGTGGGGCTGCAATCCAGGTGAGTCAGGCCAAGATCCCCACAAGCACTGTGAAAACAGTCATTTTAGTCCACAAAGACTAGGAAAATGGCCTAGGAATGTCTCCTGTGACATGTGTTCTCTGAATTTTCCTGTCTAGAAGGCTGCATAAAGCCTGAGGTCTCAGGGCATTAGCCCTAAGTCTCCCATCACCTTCACGGTGATGGGATCCCAAAGCTGTCTCAAACTTCCCATCCAGTGTAAGTACCCTCACCAGCACTACAGCTCAAGTGTCTTTGCTCTGCGAAGGGTTTTAATGTGGAGGAGTTGCTGTGAAAGAGATGGTACACCCCAGAGAATCAAACCAACTCCAGATCTCTCATGTGGCCAGGGAAGAATAGATATGTAGTCCAGAGACTAGCATCCTTTGTCCAGCTTGCTTTCTCTCTCAGTGGCATACTCCCATTCTTCTAGAGCAGAAAAAGGTACAGTTTTGACTTTCAGATATTATTTCCTGCCTTTCTTGTTTAACCACAGCTTCCACTGAAACTGCCAGTCTGGGATACAGATAAAAATATTTATTAGAGATACAAGGGAGATACACTGAAGGGCAGCAAAATTCATGAAGTTTCTCATGAATTCACGAGAAAGAGATCTCCCTGAATCTCTGGCTCTTGTTCAGGGTGCTTCTTCAAGGCAGAAGACAGGCAAGACCATAGTGGTAAGCCTGGCTCTGCCATATCCCCTGTCCTCCTGATGCTTGGGAGGTGCCCAGCAACCCCAGGCAATGGATTGGGGTCTGAGGCTGCCTGCGCTTCCCTTCCCTTTCTTTTCCCCCCTCTCCCCTCCTTGCTGCCAGTGGGGTCAGGCACTGGCACAGAGCAATCACGAGCAAAGAGAAAGGCAAGAGCCAGCCAGGGGAGTTGTGCTGTGACCCTTTGTATGAAGGTGATGAAGGTGTCTGTCACTGCCAGAAATACCACTTTGCTGACACAGATGAGAAACCTTGAAAACTATGATTATTTATAGAACTTAGAATGAAGAGCTTTATCCTTGGACTACTGCCTATTGCGAAAGCCCACAACAGTGAGACCTCTCCCTGCCACACAAACTTTAAATGTTACGTGTTAGGCAACAGATGGAAACGGGAGTGCAAGGAGGCAGTAAAACAGCCCTTGCCAGCCTGATAGACAGCGTTCTTAGCATAGCAAAAGCCTGGCTGTTGCCAAGTTTTTGAAGGTATGTTGAAAAAAGAGAGTTTTAATGAGGTTTTGAAAGAGGATAATACAAACAAGAAAAGAGCCGTATTCTGGATTATGAAGTGTGGTGTTGTTGTTTTTTTTTTCCCCAAAATATCTTTTTAACACAGCACACAGGCACAGCAAAGCCATTTCTTAAGTCCTATATTCTGTGTTGTGAGAACAAACCTTTCCCCAGAAACCCTGTTGTATTTATTGCCCATACAGTTTGCTAACCATATGTAAAACTAAACCTTTGCTAGTTCTTCCTGGAAACTAAGTCAGCCAAGCCACCAAAGAGATATATTTAGGATGGAGGAGCTGTAGGGGACAGCTGGAGCATATCTCATATACTTCTTTACTGTGGCACTATTTAGCCTTGTCACTGGGCCCAAAGTGAAATAGCTGGTACTCATATTTTAATGAATGACAGCCAAACAAATTCAAGTGATGAAGTTGTGATCAGCTCTGCCACAGTAAAACAGGAATTGGACTAAATCTGTATTTGATTTGGCTTATATATATGTGTTGTATTAATGACCTCACCCAGAGGCAGCCAAAATACTGGAACAATTTGTTTTCCTGAAATCAGGGCTTTCAGTAGGTAGTTTGATTTGGATGTAAAATCCAAGGAAATACCTGTTTCTTGATGCTAGAGATTCATTGGGCAATTTCGGAATTCACTGGGGGGTAGTTTTCCCCAGTACTGGGATTTGCTTGGCAAGACTGTGCTATGTAGGATAGATTTGTTTTACAACATTGTCTCTTTTCTGGGCATGTTGTGATGTACAGTACATGCATATTGGTTCACATTGTGCATTCTGTGCGGCTTGCTTTGGTAGCAAAACAAATTTTGTATCACTTATTAGTGATATAAATCAAGTATTTCAGCTCCTGAGTAACGGTTGATCAGAGGCCCATAACCAGGAATGAGAAAATCAGGATCTTCCTTTCAGGACAAGGACGAGTCTGTAGCAACTGCTCTTAGCAAGCTGTCTCTGCCTCCAACTTTGTTGGCAAAGTAGCAGACCTAAGTGAGAGCCTCTGTGATACCCTGCAGAACTGCAAGAAGCAGAAGGAAGATCGTACAGCCTGGCTGCAGCAACACTACTACACGGGAGAGCAGTGTAAGAAATGAGGACCAAAAATTATGCAGAAAATAGTTTCAGTGGCACTGAAGTTCTACTTCCCACAGACACAAGGTTCCCAGGAGTTTTGGGTAGCTGGGGGACAAAGTCTCCACTGAGGAAGTTTTCAGGGATTGCACTGAAGTCAGAAAGATTACTGCATACAGGAATTTGTCCTTTGGCTCTCCATTCACGCTCGATTTTCTGTCTAAACCCATGATTTAATTTAAGTGAATCCTGATTTATACCACTATGAATAAAAGGGAGCTGAGACCATCAGTAGTATAAATAAAGTCTTAGCTCAGTGGCAGTCTTGCCTGTGTGAGAACTGCAGGATCAGACTGTATAGTCCTGGAAGCTCTTTGGCATTTGATGAGCAAGTTACCTTTATTTATAACATGGTACAGCAGGATGTGTCATTGTGATTGACTTACAACAACTGCAAGGTCAGAAGTTTGATACACTGAGGGAAAAGTGTCCTGGCAATGTGTATCTGTAGATTGTGTTGAATCAGGGATGTGTAAAAGGTTAAATAGGGTAAGTCTAGAAGCTTTGGGCTGTTTTGTATCTCAAACTTGCTTTTTAGAAACATCCTTGGAGGATACTAAAGAGCACCTTCTGCAGCAGAATGCTGAATTCACCCTTTTTGCCACTTTCTGTGACCTTTTTACCACCTCCTTTCTTGTGCTTTGTAAAACAAGAAGCACTAAAACAACCCTGTCATCAAATCCACTGCATCTATTCCTTCATTGATTCTTGAGAGGTGATAACAAGCTCAGCTAGAAACACATTTTAATAATTATATAGCTATAATTATCATTTTGGCTTTGGTAGGATTTTTGAAAGATAAACCGTGCAATCTATTTATAAGCTTGATAAGCAGGAGAACCTAGTGCCCTTTCCTTCTAGTAAATCCCTGGGAAGTCTCATATGCAGAGTGAATCATCTAAAAGAGCATCAAATAAAACAACGAGGCTTCCAATCAAACATAATATTGCAGTAAGTGGGGTGAAATAAATACCTGACCAGTGCCAGGAAAGAAACCATTTTGTTTTACATAGAAATACAGATATTTCTGTAAACACTTAGAATGTGGCAACCTTCCATGGGTAGTCCCATCCACAATAACACTTATCCCAGGACTAATGGTGAGGAGGAAAAGCTATTCCAGAAATACCTTTGTTCTATACCAAGAGGATATATTTTGAAAGAGAGCTCCATTTTACACAGCTGGTTAGTTACATGATATGTATCTACTCATTTGCAAAATTGGATTTTGTAAGCAAAAAGAAATGGAGAAAAACAGCAGAAAAGACATTGAAAAATGGAAACACAATTTCAAGGATGTCAGAGCAGGGGATCTGGGTAGAGTATGAAAGCAGTCCCAAAGACAGGGCTTATGGGGTTCTGATAACTGTTTCCTAGCAACAGGAATACTATTAAGGGGGATGCTGAAGTCCAGTTTAATACGTTTATCCAATGCTCTGAAGGACAAGTAAGTATCATCACATTCCTCATTTTATATAGGGCTACTCAGGTTCTGTTGCGGTCTATATAATAAAAGAGTTTCTAAACAAATCAGTCCTCCATATCTATCTCTTTATAGATATAAATATATTTGTTGGTCCTTTTCCAGCAGAGCAAGGAAGAATGTTATTTATTGGGATACCTGTTTGGGGTTATTTAATGAGATACAAGACTACAAATGAGTTAAACATAATTATGTGGAAAAAAAATGCAATTCCTTCTGCTTTTATTTCTAGGATATTTAGACTGCTAAGCTCACAAAAAAAAAAAAAATCTATTATGGTATTTACAACTGACTGCCATAAAAGCTAATTCATGGCATTGCTTTAATATAGTTGTATTACTTATTTTTTGCTTATTTATGAAACAGCTCTTAAGTAAACAACTTCCATGTTATCCTGTTTCATTGTATCATTGTATTTCTCCTGGTAATTCTAATCTAGACTAAAACCATTGCAGGGTTTTTCACATTAAAAAGGTATTAATGTATAGCTACAAAAAGTATAGACACCACTGTAGTCCATGTTGTACTAGAAATTTATTTTAAAACTCTGAGCAAACTTTCTACAGAATAACCCTCCAAAGACGGGGTTAAGCACATAAACTTTTGGGAAGGAATTTGATAATTTGGTTAAAAATATTGCATAATTCAGTGAAACTCCTTAGAGTCACAGCTTAGCTGCAATATTTATAGAATCATAGAATCATAGAATATCCTGAGTTGGAAGGGACCCTTAAGGATCATCAAGTCCAACTCTTGACACCGCACAGGTCTACCCAAAAGTTCAGACCATGTGCCTAAGTGCACAGTCCAATCTCTTCTTAAATTCAGCCAGGCTCGGTGCAGTGACCACTTCCCTGGGGAGCCTGTTCCAGTGTGCAACCACCCTCTCTGTGAAGAACCCCCTCCTGACGTCCAGCCTAAATTTCCCCTGCCTCAGCTTAACCCCGTTCCCGCGGGTCCTGTCACTAGTGTTAATGGAGAAAAGGTCTCCTGCCTCTCGACACCCCCTTACGAGGAAGTTGTAGACTGTGATGAGGTCTCCCCTCAGCCTCCTCTTCTCCAGGCTGAACAGGCCCAGTGACCTCAGCCGTTCCTCGTACGTCTTCCCCTCAAGGCCTTTCACCATCTTCGTAGCCCTATTTATGGATACATCACAGTGACTAAGACTAAAGCCAATATGGAAGCAAAATGCTGGAAAGCAAGGAGAAAATGACTCAAGATCCGAGCGCTAAAAAATGTTAGCTGCTGTGTGTGTCACGCTTATGGCAGTGCAGTCTTACCCTGAAAAGCTTCAAATGTAGATAATTAATGATCCCCATAGTCCCAGTAACCTCCTAAACCAACCCTTGGGACTACTGTCTAATTGCCATGGCAGATGACCTTTCAAATTGATTCTTCATTTTTTTTGGGGGGTGGGACAAAATACAATAACGTTTGGCTGCTTGGTTTTGTGTGTGTGTGTTTTGTTTTCTTGTTTGGTTTACTCTATTCCTTTTTTTTTTTTTTTTTTTTTTTTTCCTTTCTAGTAAGTACCTGCCTTTCTTTTTATTTTATTTTTTTTTTTTTCCCAGCACTTATTTCAGGAGTCTGATTCTCTTGTTCAGCAACTGGCAGATCCCTAGACCCAGACAACAAACTAAGCCCCTTTCTTTGAAATAAACATAATGCAAACAGGCACTAAGAGCCACAGCCATGCTCTTGTAGATTTTTGAGGTAACCCTAGGTATTTTTGAGGTAACCCTAGGTAGAGAACTGGTTTGTCATCTCTAATTTGCCATTTGGAGCATGGTGTTCAGTTAGCCAACAGAGGCAGAAAAGTAGACAGCGGTGCTTTTAGGCTACAACTGACATATTTTCAGATTTTTCAAATTTCTCACATTAAAGCAAAACAATGAACATTTTTGCTAGCATCCTGCATCCACTCCATTTCCCTGAATATAAATTATTGGCTGAGGGCACCCCCTCAGAAGGGGGGTCTCCAGAGAGGCCGGGAGAGTGATGTGTCCCCATCCTGCCCCATCCAGCAGGGGATGCCAGGAGCAGCCTGCAGACTGCCTGCAGAAATGCCTTCGGGCAGGCTCTCCAGGTGGGCCTGCTGGGGTAATAAGCTGCCTAATGGCATGCTGAGCTGCCGAGCAGCTGGGAGCGCTCGGGCCATCGATTCAGGTGACGCATACCGAAAGCACCCGCGTTTTCACAAGCCATAGACATCCGTCACATCACTTTCAGGGTTTGCTGTCAGGAGAGGAATGAGGCAAAGCTGGCAGCCATGGTGCAAACATCTTTTCCTACCTGATTTAGCAGGCTGAAAATCCTGCGATCAGCCTTGCTTCTGAAAATGTCTCCGTGCTCTCCCTGGATGCCTCTCTGTAAAAGTCTGACTGGAAGCCAGTTTACATCCTATCCTTAGAGGATGGGACAGGTGCCCGCACACTAAACAGCAGACAGACAGATTTAGACTATGTAATTTCTGAAATCGAGAGTAATTTTTAGAAATTTATTGCTTTATCTTTTATTCTTCTTGCAGAAGTTCCAGTTTTTGCCTGTTTTGTTTTTGTTATTGTTTTTAAAAGCTGAGGTACAATTAAGATACATACACAGAAAGAAATATTCAAGCCATTAAATCAATTTGCTACATTGGATTCACCTCCGAACAGCCTTTGTGTGCTTCCTTTATAACCTCAATGAACAAAAACCCTACACCTTTTTTGGAGCTTTAGGCACTTGAGGTGTTTACTGAAAGTCTTAGGACAGTTATAAGAGGGCTGTACCATCACTCACAATTAAAGGAAAGCCAATATCTTACCGTAGTGAAATACATGTGGCACTTGTATACAAGTCTGCAGCTCTTATTGAGGTTTCTTACTGTTTTCAGTGTCAAAAACAAGGGCCTGTGCTACCCTTTTATCTTTACACCTGAGCACTTGCTCAAAAAGTTGTAATGTTAACATAAACCAAATGAAGGAAATACCTGATGGAGCCCTGTAGAAATAAACTGCATGAAGCACACCGGGCTTCACGCCATTGCTCTTCTTGTTAAGAGCTGGGGGAGGTTGTTATGATCTGTTCCTCCTTGTGGCCTGATGCTTGAAAAATGACAATGCTTTCTAGCCCCATTAGCTGGCCAAGCTCCTTTTTTATCAGAGTAGAAGGAACTGATACTGGGGGGATCTGAAGGTGTCAGGTCTAAACCCTGCTGCGGTGGATTTCTCAAAGGAGAACAGCAAGGAAGTGTCAAATGTTTTTCTGTATTTGACATTTTTACAGTTTGTTAGAGAATACTTTATAAAATGTCAAATGACAAATAATCTTTGATTTCCTCTGCTAGCTGCCTAATCCTTGTCTACCTCCATAAAACTAAAACTACAAAATCTTGGTAGATCTAACTTGTCTTTTGTACATTCTTAAAGAAGACCATAGACTGGGACCTTTACATGTCGATCACGTTAAATCTTGCCTGCTTGGATCTGAGAAAGAATGCAAGAATTTTTTAGTTGTGATGTCATTAATGTTTAAAGATTTTAGGAAACTAAACAGTAGCACTTGCATTTTGATACTGCTGCTTGTCGCTCCTGTTGGTTCAGAAGCAAACACTGAAGAAGCCTTCAGATGGATTAGAGATGATGGAGCCTGTTCTTTAGTGTGTGGTTGTTATTAAAAGGTTATTTAGGGGCTTGCTTATGGGGGTATCTCTGGATTAAGGATTTATGTAGATAGCCCAAGGATTTCTTGGTGGGTACTTAGCAGTTACATATGTACAATATGTTACTGTTTTTGAAGTTTCCGAAGTTTCCATGTGTTTAATAGTATCACTTTTTTTTTTTTTTTTTCCCTAAACATTATTTACTTAGGTAAGAGGTCTGGGGTCCTAAACCACGTTGTGAAGGCATTGCAAAATACAATGGTATTTGGTTCCAACATTTTTCGTTAAGCCTGTATGAGGTAATAATAAATTACAGGTTGAACTTAACCCCCAAACAGAAGCATTTTACAGAACAACAAATTGATGTCACCAAAAGAAGAAAATCATAGAACACCACTTGTCAGAAGGCCCATGAAAAACTATTAGGAACTTCATGAAGCTCATAGTGAACCTCCATCTACTTGAATTAGAATGGAATCACATGAAAGATGTTAAAAGAAAAAACTCACCACTCCTCAGACTGGAATGAAAGCAATTTTCAACCTATAATAATCATCTCTACCACCACACCTATGAAAAATCCGTTGGTCGATGATGATCAGGTAGAAGCACTTGACACTTGCTTGTCCACTTAAAACAAAACTGATAAATATGTGTGTGTACCCACAAATGCAGACTAGCCTATTTCATGTGCATTTGACTACATCCCCCTTTGCTTGCTGGTTTTCATTTATCAATCACATTCTGAGCTTACAAATACTTTAGAATTATAACCCTTAGGTGTTCAACACAGTTTGTACTATAAAGAGTGGATGTCCCCATGTTAAGCAACATATGTGTCACTGAATAAGGTGGCAAACTTCAAGTAAGTTTTGCATGTAGAAGTATTTATTAACATAAAAAAAAAAAAAAAAAAAAAAAAAAAGTTCTTCTGAAAAAATACCTTGATTAGAATAGGCAGGATTTTCCCAGTTTTCACCAACTTGAAAATTTCCAATTTTCACCAACTTGCCTATTCAGCCTGGGTAGAGCAGGTGTGAAACACCCTGTAATTGATCAAGTGGTTACATCTGCTCAAAGTCCCAAATGAAATTATTAAAAAAGAGTAAAGAATGAAAGAACCAGTGAAGACTGGAGATAGGGCAGAGTATTTCTCTTCCATGGAGGCTTGTTTTTTTTGACGCTGCTGCTTAGATCATTTAATGTTCTTCTGCTATTGGTTGCAATGCTTGTCCATGAGTCCTTTTAAGACACCAACATGTGATTTTATTTTGGAACCTCTACTGGCTTTTGATAAGCAAATATCATTACAGATGCTGTCATTGGCAAATCATGGCACATCTTCCTATGCAGTTCTTTCAGAGAATATCAGTCTATCACCCATATTAGACTACAGCAGCTTTGCTGCTGTGACAAATTTTAAATTAAATTTTTAAAAGCGCAGGAAGATAATGATTTCCAATAAATACTGTGAAATTCACTTCCTATGGTAGTAAAAGACACACAAGTTACAACACACTAAAATTTATACATTTGCTGCGATTCACCTTTAAGGAACGCAAGAGGAAAGTTAGTGATTTTGAATAGATGATGTGTTTTATTTTATAGTTTGGAAGCCTGCCCGTTATTCAGGATCACAGAACTCATGAATTGATGATCCAAAGGGAGGCTCTTTTACTATTACATCTCATGCGTTGCCTCTATAAATATCTTTTTTATTATTATTCTGCAGTTTTTAGATTTGTTTTATGGTTGTGGTTATTAATGTTGTATCTCTGACTGTTAGGAGGATTCATAGCTCTGTTTGAAGTCTGACATGTCTGGGAGATTTGCTTGTGTATGTAGTTTTCCTGCAGTAAACCAATCTACTGGACAGGGATGGGAATATTCTGCCTTTGATAGCAGGTATATTTCTGACTACAGTTGGTGGGAATATGCGGCTTCAGACAGAACCAGCATCCCCTAAAGTTTCAATTACTGCAAATATGGGATGTGGAAGCTATTTGTATGTGATTGCATAGCCTAGACAAAGGGCAAGGAAATAGCTACTGCTATTCTTACCAGAGAGTGAGGATTGGGCATGAAAATCTCATGCTTCCAATTAACTTCCCTGGGAATTTAGAGGATTTTCCAGCCATAAGACAAATGGTGTCTTCAGTTCACCTAAAACTGTGTCTAAAGGAGATCAGTGTTATTAATGGCATTGACCTTTTTTTGTTGTTTTTAAAACCTCCATTGGTTCTCTAGTGCAAATGCTACTGAGATTATATTGAAAGACTCCTCCCCCTGCCCTCAAGAAATTTTAGAGCCAGGATGATACTATGATCTTGGAGGATGTTGTTTTTTATTTTACTTGCATCTTTGGGGTATAGGGAAATGACAAAACACAATGATGAAAAAGAAGCAGCAAGACTATGGCAACAAGGACTTTAATTTCTCAAGCAAGATGTACAAACTTGGAGTCCACAACCTACTGCAAATCATCTCTAGCACACCAAATGATTCGCACTCATTTAGTGAGTAATTGGATAGCTGCTGGTGCAGCAGCTTGACTGTGAGGTCAGTCAGGAGCTGTTTTATCCAAGCAGGCTACAGTAAAAAAAAAAAAAACATTTATTTTTTTTTTAAGAATAATTCCCCAGGAGGTAAGATAGCTCCTCCCCTCCAGGCATGATTTTCACAACACACGTTTCCAAGTTTCTTTAAGGTTATTTCCTCTCAGAGAAATACTCACTAGAGAAAAGACAGAGGGAGAAAAAATATGTAATGCTTCTTACAGGGTTTTTTCTCAACATCTCATTCTAGGGGTGATGAAGATACCTTGGGGGAACTTTACACCTGGCAGCTGCATTTAGAAGTAGCAGACCCCACCTTTCAAAGAGAAAGAAAGACCATCTTTAAGAGCCCTAACATCATATTTAAGACCCTCACCAGGCTTGTTTTGCTTGCCTTCTGGCCTTTTTTCCTCCATGGGAAAGGAATATCTCTTTTGACAGAAAGCTCCTCAACAAGCCTGAATGAGAAAGCTGGTTCCTACAGAAAAAAAAAAAAAAAAGCTATCATCTAGGCTCTGGCTCTTGTGGAAGCTTTGTTATTGACTTCAACTGGGCCAGGTTTTCAGTCCTTGCCTGTGTCAAGTTTGGCAGGGATTACTGGCATGAAACTGATCCTGAGGGAAGAAATCAGACTGCTTTTCTACACAAATGCCCAAATGTTCAATGTGTACGTAGAAAACTGGAAGGATCATAAAAAAGGCTAATCTTTTAGACGTGCTTAGCAGGCCTGGTGATGCTCCCACCGAGGCTGTGGGAGCTGACTTGAGGAGCAAGCATGTTATGCCAACATGAGCACTTCACCTCTGTCCCTTGTCAGGTTTCCTTTACAGCCATCACAGGGCAGCTATTTCTTCACTGAAAGGCTCCAAATGAAAGGAACCAGAGTGGCCCAGGAGAGATTTAAGCTGGTCACTGCAAATTGATTCACTCAAGTGTCTCTGGTGTGAGGATGTGCTACTTCTTAAGCAGCAAGAGACAGGGAAATGAAATGAAGAGGTTGTAAGGCTGCTCTCAGGAGAATGGCAAGCTAACAAGAGCAGATTGGTGTTAATTTAGCTGAGAAAAGAAGCCTCTTTTAGTGCTTGAGGTTTTGAGACTCTAGCAACAAGTTGGTGAGATAGTCATGGGAAAAGAGTGGGAGGGAGAACACTTTTTCTTAAGCGATTGCAGAAGTGTGGAAGTAGGTTATGGTAGGCTAGGGAATGGGAAGAAAAATACATAGGAAAAAGGCAAATATAAAAAGGGGGAGAGCAAAAAACGGAGAGAATGACCTGCTCTTTGCTTCTCCTGAAGCATCTCCGTTGGGAGAGTAGGCAGGAAATCACTGTTCTACTCCAGAAAATTAAAAAACAGAACAAAACACAAACAAACAAAAAAGAACTTAAGAATACTCTTGCTCTGTAGCAGGACAGATCCCAAAGCCTCTCTTTCAATAGGGTTATTCTGTTAATGCAGAAGCACAGTATGGCTTTGCAGCAGCATTTATTCTTACCAGATAAAACTGGAGCATGGTGGCAGGAGCAAGCTATAATTTTGTCTTTATATCAGACTTGACAAACATGACCTCTAGCCATGATTCCAAGTACACTGAGAAGTTAGCACTGCCACTGGAAAAAGCAGTTTCTTGTCATGTGCTCCCTAGTTCTCCTACCTAGTCCAGTGCAAAGCCCCTAAATAGCCAAGCCAACATAGGCTTGAAAGTGTAACAAGTGTAAATGAGGAAGGAACAGAAGGCTAAAAGAGTCTTTCAAAGTTTTAGAGTGCATCTGAAACTATGATTCAAGAAAGGTCTTTTGTAAAGAGAAAAGAATCTCAGCCAAACAGGTACTTCTTTCTGGACAGCCAGAAGTTTCTGATTAAAAGCTGCATTTAAGAGACACTAAACATAACCTTGAAGAGGAGTACAACCGCTATCTGACAACATGACACAGCATGTGGATTTTTTAATACAGTATATCATGTCGATGATGATAATAATAATAAAAGTGTAGATGATTTTGAGTCCTTTTGCATTCTGGGGCTATTGCTATTCTGGTTTGTACTGTCAAGATAAAGCAGAAACAAATGGCTATCCAAGTGCTGAGTATCCTTGAGAGAGCTAAAGAACAATTTTCTGAAGATGGAGAGAAGGCTAGATTGGCATGAGGTAAAAGAGACACCTGCTTCAGTTCTTTTTGTTGATCCAAAGCTTCTGTTGATTCAAGGGATAAAAGAAGTCCCCTGATGGGATGTGCCAGGAGACACTTTTAATCTCTTTTTGCTGGTGAGAGAGAGATTCTACTGCCAGCGCTTGCAGTATGAACTTCATCCAGTGTTTATTGTGTAAAGAGACAAGATGAAGGGGCAGCCTTCCCTGCACCCCTGTCTTAAATAGAGATGAGCCCAAGCTAGAACCTAAGATTCAAATCCTTTAATCTTTTAGAAAAAGGATAGAAAAGAGACACGGGTCCAAATCTATAGGCTCAAATTAATGATTACATCTTTGGATCCCAGAGACCTTTATTTTTATTTTTAAAGTGTTCAATATCCTGAAGAACAACCAGTGTACTGCAAATTTAACTCAGAGCAGTGAAAAAGCAGCTTTCAAACTGCCAGCTGATGAAACACTGAGTGAAGCAGAGGCCTGGGGACTTTCCTAAATGACATCCTAGATTTAGGGCAGTATGAGTTCCAAACACACCATCTGGAAATTTCCATATCACCTGCTTGGTTACATGAGAGAGATTAATGGCTTCTTATTGCTCTCTTCTGTACAGGACAGTAGTTGCATTTCCTTCAGTTTCCAAAGAAGTTAACTCATATGCTGATCTGAAGAGTTAGCTGAAGTGCCGTCCAGGAGGAAACGAAATTCATACTGAAACTAGGTATCTGTCATGCATTCTGATTTACTCTCACTGATTACATCAGGAATCAAACAGCAGCAACTAAAAAAAATAAAAATTGAACAGAGCCATGAGCAAAGAATCTCTTTGAACTAGCAGCCAGCCCAAAAGCTCTCCAGGCTTTTTCTCTGAAGCTGTTCTACCCGACCTTCTCTACCTGATGTTTTTTTCTTTGTAGGTTTTTTTGTTCACTTCCTTTATTATTATTTTTTATTATTTTTTTTTTCCAGTGTCTCTGTCCTTGCCATTGTTTCTCCTGCAGATACAGGAAATGTCCAGCAGAACTAGAAGGGGTGAGACAGTTCTGCACCTGTGTGCCCGAGCTCCCTCTTTAGGATGTGGAGGTGAAGTTGCTATCATATCAACTCCCCCACATGTGAAAGAAATCACAGCTAATTACTTTTTTTTATTATTTTTTTTTCTTTTTTTTTTTTTTTTTCTCTCCAGCTGTATTGAAGTGGGGAACTGTGATCACACACTCCCCCAGATACTGGTTTCAAAGAGATTGAACCAAGTATAGAATTGCACAGCTATTTCACCTTTACCACTCGGGGTTCAAAATGCCAACAATCCCATAGTGCAACCACTGGTAAAGCCTTATTTACTCTCGACTTGGCAAACCTGTGAGATTTCTTCAGGATGTACTTGATCCCATAGTATTCAGGAGACTCTCCCATGCAACTTACCTTAGAAGAAAACAAAACAAACAAACAAATAATAATTCAAGACAAAGTCAATATTTTTTTTAGCAGCTTTGTTGTTAGTGGTATGCTCCTGGTTGGTCAACTTGGTCTCTTCTTATTAAAGCAACCTACTGAGAGATTTGGACACACCATTTCTTCCCTGATTTTTTTCCTATAAATCATTTGGCCTATCTATTGTTGTATCAAACTCTAATGTAGACTTCTCCATGTCATCAACTCAGAACTTTCCTCAAAGTTGATGAAAAATTCAGCTCGCTTTAATTTGTTTTAGTGTTGCAATCTCTTATTTACCCAACATGTTACCCAAAATTTACCCAACAAGTTAATTACCTGTTGGGTAAATTTTGACCAGATTGGGAAACGTGGCTATGATGGCTTCAGTTCCTGCAGAGACCCAGGCAAATCTCTGCATTCTACATATACTCACATTTGCAAGGTATCGGTGGACCAGTGCTCTCACAGTAATTTAGATTTCAATATCATGTTTTGTTTGTTTGTTTTTTTGATTTTGTTGGTTTGTTTTTCTGAGCTAGTTGTCTACATAATGCCTACATTCAACCCAGTAGAATTTTCTTTTATTTTAGATAAAGGCTTTGCAGCCCCAAAATGTCCAGGAGTTTTACAGTCATCTTATAACTTACAACTTAATTTCCCCTGTTTCTCATTTAACTGGTCTCTTGAAGTATCATGTCTCAGCTTATATCCTTCCCACAGTAGATGAATGAGTAACGCTGAACATCAGAGAGAGGCAAACACTGTAATGCTTTCATGAATATTCATCTGTGTTTTGAAAGGAATTCTGCATTTCTAATTTTCACGCTATAAATTTTCTGACAAGTAATATCTGTACAGAAATATTTGCCAAAGCAGCATATACTACTATAATATCATCAAGTAGTACTAGAATGTTAAAATTCAAGTGAATAATTGATATTCACATCAAAAACCTGAATCAAAGAATTATCCAATTGAGGAAAGAAAGCAAGCCATGTGATATCTGTGTAAAATTGGATCAGACTGAATTTCTTTTTTGAAAACCTGCAATAAGCTGCCTGTGAATGGGCCTAAACTTGAGTTTCACTAACTGTAAATCATTCTGAATGACAAAAAGACTTGCAAAAAAACATGTTTATAAACAATTTTCAAATGGAAAATGAAGCAAATGCATTTTAAAAAGTATTTACCCTGAAATACTCTCTGAGCTGAGCTGTGAGATAAGTTACTGTCAGGCAATCCAGAGTGGTGCTCTCCCTTTGCATTCTCTCTCACTTAAATCATGCCAATTCAAGGAGCAAAAGATTGTGCTTTGACCCTGACATGTCAATCTTCTGCTTATACGTGCAGAAGACTACCTTGGAGTCAATGGGCTCTCCTTATGTAATGTATTCTTTCACTCCCTGGCCAAAGTGTGCCCATATAGGGAGTTAAATTATCCACAAGTATTCTTGCCTCACCCACTGACCTATATTACCACAACCATTACCCAAGGTGATGCTTTAATACTATTTCCACTACAGTAAATGAGCCTTCCCAGGGCTATGATACCCTTTATCAAAGCAATACGAGCTTGTGCTCGGTCACCTCGGGGCAGGCAGAAGCCAAAAAGTCCTCCTGGAGAAAAGGAGGCAATGGGAGCGGCGATGCATCCTGCTAGCAAGATAAGGGAAGGGATGCCAGGCTGCTCCAACCGATCTGGCAGGCCATGTGCTTCACCTGGTCAGCAGCGCTGCCAAAACGGGGGGAGAGGACAGGAAGCATAGTGAGGGCAGCAGGAAAGCTGAAGCTGAAGGAGGTCAAAATGCCAGCAGGCATGGGAAGAGATAAGATGACTCACAGTGAAGGATACTTTGTGTGCAAGGAACCGTTCAGAGCAAGGGGAAATGCATCCATCTGACAGCAAGGGGTTTAGAGACCTGTTTTAATCACATTTTAAGAAGGGGAAAAAAGGCTAAACAACACAAAATTGCATGTTGTAGGAAAGGAATAATTGGAGGATTGTGGTCCATCACCTGGTATAGCCAGATGCAGCACAAGCACAAGCCAGGATCCATCCTGCTGTAGGAGATAAGGTCCCATAGGCCTTGAGCATCAAAAGAGGGTAAAACCTGGGTCTGCTGGATTAGCTTTCCTATGTTTTTTTTTTCTCAACATGAGCCCTAAATGGATTAGGGAATTTTGCTATCCTTTGGCTCACCCTATGTCCTTTTAAGAGCTATATGTGGTGCATAAGTGCAGGAATTCCATTATTTTCATTAGCTTTAGTTATCTTATCCGCACCTTAAATGTAGTAGTAGCTTTCTATTTAAATTCAGACCCAGTGCTTGTCTGCCTTGCCTTTGTGTCTACTCATGAGCTGTATGATACCAGAATCCTTCATGAATCAGTGTCAGCATACTTAACAAAAATCTGGCTTTGATGTCACTTCTCCTGCTTTTATGTCACTTCTCTTGCTTCCTCTGTTTTCTAATATCTGAGCTAGGAGGAGAGCAGACAAATCACAATAAAAACCAAACCAGCAACAAAATCCTACACTGAAAACATGTAGTACCCTATTATTTGGAGAGAGACCTTTCAAACAACAGTCTTTGCTTGCCGTGCCTTTGCATGCACAGAATTGTGAACACCCCCGTTATTCCCTAATGAAGTGATCCAAGAGACTGGTTGCAGTTCACTGCGGCTTTTTAACACAATCTGCTTGCAAGTATGCAATGCAGAAAAATGTTATTGGGCAGTGTATTCTGGGAATTATTTCATCTTCCTACACAATGGCAAAGCCATTTATCAGTGCAGATCCATTCATTACACTTTTCTATAAGACAATATCTTTCTACGCAGATACTGCCTTCCAAAACCCTGGCCATATTGTACAAAACAATAAACACTGGAGCTATCACTGAAAAGCATCTTTCCTGGCTTTGCCAGAAAAGCTTTTCTTCTGGGGAAATATGTGCAGACAGGATGCTCCTCCTTTTCCTTCCCAGTGACCTCCAATCCAGCAGCTGTCTGAGGATGAGTGACCTCCCTGAATATTGTGATTGCAGCTCAGCTGGGCTTTACAGGCCCTGAGTAGTCCATCTAAGGGCAAGTAGGATATTTCATAGGCTTTTTTTCACCCATGCAAATACTGGGTTATTTTCTACTCCATACAAATTGTATTGCAGCTAAAAAAAAAAATATAAGGTTAAAAACAACAACAACAAAAAGGAAAAAAAAAAAAAGAAAGAAAGAAAAACAAACCTCCTTCTTGCTAATTTGTTTACTCATTGACTTTCATTTAATACAGGAACTGGCAAAGCAGTCCCTGAGCTAGCTCTTCCAGTATCAGCACATCAGTATTCAGGAGTCCAACGGCTGCTGTTTGCAAATCTGTGTAGATGAATGCAGTCCAAAACGTACAAGTTGGACCTAAATATTAAACTCTGTTTACTGTAGAATTAGAGGTAAGTCTTGAACAAACAAAGAGTGAAAAATATGATTCTACAAATTTGAGCAAATATAAACTTCTGATTTAAATATGCTGGGAAAAATGATCTTCCTACTTTTTCTCTGACATTGCCCTGCTTTCACATATATTCCCTCTGCATGGATGCGTCTGGACTTACAAAAGTAGATTTTGGAAGCTAGGTCTCAAAAGTTGCAGTATTGACTGTTGCTCACTTAAGCCACTGTCTATAAATGTTGTGGCCAAAATTCAACAACGTTGATGCAGAAGATTATGCAACTGAAGCTCAGAGACTTCCACCTTACTGGCAAGGGCCCTTACTACGTGCCAGCCTTTGTGCATACAGGGAGGATACACACCAGTGCCCAAAAAGATACTTATGATACTGACGTGCAGAATGCTCTGCAAAAACTTGTGACGTGAAGTCCTTCAATGAAGCATTATTTTTTTGGACTTGTTGGGTAATATAGTCTCTCAGAGTTATATTACCTTTTTTACATATGGTAAGCATTCCTTGCTTCAAGTGTTTTTGGCTTATCTCAGGATGATTTTAAATGCTCTTCTGAGTGAACCCAGTGTAATATGCTGGTGTACAAATGACAGAGAAAGGCCGTCAGTGATACTTGTTTGTGCTATTGAAGCACTCCCTCGAGCTGGATAGAGAAATTTTGAAAAGAGATGTTGTGTGTTAGCATTAAAAATATCTCACCACCTGGCAGATTTGGAGGCCAGCCCAGGGTAAGAGTGGGACCTCTAGGCACTTGAACTTCACACTGATGGAGCTTGAGTTGCATATTGACAGTGATGGAAATGAACGCTAGGCCAAAAACTGAAGTGGAGAGGAACAGTTGAGCTAATGCAACAGCTACCCAAAGAACAGAGCATTGCTGGAGTCACTGCCATCACTACTCAGATTGCTAGTGAAGAGAACACCAGCCTCTGGAGGGAAAAACGCCATCAGTGCCACTTCCACTCTTGCAGATAGATGCTTGGGGAAGAAACATGCATCCCTGGAAATACATTTTGTGTTTCAAAACTGACCCAAAATGCACTTCACAGGGCACAGTGCTGTCTGAAGCACACAGAAGTTAGTGTGTGAGGAACTGCACAGATAAGCTGTTAAATGCAGTCCCAGAAGGAGCTGTACACCTACTTGGTTTTGTATTAAGCAGGGGAACAGAAGGCAGTAATAAGAGCAAATTCTTATTGACCAAGTAGGGTTTTGATTATAATAACAGTCCTTCTGTGGGTAGCCCCTTCATTGCTTGAGCAATAGAAGGAAATCAGTCCAATCCCTGATCCATAAGAAGTGTGGATCTGACCTTGTCTGGCCTGTTGGATGCCTCTAACACTCTCCAGGCGTAACCCTACCAAGCTGGTTCCTCTGTGGGTGCCACACTGCAGCTGTCAGCCTGCCCCTCTGGGCAGGGGATATAGACAGATCCCTGGTTTTGGTGCTAAGCTGATGACTTCCATCTTGCCTTCAACAGAATTGAATAGTTTAGTTGCCCCAAAGCAGATCACAGGTGTAGTGATGTCTTTTAGTTAACCAGGCCGTTGTACATTTTGCCTAGTGTCTGCAGTCAAATCCCATGCATGCAGCCTCAAGTTGATAGAGGTCCATTTGAGCTCTCTTCCAGCAATCAAAGAGAGCAAAGGAAATAATTTCTCCTCACATCACCTCTACTTGCCTGGCCATATGCAAGCTGCTGAGGATGCCAGATCTATCAGCTGGCAGGCAGGGGCCACTCTTTCTGCTGCTTCTCAGAGGAATGGTTGTCTAAACGTTTCTCAGCAGAGGCAACACAACTCATCCATCTTTTTTCCTTTCTGGCACAAACACAGAGAAAGAACATTGGCCAGACATGTATCCTACTTGTTCATAAAGGTGGTAAAATTGAGAAACAGACAGATTATCCAGTAAACTACTAATTATATATGACTTCATATAACACTGTATGACCTAGAGGCTCAGCCTGAGTTGAGTTAGGAAACCTTAGCATACAGTCAAGAAGAAAGGATGGAAGCTTGGCTCGTTATAGATAGCAACTACTACTTTGGGTGCCTTTGGCTTTAGTCTAGGCTGAAATTATGAAGTCCAGCTTCACAGATTCAGTTGTATTTTGCATTTGTTTGGGTCAAGTCTGAATTTCATCTGCAATCAAATAAAGATGTGGAAGCAAGACAACTATTCAGGAAACTCAAAATGCAACTCTTGGACACCATGCTTCTCTTCCCCCTCTTACTGCATGCAAATAACAGCTTTCCTTACAGTTTCCAGCAGAAAGTATTTGGAACACTCATTTTGACTTCCTGATTTGAGTGTGTGCTTGACTCTGCGCAAGTGGCTACAGTTACCAAAAGCGCTGAAACATAATGCTGTGCCTCAACATGAATATTCAAGTTCTTTCAGGAGGACACCGCTAAGATCATTACAATTGCTAATTATAAAAGTGGTAGCCAAAACTCCCGCTTCCTTCTATTATTCTTACATCCTGCAGATGTCCTGATTTAGCCAGTTAATCATCAGATTCTCTTGGGAATCATCTGGTCGTTCAGTGCTGCCTTTTTTTTTTTAACAAAAAAAAAGTTGCTTTGAATTTTTAGTGTGGTGTTTCTCATTTTCTGAAATGTTATGTTTCATTTCCTAAATATTGTTTGTGATGTTGTGTTTCTTAAATACAGTGCTTGGCGTGTGTGCATGCACTTAAAAGGTCCCTGAGGCATATTTTAGTTCCTGGGAAACAAGAACATATCCCTTTGGTTAAAGCAGATATTTCATTGTGCTTTCAATCATAATACCACCTGCTCACTCTCAGCTACAGCAGGTCTTTCAGTAGCTGTGTCATGCGGCTTCTGTGAGTTTTGTTTACATCTCAAAATATTGCTCCTTCGTGGCAGTGTTTCCAAGACCAGTGCTGAAGGCTGGGCTGGTGTTGAACCATTCTTTGAAACGGCGCCTTGTGAAATGGTGGTTGGGGGAAAGATAAGCAGAGTGAATGACTGGCCAATGTCCGCTGGCTATTCCAGCACTTTTGTGCTACCTGTCAGCTGCAGATATCTGAATGCCTTCTTATCGTTTCATATGCTCTAATTTCCCCCCAGCTAACGAGCTAGCAGAGAACTGCCACACCATAATCTGTGAGGAAAGGGATGTGAGGGGAGGAAAGGTCACCCGTTAGGAAGCTGTAACCCTGAGGCCTGGAAACACATAAGCATTGTGTTATTCCGACTGCCACGAGAGGCTATATTTGTAAAGCATTTATGCTGTATTATGTTTGTAACACACTGATGGTGTGGTATTCACGGCATGGCATAATCTGACACTGAAAACTCATATTCTTTGAAAAGGCCACTAATGGAGAATGGGAATAGAGATAATTACAGGAGTTGGCAGAGCTAAACCATCAGATCACAATAGAAAATTTGGCCACGGAATTGATTAGCAGCATGAGAGACTCTTCTACATCAGAACAAGTCCTGTTTTTCCTCCTCCTCTCTTTCCAACAAGCCCACAGAGCTCAGCTCTATGGTTGCTGTCCACAGATTTTATTCTCTATACCTAACACATCTCTTTTGGTTTTGGTGCTGTGTTTTTTTGTTTGTTTATTTGTTTTTATTTTTCCTTCCAACAAACACTGCAAAAATGCTGTGTTTATTCTTTCAGGGTAGCTCAATGCATCTGAAAATAATTTCTCTCTTTCCCCCTGCACAAGCACAGACCTCTGTGCTGCATTACCACTAAGGATTTGAATCCCAAGCCGTGCATGTAGGGGTGCAAAGCACAAATCTCACTACGTTTATGTTATTTACTGATTTTTCAGTTGAGCCTAAAACTACTGATCAGTCACCTTTCTGAAGCACTGGAACTCACTCTTCAGATGCCGACCCCATGGGACACACTCCAGGCTCTTCAGAAGTGATAGCCAAAGCCATGGGAAGAGGAGAAGCATGAAAATGGAAGAGCAATGTGAAAAGCGAGAGATAGGTGGGTAAAGTGGGTGATAAAAGGGATAGCAGGGGAGAGGGAAATAGGAGAGAAAAGTAGCTCTAATGAACCTTGAAAAAAAAACTCACACAAAGAGAGTTTTAGGAAATAAGAAAGATGACAGTTTTTTGTTGTTGTTGTTTGTTTTTTTTTGTTTGTTTGTTTGTTTTTTTCCTGTTGGTGAGCCCAGAAACAAAACAAAACAAAACAAAACAAAACAAACAAACAAACAAACAAAAAAAGAACAATGTAAAACAATGTAAGTATGTTGCATGGATGGTATTCACATCCATGGACTTCACATTATCCAGTTGTTAGGAGGTTTTTCCTCCTTATGCCCCTGTCTGTGTGGTTTATGATGCTTTTTCTAGAGCAGGCATTGAAGCCCCAAAGGAATTGGGGTTTCCCCTTGTTGCCATCTTGCATAGCATCTCACTCTTCATGTGCATCAGTGTGAAAAACTGCCTGTGGAATTCATCAGCAGGTAACATCTGCTTTGTGCTGGAGTAGGTGCCTGCACAAAGCATCGGAAGCCAATGCCCTCAGTATCTCGTCCCAGGCCATCCATCATGTCCATGGTACAGACTTCCCCAATTTCCAGAACCCCACCTGCATGTCTGAACCTCAAAAACAACCCTCTTCTCCCAGAGCCCTGTTGTGCACCAAGCCATCATGTCCCCATGCAAGTGGCTGGTGTGCAGGACCAGAGCGAGCTGCCATGCAAAGTCCCACATGGAGACTCAAATCTTTTGTGGTTGCTGTTATTCACAAATGCTGAGGGTTGAAAACATATGAATGGGCAAGGAATGGGCATTTATCATGCCATATGAGTCCCAGCCCACTGGTCAAGGTATTTGATCTTCCCTGAGTTTTCCGGCTAAGCGCAAGAGCCTTGGCAGCCATCCAGCAGCCATCTCCGCCTGCTGGATTGTGTCCTCCTGCATTGCCCATCCTACTCATCTCTTTTAACCTTGCCTTTGTACAGCATTTCACATCTGTGATGTATAAAATCTAATCCTTAGATAGCTTTCTTAATCGTGGTTGAATTCATTAGCCCAGATTCTTCTCTTGGTTATGCGAGGTAAATCCAAATGTTCTCCCAGGTATAGCTGAGGGGAGAATTAGGCTGATGATGTTTTGAACCTCTTCCTTTTATATAAACTCTGGCCTTGGAACAATTCCTCTCTGCCTTGTGAACTTATTTTTCCCCATTTGGAAATACTGAATAAACTGAACAAACTTGGCGGCACATTAAAGCTTGTTTGAAACCACACACAAAAGATTTTGTGCAGCTCAAATGCCATAGAAATGTGTTCACATATGATTGAACATAATAGTCCAAGATTAGAAAATCCAGCAAGAAGCAGGGGGATTAAGAGCACACTCTGGTGAAAACCTTCATAACTCTGGATGAAATTCAATGCAATGAGGTACCCAGGTGAGAGTAAGTATGCTGAATTGTATCACCCTATCACAAAACCGGCAGTATGAAAGGAAAATTTTACTCATTTCACTTCCACTGTTATCCTCTATCTAGGCACGAATATAAAATTTTTAAACCTTGCAGTATTAAAGCTGTATATTTGTGTCAGCAAATTGTACGTAATCTGTTTTGTAAATATTAGGAGCTCTAAACCCTTGGGCCAAAAGTCTGCAGAAAGATGCACAGATACAGCTCTGACAGTCTTCAGCTGAAGTTACACATAAAACAACAGAAATCATAATTGGCAGAGCCAAATCCATTCCTTTTATTAACATAAAACACCAGAAAAAATAAATTGGCCTAAATTTTGATCTCAGATGCATTATAATAATTGAGATAATAACACAGTCAGCTAAGTTAGTCATTTAAAAAGACTGTAGCAAAACCAAGCAGAATTATAGCTGTTTGTTGTTAAGCCTTAGAGAGTTTCCCTCTTGAGGAAGTACTGGTTCTTCAAAGAAAATACTAAAACTGATGTTAAAAAACTGAATTCCTACCTACATAAGAATTCCATGCATTTTAACAGACTAGTGCAGCAAAGCAGTAAGTCACTACAGATCTCACATGCAATTTTTTCCCATTCACTCCTTCAGAAGGATAAGCCTGTGAGATCAGCTATATTGATGTGAAACATCAGTATTACATTTCACTAGTGAGATTACACTAGTGTAATCTAGTATTACCGCAAACAGCGGTGTTACATTTCACTAGTGAGATTAATAAATTATATTTATTTATTTATTTATTGGCTATCATATGAATAAGTTAAAATGGTATATTCCTCATCTGAAATGTTTTAAAATTTCAGTTCTGTCCTCCCCAACTCTGCTATGGAACTTGCCCTTCTAGTGACACATTTCTATTCTCATGAAATCAACAAGAAAATATTTCTCTATGATTCTAGAACCATCCCATACTATTGTAATTCTCTACGTCTCTGGAAAAACACCAGTTTCAGAAAAAGAGTAGAAGACTTCAAGATGAAATTTATCAATCAAGCCATCTTGCACAATTTTCCTCTGAACTACACTGTGACAGAGCCCTCTTGTTCTCATTTTCATGATGAATAAAAGAATAAAACAAATCATGTAGTTCTAGTTCAAGATGGCCCTGACCTGAACAATTTCATCTTTGATACAGATTTTAAGGTGGAATTGTTTACTTTTATTTATTTATTTTCATCTTCGAGGAAAAAGGTTTCCTTTATTTTACCTCAGTTGTTTTGAAAACTAGCATATGGATCTAGAACTATGGTCAGGAGCTGTCTGATCTCAGGCTGGGGAATGGGTTCATCTCCTTTTATCTCTGTGATTTATAGTGTTCTGTTGCAAGGACAATAAAGTGTTATTACAATTCAATGTGTGTTACTTCTCTCTAAGGAAAGGGCAACCTATTAGGAAAAAGGCACAAAACCCAATGTAATTTGAAAATAACACAGCATAACTGATATTTCTTTAGAACAGGCTTATATGGAAGGCAACCAGAGGTTAATTGTGCAAAATAATATTACTGCACATCCAAATGCCATTTCTAAATGTTATAGTACATTAAAGTATACTGCAGTGAATTAATAGTCCTAACAGTGATGATAAGCATCAGTAGACTTGAGGAGGTATCCTGCAGCTGCTTTCTGTCAAATATAAGTAATATTAAGGAAACAAGTATATGACTGCTTTTGATCAGAGTTAATGAGACATTAACAGTGAACAAAAAGACTTTAAAACAAAACTTCCTTATTATATTTAAGCAAAATATTGCTAAACGTTTTTCCTGTAGTGACAGAGCTGGCGTGATGCTACGAAGGAATTTGACAAGGCAGGATAATGTATGTGTTGCTTCCCCATTCAAGGTGTCACTAATGGGGCTAGCTCATGCCAAGCAGATTTCCATCCGGCCTCGGTTGGTGCAGCCTGGTGATCTTTGCAGACTTTGCCATCACTGTCAATGCTGGATGTTGGTGCAGCATTCCCAGGAAGCCTGGCCTCCCTCCCAACACGAGTAGTCAGTGAAAGACCACTCAGTGCAGCCACAGGTGGACAAATAACTCTAGCCAATGTCCACATCAGACTTGTGGCTTTCAAGTGCTGAGGTGTTAGGAGAAACAGTGTAGGAAATGGTGACTGAGTGTCTGTCCTCAGAGTCCTGTACTTTTCAGGGTCTGCTGGCTTGCAGCTCCAGAGGTCATCTATAAAGAAAGCTCTTCAGTGCTGCAGAAGGGTAAGTGGACTTTTATGTGAAATTTTCTAAGGTAACCAGAGGATTTGGAGGCCTTTTATCTATGTATTTTCAGTAAATGTAGGGTATAGTCTCTGCTTTTAAAAAGTCTCCCCTGGAAAGGCTGCAGAAATGCATTGGAAATTTTGTCACTCTTGGCTCTTCCATGGCCACAAATGCTTATTGCTGCTGGGCAGATTTGAGGGAAAGACAGAGGCAAAAGACAGGCTCTTAATGGACCGTGTGGTGTTTCAGGATAGGTGAGGTTTTATTTATAGACCACATCTGCAGAAACCCAGATTGCAAGCCTACCAGCAGTGTCCCAAGTGTGGATTGGAGTTACCTGCTCCAAAATTTGGATGAAGATTCTGGAGATAATGAACAGAAGGGACACTATATATTTATTTATAATATATATTTATAATATATTTACTGCAGGAATAACAAGTTCTGCTGGGGAAAAACAAAACAAAACAAAAACAACAAACAAACAAATCCTCCAACCCACTGAAGATTAGCACAAAAGTTACCACTGAATGACAGTAGGAAGAAAATTAAATTTCTCTGAGTTTCTCTTGCATTTCTCTTCAGAACAGAGCTCTCAAGTAATGAGGCACAGCAACTTCCTCAGACTCTCATATGTGTGCTGATCTATTATTGCCTTAAGCAAAAAGGTACAGCATAAAGCAAAGTAAATAGCTGCATTACAATGCAATGCACACTCTGGAGCGTTGTAATTGTAGACATAATTGTAACAGCAGGTCTGTGTTGTCCAGCTAAATAGAGATCTGCAATTCAAACCATGCAGAATGTAGCGCGGTTTGCACCTCTTGGTAGCACAAATCTAAGGTGAGAATTTCACTCTCAGTATGTCTACATTGCAACTTTCTTCACTGTGAGGTATTGCCATCAACTGCAAGGATAAGCTCCTACATCAATTCAGTGCTAATAGGACTCCATGGATGTCATCGCCCAAGTGTCTCGCCAATTAAAGTTTTTAACTTAGTCAGTCCAGCATAAATATTCTCTAATACCAATTAACACCCTCCATTCATCATTGTGATAGTTTTATGATTATGCCAGCTTTTGCAGACCTTGGAATACACAGTGTGAGGGGAAAAGCCCACAGCCTGAGTGAAACATCTTGTTGTTGAAATAGCATCCTGACATTTTTATGTGTAATGTGATATCAGGGAATGAATGAATGCTCCAGGATAGATGTTCAATTAAATCTCTTGTTTTCATTCCTGAAAGACTACCACCATGCGTTTTAGATTGCTCTGCTCTACTATACTATTAGGAGCAAAATATATTATTAAGGTTATTTAAAGAAGGCATCTCTTCCCTTTAAACCAGGGGTACTGGCAGTACTTGGGGGTATTATTTCACCCCCGTTATGTTACTTCCCCCAAACAAGATTGTAATTATAGAGTAAAGGCGAAAACCAGATTTATGGTTTGAGGAGAGTGAAGGCAATAATCCTAACAAATTGAGGACAGAGCCTAATAAAAAACAGTTATGATTTTTGCCTTGTCCCTGACTATGTAATTTCCTTGTTCTATCTGTGGGAGGACACACATTGCCTGAGCTACTCCTGAGGCTCTCCAAAGTCATCCTTCACTCTTACATTTCAGCAGCAAGCACTTACAGCAAACTTTCATTCCATCTAACAGCTGTGTATTACCTAAGAAACCTCAGCTGCAGGATTGTTCCGTGTGATTCTTGGGACATAAAAATGATTGTTTTTCATTGAAATGTTCTGGTCCAATTTGACCCACAGAGACCAGCAAATAGCAAGTGTCTGAAATAAAGCGTTTTCAGATGACAGGAGGAAAGGACTGGGAATTAGGAGGCTGAGGGTATTAGTTCTTGCTTTGCTACTGGCTGCCTGCATGACCTTGGCCAAACTGCTTCCTCTCACACATTTTCCTTCCCCTGCTCTCTCGGCTTCATTTGCAAGCTTTCCAGTTTTGTTTTCACAGGCAGTGGCACAGTGCAATTCCACCTAGGAATGGGCACATTTACAAAATCAGGCAGTCTTTCTCTCTCTCATTAACTTCAGCAGTCTCATGTTGTCATGGGGTTTCACAGGGCTTGTTTTGTTTTTTCCTTTTTTAGGGATGAGGATCCAGCACATCAGCTGCTGAAACTGTACCTTTTTGTTTCAGGAGAAAGTAATTTTCTGGGTTTTGAGCCCACTCTCTCCTTCCCGTCACTAACTGTGAGCACAGCAAGGTGCCTGTGGAAGGGATGCTCACAGCCCCAGCACAGGCAGCTGGAAATAGCTGGTGCCCCTCCTGTCCCACACCAAGAGGGCAGGTACTTCCCCTGGCTTCAAAAAAGGCTATGGATGTGGCTCAGATGTATTCAGACATGGATTTGGTGGAAGGACTGCAAGGGAGGTAAGAAAACAGCAGAGATGCAAAGGCTCCCTCATGCCTAGATTACACTGGGATGTGTATCCAGATAATTTTTTATCCTGCTGCAGTCATTACCACATTTTGAGGACTTGAGTAATTTTCCTCCATCACTGGATTGATTGAAGCGGGATGATTTCTTCTGCCTTTCCCAGAAAGGGTCACTAGAAAGGGTAAGTTCAGGCCGGCCCATTTCAGCAGGTGACAAAAAGCCACTTCAGACACTTATCTGATGAGGAATCTGACACCCTGCTTGATAAAGCCAAATCAGCTGAGAGTGCAGTGAGAAGCCGAGCCTCGACTGTGTCCCTGTAAGGACACGGGCCTTAGATCTCTCCTTGTCCTGGGTCTTTAGTCCTCGGTTAGTAGGAGAGCCCTGGGATTATGCTGGGGAGAAGCTGTGGAAAGGAGCAAGGGAGGAGATCCATGTAGGGGAGGGAGGCAGTGACAGGGAAGGAGGAATCAGCCTTCCTGCAGGTGGAAGCAATTAAGGAAGAAACCGTGCCCTCTCCTTTGCAAGTTATTAACAGCTGTTCCCAGGTGTTTTTTTATTAATAAAATTGTGGCCTAATTATGCCACCTCACTTGAATTTTGTTTTACTTTCTGTGCTTCTGGGACAAGAAGCAAAATATATTCAGGATAAATGAGAAGACGGTCCTGAAAAGAAAAAAACCCTGACATTTTTTTAAAGACGTATTAACCAATATACTAGCATGGGAAAGCATTCTAAATGACTACAACAAGGAAATGGAGACTGGAAAAAAGAGAAGAAATGTAGTGAAAGGAAGAAGATGTAGAAGAAATGAACGACACCATGCATCTTCCCACCATGTAAAGAAAAAAAGATTATTGTCAAATACTGGGCATAATAACACGTACAAACAGTTAGTGTTTGCTAAATCCTGTGCAGAAACATGAAGGGTATAGAAACGTCTGCCAGTGTATCCTTTCCTGAAAAATCCAGCCAGCCAGGGCAAGGTTATAGAGGCAGCATCATGAGATCATGTTCTGCAGAGGCCGGTTGTCTCCTGTCATATCCTCTAGTATAACCAGAAGACCTCAAAAAAATGTGGCTTCTTTGTTCTCAACATCACAGCACACAGGCCTGCACTTACAAAGAATCATTCCAAATAGTCCTACCATAGCCTCAGTGGAGTCTGAAGCTGAGAAAGCTCAAAAATATTGCAGGCTGAAGATCGCTTGTTGTTCTTTTTATTTTTTTTTTCTTCATTTTATTTATTTTTAGTTTGCAGCATGCTTTTTAAAAGCCTTGTGTTACTATGGTTATAATGGTGTTGGTCAAAGGATGTAGGCAAGCTAAAATTTGCAGGTCTTTACTGGAAAAACTAATATAGTAGGGAAAAGGAGATAATCTTCCTGGCACACAAGACCTTCCTGTCTACTCTTTCCAGCTATACTGGTTGGTCTAATAAAACGTGCTACTCCCACATACAAACCTTATCTTGCCTGTGAAAAGATTGTAATTCATTTACCTTTGTAAAGGCCTCATAATTCTGTTTTTTAACGTTGTAAGAATCCTGAACAATGTGCTCGTATATTTGATAGTCTACAATTGAAGCACTAAAGGTAATTTTTGACATAACTCACTCAGCTTTTTTTTTTTTTTTTTTTTTGGTCCCAAATGCATAGCTTAACTCATATAATCAGAAAGTGGATTTACAGAAGCCATTGCAGCTTTAATAGTTGAAGAAGCATTAGCAATTTAGGAAAAGGTAGTAGATAAAAAGGCTGGAATTTTTAGAAAACGCTAATCCTTTCACTTATTGAAACACACTTGCTGGAGGCATCATTCCTAGGGAAAAAAATAAAATAAAACAAAAACAAAACCCAAACAAACAAAAAACCAAGATGCATTAAGATTTAACTGCAGGGTTGAATCTAATTTTGTTTTATCACATTTGTACACAGGAAATGTATATGAAGAACTAGTCCTTCCAGCAAAAGGTGTGATCAGAGCCGTGTCTAACATGTTTGTAATTGCTTATGCAGAGATGGGTGAGTGTGATGGGGAGTGTGATGTCCCAGCAGTGGTAAACTGTGTTACAATCCAGGATAAACTAAACTATTGCTAGGTAATGTATTTGAGCAGGCATGCTTAAAGCCCATTCATTGCTGCTCGTGCAAGAGCAGCTGCTCTGTTTGAACACCGGTGAAAGTGAACACAAAAGAGGCATTTTGCTCAGCTGGAGCATGTAGTTACAAATTATTTGTATTTTGGGTGGAATCACATCCTGGTTTGTTTGTGTGAGAGTATTAAGCATGTTTTTGATATGGAATAAATGGTGAAAAACAACAATATAAAGGACATAACAATATACCTATCGCCCCAGTAGTAGAGCACCATGGCAGATATGGATAACAGACAGAGCCATTACAGATTCAGCTGTCATTTTGTTGTATCAGCTTACCTTCTAAACCTGACTGGAAGAGAAAGGGAATAAACTGCTGTTTGACGTGCATGCAAGAAAATTTGTTCTGCTGCTTATGTACATGCGAGATTGAAGGATTTCTTTTGGTTTTATTATTAGCATAATCAGAAACATTGCATTCCATCATTTCGTTAGAATAATCCTTGTTGTTGTTAGAGGGACAAAACAGACAGCAAGATAAATCCTTTGTTCAGTGACATTGGGACAAATCCAAAATAATCATATTTGTAA